>NC_141217.1:32839850-33459850 GCF_054856515.1 Filicampus tigris
ATCTTTATATTCTTAGAGTTTGTTTTCCGAGTGATCCCTGTAGTGCACATGAATGTGATTGGCTCATCAGTGTTATGCCCTGTTCTTCTATGAGAGTGAGACGCAGTACAGTTATCAGCACGTCGCGTGTTCCTCCTTTAAACTGACTTTATTATCACAAAACAAGACAGCCGTCTTCTCGATTTAGTTCCTGTATTTTTTTCATTATAAAAAGAGTTTTAATATAGTTAGCAATAATTGTAACTGTGTTTGTATTTTTTTTATCACAAAATGTGTATACTGTACATGCACTGTAATGACAACTTGTCTTTAACTCGAATACTTAGATGTGTCATAGGTTGTTGCTGCTGAGTGTTGAAAGATTTCAGTGTCTAAATAGTTTACAAAATTAAGAGCTCTTTATTGTTAGTGTATTTTTTATTCTGGTGTAGTTTCTTAGATTACCTGAATGGTTCACTTTTATTTATTTTTTCGAAATAAAAATGTACTGTTTACTTGTCATCTTTCCAATTAAAGTTGTTGTTTTTTTTAAATCTGTTTTTTTGTACCAAAAATATACCGAACTGAAGTTTCAAGAAATCGAACCGAAATTTGATTTTAGTGTACCGTTACACCCCTAGTAAACTCCCAACATCTTAAAAGACAATTAGGGACGGTGTCGGTACCATATGTGATTGGCTGCAAGATTCTATCTGGGTCCTTTGGTGGCCTCCACGCCTGCTGATGATGTCATGCTTTATGACATATTTTTTTTTTAAATATTTGTCTGCTTCTGTGTTTGTCAACCCCAAGCTGTTGTATTTGGATATTCTGAGGTACAACATTTAGAAAAATATAAATAAAAAGTGCATTGCTGCTACATTGGCGACGCAGCTCCTACGCCACTTCCCCTTTTGCCTCGAGAAGAAGCTGCTGCCCATCTCGTGAAACGACAGCAGCAGAACATTCACGTTTCTCCTGACGAACTGGCAACAATGTTGTGTTTGACTTAGGGTGCAAGGTAGTATTTATAAAATATTAAATATGTCTTAATAATATCCTTTTGAATAACCATTGCCACAATCTGATTCCCAAAGTCAGGAAATATTCCCGTTTCGATCGTGTGACTTCTTCGGTAGGCGCCAGGCCACCAAAGGAAGATCCTCGCCAATGTAGCAATAATGCACTTTGTCATTTTCTTTTATTTGGTAACTCGGAACATCCAAATAAACCAGCCAAGGGGTGACAAACAGAGTCAAAGAAATATATTCCAGAAATATATTAAAATAGTGATGTCATCATCAGGCGCGCAGGCCACCGAAGGACCTCGATACAAATCTGCTCCTGTATGACAAGCGCTGTTTTCCTCTGTATGTGCATGCAGCTGGTGGAAGAGTACGCCTCTCGCTGGCGGGCACCACTCCCTCGCCTCAGGATCCTTGAGGCAGCCCTGTGCCACTTCACTCGGGTCTCATCCTCCTTCACATCAAGATGTGATCATTTGCTTCACACGCTCAGTAGTTTGGCCTTGTAAGTATGGGCGTCCTGAAACAGGATGCCTTTCTTTACATATAAACCTGTGTCCGTTCCATTGTCCCAATGCGGACTTTGCCTTCCCACCTGAAGATGTTGCACAGGAACCTCTCAGGTGGTGTACAGTAACAAATGGAGGCTCGCAAAATGAATTTTAATGTAATATTTCGGGGTCCCAAAAATGTTACAATTTACAACTACAATCAAACAAACGAAAAAACACAAATAAAATACTTTGTTCACACTAAGCTACGTCTGACGTCGTGTCTTTGGAAGACGTTACAATACAGATTCTTAAGTGTTAACCACAAATGACAAAACACTCTGACCCAATGACAACAGTAGACCATGGGCAAGCTAATTTGTATTGTACAATTTCAGGCATTTTCAACTTTAGCGATTCCACTATATGATTATATACTCATTCATTCAAAATGTAGAAATTCTTGATTTGCTTTTTCTTGATCCATCAATTTTTTCTTTGATCTTCCCCACAGGAGTGTTTTTGAGTTGCTGCTTTTCTTTGAAGAGCAAGATTTCCACGAAGAGCCATTGAAACACTTCTCTGTTAAATTCCAGGTGAATAGTCTTTCCTGTATGTGAGTATTTCAGACTGAAATGTCAACATGCACACCTTTCAAAAAGACAGTTCCACTGTTTGCTGTATACTGAAAACATTTTGGTTTGAGATCAGATGATTGAGACAGGTATGGTTTTTGGATTTATCTTTCCGAACAGAGCAACAGGAGCCGATTTGGTTTTCTTTTTCTGTTAAAGCAGCACATCATTGGTTCTGATGTGTGGTGACGTGTGTGTCTACATGAAACATAAGGCTGATATGGAAGGTTACAAACACATAGCATAATGAGCACACACACTTGTGCAAGGGAGAGACAAGAGGGTGTGAAAGAGCAGTGCTATAATAGTGATAGACTACACACAGGTAAGGTGAAAAGAAAAAGCAACAGAAAACAAAGTCAAACTTGAAGCCTTTTTAATGTAACAGATATTTCATTTGAGGGAAGAGTGCAGACTTTGCAAAATTACAATTGCATATCCTCAAGCAAAAACAAGCAATGGTGAACATGGAAAATGACACAAGTTGACGACAGAAACTTTTGAGAGCAGTCAACAAAGACCAAACACATCTCTTACTGACATCAACAACAACCTCCAGAAGTGAAAGGGGTCACAATCTACTGTTGGCAAAATTGTGAACAAAAGGACTTGTCACCATTTGTGTGTCAATGTTTTTTCCCCTTCATCTCATTTACGTCAAAGTGCATGCGTTAGATGCACAATAGCTCGTACCTCGCTTGCCGAATGTAATCTGTTCAATTGCCACGTTCAGACAAGCCCTTTATAAGACGCGCAACAACGAGCCCATATTTGGAAGTGCTGACGTAGCGGCCGACCAGGAAGTAAAAAGTGAGGCTTTTCCTTCTGATTTACAAAATGTATCTTTCATTGTTACAAAAGAAAGCCCAGGCTTTGCTCATTTGAACTCATTCACTGCCAGATATTTTCAGACCCTCTTTTACACTAATGTTTAAAAATTATATAAATAAATTCCCGGGATTGAATGGCTGGACGGTGGAAAGACGTGTAAATTCGTCAATGGCAGTGAAGGAGTTAAAAAAGGAAAGTCAGGAGGAGACAAGATGTAATTTTCATTATTAATACAGTAAATGCACTTGATTCATCCAAGCTTCCTCCATTGTCCCCATGCCGTGACTAGAGAAGAGAAGTCTGCCAAAATAGCAGTAAATCGCTTGACAGCCCCTCTCCTGTTGGAAACGCTTTCTGAAGTCACGACGGCGCCGCCATAAAGTAGAATGTTTCAATCCGAGGGGATTTGCCGTCGCCGCCGACGACGTCATGACAGATGGCCGAGTACGCACAGCGCCGCCCAGAAACGCTCATTTCTGTGGTGCCACCCCTCACCACATAAACATGAATGGGATTGACAATGGTGCACTGCAAGTTCAGAGCGAAAAGAGCTTTAAAGAGCCGCATAAAACCGTGAGAAGAGCCGCGGGTTGGCCAGGCCTGATATAGCGACTCCATAGTGGGGAACGCGGCAACTGTATTTAAAATATGTAGTTGCCGCAGAGGGACATCAATCGCACTGTGTTGTGCAATATCAATCGTTGTGGCTGGAGTTGGCCGCCTCTGAATTTTGAATGTAGGAAAAACCCTGGTTTTTGGTGGTATGAGAATTCCGCTCGACGCTAGTGAATGATGCACCACATTACAGGGTGGGGAAAGTTTGATGAATGTGTGATACAAAGATTGTTTTTCAAGATAATTCTGTTGAACCGCAACCTAAGCAATGCCTGGTTTTCATTACAAGTGAATTTTCTGTCATTTCTTTTGTCAGTTTTAAATCTCAGTCACCACTGTGGGGTTTTGTTAAATGGAAATGAAAGCCGAGATGTTGATCACTTGTCTTCAGCTCATCTTTTGTCAAACTCATCCATTCACTCTACAGCAAAAAAATAATGGATTAGGCGTCACTGTTCCAATACTATTGGAGTTGTGTGTTTATATCTTACTGTATGGGATTGAAGTGTTATGAATGTCAACTTTATCTCATCTCTGTTTTCGTAACACTGTACACGCTATAGACAGTTAATAGAAAAAACATTATTAACCTGTCCTGTCTTTTTATTTTTTATTTTAGGAATTTAATTTTGCCCTTTATTAACCTGTCCTGTCTTTTTATTTTTTATTTTAGGAATTTCATTTTGCCCTTTATTAACCTGTCCTGTCTTTTTTTATTTTCTTTTAGGAATGTCATTTTGCCCTTTCAAGGTATCAGAATGTTCACTTACTTCAGGTTGAGCCTTTGCTTCGGGCAGGAGGAGCATGGGCCAGTACAACCTTAAAGAAAATTCTCAGCGAATCCAGTTTACCTCAGAATGAAGGTAAGTGATATTTGTTGGCATATCATTACTCCAGTTTGCTTTCCTCGTGTTTATTGAAATCTCATTTTGCTGATACAAAATGCACATTATATATATATATATATATTTATTTTATTTTATTTTAGGGGTGTATCGGTTTTTGTATTCGTACCGTCTCGGTACGGACTTCACGGTTCGGTGCACGCAGTCACATGACGGATACGTCTGATGGGGAGGGGGGGGGGGGGGAGTAAACGCCTGAGACCAAGCGACCACCACATTTGTTGTTCGGAGAAGAAATAGATAAAAACAAATGTTAAAGAACTGTGTCGGCGTTGTTCCACCTTTGTGCGGTATGTTGCAGGTAACACTTCTACACATGTAAGACGGCATCACCCCGATACCGCTACCGGGGGTCGAAAAAAGAAAGCCGCTCATCACCAACAACTTATCCCTGCTACTTTTAAGCAGCCTGGAGATGTGAAAGCAGACAGCCAAGGATATTTGTAATTACTGAAGCAAACGGCATATATAAATATACGGTATATATATAGCAACATCGATGCGCCCATATACTTTAGTCGAGGAGCCGGGCTTCAGACGTTTATTAAATGTGCTGGAGCCCCGTTACAATGTTCCATCCCGGGCGCATATTAGCATATACAATAGAACAAGAGCCGTGGTGGAGCATGAGCTGTCTTCTGCTGCGCCGCAACTCTTAAAATGAAGTTAAAAGTTACTAGTTGGCAAGTGCTACCTGACTTTATCTGCAATCTCTTTCTATCCATACAAGAAGAGGTGTTTTCCTGTTTTTAATCTTTTTATTTTTTTTATTATTATTTATGAACAACCCTAATGCGTTTTTATCCTATTTTGTACTTTTATAACAGGGAAGGTTTTTTGCTTTATAGCAAATTGAATTGTAACTTGCTCTCGGTTAAACTAAATTTAAAAAATTTAAAAAAAACCTAGTCTTATGCATTTGAGACTTATTGCTGTACCGAACCGTGACCCCCATACCGAGGTACGTACCGAACCGTGTTGCTAACCGTAAATGTCGCTGGTTAATTGGCGTATATATAACTGGGAAACTTTGTGATTTTGCTTTTTCTCAGTGGACAGGTTCCTCAGCTCTGAGTTGCCAGTGTTCTTGGAGCTACGGGTGCGCTACCTTATATCCTGTGAGCGCGTCAGTGAGGCTTTAGCCCTGGCTAAGTGTTGTATTCGTCATCCAACAGCAGGGAAACACTTGTTCTTCCTCCAGGTCTACCTCACATGGCTTTACAAGACACAATACTATCAGCTGCTTGAAGAGGTAGGTGGAAAGGAGGCGGGCAGTTGGCAGTTAATGTGGAAAGGAGGCGGGCAGTTGGCAGTTAATGCCTGTCTCTCTGTTACCATTTAGCTGTACCACAGTACCTTGATTATTTTGTGTTTCAGTCCTAACCTGAAATGTTTCTTTCAGGTTGCTGACCTCACCGGTAAAGATGCAGTGCACATCATCTGCAGTTTAGAGTACGAGGAAACAAACGAACTGCTTTTAGCCCTGTGTCAGGTGTTCCTCTCCCAACAACTCTGCAGAGGAGACATGTACTACTTATGGTGGGTAAATATACATTTAATTCAAATTCTTTTCATGTTATGATGTTGTACAAACAATTCCCCCTTGTGCCCCTGCGCAGGGAGCTTGTTTTTGTCTGGGGAAAACTTCACAATCGTCTGAATACTTCCAAACAAGCTTTTCTTGAGGAAAGCCGTCGGCTAATGCTGTCTGCCACCAATGTCAACTCAGTCTTCCCGTTTGTCAGAGTTGTGATAGAAGAGGTGAGAATAGTAGAGATAAAAATGAGTTGGCTATCCATCCCAATCTCAAGTTGAGATCCTCTCATGCATCTGATTATTTTACATTATTTACAGCCCTTTCTGTTTCTTGTCTTGCTAGCTGGGTGAAGACGGGGTCCAGTTTTGTGTGGAGCTTTGTGCAGATGCCTTGAAATCTCGTCTCCCTTGTGACATTATCACCAAGTCGCTGATCTATAAAACTATTGCTGGCCTGCTGCCCAACGATCTGGAAGTGTGTCGGGCGTGTGCCCTCCTCGTCTTCTTCTTGGAACGCACCGTGGGAGCCTACAAGACGGTGTTTTTGCTGTATATGCTCCCAGACCAGGACTACCATGCCGAGCACAGTCCCATCAGAAATCAAATCCGATTTGAAACACTGCAGGTAAAGCACTATCTCCATACACAGTATTTATTAGGGCCCAACGTTTAATCGACAGATTAATTAAAACATTTATGTAATGCATAAAATAACTTTTTTGCTCTCTATAGTACTTTTCCTTAAAAATTACATTAATCACATACATTGAAATGAAATGAATAGCAATTTTCTATCATCTTGTTTCCTTTTGTTTATACAATACATATTTTGTATCGGCTTATTCCATTTTAGTCAGGGTTTGCCACACCAAGTTACCAGATTTTTAGCAACACAAGTTTGTCATCTTGTTAAAAGCACCGTTTTATTCATATGTGGTTTCTGTATTTTTTTTCTTTAACATTCATCAAACCTAACGGTCAAGTATAACAAATCAGTAAAAATAGAACAATCATTCAAGGTAAAGATGAACAAGTACAGGAGGAAAGGAAAATAAAAAGGAGGAAAAAATAAACAAAGATGGAACAAGGTAATGCTGCACCATGCTAGTGGAATGAGGGCGTATATAAATACCGCATTTCTCGGGATATAAGCCGCACCGTTATATAAGCCGCACCCACTCTATTTTTTTTGAACATTTTGGAAAAAACCTTAAATAAGCCGTACCTTTATATAAGCCGCACCCATCTATGTTGAAAACTTTTTATATTTACTGCATTTACAGAACGATTATGAACTGTAAATGTACATGTATGTACCTTAGCACATTCTTTCCTAACAGTGCCTTTTAACACTGCAGCAACGTTGCTGATTAAAACAGAAGAGAAGCAAGGGAAAATAAACAGTACTTATCTTCATTTCATTGCCGACTGCCACTCCAGTTTGTCAGCTAATGTCCACCAGACTCCACCATCTATTGTTCTACTACATTCTACATATGCACCTATCTTGTTTTATGTTAATAAAGTCAGCCAATCTAACACAAGACGTGCTAAATCAACAATAGCATTTCACATCGAAACAACAGAACAGACGTAGCATCAGCCAATCACATTCATGTGCACTTCAGGGACCTCTAG
Organism: Filicampus tigris; assembly: GCF_054856515.1. NCBI lineage: Eukaryota > Metazoa > Chordata > Actinopteri > Syngnathiformes > Syngnathidae > Filicampus > Filicampus tigris. The sequence continues at coordinate 32,847,506 of NC_141217.1, forward strand.
GAAAACATAAAATCAAAGCATTACAGCACCTAATGCAATAATCTAGTCTATGGCGCCCTCTCCTGTTGAACTCCTCCACCTGCAGTCACATCCAGTTAATGGGAAATGTATTGTATTGAATTGTACTGTCATTCCGGTTAGAGCGCCCCGAGCGGTGGAAGAAAAATCCACAGAATCGCCGCACCGGACTATAAGCCGCATGGATCAAAATCTAGGAAAAATGGCTTATAGTCCCGAAAATACGGTACATTTAAATCAGTGCAAGATATTGTTTTCAAAGCCTTTTGTTTGTCAGAGTAATGTCTGAATTTGTTATGAAAGGTAGTAAATCATGGCTTTCTTCCAAGGAATTTCCAGCAATTAATGTGATATTTTAACATACTATGAACACTGGGGGGCACCACATAATGACATACATGACTTCGAAAAAAGACGACAAAATCTGGCGTCATTTAAAATGAATACTGTGTAGCACTTTGTGCTGAGCTGTTATTAAAGTGGCTAAAAAACGAAATTGAAGACTGCTTGTTGAGAATACCACACCGACCAAACACCAATGTCCAGTATAGCCCCAGACAGTGTGAAACTCTTTGCGGTTAATCGATGGCTTTATGCTGCGGTGGTCACTAGTTAACAAAGCTACATTCTAATGTGGCCCATTTTCTATCACGTCAATTACCTTGTTATAAAAGAACACACGCTACAACTGCCGTGATATGCCGATGCCACGTTCCCATCAAAGTCAATGCATGTGCATTGAAAATAAGTCATAAAATGCTCGTTTCTCAACCAGTTTTCATGAACCTTTTTTTTTTGTCAACGCCAAAGTGTGTATTATCAATAGATGTATCGTTAATACTTTGGTTTTCATTCATACATACAGTAATGCCGGTAAAGCCACTTGTTTCCCAGAATGCAATGCATGGCGGAATACATTTAATTTTTGAAAAGGACAATCTCTTTTGTGTTACCAGTAGTTTGTTGAATGTGTGTCTTATTTAACTGTTGATTAGTTGATTTATGTTGCACTATGTTTAATTTTATAATTAATTTTTTTCAAACGATTTATGTTGTACTATGATTAATTTTATAATTTATTTTTTTCAAACAAACCGTGACTTTAGTTTGTGTGTAAAATAACATCCTGTCATTTCCTCCACGAGTTGCAATACTCACCCAAGCATATGGTCACATTATGAGGGAATCAAAGTCAGAGCTGGGCATTTTACTAAAAATTTGTGGTCCGTTTATCGCCTTCCGCCTACAGCCGGGGTACCCTTCCGCTGTCAGTTTATCCGCCATTTTGTCCAGCTGGACCAAATGGTAATCGCCTATCGGTCGGTCCGTCCGTCTTATCATTTTAAATGCGCTTCCGTGACCAACCCCCCCAAAAAAACACGTTGTAGTCGAACAGATTATGTATGCACTGTTGCGGCGAGTAAGGAGTGTATGGGAATTTGTGGGAGTTCTTTGGAGCACCTCATTTGTACAAAACAGTCTGGCTTTACATTTTTCCCCGAGCACCTCATTTGTACAAAACAGTCTGGCTTTACATTTTTCCTCGTCATTCATTGACATCAGGCAGGAAGAGTAGAACCAAACGGCAAGCAAAAAAGAATGTTTGAAATGGCTTACCTCTTCGATGCAAGCAGTGGCTGGCAAGGGATTGGCCGGATTGTCAACTGTAACACCATATGGCCCCCATATTTTACTACATATGAAAGTAAAAGGCTTCACCTTGCTGGCGTTAAACTGGTCGTTTGGACGTCTGCACAAGTTGACCCATCATTCACATTTATCCCTCTGAGTGTTTGATTCCAGGAAACGAATAAAGAATACATCCTTCATATGTAGACGGTCGTTTCTGCAAGTTCCATAGCAGCAGTGTATACTCAACATGTTTCTTTTTGAGAAGCAGCACTGACAGGAGTCATCTGCGAGTGCGCATCTATACTTGTCTACAGTCTATGTTGACCCTTTACTGCTCAACGTGACATCACACGGCTAAAAATAGCAGTCGCGCGGCACGCTATTAGGACCCATTAGCTGACCAAAAACATGCCTGATGTAAAATACAAGAATCAAACAGCAAGCTTACCTGCATCAAAAGAAACAATAATCATAAATGTCAGGTTACAGACGATTACATAGACGGGCAAAAATCCGCTTATGCTTAATCCGTCTTTTTTTTTTTCAATTTTATTTCCCATTTATCGCCTGCGAAATGGGCGTCTGTCATAAGCGGATAGATGGACCGGTCCGTCGGCTAACCGGAATGCTCAGCTCTGATCAAAGTGATGATGATATACATAGTTTCTGTGTACTAATATGTGAGGTTATGGTTATCTGTGTACATCATTGTAAATTGTTAGGGTACATAAAGGGATAAACAATAGGCCAACATCGGCCAATATGCCAACGATTTTTGCGGACGTTAGAAGGTCTGTAATTGGCAGATTAATCGGTCAGGCCCTAGTATTTTTATCTGTGTAATTTATTAATGTGTCAATGTTTTTTTTTGTTTTGTTTTTTTGGCAGATCTTGAAGAAGGACCTTTACTTTGACCCAGAGTTTTGGAACCTCATTGCTTTGCGGACCAATTGTTTGAAACTGATGAGTGAGAAAGTGGTTGACGCTTCCCTTGAAGAACTCATGGAGGAAACATGGGTCCCAAACTACTGTGCCAAAGAGTTTCCTTTTGTGTATAGCACATCAACAGGAAGTACTGATAATGGAACATTAAAAAAGCCTGATCATAACGATGGCGGATATAAAGAAATTAGCTCTGGGGAGGCACCCAAAAAACCGAAGTTGGGCCAAGGCAAAACAGGACTGAATGATAGCAACGCTGTTAAAAAACAGGGTAACCACAGGTCACGATATACAAAGGGAGCATCATCTCAACCTTTAAGGCGTTCATTTTGGCAGCTTGACAGGATACATGACATAGGGTCTGGGCAGCTAAGACGAGCTACCCGACTATCTGAAAAAAATCCTCCAAAAAGAAGGATTCAAAAACCCAAATGGCTACTGGAAGATTCTGGTTCTCTACAAGAGTCGAAGCTTAGGAAACGTAGTTTGAGACATCGAAGGGTCCATCAGTCGTCTACCCTAAAGAAGTCTGAAAATGGTCAACCCAAGAACAGCACACCACCCAAGGTGGCGGAAAATTGTTGCACCAAGCATGACAGAGGATTTCTACCGGACTCTGTTGAGCCAGCCTCTGCTCCACAAATAATTTTGGAGCTGTCGCTACCAGACAATGAGCTGATGGGAACTTTCACTGAAGATTGCAACAGAAAAGGCTGTCCTCCAATGCTCTTTTATAAACCAACACTAAAGCTTCCTGACCCCTCCCATCCTGTGAAGGTGCTGCATGGAAAAGAGGTCATCCTTAGAGCAAGGGATGCATCTATGCTTGTTCAGCTCTTGCACTGTTATGCTCGCAGGCCCAAAGGAAAGGGTAACGGGTCAAATATTCATGGATCCGTATCAACAATCACACGCTCTTCTGCGCATGGGAGTCCCCCCAGTGAACCACAGAGAGGGCTTTGTGAGAAACCTAATGCTGAGACAAGGGTTGGTTTGAGCTCAGAGGTTGCAGTTGCAACTGAACATCCAGAACCACCATGCCCAGTTTTACAATCTTCACCAAAAGAGCTCGTAGAAAACACAGAGAATAAAAAAGTGGTTTCTTCTGACAAATTAGTTGTATTAAAAGGAACAGAAAGTCAAATTTTAGGTAAAACTGCTCACGCTCCAAACACAGACAATGTCCATACCGCAGTTAAATCCCCAGAACTCAGTGATGAACCATCTGTTGAGATGAAGGTGACTTTTGCTTCTCAAAGCCCCGCAGTGGAGAAAGTAACACAACAGCCAAATACAGATTCCACTGAATTTCCTCAGACCTTTAATACACATAGTAGAACAATAGAAGATTCTGAATACACCTCATCAGTGTCCAGTACATTAACTATTCAAAGCTCTGACTCTCCAGGTCACATGCCTCTCCAAGATAGACAAGCGCCTGTAAACATAAATGAAGAACAAGATCCCAAACCATTTTTCTCTCATTCTGAAAATGACAAAACATCTATTGAGAAGGCCAAGGACGTTACGGAGGATGCACAATATGAACATTCTAAGCCTATTGATGACATTTCAAACTTAGGAACAGACATGGTCACTCAGTTTCCTCCTGTTGAACTTCCTCGAGACTTGGAGAATTGCAAACGACCCACAGACACCGACTCCAAGGAATCCATGCTTCAAAATGAAAGCAATGTTGCAAATACATCCAGTCATACAGTTCCAGAACCATCAACCACTGCTAATATTCAAGGAAATGACCAAGAAAGGTCAGCGGATGATGATGGTGATGATGACTTTGAGGACGATGAAACAATAGAAACAGAGGAATCCAAGTTGGAGTACTGCTGTACCTTTTGTCAGAAAGATTTCAAGGGCAGACGTGTAGTGATACACGCTATGTTCCATTTCCGTAAGGATGAGTGTATGTTTTGTGGGACCACATTCAAAGATGACCTCTTGGCTATGATGCACTTGTCTGATCATATTGAGAAGCTCAAAAGAAGCAAGGAGTTAGCCAGTAACAAAGCTCAACAAACTGGTGTGTCAGAGACCAAAGATTTCTCTCAACCCAAGACCTCTGCCAAAGCTGATGTTCCCAACAGTCTGTCTGGCTCTCACATTAGTAAGAAGCTGAGAAAGTTGTCTGTCTGCAATAAATCTGTTAGTCATCCAGATGCACTCTTAGTATTAGAATCAAGAAATTTGCGATCAAATGACAAGCCAGTCGATAGTCGGTTTGTACAAAAAAACAAGCAAAATGAGGACAATGACAGCAAATCTCCTGAACGCAAAGTAAATGGACTCATTAGCAAAAAGGATCAATTTGACCAAATGAAACGGACCAACTCAAAAGCTGAAAACAACCACATGCCTCCAACACACAGTACTAAAGACAAAGCAGGTGACCGCAATGTGAATCACACAATGCCAAAATCTTGTGAGTCCTTTGCATCATCGGTTCAGAAGAGGAAACGCGTTGAATGTTTTAAGAATGATGTAATTAAGGACAGGAAGAAGTTTATTCAGTTAAAAAGGCGAGAGCCTATAGCAAAAGTTGACTGTCCAGCAGACGGATGCACTTGGTCTACAGACCTTTCTAAAAACCGTGTTGCTCTCCTCTACCACGCTCTAGAGCATCACTACGGTGACATCAAACCTTTAGAGCTGTCATTAAAAGTCGCAAACAACAAATGCAGCATTTGCATGAGGGTTTTATGGAGTTTTGAACATTTTCAGCATCATGTGGAAAGACATCGGCTCAGTCCTCGGCATCCTTGCCTTCATCTGGGTTGCACTGCCAGATTCAAAACCGGAAATGAAATGAGACGCCATGCCAGAAAACACAGTCCACTGCAGGCAGTGTGCTGCTTACCTGGTTGTTCTAAACTTTTTATTTGTCTCTGGGCACTGAACCTTCATGAAAGAGAGCACTATGCTTCCAAACCCACCAAGCCAGAAAAGACTGTGGTTCTGCAGACAGATGATGAACCTAACTGCATGCAGGTGAAAGATGTGACCTCTGATATGACAGAGACTTCGAGCGAGTCAACTCGTAAATTAAGGGGGCATTCATCTCATGACACGACAGCAAGCATTGTCAGTGTTCCTTCTCCTGGTGTAAAAACATCCGTGGTGAAAGAAGAGCTGAAAGCTAGAAATGAGTCCAAGCATTCAAACGTGTTAAAGAATCTCTCCAACAAGGACACCATCGCCACACAGTCCAGTAATCATAGCTTGAATCTGAGGTTAAGAAAAGGTCAAACATCAGCGACTACTCCGGTGGCTACCAAAAGTCTGGAATTACCCATCATTAAACGCAGGAGCAAATTGAGGCATAAATTCAAGAAAAAGCAGGTCAATGTCAACCAAATCTTACCTAAAAAAAGAGGCCGTCCACGAAAGTCAAAAAAAGCAACGCATGACGAAAACACGACTAAGGACCAAAACAGTCAAAGTCTAAAGAGCGAAACCCCAGACATTCCGCAGACAACAGTGTCTCCAACGGTTAGTAACAAGTTAGAAATTAAAGAAAAGCATGAGCAAGTCAATGATGCTGGCAAGATGACTGAAAAGCTACACCAGAAATCAAAGTCTAAAAAAACTGTGAGTGAGAGCACCAAGGGCAGTGTTGAACAAAAAATGTCCTTGGGCAGAGGCTCCCCTCTAACTGCGGCATCTCGGAGTTCAGTTGTCCATGCTCTTAAATTAAGAGTGCTTAATTTGAGGAAGCGCTGTGCTCCAAAAGACAGTGAGTCTTTAGGAGCCAGTAGGGCAAAGAACAAAAGGCTTGTGCTAAGAAAAAGTCCCCGCAGCGGGTTTGGATTGCCAGCAGCTTCAAGGGAGCCTGCAAAGTCAACATTTATTGATGTAGGCCAGACGTCTGCTGATGAAAAGGTAGCGAAAACACATCCCTGCAAAGGTAGCCCTGCTGATCATATTCCTGCTGCCACTGCAGTGAACATAAAAAAGACTCTAGCTAAAAAGAAGAAATCGGAAAAAACTCTTCATTGGAAGGTTGGAGATAAAAAGAAAGTTGATGTTACAATCTGCCCCAGTTTGGGAAAAAAGTCAAAGGGAGAACATAAAAATGTGACAAGTAACGTCTCCAGGTCCACCTCAGCCAATTTGAGGAGAAAGTCCATGGAAGAACCTTCAGATGTGACTAGTGATGGCACCAGTTCCACTACGTCCAATTTGAAGGGAAACTCTGTGGAAGAACTTTCAGATGCAATGAGTAATGTCTCCGGTTCCACCACAGACAATTTAAAGAGAAAGTCTATGGAAGAATCTTCAAATGTGACAAGTGATGGCTCCAGTTCAACTACATCCAATTTGGAGACAGAAGCCAGGGAAGAACCTTCAGATGCGACTAGAAATGGCTCCAGTCCCACCACATCTATTTTGAAGAGAACGTCCAAGGAAGAAACTTCAAATGTGATGAGTGATGGCTCCAGTTCCACCATGTCCGATCTGAGGAGAAAGTCCATGAAAGTACCTTCAGATGCAACTAGCGATGGCTCAAGTTCCACCACGTCAAATCTGAAGAGAAAGTCCAAGAAAGAATTCTCCGATGCACCTAGTGATGGCTCCAGTTCCACCATGTCAAATCTGAAGAGAAAGTCCAAGGAACAACTTTCAGATACAACTAAAAATGGCTGCAGTTCCACCACATCAAATCTGAAGAGAAAGCCCAAGAAAAAACCTTCAAATGTGACAAGTGATGGCTCTGGTTCCGTCATGTCCAGTTTGATGAGAGAGTCAAAGGAAGAACGTTCAAATGTGACTAGTGATGGCAGTTCCACAATATCAATCGTTCAAGCTGAACACACAGCACATGAACCTAAGTCAAAGGGTGTGAAGGTTAGGAGAAACAAAACCGAAAAGGGAATTAAAGACCGTGAAATAAAGACGAGCAAGAAAAGACGACATCCGGACCAAAGTACTGCTAAAGTCGCAACTGAGTCTAAAATTGAAGCTTCAAACGGCAGTGAAGTGAAGGCTGGACAAGTCGACAACGTTGTTGGTGAGCAGGTGCACGTCAACAAAACACTTGAGTCTGCCAAAGACCGACGCGGTCACTCGCTGAAAGCAATGTTTGCGAAAGAGTACGACAGATCCACCCTGTGCATAGACACACTGGCCGAGTACGGAAAGAAGCACATGCGTGCGCCTCCCACAGCCTACCTTGACGAGAAGTTCACCGCCATGCCTAAAAGAAGGAAGGAGGCGGCATCTGACATGTCCACCTCGTTTGAGGAGGTACTCGTCACTGCCGCGCCACAGAGACAACGGTGTGCCAATTGCTTCACGACGTTCAGCAGCGCAGAAGAGCTGCAGAGTCACCTCCAGCGCTGCTCCAACCTCTTTGGCTTTGACTCTGATGACGAGGGTGAGTCGAGACCCTTTGAAACGATTGGTAAATAATGGGTGCAAGGGTCCTTCCGGATGAAAGAATTGAGTGACTATCGCTGGCCCGAACTGAAATGATGACAAAAACTTGTTTCGCGTTGCGCCATCAGTTGTACGTAATTGTTTTAAAATGTGTTTGAAAAAAAAAACCCAGCGGAACTTCTAGGTGAGGAGGATAAATAGCGTGCATGTTGTAAATAGTTGTACAGAGAAGTACAAAGGGTTGAACCAAGCCGTCAACGTATCGATTTAACTACGCCCCAATGACGGTGTTAGCTTGGGGTTGTTTGATTAATTGTGTCAACGGCACGGTGCGCCTTGCTAAAATCAACAGGTGGTGAGTTTGCAAAGCAAGTTAGCAGCGATGCCTCAAGCGTGTGGCTATATATTTTAATGAAATACAAGACTATAATACCGACTAAAGCTATGCGCGCCCATCTGACAAGGCACCTGCTAAATGATCATGTCCGCCGTCAGCGAATTCACAAAACGGCCTCCCGTAGCAGTGAAAAGACACAATATACTGTGGCATCTGCTTAGAAGATGACACGATGACAAGCGCTGGTTAATCAATAACCTTTGCTATTCTAAAAGTTAACGGTTAATGTTGCTAAAGCAAGCATTCAACTAGCGTTTCTCTCAACCGTCCGCCTTGCTCCAACAGACTTGGCCCGCACTCCTCCTTCCACTGGCCCCGCCACCGACTAACTCATCCAGTCACAAATCACAGACACCTCCAGGCTCTCACTGACAGTTGGATGTTCTGAAACTTTTGCAGCAGTCCCTGTAACACAACTGCAATACATTACTGAAAAACATTCCCTTCTCCTGTAATTTTTAAAAATAATATGCTTTTATCTTATACTGTGGTGAGTAGCTGTTGCGTTATGGTCCTGACCGGTATCTGAATGTGATTGGATGAGTGAGTCGGGGGTAGGGTCTGTGCAACAGAGGATGAGGGCAAGGAGCCGGGAGAGCAAGTCAGCTGGCTTGTGTTTGGAGGCACGCACACCGAGTTGATGACTGAAAAAAACATATATTAATGAAATGATCAATTAGTTGAAGTCGCCTCGACTGTCATCACCATCGCGTCGACTACAAAAAAAAAAAAAAAAATCTGATCCTTGCAAAGAAGCATCGCAGGGGTAATTTTTCCCCATGGACTAATGTTACTGTTGGCAATGATGGTAAAGCCAGTAGGAAAGAGTCCGTACAAAACAGTTAGTGTCCAAAGTTTGAAATTATTTCACTCCTAAAAACAGAAGAAAGGGCTATGTGTCGGAGACAAAAATGGACAAAAATAGCGCATACACCCTTACATGCACGTTTTTTCGTTTAATAAAACAAAATCACGTTTGATCCAATTACTTGATTCGTTAATGAGATAAACGGTTGAATAATTGGTTTTAAAGAGCCTTTATCATGCAATATTCACTTTTTCCAGTTATGTTTTCTTCCATTCACCCATCTCTGAGCACTCCTGCTCTCTAAGCACCAGCTCCACCGTGTCCAAGAAAAGTATTGTGTCCTCAATCTTAAAAGTGTAAGATTGAATGAGCCGCCCCTGTACCGTCCCTGCTATGAGCGGCCATCTTGGCCGAGGCCCTGGCCTCCCCTGCTGGAGCTCAGCTGCTTTGAAATTGTTGTAAGGCCACCTCCGCGCACTCGCCCGCACATGCATGTCCGATGAAGGTGGGCTCCAAGCAGCCTTCCCGACCGAGACGCTGGCCTCCCCGGATGGAGCGCCGCTCTTTACAATTTTTTTCTTAGTCCACCTCCAGGCAGGACACCCAACAAGCGTATCCGTGAAAGAAGCGCTAAGAGCCGCCTCCCTGGCTGAGGCGCCGGCCTCCCCGGCGAAAGACCATCCAGCAGCTGCATGTCTATGATCGTTATTTCTCAGAGGACTGCCTTGTGAACCTTGGCCTGTACAAAAAGTGGATTGGCCAGGAGATTAAACCTTAAAACTGGCGCAATTACCACAATCAAACTGGCTGGAGTGGCCAGAGATCTTAGTAAATTAACCCGCTAGCTAAATGATAACATAATATTAGCATTAATACACAAATGTTAGCTTTGTTGTCAATTACGACAGGTCAGGCATTTTGTTACACACATTACCATGTGCATGGGTGAATAGTACATTAAAGCTGTATAAAGATTGCCACTTGACTCTGGATCAAGGACGTAAGGCTCCACAATATGCTCTTTCAGCTTTATTACTATTTGACTTTGTTGTGGGTGATGCACGTAGCAACTGGCTTAAAGCAGCACTGGGCAAGAATTCGACCTTAATAAACAAATGTCACAACTCTCTTGATGAAACATTGACTTACAAGTAGTTGAATGGGACTTTGTCATGCCCGGGGGGGGGGGGGGGGGGGTCTGTATCATTTTTTACTGGAACTAGGCAACTTTGAGGAGGATGGGATCAAACCTGGCACATACAAAAAAAAAAAATACAAATGTCCCGAATTGCTTTACGGCATACTCACTTCCTCCTTTCGCTATAAGGACGGAAGTCGATTCGAACGGCTACGCGCTATTACTGGTGTCATGGCAGAAGCACCAATACAAACAAAGAAACAAAAGTATTGTTTGAACAAAATTAGATTCATTACCTCATCGCTTTTCATCTTTCACACAGCCACTGGAAATAGAAATGCAATTCAGTCCAACTTGCAGGCCAGCGAGAGCTCAGGATTTCACGACACTACGCGCTGGCACGCATGGGAAATGTGGTTGACTTTTGTCAAAACACTACCGCTTTTGACCACATGGCGCCGCAATAACCAACAAAAACTGACACAAGACACAGTGTTGCTTTAAAATAGCATGATATAGGCCATTTAAAGAGATTGCATAGCTGCAACATTAGAGAGACGTTCACAAAGACTGCCTGGTGGCACAGTAGCCACTTCTAATGCGAATTATCGGGTTTGTGGAAGGTTCCTCGCAGGTATGTAAAATGTTTGGTTGGGTTGTGTTTGATTAATTTAGCAAAACATAACGGCTAGTTGTTATAGCACACCATCCATTTTGGCGTCAAAAGAGCACGCCTGTGCCATTAATCCGAGTAACAGTAAATTCATCCAGTCCTTCAATGATCATGATAACTATGTCTGAATTTCCATCATGTCTATTTTTAAATCAATTTGATGGTTGAAATGTTAATTACTGCCGACGTTCCATCTACCTTCAAAAACAATTTACCTCGCGTAACAACTTTCTTTCGACTGACTCTTTTAAACTGTGGCGAAAGAGAAGGCTAAAATCATCACTCGGGCCAATCTCAATCTCAATCTCTCCGCCTTGGAAGAGTTTTACTGTTGGTTCCATTGGTGGAAGATGAGGCTTTTACTGCCCAGAAGTACGTATGACGTCATAATGGAATGTCCTGAGTCTCTCTCTGCTATTGTGGCTAAACGGAACCAGAGTCACTTGTAGTCTTTGTGTTGCAGTGAATGGCTGAAGTACCTGACTTGAGTCCAAGCGATTGGACCTTGTGGATGCCGAACTGACTGGCCTGTGGAACCTGTATGGGACTGCGGGTGGATCAAGGTCTACTGGACCTCTCACAATGGCGATATTTGGGAGCTATCCAGTGAGTTAGAGGCCTACTGAAGCCCAGGCAGTTTTTTCTGAACAGTTTGTACTGAAGTGCCTGCCCTGGATCCACAGTTTTCTGTTTCACCAGTTTCTACTATACTCGACACACAGACAGAACTGCGTAAGGATACTCTTTCTCCATCAGTAAGCCATAAAAAAAAAAGGTGTTTTTTTTCTTGTTTTTTTTGCATTTTGCACTCTTGTCATAATCTTCAATCTTATTAACTATTAACATTGGACAATGAAATGCAGTTTTAATTTTCAACCACTCATGATCTAATTTTGTTGTGGCCAGTAGGGGTCAGCGTGCATTCAAATTTCTCAATTTGCTGCAGTCTTTCTTACCCTAACTTATTAAATTAAGTTCTTGTTTGCAGGTTTACCTCACTGCCCAGGTTATTTCAGAGATAATGCGTCATTGTCTCTGCTATAAACATTGCCCTTTTGTCTTTCTGGCTGCTTTCAACGAATAAGACATTGCAGAACTACAGTTTTAACTGTTTGCAGGAAGCTGCAACAGGTTCTATTTATTTTATTTTTTTATATTGTAAATATTAGAGTTTCAATTGCTAATGTCAGGGTTTGCTGGAGCGCAGTTTATATTTGTTTTTGGAGAAAATAAAACTTATTTCATGTTATTCATTCTGCTTCTATTACTTGCACACTCATTAAGTTTTAAGTGAATTTCTGGACTTTTGTTCCCTTTATAATCAGTGAAAGGTTGTTTAGATGAGCCCGCATTGCCAGGTGTAGCCTGAGGCTCACTCAATCTACGTGTCTCTGCAGGTCTCTTTGTGTTGCCTAATTATACAAATATGTTTTAATTTGGATAAACAATGTCCATACATTTTTCAGTAGATCATTTAATGGGGGGGGGGTTGTTACTTCAGGAAGTGATATGAAACACTTGAGACTTGTTCTTTTTTTTCTTTCTTTTTAAAGCTCTATTGTCTAGAGTTGGATTTGAGCCCTAAGATATTAGGACTCATTCTTTTACTTGTTTCACTGTTGGCAGCATTACCAATCAAAACATTGACTTTGGGGGAATAGTTTGCCTTAATGTGGAAGTCAACCCAAGCATTTTTTTTTCAATATGTTCTATGCAGGCCCACTAATTGAAACAAGGCATTCTGATTAATATTGCATTTCTGGAATATGAGTTAAGCAGCAAAATCTAGCCATCTCATGGGGGGCGGCCATTTTGTCACTTCTGCCGACTTGAAATGACATCACAGTTGCTCAGGTCTCAGATAATGACCAATCATGGCTCAGCTTCAGAAAACAAGTGAGCTGTGATTGGTCGTTACCTGAGCCCTGAGCAACTGCGATGGCGTTTCCAGTCGATACAAGTGACAAAATGGCCGTCCCCTGAGATGGCTAAAAACGGGTGGATTTTGCTCCTTAACTCATATGACACAACTGCAATAGTACTAATCAGAATTCCTTGTTTCAACTAGTCGGCCTGCATAGAACATTTAAAAAAAAAAAAAAATGTTTGGATACACATCCTTTTTAAAAAAAAACAGTATTTCACAACTACAGAAGACCAATATTTTAAATATAAAGAAATTAAATACATTTTAATATTGACTAGGATCATTTAAATTAAGAGTAAAAACTCTAGATCAGCCCTACAGCAGAATCTGTTTTGTCTTTTTGAAGAGAATGACAAAAAAAAAATAAATGACACTAAGTGGGTGTGCTGTGGAATTACAAGACGGACAGTCTGTGCCCTCTGGTAGGAATGCAAACGTTGAGTTGGAAAAGATTGAATGTTGGTGTCATGTTCATACTCATGCTGCTGCGACATCTCTGCACGGCCGAACGCTTCCACCTCACAGCTAGCAGCAAAGTTGCCTTGAGCTTATTTCATCTTTAGTCTACTCTGTCATTATCTTCTTCCACTTTCCATTTCAAGGAAAGTGTTAGTGTGCTTGCTCCAGCATGTTGCAGCAGGTATCAAAAATGGCCCGGAAGCAGATCGGTCCAATCTGGCCTTCTGACATTTCTCCAGGCGCGATTGGACAAGAGCCCACACATGGACACCTGTGAGTCACATATATCTAATTTCTTCATCTATTACTGCATCCGCCCATGGGACAAAAGGTTTTTAGTGCCTGGAATAATTATTAGGTAATCCAATAACTGTTCATTTGTTGTTCTGTTCCACTTCCTGGTCTCTTTTTGGAGTGTCAGGCCACAAGTTTCCCAAGGTTTAAACGGCGTCCTCGGTTGGCATCTCTGTTCCTCTGTGATTGGCTAATTCCACTCGGGCTTCATATAGTTGGGGATGCACTGGCAGACTTGGTGGCTGTAGTAAAAGCCAGATAGGCAGGCGCGTTTGGGGGTCCTGCATGGCAACCTGTAGCAACTAGGGGAAAGTGGAAGAGGAGAAAACATTCAATTAGTCACAAACTGGTTTCCCAAGGGGTGGAAAATTGTTGAAAAGCGTGTGGTAGGTTTTCATGTGAAATTCAAGGGAAATATTACGAATTGGAAAGTTTAAAAGGCAACTGTGGGTAAGGTAGTAATAGAAGTTACTGTAGGTTCCTGCATATATACAAAGGACAATTCCACCAAATGAACACTCAAAATAAACTTAAAATTGTCTTTTCCAACTATAAATCTCTTAACATCTCGGACAAGTTCATTTTTTACGCTATGTCATTGTCTGCTGAAGTTCCTCATTTGTGTAGCACGACTGAAAGTATAAGGAGTGAGTTTTTAAGCATGCAATTAGCAAATACATGAAAACTAGCCATGGGGCATTTATGCTACTAGCCTGCTCACAGTAAGCAGAGTAGAGTGGTGAAATGAAAACTTTTTCAAAAATAAACATGACACCAAAAAAAATAAATTAGGGAGCAGGACTCAACCACGCCATGGTTAAAGTATAAGACATTCAGAAAAATAAATGAGTGACATTACTTTTGCCCTTCCCATGGCCTGCAGAGGCTCTGAATTATGCAACTTTCTCTGGACCGTGTAACTCTGGGAATATTCCACATTTTTCATAGGGGTTGATGTGTTTGGGTCACAACTAAAGCATGATTTCAAGCTTACTTTTTTTTTTTTTTTTTTTAGAATAAGTTATTGCTTGGATAAGGAGTAATAAATGCATAAAAACTACATTTCTAGAGGGTTTATATTTCATATTTTTTCAGTGTTTACAGTAGTCAACATTTTTTTATTGTAATTATTAAATACAGATTGCACAGGTCAATATGCAGAACTTTTCTTAATAAAAAATGTATTTAACAATGAATTTGATTATGTATTTACAGAGTCTTTTTATTTCCTGTTACCACAAATCGCATGGATTCCGTGTAATTGCCCATGAACCATATTTTTTGTCATAAGCATCATCCATGCAAAACAGACTGCTCTCCTTTCCCACATGAAAGGGCATCATCGTTCCTTAAATGCACCATTTTTATTTTTATTTATTTTAAATCAGCCTTGTTACTCCAAAACTCCTGAGTTGGGGTACTCGCAAGTCAAGGTATAACTGTACCTGCATGAAATCATCTTGACTTAGTCAAGTTTCTGCTAAAATACATTTTCTAAGTTCCTCGTTAAGAGGCAGCCATCAATTTGATAAATTCCTGGTTTATTAACAAATTCCAATCAATTCCATTAAAAAAAATTGTAATTGACAAAATTCATAGGATTTTGCAACCCTAATCCCATGCATAATCGCAACTATAAACTCACGTTAAACAATTTTTGTCACAAATCCTTCTTTTTTTTTTTTTTTTTTTCTTGTTGTCCTTTCTTCTCTCACAAAACCCCTGAGAATGTCCACCGTGACAAATCACTTGCACATCTGAACTCTCCCTCATGGCTCAGCTCCCGTCCCCTTGTATGTTTTTCTTTCGGTCCTGTCACTCCATCCATCTCTGCGGCTGCCCGGCGGCCTGATGGCTGCTGTGCTCTGCTCACTGTCAGCAAAGCTCAGGCCTCTCGGGTCAGAGCCCTCTCGCGTGCGAGCTGTGGGAACTGCACCGCACATTCGCAGTGGTTGGGTGCTTGGGATGTCTCGTGTCCATAAAAGGAAACGGCGGAACAAAAGTACACGGGGAAGCTTTAGAGTGAGCAATGTTTGACGCCGATTTAGATTTTGCTTCTCGTCCGTGTGCCTCTTATTTACATATTTATGAAGGAAGAAATGATTGTGTTGCAAAGCAACACAACCATGTTTAGTGACAAGGTGATTACATGTCAATTAGATTTTTTTATGTAGGATCAATTCACAACAGTCTCAGCGCATGTAATATATGACACATGTCTACAATATTAAGACCAACTGAACCCCACATGGGCAAGAAACCGGACCGTGGTTGGGAACCACTTGCTTAGAAGGTTATAGCACCACAACAACATTAGCATTACGCTAGCAAACCGACAAACTAAGCTACGTGGCTGTTTAAAGGGGAATTCAAACCCAAGGTTTTCTTTATAATATGTTCTATGCAGCACCACAGCATTCTGATTAATGTTGCATTTGTGTAATATGAATCAAGCAGCAAAATTATTCCATTTTTATCCGTCTCAGGGGGCGGCCATTTTGCTTTGATGTGATATTACACAAACACGTTATTAGAATGCTGTGTTTAGACTAGTGTGGGCGCATTGAACATATTATTGTACAGATAGTTTTTGGGTTGACTTCTCCCCTTTATGTTTAATTGTAAGTTAAAACAGTAAACTTCAACTGGGTTTTTTGACCACTGTATTAAGATTACTAGATTGTACTAATTGTAGCAGAAATGAGTGCAGGATAGATTACTGACGAAGGTGGCAAAAGTACTCACATGTTGTACTTAAATTGAACTACAGATCATCATCATATTTACACATACTTGTTATACTTGTGTAAAAAACGAAAAACTGGCAAAAGTACTGATTCTGTTTTTGTACTGAAGTAAAACTATGAAAGTACATTTTCTGAAATGTACAAATGCATGAATTAATTTTAATTTTTTAACACAATTTTGATAACTTGACAAAAGGAAATTCACTTCTGAAACTAGTTTCCCTCTTATTAGCATTTTACTAATAATTGAGCGTCAGTTATTCATCATCCGTCTGCAGTATGGGTACCCTTCGGGGGGGGGGGTTATAGTACCCGTCTATAGGACCGGTCAGCCTCTAATTTTAAACGGGCTTCCGTCAGCGTTTCTAAACTATTAAAATGAATAAATCGTCATTGAATTTGAACAGAAAGAGTGACTTAACTGCCGATATTTGAACAGAAAGAGTGACTCACTGCGCCATGGAACCATGTTCACGGCCTGATCCATCACTGAAATCTGTCCCCCAAGCAACAACTGACAATTGTTCCTCGTAAGGACCCTTGAAGCCTCACCACAAAAAATAGACCAAAAATGGACTATAGACAAAAGACGAATTAAATAAAGGGCCTTCCGACTATGATTAGTCTGTCTTTTTTTTCCCCGCAAATCGTCAACAGTCAGCAAAACGGGCGTCCGTCATAGGCGGATAGACGGACCGGTCCGTCGCATTGACGGAATGCCCAGCTCTGCTTATTAGCTTACATAGTCCTTGTAATGAGAAAAAAAGGTTAGATGCCACATGTTGTTTAAAGATGGATAGTGTTGGCTCAATTCTTGCTATCAAAACAACATGTTCCCATAGCTTTACTAAGGTTTTGAGCTGAATAATAAAAACAATGCTGAATTAGCTAATGATAACAACTGAAAAAATACTCTTTCCACTGTATATGTTTTCATTTTAGACTGAGAATTTTTCAAAGACATAAAACGACACATTAGCCATGAGTCATTTTTGGAGCCGACAAAATCAAACGCTCTTAAATAAGTCAATGGGAGAGGCGCACTCTGCACCTCTGATTTATTTTCTTGCTCCCTGGTTCACAGTTCTTTCTTTTTTTTTTTTTTTTTTTTACATCTATCAAGGACTCAAGCTCTCAAACATGGTTGACTTTACCTCACTGAAAATTATAACTAAAAATGCAACTCCAACTAAACCGGCAGGTAAAAAAACTTGTTGAATAGGAAACGAGCTACAGTAAGCAGTGACTATTCTTTTTTTCTTTTTCTTAGGCTCACCTGCAGGTGTTTGGGTTGAACCTCTTGCCTTGCCGTAAACATGACTGGTGACTTTCTCTGCACTGACACAAGCAGGTGTCAGGGTTGAGGGGTTGATTCCCGGGACACTGGGCGGCACACACGCAGCCGCACAGCTCCTCGTTCCAGCGCTGGCCGACGGGGCACCACTTGCCCTCGCCCTGACCTTCGCACTGACATTCACCTACAGGAAAAAAAGCATGCTCAGGTACTGATCCATTACTGTACACACTTCAGCAATACTTTGAGAGCATCTGCCTATTTGCGGTTTGCTCTTCACAAATTTGACTATTTGTGTTTCTTTTTTTGTGAAACCATCTCCAGCTGAAAAGTCACAGATTTCCTTTTTATTTGGGAGGGGGGTCCTTCTGTAATACCCTAAGATGGTACTGAATCCCTGGCTCATAGGAAATTAGTAATTGATGTCAAGGAAGTATGTTGAATAGATGCATATCAACTGAGGGACTAAAATATTTGTATGTTTGGGAGAAGTTAACTTTAGCCTGAGTTGTGAGTAGAAGTTACTGAGAGCTGCATGTATGTTTCCGCTACATTTGTACCTTGGGTTTTTTTTTTTTCTCCCAAATCATCTTTCAGTCATCTAGCTTTAATGGTAATGTAAGATGAATTTGAAGTGTTCTGTATTAATATTTTGTCGTTTGTATACAGTCTGTTACCTGTAGTAGTACGCAGGCACTGCTTAAGTACCGTCCAGTTGGATGTAACTTTTAAGTTCAATACATTGGTATTTAATCATTAAGAACTGTTTTTTTTTTTTTCTCAACATTTACTCAGATTTTTATTGACCTTACCTTTTGTGTGCAATGCATTTTATTTGTATCATTATGTAGGTACAATTTTTTTAGATGCTGTATTTAAGCGCAGTGTTAAATGCTCAACCTGTGCGTAATGTTACAGTAGCTTACTGTAATATTTATTATACTTTTTGAGAATAAAAACTGTTGATTTTGATGAACACTTAGGCCTATTAAACTACTGTATTATGTAGCATACCATCGCTGTCCTGTGAAAAACACGTTCCATGTCCAATTTTGTCTTTTTTTTGGGGGGGGGTTAAATTTTCACATTAATGGGATGTCTTTAATGGGGAAACCCCATTAACATAAAAAAAAAAAAAAAATGGAAATCATTGTTTTGCACAGGACGGCGATAATCTGTACCGTTGGTCAAGATGGCGGTACTTGAAGAGCAAAGTCTTTTTTTGTGTCCCTTTGTGGACAATGTTTGAGAAGCACTGCTATACACAATCCTAAATATTTTTAGGGGGAGGATCAATTCCTCGTGTATTCTTCACTGTTGGAGGCGGGGCTCAGTCCACATTTTCTGTATCCGCGTGTATTTCTGTCGACAAATCTGGAGACAACCCTTACATGTGTTGTGGTCCAGTTTCCAGCCCGGACCGCAGCTGGCCTCAGTGAGCCCGTTTCGACAGACGCATTCGCAGCTGGGCTCCTTCAGAACCCTGTTGGGTCCGCAGAGAGCCAGCAGCCCTGAGTCCAAAGCCTCTGGAAGCCACAGAGATAAAGAGAAGTGGTTGGAATAGCACCAGCGGTTAGTTGCAAAATCCAGGCCTTGCTAAGTAAATACAACCGAGCTGCAGTAGGCCTGCGCTTTATTTCTTTGCACAAACGTCAAGAGACAACTATTTCGCGGAAGATGACATTTCTAATGACACATTATGCAACATGTTTCAAAAAGGCGGCATTGGACACATTGAGCTCAAGCGCATGTATCTGCTTAAACATTAGGAAATGTGCTTACAATTTGCTGTGAACACATTCACTGCCAGACGTTTTAGAGCGTTTATTAAGACCCTCCCAATATTTTGCTCTGTAACAATGTAAGCACCAAAGCAACCCAAAAAGTTGACTTTCTTCTTGAATGAGTTACTAAGCATAACACATACATATAATACAATACAGTAAAAATGTTGACACAGGCGGTGGGTATTTGACTAATCAATGTGAGAGCCTCTTTGAATGTTCTGAACTTGGCAGCACACTCTCCCACTGGTTTAGCGATCCTGGGCTTGAATCTCGGCGTCAGTCTTCAGTCTCTGGAGTTTGTAATTTCTCCCTTGTGCTTGCGAGGGGTTTCTCCAAGTACTCCAGCATCCTCCCATGTTTTTTTTTCCACAAAGCGAAAAAAGGAGCATTTACTTTGTCAGAGACCTGCGCCAGGCTCTACCATGTGACTGTGTTTCACCAATCAAACGTAGCCGTATGGCCGTATAGCCCTGCAGTCTCGTCACGTGATCATATTCAATTTCAGCTGCGGGAGTTGATGTCGCTCAAAACACACGCACACATGCACACACACAGTTTATACGAGTTCATGGGCTACCTTGTTTAAAAAAAAAAATGTACAGGGGCTGACATTTTGTGCTACTTATGCTTAATTTATTTCTTTTATTTATACTATTATACTTTTATTATTTAATAAAGTCCTTGAATTTACCTTAGGATTATTTTAAGATATTGTTTAATTGTAATTCATTTTATTGATTGGATGGACTTTAATTTACCTGAAGATAAATTATTTTGTATTTTCGTCTGATTGAATGGTTGTTTTTAAAAAAAAAAAAAATAAATGAGACGTTGCTGCAGTTACTCAGTACTTAAGTAGTTTTTTTTCACCAAGTACTTTTTTTTACTTTTACTCAAGTAATTATTTGGATGACTACTTTTTACTGCTACTTGAGTTATATTATTCTGAAGTAACAGTACTTTTACTTGAGTACGGGGAGAAGACAAAGGCAAACTGCTAAGAATCGAACCCCAACGTCAGAACTGTAAGGCGGACATGCTAACCACTTGCACACTGTGCCACTCAATTCTAAACAATTGACAAGATTGTCTTGAAGGTCGATGTTGAGTAGAACGATTATGCACTTCAACAGTTTCACGCGGTTTGCATCTTGGGTGTATTATAATTCGGCGTAATATCACTTTATATCAGTTTCAATAATATAATTCCCACTGAACACTTATTGTACAGATATTACTTTAGCGTTAGACTTCATTTATTAATCTCAAGGCAGCTACACGCAACATCTTCATTGTCATTTTGTCTTGTTTAGATTAGATTTCAATTTCCGATTCCTCCTCAATGCTGCGCTTGGTATTTGTATTTATTTATTTGTATTTTTTTTCTACATTAGCTATTAATGTAAGTGTAGGGATGTGCCAATATTGCTGCTGTGACAGTTTAGTTTTCCTCACGGGATGAGTAAACCGTCTAGAATTGTTATGGCCATCTCGGAATGAAGAAAGACGAAAAAGTGTCTTACCTGTCTCTTTCTCGGAGTAGTTAATGGCATCTATTGGCACACACATGCAGTTGACGGGATCCCACAAGAAGGCCGAAGCACAGGGGACCGTGGGAGGAGAGCACCTACACAAAAACACACATGCACACACTTAGAATAAGGGCATAGACCACGGGCGTCAAACTTGACAAAACCATCCCACTAGGGCAGGGATGTCCAAACTTTTTCCTCCCAGGGCCGCAAAGTAGAAAAATAGAAGGAAGGAAGGAAGGGCTGGTTTTATTATTATTTTTAAACTTATTAAACAAGCTAAAACCAACCAATCAATCAAGCAATTACACATTGTTTATAATGGCGGTATTTTGAAAATCTGCGACATCAAGGCTTTCTGTCAAAGGCGATAAGGAAAATAGTTTAGAATTTGTTTTGTTTTGGGCTGGCCCACAACCCTGCATCCCACTCAAATAGAGTCACACTTCCGCTGAGCAGCAGCTGAATCCCATCTCCACATTCAGAACCAAACCGAGAGCAATATGTAGTAAGATGACCTTACTTGAGGATCATTAAAGTGAGAGCCAACCCAAAATGTTTCTTTACAATATGTTATTTACAGCCCCACTAGTCTAAACACAGCTTTCTTATTGATCTTGTGTTTGTGGGATATGAGTTAAGTAGTAAAATCCCCCCCCATTTTTGTCCATCTCAGAGGGCGGCCATTTTGTCACTTGCTGTTGGCTGAATATGACATCGTAGTTGCTCAGGGCTCAGGTAACAATCATGGCTCACCTGTTTTCTGAAGCTGAGCCTGTGATGTCATATTCAGTCAACAGCAACGGACAAAATGGCCGCCCTCTGAGATGGACAAAAATGCGTGGCTTTTACTGTTTAACTCATATTCCACAAACATGATATCAATCAGAATGCTTTGTTTAGACTAGTGGGGCTGCATAGAACATATTATTGTGAAGAAAATGTTGGGGTTGACTTCCACTTTAAAGTGTTATGTTCACAAATCGGACCTTGACACAAAGCAGAAAGTGAAGGAAACGATTTTTGTTTCTGAAACTCTAGTTTTTATTCCCAACACAAATTCTATTACTATTTTAGCTGTAAAATTGTTTGTGTCTTTGCATAGCTAGAAAAGCTTTAGTAACAGCAGTAGTAGTGGTGGTAGTTCCCATCACACATGTACCACACACCTTTTTTTTTTTTTTTTTTTTAAATAGCATTGCGGGTCATATGTTATTTCTACTCAATTATTATTTTTTTTGTATATGCCGTAAATGGCCCCCAGGCTGTAGTTTTGAGACCATTGTAGTGTAAGGGGGTAGGTAGTTGTAAATCCAGTTATGTTTTGTGTTAAGACTTTAATCATCTCTGACAGTGTGTGAAGCAGTGGACATGCACAGGCCAAGTCCTGACTTTTGATTGGATTTCACAACAGTTCCGTAGAATCCTATTGTAAATGTGATGCCTTAAAAAAAAAAAACATGCAAATGATAAAGTAAAGAAAATTGCATGTTTTTCTTTTGGGAGGTTGTTCTTAGTGTTCTGTAATATGATAGTTTATTCAATAGAAAGATGCTCCTAATGTATTTGTATTGAAAACCACTAACTTACTATTTATATGAATTAGACACACAGCACCATGACACCCGCCTGCTTCAATGTCACTCACAGGTGATCCGTTGCGGCTCGTCTGATGATGGAGTGAAGTGGCCGCTTGGGGAGGCACTCACACACCGTGTGATTGACAAAAGTTACCATGACTACGGAGCGCTCCATCCTGGGTGGCGATAGCTCCATCAACTGGGAGGACAGAAGAGGGTGAGAAGTTGTGCTTTGAGTCGGTGATTCCCAACCGCTGTGCGCGGGAAATGATCTCATTTCCCTTAATTGGTGAGCAAAATCATTTATTCACTTCAAGTAGTAGAGGTTTGTTCAGTGTTGCATGCTGCAATGCATCCTGGGAACCAAAGAATGGCAGAAGAGTACAGAAGTACAGGAACGACATCATTTTTTTTTTTCTTGATGAGAATCGTTGACAGTTTGTTTAAAGTGCAGTAATCCTCCCATCCTTGGTCTAGATTACTACTAGTAGCGTTTGTTTCTTTCAACTGCGTTTCGTACAACAGTGAGCTCTTTCGGAGGTATTCATTCTTATAGGCCTAGCAATTGTTGTAAACAAAAAGGTACAGACAAACATGGTCCCTCGGCCAGTTTGGACCATAATCAGTGCTTATTCATACCTAGGGGTTCAATTGTGAGAACTTTTTGGGGTGCGGCACAAAAAGGTCGCACCTTAGAGAACAAAAATGGACCCCCACAGTGCCGTTATTTAACAGGACCAGAACAACTAGACTCAGGGACAGCTTATTGCCATGCAACCTATAACTACACTGAAATGACAGTAATACTGTACAAACTAATATTATAGAATAAATATTTTAGATTACTGCTCTATAGATATATTTTTTTTACATTTCAAAATATTCCCGTCTCCACTGCTGCTTGTACAGTACATTCTAACGTTCTGTTGTGCGTCCCTGTTATTTATTCACTGCGATTTTTGTATTGTTTAGGATAGTTAATTTATTTTTCAGTTCTGATTTGTTTTGAATGTGATCATTTTCTATTTGTTATTTTGTACTTCTTTTAAAAATATATATATGTACTGTATGTACTGCATGACAATTTTGTTGTATCTGCACGATGAACACCAGTTGTGAAGTGAAGTTGGCGAACCATGTTTTGAGTAATACTAACTGCTAAAACTATTTTAAGCATACTTTCCTTAGTTTTCATGACCCAACCCACCCAGGTTCATAATTAGACCCATAGCAACGCGCTTAACAACGAAAATGCAAATGCTCGTCAATCTCCGGTAATCTTCGGCGAGTGACGTCATTTGAGGAGATCGAGTGATTGTCCCGTTTTTTGCCGTTGTTATCGCGTTATTCGGCGAAATGCCTCGGCGCTGTGTGGCGATGCATTGTTCGCTTTCAGGCCAATAGTTGTTTGAGTGGCCAAAAGATAACAATAGGGCACGTAAATGGACCAGTTTGTGTTACAGTCCAACTGGCTTCCACATTAACTGGCTCCCGATTCCAGCTGTGGCAGTTCGGGCAGCGCCGGTCCAGTAATTTTGTTTTTCCTGTCTGCAGATTCGTCACAAACAACATCGATACTTGTTCAATTCTGCAATAAACACTTGAAACCAAACATCTCGTTTACAACTCCAGACCGGCTGCAAGAAATTGTAAACGTAGTAAAAAATAAAAATATAAAGGTAAAGAGCGGCCTTTGAACCTGTGACACAAAGGCAGCAAAAAAAAAAAAAAAAAAAAGCAGCAGCGCACAATCGGAGCGAACACTCCACCCACTACACCATGAGCTGGTATGACTGTTGATGAATGAACATGCCGTTTTTTGTTTTGGCGGTGAGCTGTGAGATTTTACTAACAAAATATGAGGTGTATCAGAAATGTTCCAGGACTGGCGTCAAAACAATTCCAATCCAGAATACAAGTTTTCCCCTTGGAAGCGATCCCCCTGGAATCGAATGCACTTTCCCAGCATTCTCTGCCATGTCTTCAAGTGGACTCTTGACGTCCTTCATTTCTTGAAAACGGGTCCCCTTGAGGACCCCCTTGAGCTGGAAAAAAAAAATTCATATGGAGCCAGGTCAGGTTAGTAGGGATGTTGCTTCAACTCAGGGATGTTCTTCTCGGTCAGGAACTGTCAGATGCTCAGGTGCGTTGTCATGGTGAAGCAGCCATGAACGCAAGTGTCCAGTCGTTTCAAAATCCTCTTTGTGCCAGTACCTTTCAAAGTCTGCTAGTTTGAGGATTGGCTGTAAATTGCCACAGTGCCAGTAAACGGCCCCTGCGGCGCCATTAAAAGACAGAAACTGATCACGTGTTTCTCACTTGCGCTGCTCTCATCAAAGATGAACAGACTTTACGGTCGCCTGGGGCAGGCTAAAAAGCTTATCGCTTTCCAATCAAAACAATGCATGGCCAGACGTGGTGGCGGCCATGCTAGCAAGGGAGAGAGTCCCTTCAAACGGAAAGGAGCCATAAGCTTAGCTTTAGCGTAGCTTTTAGGGAGCAGATCATATGGACCTATTCATGTCTATGGCTGTTGTTTTTACTTAAGCGACTGGTGTACACGTCTCCCAAATATGCCATTTTTGTGTAGTACACTGGGGTTTTTTTTCTGGGTTTTTTGGGAAAGCCCTTATTTATGGCATCTAATTCCAATGGAGGTGAAACAAGCGCTAACATCAAGGCTAATGAACGCAACCAGATGCACGTCACTTCATGCACCAAAAAAAGCTAACCATGGCTATACTTTGAACCTTTTCAGTGTCAAGCTTTTTTTTTCATGTAAATTTATAATACTGTTGTACTGTACTAGTGTGAGAATAATAATGTATATCATGATTCATGTGTTAGATTTTTTCATAATTACGCTTGTTAGCTTTGCATTTTTAGGCTAGAAAAAAAAAAAAAAAAAGTACAAAACAATACATTTTGTGCTGTATTGGGTGTTTTTATGCCAATGGAGATTCCACTGTTTGAGATACCAGTCCTGGAAAAGTTTTCTGACACTCCTCGCATGTGCCTTTGGCTCGAAAAAGGTTGGGAAACGTCGCTTGCATCAGAGCGAGGCCTGCCGCGGATGTGCTAATATTCACCGTTTTGTTGACGAGCGCGTGACTCGTGTTGGTGCAGTAAAAGGCTTCGTTGGTGCAGCATCCACCGCAGCGATGCAGCGCCACGCAGCGGGGGAGGTAAAACTGACTGGTGGATTCCGGGTACTCTTTGGTCACCTCGATGCACACCTCCCTGGGCTGACACGAGGTGCGCTGGATCTCTTCTAGGATGACTGATCATGTTTGATTGTATTAGCCAGCGATTCACTTCAAGGCACTTTGAGTAGCACGAAAGCGCCGCGGTGCGCCGTTTACCTCCGAGAGTGCTGTCCACTTTGTAAAGAGCCTCCTCCCTCAGCTGCACCCAGTGATCGTCACGGTTCGAATGGACCGCCGGGCTCGCCGAGGAGGAGGAGGGAAAAGAGGAGGAAGAGGCGTGCCATGACTTCTTCCTCAGGCACTGCTGAAGCAGATTGTATTCAGGATAGAGAAGCTGCAGCAGCTGATCCACGCTCACGATGCTCTGTAAACTGACCTGGTCATCTGACAAGACTGGAGCCTGGAAGCAAGACAAATATAACATTGTTACCATAGTCCCGCATAGTGGATAGTAGTCATTCTTGCTCTAAGCTATCCACAGATAGGATATTCTAACAAGATAATCATACTGTAATTTAGTTGTTTGGAAAGCCTGCACGTGGTGTTGTCTCCCATGCAAGCAAAATTGTCAAAACGTTTTTGTTTTTTTTTCTTCTCCCGCCGCCTACTCCACACCAAAGTAGCAAACCAAAACCAAACCGTTCATCTAAGCCGCCCTCCCGCCCCGCTTGTTCTTTCGGATTGGAACATGAGGTCATTGCCGTGGGACTGTGAGGTCATGATGGAGCAATGACCGGTCCAGTGCTCTGGGGTGTGTCCTCTTCTAGGAATATGGAAGAATAATATTCGCGGCTGTTTCATTACCCCAGCTGCAGCAGTATTCAATTACTTCAAAGGCCTTTTTCTTCTTCTCAGGAGAGGAAAACCATTATCCTGGCGGCAAACTGACGCCAACTCTTGCACCATCAGTTGGAAGGACCTACAATCTGAAACTGAGATCGACTCTCACTGCATTTCCTCAAGAATAGACAGATTTCTATTCTTTAGTCCCAGCTATGTGAAATCCTACACTTCCCGTGGTGTACCTTGGCACCAGTATTTTTTTTTTTTTTTTTTTTTTTTTTTTTTGTGGTACGAACGGTCAATCGGTCGCTTTTTTGTTCCTGTAACTTAGGAGCAAAAATCTGAGACATATGAGAGAGCTGTATGGTACAGTGAACTCAACTGACTCCACAACAAGCAGCTGTTTGGCATATAACCAGAACAGTACAGTTGGCATCTATTCAATGGCCTGGGAAAATTTGGCAGATAGCTAACAATTCGTCAAGAAAAGAGGCTACAAGCTGTTTATTACCACTGCCACTACCTGTCAAACTGAGCAAAAAAGAGATCACATGCTGCGTATGTAAAAGAACAATTTTGACTTAAATTTGGCTAACCTAATGCTAACACATGGGAAATTAGAAACCCCAGAATAGTGAGAACCTTTTAAGAAATGGATAGTTGAAAACAAACGGTTGAGGGACACATGTAGACTGTTAATATCAAATTACTCACAGGCATACGGTATATTATTTACCTTCTGGGCAAAGCAATTAAAATGATTGCTGCTTACTGAGGAGCTAAGATCGGCTTTATGTACAGTACATATTATTTTTATGTAAATGATTTGACTGCTTTCGATATCAATATGTATCGCGAATGACACATGATCGATATCAATAGAAAAAAAATAAGAAAGCAAACCCGACCACGGAATTGTGCTTGTTGTAGGCAGCGTGCGGCCACTCCCAAACACAAAGAAGAATCCGCTAAAACCATGAAGAAGAAGCAGCTAAACCAATAACGCATGCGTGCGGCGTACTCAGTCGGAGCGAACGACTGGCGAAACTACTAACTTTGTTCAAATAAATGACTTAGTACAACACTTGCAATGAGATTATTATATTGTGCATATAATGCGATTAAACACCTTCGAAGTGAAGGAGTTCGCCGCCTTTGATGTGCTAGCATCAGTGTTAGCCATGTCTGACCCTTGGCGTCACACCCAAGTCCAAATCAGGCAGGAATGGACTATGGAAACAATGAGTCCGCTAAAAAAGCTAAAGTAGCCCTACAACGGTTGGTCAACACTAATGCGTGCGCTGCAAGAGAAAACGTCCCGACAGGGGACATCACAAGAATATTTAAGATTGCTTGATAACACAATACGATTGCATTTTTATAGCCAAACTTTTGCGTTATAATGCAATACATTTTCAGTTTTTAGGTTATTTTAGGAGGAAACGAAAGACTTCCACTTGCGGGTTGTTTAAGTGAACCTCCAGCGCTGGCAGAGATTTTTTGCGGTCTAAAGATGTCCCACACAAGGACATACTTCGCATTGCAAAGGGATAATTAGTTAAGAAAACAAAATTGCTATCCACCTTTTTCCTACGCCCCGATACATGCATTATCCAGGATTACGCACCCAAAACAGGCTGGGCGTGTCAATCAGTGGAATGGCATAATCCATGGTATTCCATGTGTTGAACCGATGCAATGTTACTGCAGGGGAGGCACATCAAAAGTGTTGTGCCGGCAGTTGATTAAGGCGGCTGCGCGGTAACGCAGAAGAGAACAGTGGTCTTTCTTTTTAAAAGAACCCAACACAAACACGTTCAGTCGGTACTTGGCCCGGTTAGGGATGGTCGAAAACCCACTTCAGTCCTTGCTTGGTCCTTTTTTTAAAAGACTTCTAGACCACCGTCTGTTTGTCCACAAAATGGGTGTCCGTCCGGGACGGACGAACGGACCATCTCTGAGTGAATGAAGGCTTATGTATGTATCAACAAAACTGCTTTGGGGTAGCATCTAATGTAAATCATTTACAATGCACTAGTGGAGGAGAAACTGTGTATTACACTACATTACGACGTACACAAAAACATTTTTTAATAGGTTAATAAAGTCAATCATTATCAATATTGACTGATATGAAATACTTATTTTGTGAAACATTTTTGAGCCATATCAACCTCACGCACTGTCAAACTTCATTTCTGGAGGTTGATTTTGCCAGTTCCATTTCTTTCCCACGATGACCTCGTTTGTTTTGGGTTATCTTTCTGATGTTTTGACTTTTGATTGATTTTTCTATTTTCTTTCAGCTTCACAAGTCTCTGTTTTGTTGGGTACACCTCTAACTACCGGTACATAAATGTAGTCTTCAAGGGCAAAAACCCAAATCTGAAACTGAGATGATATATTCTGCGTCTATTTCATCGTTTGGACGGAGCACCTGGGCAACCAAACACCTGTGAATCACAACCTCAAAACTTTAGCACACATGAAAAACGGCGAGTTCAACGAAAACGTGTGTTTCTGTTCCAGTTGTAAATACTGTCAATGTGTTTGTTTTATTTTCCATCTTTCAATGTCAAACCCAGGAATTAGCATTACTTCTCCAATATTTTGGAGGCGTGTATAGGTGCAAAACAAAAAAATGATTGACTGTGTGCTTTCAGCTTTAATTTAAGAGGTACCGCTCAGATATGAGATTTACTATTCAGTCACAACAGCCATTTTGTGTGGAATGCATCCATTTTCGGGGCTCAATAGTATTTGGACAACTGACTGAAGTATTATCCATCCATTTTAATACTCTGATAAAAGTCCTTTGCAGTCAATGACTTCATAAAGTCTGGAGGCCGATGACATCACAGCATTCTGAGATCTCTTTGCTAGGCCTGCACTGCCACTACCTTTGACCAGCTGCTTGTTGGTGCCTCTGATTGCCTTTACTTTTGTCTTCACTAAATTTTGGCTTGAGATCAGGCCAACGGCTTATCAGGATTTTTCAGTTAATTTGCCTTCAAATCTCCTCAGTTGCTTCCACGGCATGTCAAACGACATTATCCATTTTCACCGTCAGGTGCAGTCCTAACGACTTTGTAGCATTTGGCTGAATTTTGTAGTCCTACAAAATATATCACACGGCATGTTTGACCACATATTACATCATACTTTGGATCAAGCACCTTCCCTTCTCCGTTCTTTTCTCTTCATTGTTCTGATACAAGCTGAACAAGGTTCAGCCCTCAGAATCTTTCTTTACATTCACAAAGGGATCTTTTGATTGTAAATTTTTTTTTTACCAAGGCAGTTAACTGTGTGTTAACCCCCCCCCCCCCCCCCCCCCCCATTAAAACATCCATCCATCCATTATTCAAGCCGCTTATCCTCACGAGGGTCGCGGGGCGTGCTGGAGCCTATCCCAGCTGTCTTCGGGCAGTGGGCGGGGCACACCCTCAATTGGTTGCGAGCCAATCGCAGGGCACACAGAGACAAACGTTCACACGCACAATCATACCCAGGGACAATTTAGAGTGATCAAATAACCTACCATGGATGTTTTGGGGAATGTGTGGGGGGGTGGGGGGATAACCGGAGTGCCGGGAGAAAACCCACGCAAGCACGGGGAGAACATGCAAACTCCACACTGGGAGGCCGGAATCGAACCCACGACCTCTGAACTGTGAGGCGGACGTGCTAACCACTGGACCGCATTGCCGCCCTCCATAAACAGCGCTCTATAATATTGCTCTTTATAAAAAGCATATGCTAATAACATAATTAAATAGAATGGAACCATTTGTGCATAATGATTATTTAATAGTGGCTACTTCTCTTATGCACAGTTTGGCTTCTGGGGGTCAGTATAATAGTCATGCAGACACAATCAAAAAAGAATTTCACAACTACTGTTAACATAAGTCATTGTGAGCATTCTTATATTGTCTGTCTACATGTGTTGCTGCACAGCTCTAATTTAATCATCCTTTGCTTAAAGGGTTCTAACACTGCGGCTATTAATGCAAGTGACAATAAGTGTTTGCCCATGAACGGCGTTCTCCCGGGATGTTCGATACCAGTACGAGTGTTCACTCTTTGAGTACTCACCAATACCAAGTACCAACACCTAGTACTTTTGATGTATACAATTTCATTGAACGCAATGATGAAAAAACTATGAACAAAGGCCTTTCTTTCTGATGCAGAGGATGGTTCGCTTAACGTTTCAAACTGCCGCAGTATTGCGCCAACTACTATCAAGGAGGACTTTCTTGATGTCAGATTTCTTTAATGCCTTAAGTATCGGTGGATTGGTATCGGCAGCCTGCATTAGGACCCAATAAAAATAAGGCCGGTATTAGCCCAGTACAGATACCCGGCATTCGTACTGGCCCATCCCTTCCGTTTTCCATTACATGTTAGCATTAAAGGGAAGTCAACCCGAACATTTTTTTTCAAGAATATGTTCTATGCATTGATTGGACACTGAAAATTTCCCCGAGGTGTGCTTGTGAGTGCGTATGTTTGTTTGTCTCTGTGTGCCCTGCGATTGGCTGGCAACCAATTCTGGGTGTCTCCCGCCTGCTGTCCGAAGACAGCTGGGATAGGCTCCAGCACGCCCCGCGGCCCTTGTGAGGATATAGATAATGGATGTATGGATGGATGTTCTATGCAAGTCCACTAGTTGAAACAAGGCATTCTGATAAATATTGCGTTTGTGGAATAAGAGTTAATCCACACGTTTTTAGACAGCTCAGCTTCAGAAAACAGGCGAGCTATGATTGGTCGCTACCTGAGCCCTGAGCAACTGTGATGTCATTTTCAGTCGACAGAAGTGACAAGATGGCCGCCCCGTGAGATGGCTAAAAACGGGTGGATTTTGCTGCTTAACTCATACTTCACAAACACAATATTAACTAGTTTCAACTAGTGGCCCTGCTGGGAACATGTTGTTGAAAAAAATATTTGGGTTGAGTATCACTTGAAGCTTGTGGGGGCTTTCTTAAGGAAAATTTGGTTGGCTCTTTTAAATGCACAAAGTGTAATTCTCTTTATGTTTTGTTTGACAGTAAAGTTGTTTGACAGTAAAGTTGTGAAGTGAGTTCAGTCGAGTTCACTGCCACCATACAGCGCTCGTTTCTCCGATTTTTGCTTCCAAGTCAAAGCAAAAAAAAAAAAAAAAAAAAAAATCGGCTGAACAACAACTCATAATTTGAAAAACATGTTGTATCACCAGTATCTCAAGGCACCAAATTGTTGATACATACGGCCTCAGCATTTTTTCGCAATCACTCTTATAGATTTGTTGTCTTTTATCACAATGATGGCCTCCTCCTTGCAACGCAGTCACTTGCCCAATGCCAACTACTGTACATACATGTACTTAAGCTAAGTCAGAGTCAATTATGCAAATACATTCACAAGCCTGAAAATGGATGTACACTCGTCGCTCGTTTATTGAACCCGTTGCGATAGTCGAAAATCTATATATTCATTAAATTATTTACATATATTTTAAAGCTTTGTCCATAATACCCATACAAAATATACATGTGAGGTGCAAGGTCTTAATTTTGTCCACTTGTGGTCGCCATCCTCATGTTCTACAATGTAGTATCAGTGACTTTGAATGCGTGTGGTTTTAAATGGTCCATTGAGTGACGTGGGAGTCGGCCAGTCGGAGTTGGCTATTTTTGGCCGAGGATTGTGGCAGACTGTTACCGGGCTAACAGTTAGCCATAAGTTTTTGTGTTGAGTGACTTTGGTTGTTAGGTGAGCCATGCAGCAAGTGTTAAATGTGTTTGTTTTGTGTTGAGCTTGTAAACATTTGTACAATTCAAGAAATTACAAGAGCACGGCGGCTGTCTACCCTTGAAGCAGCGTTGGTAAACTATATTACTATATTAAATTAGCTCATGTTTTTGTTGTTCTGTGTTTTACGCTCTTTACTCCCGGCTTGCACTTGAGTCTGCAATAACAGTCTGTCTGAAAAATGATCACAGCAAAATCCGGCAATAGAGCAAAAAAAAAAGATCCACGATGTAAAATTAGATACACTTAGAAATCCGCCATACAGTGAGACCGCAAAAAAGTGAACCGTGATTTATATATATAGACGAACATTCTTGAATGGTGAATGTCATCGTTGAAACCTCTTCAAGTAAAGATGAGAATCTACACTTTAATCAGGTAGATTTTTCAACCTTCTATTTTTCAAGAAGAATACCCCAGGCCTCACATGAAGCCGAAGTTGACATTTAAATATGGCGAAAATAACAGTTTCTTAAAGAGCTGTCATCTGTGTCTGCCCAAGCATGGAAATTTCAGCCAACGAAAGCTTGACATCCAACTTGAGAAAGCATGTTGCGATAACTTCTCCATATTTCTATTGTTGTTGACTTGTTTTGGCTGCGCACACGCTAACAGTTTTATGGTCATATGTAGCCAAACTGTCATACGTGCATCTTTTGGAGTACAAGGCTCTCTCCCACACAGACCCATATACACACACACACATGCACAACAACTACGTATAATGCAACTTTGGTACCATAAAACTTAGCTACCGAAAAGCCTAAACTTGGTCAATAAACTTGGTCAACAGAAAGCGTCTTCATTCGGTTATTTTGGTTTTTAAAACCAATATTTCCCCTGTTAGAGACCATGAATGGATTGCTGTTGTTGTTTAAAATGTTTAGCGCACGGAATATTCCGCTATTCTGGTGTGGTGACGACTCTATTTTGATGAATAAATTCCCTGTTGCCTCAATGATATTTTTTCTGTCAACAGAGGATCCATTACAACAAGCTGAAGAAGTACACTGACTGAATACCACGGAAAGCAGAAGTTCACATTCTTGGATGAAGAAAGTAAAAATAACACACTGTTGTTGTATTTCATCATTTTTTTTATGTGATAAAGATTTCATTTATATAGTTTAAGTTTGCAGTCATTATTGGACAACGGCTGAATTTGCCCATATTTGAGTTTTATTTTTTTCCTTCTGATGAAAAAATAAATGTGAAGTTACTCACCAGTTACTCAGTACTTTGATAGTTTTTTCACTGAATAGTTATTCTCTTATTCTCTAACTCAAGTAATTATTTAGAGGACTACTTTGTACTTTTACTTGAGTCATATTATTGTAAAGTAATAGTACACTTGAGTACAATTTAATTTTGGCTACTCTACTCACCTCTGATGTGTACCGTATATCGTGTGTATTTTATTTATTTATATAGAGTCTTCAGAAGTTAATTGTTTAAGAAATACAGTCCACGTGTTTAGATAGTGTTTCATGAAACATGAAAAGTATGTGATCAAGCAACAGATTTGTTTGCATTATTGTTGTACAGATGCCACACTTGTTTGGTACGATTTTGTGAAGTTGTCATGAAAGCTTAAAGAAAATTGCAAGTCAAAGGTTTGTAAGTTAAAAATTGTAAATGAAGTAGATCAACTGTATTTTACATTAATTCATGATTTATTTGCCTTTATTTTAGTGTAAGACCAACCCAGGTGTCACCAAGTGGTGCCCATGGGCACCAGGTAGCCCCTAAGAACCACTTGAGTAGCCCACCGGCCACTTCTAAAAATAGCTCATCATTTTTTTGTTTTATTTTATTATTGTTCTAAAAAAATATCTCCATTTACCAGTAAGCTGTCTGAAATAGTTTTTGTTAGTATACTTTCTAAATCACATTTGCACTGGTGTACATTTGGCAATAACGATATATGTGGAAAAAATAGTATAGGTCAAAGGTCAGTATTAGTGCATGACCAAATCATAATGTTTGTGGAGAAAAACTAGCAGCAGAAACAACTATGAGATGATTCACCCCCATATAATTTGAGTAAATTTTTTACTTAAATAGGAAGTCATTTTTTTCTTTACAAGAATATATTCTATGCAGCCCCAGTAGTCGAAACTCGGCATTCGGATTAATATTGCGTTTGTGGAATATGAGTTAGGCAGTAAAATCCACCCGTTTATGTACAGCTCAGGGGGCTGCCATTTTGTCACGCTCTGTCGACTGAAAATGACGTCACAGTTGATCAGGCAACGACCAATCACGGCTCACCTGTTTTCTGAAGCTGAGCCATGAGTGGTCGTTAACAGAGCCCTGAGCAACTGTGATGTCATTTTCAGTCGACAGAAGTGACAAAATGGCTGCCCTATGAGATGGCTAAAAATGGGTGGATTTTGCTGCTTAACTCGTGTTCCACAAATGCAATAATAATCAGAATCCCATGATTAGACTAGTGAAGGCGCATAGAACATATTGCAAATAATTCTTTGGGGGTTGACTTCCGCTTTAAGAAGTGTGTATCAAACTGGTGGCCATTCACAGTAATCAGTACCCCAAGTAACACTCAGTTTCAAAAAGATTGGTCACCCCTGGCCCCAGCTTTAAAAACTTATTTTAATGTAGATTAATTAATTGCTTGTCGTTTAAAAAAAAAAAAATATATATATATATATATATATGTATATATATATATATATATATATATATATATATATATATATATATATATATATATATATATATATATATATATAAATATGGGAAGTGGACCTTGAAAAAAATAATCGCAATCGCAATATTGAGGCGAAAAAAAATCACAATTCGATTATTTTCCAAAAGCGTTCAGACGCGCTTAATGTGTTTCCAATTCAGGCAAGTCTTATGCGCCTGCGACATTGTTGCAGACTTGCAGTCGATTGAGTACAGCCGTAGAACGCCACATGACCAGACACAGCCAATCACAACTTGTGATTCACAAGCGTCGGCTTTGGATTGCGGCAAAAGCGGAAGAAAAAGAAAACTATCACTACTATTAATCCGTGTTTTTGTGGCGTTTTTTTTTCAATTGCAGATCAAACTGTAATCATCAAAGTTCCCCACATCAGATGTAATTTAATGACGTATTTTCTTCTAGTAATAGTTACATTTTGTAATTAGATTACAACTTCTCGTTACAAGTAATTCGTTACTCCCTGAGCCCTGGAGATCCATATTTGTAGCTCTCACCTGGGTTCCTGTGTCTCCAGCTGTGTAGTAGTCCATGTAGTCTTGTCCTGAGCACAGTTTGCTGACATTAAGAATCCATAGGAGAAGAGCTGGTATCAACATAGTGAGGAGGAGAGAGTCGAGCTGAAGTGAAGGCAAGGACAGAGGAAGGTGATGAGGGAGAAGGGAGAAAAAAAAAAGGAAGAGGAGGGTTGTCACAGGGGGTCCCAAGCTCAGAAGTGTCCTTTCGTCATTCTACCCGGGGACGAAGTTGCTCTTCCGGCGCAGGTTGTTCGAATGTGGAAAGCCAGCAGAATCGAGCATGATGAGGAAAGTAGTGTGGCTCATTCAGTAGGCGTGTGACGTCTCGTCTCGCCGCATTCCCGCTGTTCGCGTTCAGGTGGACGTCGGATGAGGAAAGCGTTTTCGCGTGTGTGTGTGCGCGCGCGCGCGTGTGTGTGTGCGTGTCCTCGCCGGCCTCGTCGCCCTTCACACTTGCACACTTCCTCGCCGCCTTTATCTCTATTTTTTCTTTGCTCCTCGCACAGCAGCTGCGTTCTTCCCTCCCTCGGTCTCCTACTCAGATTATCCGCCTCTTGCACAAGAAACCTTCAGGGCAAAGCTCTTAAAATATCTGACAGAAAAGCATCAGAGAGGGGGTGAAACGAAGAGAGCGTTCCAAATCCTTTCAAATAAAAAAAAAATGGAGACGGTGACAAAGGGCAATTAACGTTGGTTGAAGTGCTCATGTGAGCCGAAGTGTCGAGGAGCTGCAGGCAGGCTGCTGGAGTCAATGAAAAAGAATACAAGAGTGGGAAGCTTGTTGCTTGGGGGCGGAGCCGAATATCTGAGGGATGATTTATGCATTATAACTGGTTTTACTGGCACACTCTCTTTTCTCTTTTTCCTGAGAAATTGCAGGCTTTTCTTTATGCCATCGGGCGCCTTCAAGGATATCGACATTTACTGTCAAGTCTATATTTACTCCACATTCCTCTCACACATTCTCATCTTGAAGCTTTCTTCCCTCCATCCAGACTTTTATTCGCGTGCGCTCACCTCAGTCGAGCAAATGGTGATGAATGCGGCTCTTAAGTGCCTTTTTATTGGCCGCTAATACTTTTGCTGTCTGTTCACGGTTTCTGCTTTACATCATTCTGCTGGTGTCCTGGCTTCCTTGGATTCAAAAAGAAAGTTGCCGTCAGTCAGACGCGAGGTGCATTTTTTTTCTTCCTTTGCTGTTTTAGTATCCAAGGTCAACCATTGCATACTTTCACAAATGCCCCAAGGCTTTTCGGGGGCATGTGTGTCGTAGAAGTCATGTGAACAGCACAAACCTGACTTTAGGAGTTATCTTTACCCCCCGCCCTCCCAAGGTGACGCAGGAAAGTGAAATACGCTACGGGGACGGACGATACTTCAAAAAGACAAAAGGCGAGAAACAGCGAGTCGAGCTGCGAGAAAGGGGAGTGTCTGGGATCTGGAAAAAAAAAAAACATCCGATTTTTTTGGACCAGTGGCTGGCAGCCTTTACAAGGATTAGAGACGCACAAGCACGCACACGGTGGCAAGTGTCTGCATGCAGATGTGCTTTATGTGTTGAAATCTGCGCAAGACAAATTCCACATTCCGATCATTGCTGTCTCCATCTTCGCGTGGGCTCAGCGCATAGGATTAAACGTGATACTTTTGTTTGATTGTGAACAAAATTGTATAGTATGTGCGTTGATTAGGTGGATTTTGTTAAGAAAAAAATATATATTTTTGTGGGGTTGTTCATGTGCTGAAAACAAATCATCACTTGGTGCACAAAGAGGACGCGTGAGTCTTCTTTGAACAACCTGTTGCTCCCGTTTGGAGTCCTCCAGTCAGGGATGGCGCTACACCGGGGCTAGGAGGGGCTATAGCCCCGTCAGAAATCTGTGTAGGCCCATTTAGGCCCCTCCGGCATATATTTATCAATTATTTTTTCCAGCTTCCCTATGTATTGGTCTACCCCTCGAGCCCCGTTTCAGAAAAAACGTGGGCCGCCCCTACCCTACAGTCCATAATTATGGACAACTGCCTCCTCTATTTTTACATTGTTGTACCAATGGCGGGTTCGACTTTACAAGAACTGACCGAATTGAGTCGCGTTGAATGTTTCAAATTGCATGAACATTTATGGTTGTACAACTGGGCTGGATGTAAAGCACCTCTTCCCATTTGTTCCTTTCTTTCTTCTTCTCAGTATGACTAATTAATCTTTTTCTTACTTTGTTAAAACATTATTGAGGAATATTGCGTTATGTCATTAACATGATCTGTGTCTTAACATAGATTCATATATTATTATCAATAATAACATTTAATTCAAGGTCATTTCAGATGTATCAAACTGGCAGCACTTAGCATTAGTCGGTACCCAATTAGTAAACCATGATGTTTGGTTTTAAAAAAAAAAAAATGTGCAAATGTGTGCAGAGGGTTCGACACCTCCCATCCATGCACATTGTGTTAAGTTAAAACATGTATTGTTTTATTGGTAATTGTTGACATTTGTACTTTTATACTTAATGACATTTCCCAGTCTGTGCTTTTTACTTAGCCTAAGTCCAGGAGTGAAATCAGTACTTCACTGCATGAGAGTACAAATGCCACCTGCTGAAAGTTCATAATACGCTGCTGGCCAGTCTAAACTAAGTGAATATGAATTACAAACAGGCTATTTGTCCAATTAGTATTTACTAAATTCCAAATATATCTTCTTTTTATTTATATTTATGCCAGCGATGTATAGTGACAGCCAGGCAAAACAATTAAATGCTCTTCTATTGGATGACAGAAGGTACTTGTACAATAAAACTAAATCTGTGGACTGGATCCACTTGTTGCTCACGTCTCGGCTTCCTGTGAGTATTTCACCTTTGTGTTCAATAAACAGCATCAAACTGGTTCACATTTCACACTGAGTGAGCCAATTTGTGAGTAAATAATAAGGCCATAATTATTTTCAGTATTCATACGTTGAGTGACATCGAATGTGAAATGCGGGCCTTGTTTCAGTAAACGTTGGAAAACAGCAAAACGGTTGGAATCGAAGGGAAATGAGCGCCACCTACTGTCCTCATCGTGGTACATTTTGAACGTGAGAACGAATGAGTCACAGTTGGATTATGCATAGATACAACCTACTTTCGCACTCCACAACACACTCACTTATTACAAAAATGATGTTAGGTTTAGCGAAGGCTTTAGTTTCAACTGCCCTTAGGTGTGAATGTTTGACTGGTGATCAGTGCAGCTCATCAGAATGAGACTGGCATCGTCTCGGGCTCAGCAGTGTTGAGCTACATTACTTGTTGGAACTTGGAGCCAAGATTTGTTTGAATATAATTTTGCTTTAAACGCAATTAGGTTGAGCAATTGTGCCACCTACTGGCCAAATTGTGTTCAAGTCAGCAGGCATATAATTTGCACAAAGGCTTGTGAACACGCCCAGTTGATTGGAACAGGTGTGCTCGTTAGGAAGAAAGTTTGATGTGGAAACTTTGTCAACCGCGCCCGCAGGCTAGTTTTTTGTTTTTTCATTTATGACAGCAGTCTATTAGATTCTTATAGAGTAGACAAAGCTGTGCACACACAACATACGCAACCAACACAATTATATCATATACATGGACGTAAGAGTAAGACAAAGTTCTTTGTGGGAGCGCGTTGGTACACTGTCCTTCAAAAATGTAACGTGGATCTTGTTGGCCTTAACTATCAGCAAGGAAATTAAGGCGACAACACTTCTTACAAAAAAGTTACAGATATTTGGCTTTTGGGTGAAATTTGAGAAACCTTGAGAAGGTGCCACAAATGGAGGGGATAACCAGGCGGCAACGGATGTCGAGTGGCAACAGCTAACAGATAATGCGCCTCAGATCTTGTTCCGATCAATCGATGCAATATACATACAGCAGCATGCAATTCAACCTACAATACTTACAATTTTCATTTTTCATCAATTTTACATTGGGTGTACACCATGAACCACCCAATGTCAACAATGTCTTCATTGAATTTGAACAGGTCTAAAGAGAAAGTAAACATTAGTGCAGTCAAAACCAGCTGTTTTTGCTCCTCATCCAGGTCCTCCTCACGGGCAAAATATTTGGATAGTATTTCCATTGTCTCCACACTTCCTCTTCTTCCATGCTGACAAGTGGGGGTTGTTCCACCCTTGACAATAACAGCTGATGTTTGTCAACCCACATTGCCGCTGTTTTGCAGTCGCGAATTGCTTTCAACATCAGTGTCTTCTATGAAAAAAAAAAAAGGTAAAAAATGTTTGAGAACAACAACATGACATAGCTTTTCCTATGAGTATCCAAGTTGACCTCTAGTAGCACTGACCACATCTAGATCTCCATCTTTATCACATGAGGGTACAGCCGGTAGAAGTTGTTGTTGATCTCGTTGTTGTTGCTCCTCTTCCTTCCAAAAATATATATTTTTTCATTATTCAAATATATATTTTTTTTAAGTCAAGAGACTCAAAGTTTTAAAGA
Organism: Filicampus tigris; assembly: GCF_054856515.1. Taxonomy (NCBI): domain Eukaryota; kingdom Metazoa; phylum Chordata; class Actinopteri; order Syngnathiformes; family Syngnathidae; genus Filicampus; species Filicampus tigris. The sequence goes on from NC_141217.1 coordinate 32,887,658, forward strand.
AAGTACTTCCCTAAAATTGTCTTTTTTTTTGCCATAAGGACATTTCAGTGAAAAGAAACATTGTTTTTAAAATGGGCTTCAAAAATAAATGAAAATATTGATGACAATTCAAATCAACCTCAGAAGTGTCGTCCAGTTGGCTTAAATCGGAACACAGGAGGGATTTCACCTCGCAGACAGAAATATAATAACGAGAAAAGTTATTATGTTAGGTCTTGTTACAGATTATCTTTAAACATATATCTATTGTATTACCTGTACTGTATGTCCAAACCAGGGCTTTCAATGTACTGGATTGATTTTCTGGCAGAGGCTTCTAAATTTCATCCATCCATCCATCCATCCATCCATCCATCATCTATACCGCTTATCCTCACAAGGGTCGCGGGGAGTGCTGGAGCCTATCCCAGAAGTCTTCGGGCAGTAGGCGGGGGACATCCTGAATTAGTTGCCAGCCAATCGCAGGGCACACAGAGACAAACAAACATATGCTCTCACAATCACACCTCGGGGAAATTTAGAGTGTCCAATTAACCTACCAAGAATGTTTTGGGAATGTGGGAGGAAACCGGAGTACCCAGAGAAAACCCACTCAGGCACGGGGAGAACATGCAAACTCCACACAGGGAGGCCGGGATCGAACCCCTGACCTCTGAACTGTGAGGTGGACGTGCTAACCAGTCGACCAATCATGGCTCAGATTCAGAACACAGGTCAGTAGTGATTGGTCGTTGTGATCAGTTGTGATGTCATTTTCAGTTGACAGAAGACAAAATGGCCGCCCCCGGAGATGGCTAAAAACGAGTGCATTTTGCTGCTTGATTTATATTCCACAAACGAAAAATTAATCAGAATGCCGTGTTTCAACTAGTGGGCCTGCTGGGAACATATTGTTGAAAAAAATATGTTTGAGTTGACTTCCGCTTCAAACTAAGCCTTGTCTTTTCACTCATCTTTTGCCGTGGTTACGCATTTCAATACCTTTTATCATATATGAAAGTTTAGCCACAGACTTGCACGATAAGCGTAACACTTCTCTTTCATAAGTGTGGGAATGAAATTGCGCTGAAGCACACACAGTTGTGAAATTTCAGTTTCCTAATCCTAAAAGATTTGTCTAAGCGCCACAAAAACGTTGTCGGCAGGATTCGAACCTGCGCGGGGAGACCCCAATGGATTTCTAGTCCATCGCCTTAACCACTCGGCCACGACAACGACCAATCACGTCCGTAAAAATGTTAGTTTTCTAGGCAAGCATATGTGCATGGTAAAATTCCATAATGAAACATTTCTTTAGTTCTTTGACGTCTGTTTTTTTTTGTGTGCGCACACATTTACATGTTTATCTTAGTTTCAGTTTTCCCTCATGAACCGGAAGTTCTTCTTCCTTCTTTTTTCTTCGTTTCCTATTAGTGACTTAGCTTCGTGTTAACATTTTGAACTTCATTCATGTGGTGAGTCCGGTCTGTCGCTCCCGACTAGTTTCTTATTTTGTAGCATTTTATGTTGGCGCACACAAACCAAAATGTGGCTTCTGGGGGAGAGAAGTCGAATGTCGAGGGAACGGCACATTAAGCGACCTACACAGGAGCAAACGTGCTTATCTAGCCGAGCTAATGCTAACTATCGTGTCGAGAAAGGATCGTCCGTCAGTCTGTGCTTGCTTGCCTGTCAGCAGCTGGAACGAACGAATACGACAAAACATGTAATCGCCCTGTGCTTTTGTTACGATGCGTAGTCTAAATTCGCGGTCAGTGCAATGCGTTAATTTGTATTAAACAGGTGTATTAGGTTTTTCGTCACAACGGGGTCAACGTCTGAAAGTTTGTACCGCAACTAATTATCCTGTGTCGACCTGCGTTTTCTACGGTATACGTGATCAAATTATTATTATTACACATATTATATTATTATTGAAAACACCATACTGTAGTACACTGAATGAAGTTTGACTTTTTTTTTTTTAAAGCGGACATTTTAAAAATCGACTGTACTAATGTGTTGCAATGAGCCGTCACCTTAGCGTGGTGGAGGGGTGTGCGTGTCACAACGATCCTAGGAGCTAAATTGTCTGGGGCTTTATGGCCCTGGCAGGGTCACCCATGGCAAAAAGGTCCTAGGTGAAGGACCAGACAAAGCACGGCTCTTAGCAACAAAATTGGACCTAGCTTTCCCTTTCACCGGGGACCCCTGTGGAGCTAGGCCTGGAGGTGGGGTTCGTTGGCGAGCGCCAGGTGGCCGGGCCTGCACTCATGGGGCCAGGCGGGCTCAGCCTGAAAAAGTATTGTGAGAATTTCCCATGGGTTCACCACCTGTGGGAGAGGCCAAAGGGGTCGGGTGAGCAAGGCGGTGGCAAAAGGCAGGGGCTCTGGTACCAGTCCTCTTGATGGTGGACGAGAGGGTAGCGTCCCTTTCTGTGAATTGATCTTATTTATGATTATATTTTTACTTTGAAGGTACATTTTCCAGCCCCGGGATGTTAAGCGTCTCTTGCTACCGATTTTTGTTTGTTTCAGAGTAGCCGGGCGAGTCTGCAGAGAGCGCGATGGCCGGCCCGGAGCTCCTGCTGGACTCAAGCATCCGTTTGTGGGTGGTGCTGCCCATCGTCTTCATCACCTTCATGGTGGGCGTCATCCGCCATTACGTCACTCAGCTGCTGCACAGCGACAAGAAGGTGGACTTGGAGCAGGTTTCCGACAGGTCGGAATTCCGCGCCGATGATCTTTTCTCACCCCGCGACAAGTGACCTTGACTCCCCGGGTTTAATTTTGTTCCGCGAACAAGCTTAAAACTTGATTTATTCAAGTGATCAAGTAGGATTGTGTGTGCTTGTCCCTTCAGCCAGGTGCTCCTGCGCAGTCGCATCCTCCGAGAGAACGGCAAATATATCCCCAGACAGGTCATTGGGCGCTCATCTCACAGCACAGTTCCTTCCTTATGCAAATCATGTTTGTCATATCATGTGACGATTATGACGACGGTCACAGGACATGAAAGTGTCACATTTATGGGAGGTCATTTGGACATTTATTTGACATCCAACTTTTAAGTTTCTCACAAGTAAGACAGTTACCGGCACTAGTTGTAGTACTGTGTTCTACTGGTGATGTTTTTTTTTTCACAACTAGTGCCACTTTTGGCTTTCTAGTCTGTAAGTGAACCTTACTAGTAAACTACTGTGCTGCACATCAAGATTCTCAAACGGCTTTATGGAAAACCATTGCAATGAATCCAGCCAAGTGTGTCTGTGTGTGTGTGTGTGTGTGCGCAGTCGTTCACAATGAGGAAGCACTACTTCAACAACGTGGAAACGGGTTTCTTCAAGAAGGTCAAGAGGAAGGTGGTCCCCAAAAACCCGATGACAGGTGTGCCTCAAAATCCATTTGCATTCTAGGTGAAGAAGTACGCAGTGAAGCAGGTGTCGAAAAAGGCGGGGAGTGTGGTGGCTTGGTAAAGGTTCGTAACGACGTGATTTGGAAAAAGCTGAGGAGGAACCAGAATCTCTACTCGGACGCCCACGTTGGCCACCCCGCGGGGGTCCCGTGTAACTGGCCAACCGGGCACCCAAAGCAGGGTCTGAAGGGAAGGGTTCAGTGGTGGACGCTAAGGGTGTCCAGTGGCCGTCCAGGAGGCCTGACGAGAGGGTCATGGCAGGAACAATCTGGTGGGCGACCCGGAAGCCAGATGAGAGGGTCTTGGCGGTGCCAGTCCGGTGGGCGTCCAGGGGGTCACGCAGGGCATGAAGGCAGCCTCAGGCCTTGCGCCGGAACAGAGTCAAAGGGCAGCCGAAGGCCTTGCGCCACCAGAACAGTGTCAGAGGGCAGCAGAAGACCTCGTGCCGCCGAAGCAGGATCGGAAGGAGGCTGCAAATCTTGCGCCGCTGGGGAAGAGTCAGAGTCTGGTGGTGCTGAGGAGCTAGGATGGGGACCTGCATTTGTTGAGGTGCCGGGAAGGGGGCCTGGCACTGCAGAGGAACCGGCGTGGGAGCCTGTAGTTGCCGAGGTGCCGGGAAGAGGGCACGGCACTGCTGAGGCATCGGGACGGGGGCCCGCATTTGCTGGCACCTCCCGAACTGTTTTTCCCCATCCACAGAAAAAGAAATTGACAATGACTTGATTCCAAACTTTTGCTTTTGTTTCTTTTTCCCTTTATGGAATTGGCTGTATGTCTCATGATACCATTTTTTTTTTTTTCCAGCAAGAACTAAATTTGCCAGTTGAAAAATAGTCACTAGAGGGGTCCGAAAAATGTTCCAAGTCGTTCGTCACTGCTAGCCGCCGGCGCGTTCCGCGTTTGTCCGTCAAGATTTGTACCGTGCGTGTTGCAGACACCAGCATGCTGACAGACATGATGAAAGGAAACCTGACCAACGTGCTGCCCATGATCGTGATCGGCGGCTGGATCAACTGGGCCTTCTCTGGATTTGTCATAAGTCAGCTCCGCCGCTACGTGCGTTTCCTCCATGCCAAACAAAGCACCCGCGCCAACCCTTTTTCCTCCATCTAGCCAAGGTTCCGTTCCCGCTGACGCTGCGGTTCAAGCCCATGTTGCAGCGCGGCATTGACCTGCTCACGCTGGATGCTTCCTGGTTGGTGTGGCAATCAATACAAATACAATCCTCACAAGAACTTAAGAGATGAACTATAATGTCGCTAGGTGAACTTAATTTGACTTTGTGTAAACATTTGAATGCCAACTGTCAAAATGATTGTTTCTGTGACGTGCAGGGTGAGCTCCGCATCCTGGTACTTCCTGAACGTGTTTGGCCTGAGGAGCATGTACAGCCTCATCCTGGGACAAGACAACGGTTAGTCTGCACACACAAAAAGTAAAGCACACCCAGCGCGTTTCAACACTTTTAGACGCCTTCGTTCTTCACAGCCGCCGACCAATCGCGCGTCATGCAGGACCAGATGACCGGCGCTGCCATGGCCATGCCCCCGGACCCTAACAAGGCTTTTAAGGTGCTGTGTTGTTTTGGGATTGGGTGTCATTCTCCTGGCAGTATTGCTCATTTGTCCACTGGCTGCTTGCAGAGCGAGTGGGAGGCGCTGGAGATTGTGGAGCACAAGTGGGCGCTGGAGAATGTGGAGGAGGAGCTCATGGCCCGAGAGCTCAACTTCGCAGGTGTCTTCAGCCAGGACCTCAAGTCTGCCATCTTCTAGAAGGAGGCGCGAGAACAGGGCTGGGCAAAGTGTCGCCCAGGGGCTTCCTTCTTTCATCTGGCCCTCTGACTTTTTATATTTTCAAAACGTTTTTTTATTTTTATTTTTTTTCAACCTGAATTTGATTTGGGGAAAAAAAGATTTTCATTACCCAGTCAATGGTTGGCGAATTTAATTATTGTAAATACAAAAATGTTACTGAGAAAAGTACTTTATTAAATTTGCCAAATTATTGTAAACATTTGTTAAATTAACTTATTCAGTTAGAATTACATTATAAATCTAAATAAATATTTTTTTCTTTTAAAAAGGACATTGTACAGATAATTAGTAAAACGTATTTACATTGTCAATTAGACAATTGCATTTTATTTAATAGCAATACTACTAATAATAATATAATACAAAATGTTGTATTTTTTTTTTCTCTTCTGCTGTGAAAGGTTTTTTTAAGAGCTGGCCCATCTATTATAAAATCAAGGACAAAAGTTTTCCCAGCCCTGTTCTTGACGCTTTTACCTCTCAGCTGTCACAAGTCACAGATAACCAATCGATCAACCCACTTTTTTTTTTTTTTTTTTAATCTTTTAATTTATAAATAAAGATTTTGAGTTTTACCACATCACTCTTGATCATTGAAAGTAGACAAGGTGGCGGTGGTGACATAAGTGTCCTTTTATTTCAAAAGTCTTATAAAATCTTCATGTGTCTGACAAAACAGGAAGACCAGAGAAAGCCCGACCAGTTTCCATAAAAAGAAGCTCTGTTAGAAAAATACTGTACAGCATCACAGCTGTTACTCAAATGTTTTGGGGGAATAATGAAGCGCCTCCATGGCCTCACTAGGTCACATGACGCCCAATAAATAGCACAAGCAAAATATACAAAAAAAATATATATCCATCCATAAAAATAATAAAAAGCAAGAAAAGGCCAAAGTCAACATGTATGAATGTGACAATGGAATATGAATAGATAACAAATCATGTTTGACAGCATTGAAGCAGAGCCGCGCCAAATTTGGTTAAGACTCTTACAATTTACACTTAGAAGTATCATCCTGTCAAATTAGTACCTGAAGTCATTGATTTTTGCCTTTGTCCAATCACATTTACAGTCTGGGTGCAGAAAACCTATGAATTCAGAAACTGAGTGGCTCACGCAAAACGTACAAATCCGACTGGAATAGGTTTTCATTTTCCAATCAAATTAGTCTCTGAATTCATTGACTATCTAATCAGATTATAGTTTCTCTGAATTCATAGACTTCCATCATCCAATCAGATTAGCATCTCAGAATTAGTAGATTTGTCTTGGGCCTACAAAGTTAGCGTCTGAATTCACAGTTTTTCTTCACAAGTGTCTCAGAATTCTGAGTTCCCTGTTCTTCATGCAATTCATAATTTTCTCTCATCTATCAGATGTCTGTGAATTCATAGATAGCATGATAGTCTTAATGAATAGATTTCTACCATCCAATCAAATTACCCTCCGAATGAATAGACTATCTTGTTTTTGGCCGATAAAAGTCATATCAAAGTGTTCAATCACACGTTGTGAGGTGTGCAACTGTCGCTGGAAGGTTTTAAAACCCCCCAAAAAAACAACAACAACAAAAAAAAAAAAAAAACAGGAGAAGTTACCCGCTAAACCCATCTGTCGTTCAGTCCGTCTCCATGGTGAGCTCAGCAAAGGCGGAGGCACACGGCAGTGTAACCGTGGCGACGTCCGCCTCGGATGGCTGCGTGGTCGAGGCCGAGCTTGTGGAGGACGCTGTGCTAGTGGCTGGGCTTGAGGAGGGCGCGGGCATACTAGGTTTCCTCATCTTGTCTTGGCGATGGTAGAAGAGCACGTAGGCGGCGTTGGTCTGCACACACACACAATAGATCACAAGCCATGAGGGACAACTACCTTTTCCAAAAGTCTTGGATACAAACTATCATTTTCAAGAGTTTCTCAAATTTGATTTCCTGTAATGTGATGACTTTACTCTTGAAAATATACAACCTTCTCATAAAAATGATTGAGTTGTTGACTGTTCTCATAACGTTACTATTTTAGCCCAGAAAATATATACCGTACACATGGGAGTCTTACTGAAACAAATAAAAGAACAATAATAATATTGATACTGAAAAGTAACCAATGAAAATCAAACATTGCTTTTGAATTGAGATTCGACAGAATTGAAAAGAACTCCGAATGAAACAGGCCCTATTTCTTTTTAAAGTGAGTGGGTGCGGCTTATATAACGGTGCGCCTTATAGTCCGGAAAATACGATCGATTTTGGGGGAGAAATAAGCACAACTTTAAAATTCCTACTATTATGATTTTAATTTCAAATACATTTTTTTTGTCTCGAAAACATAAACCTTGTCATAATGTCAATAATCCACAATGACTCACCATGATCTGCTCCTCTGTGGTGTACGTGACTTTGCTGTCGTCAAAGTAGTACCACTGACCGTTGTCCTTGTTACGTGCATAGCTGGTGTCTACACACACACACACACACACACACACACACACACACACACACACACACACACACACACACACACACACACACACACACACACACACACACACACACACACACACACACACACACACACACAAAATCAACTGAGACGCCGCTAGATGGGAGGTAAAGCAGAGTTATAAGTGGTGGGGGAAACAAAACAAAGCGTCGTACAGTGTCCATCTCGGAGTCCTCCGTAGTGGTTGGACACGGCAATGAGGTCGTAGCGGCTCGGAGGCTCCCCACTGGACACCATCTTCCTCAGGAGACAACCGGAGAAGTCCAGATGTCTGTAACATGCAAGTTTGTGTCTTTCTTAATTTGTGTGGCCTTTCCAACTTTTGGAGACATTTTGACTGTATTAGACATGGCGTGAGAGTTCTTGTATTTTTGTTTGTTTGAGGACATTTTCGAGGGGGGTATTTTGATTAATCTACAAAGGAAAATGCGAAAATGATCTTCAGGCAATACACTGTGCTCTGAGTTATCTCCGTGTTTTTGTGCGGCGGAATCTTTGACATTTAACTTTGAATGAATGGATGGTTATCTTCGCAGACATTTAGACTGTTCTACACAAAATGCCAGCGTTCGCTCTTGGCATTAATTAGTAGGCTGTGCGTACAATTCCGATTTTTATCAACAAATCTGACCTGGGGCTCTTTCATATGTGGCTATAAAACAAAAATGTATGCGATGTGTCTGCAGTATGAATGCTCATCCACATATCTGACCTCTACGTCATGTTTCCTCCATGTGGGCGGTATTTTCCGGACTATAAGCCGCACCTTTATAAAAGCCGCACCCATCTATGTTGAAAAATTTGATATTTACTGCATTTACAGAATGATTTTGAACTGTAAATGTACATGCAGAGCTGGGCATTTTACTAAAAATTGAGCGTCTGTCATCGGTCAGCAGCGAGGGTACACTTCCGTCGTCTGTCATCCGTCTGTCAACATTTGCGTTGGTACTGTAGTAGTAATTCAGCCACGCAGACGGTTCAATTTTTTACGCGGGGCAATGGCGTGACGTCATCTTCAATAGACGTCCCCTCAGGAGTGTTGCCTCATACCCCCCAAAAATATTTCTACCTCCTCCCGCCTCACTACTGTGGCGATATGAGATGACAAGATGAGCCCGTACACGCGGGACCATATTTACTTTCGTAAAAACACCGCGTCACACAATTTTTTTTTCCTCTATTTTTTTAGTTTTTTTCTCGTCACTTGACGTGCTTTGTGCGCATGCGGACGCGTTGCGTTCGCATTAGAGGTCGCATTTGTTTTTGTAGTGTGAACGAGTACGTAAAAAGATTATATTCAACAAAAATCTGAATTGTGCATCACATCTTGCAGTGTGAATGTAGACTGACTCTGACATTTCACCTTCATGATGATTATTTTTGTCTTTTGACATTTTGACCGGTCCACACAAATTAAACGCAGCATAGCAACATGAGCATGCTAGCTGGTTGTGTGTGTGTGTTCATGTCTCGCCATCATCTCCTTCATTTGACAGACATTTTTGGAGGGGACATTTGAAGTGGTCTACGCAAGGGAAAAACGCTACGATTAGAATGTGCGTGCGTGCGCATGTACCTGAGGGGAAAGTCCACAATGGTGTCCAGCTTCTCTCTGGTGAACTTTGTGTACGAGAACCTCTTGAGGTGGATGATGAGGACCTCCGGCAGAGACCACAGATCCAGTTTCTTGGTGGCCAGCTGGTGCTTCTTACACACGGGACAGTACCTGTGAACGCACGCGCGCACGCATATTGGAGTAGGTAGGTGTGAATGTGTGCGTGTGTGTGTGTGTGTGTGTGCGCGCGAGCGTGTACCACGGGTTCTCCTCCTCCAGTGTTTCCACAGTGGTGAAGAGCTGGATGCACTCCTGCAGCTGCACGGTGGTCTGCTGCAGTGGAACGTCCATGCTGCCGTGCTTCACATACTTCTGCAGCACAACCACAGGAAAGAGTAGAGCGGCCGATCAGAGCGCGGCGGCTCAGCCGCGGCTCGAGTCATCAAAAACTGCCGTTGTCCGACAAAGAGGGTTTTATCGCCAGCTAGGCACGGCACCAACGATGTTAGACGGGTTCTTAATCTACAATCCAATTCCATCACGCCTTTCAATGTTTCTCAGACCAGATGCTGAAAAAGCACAAGACTAGCTTGGACATTTCCGGAGCAAACTATATTGAAAACCCCGCCCACTCAATTTCAAAATGATTAGGGTCTAACGTCCGGCTGTAAAGTTAATTTCTAAAAATTGCGTCGCAATTGACGGCAGTTGTAACGTGGATCACCAATGGCAGGGAGTCGGGTTGGGTAAACATAACCCAGCTGTAAAAAACAAAAATTGTTGGAGCGAGTGTGGGATGTTGGCGACCGCTCGCATAGTTTGGGATTGCCCAAAACGGCTTTCTTATGAGACGGGCAATAAGATATATTTCAAAGGAGACGGACGACACCAATGAGATACTGTACCTCTTTAACTCCTCCACTGCCAGATATTTTCAGACTCTATTTTACCTTAAAAGTTTGAAAAAATGTGAAAAAGAATATCAATAAATTCCTGGGATTGAATGGCTGGACTGTGAAATATGAGTAAATACGTCAATGGCAGTGAATTGAGTTAATTTAACGGGATACCGCATTGTTATTGTTTACTTCATGTAGATCCATATTTATTTTTCACTCACCAGCCTTCAACTTTTGAGGTCCCAATATGTGCTTTTTCATTTTCTTACTTATTGAGCTGTTTTGTCAAGGAATGTTCTGTACTGTTTGCATATAAAAATAAAGTAAAAAAAAAAATTTTAAAAAGTGCATATACCTACATTGGGACCAGTTGGAAAATAAAAAAAATATATTACAAAAAAAATAAATAAAAATAACACACACTCACACCCACAAATCCAGCAATTACACACTGACCTCTGCCTCGTTTTCATTGTAGAATCTTTTCTTGATTTCGGCGTCCCAGTCCAGAGCCACGTACGGCTGTGCTGCTCACACATCAACCCGCATATCATATCGGACATCAAACAGACTGTGTGTGTGTGTGTCTGAGTGAATGACTGTGCGATTGAGATATTTGTGTGTATGAGGGAGAATGAGTTTGCAAGCGCGGGGGTGTGCGCGCGCATGGGTGTGTACACTCACAGCTGAGGGTCACGTCTGGGCCCGTCTCCCGCTCCAGTCCATTGCAGTTGACTGCCTGGATGTCAAACAAACGCTTCCTCCTGTGACACGTCCTGGTCTTGGCCGCTTGCTCGTTGGCGGGCGAGCTGGGGGAACACGCCTCCTCCTGCTTGTCGTCGTCTTCCGCGCTGGCGTCACTTTGCGCCGCCGCCGCCGCCTCCTCCTCCTCATTCTCTACCTCCTCGTTGTGTTCCTCGTCCGCATCAGTCCGGCTCTCCTCGCCGCGGGCGTGGATGTGCCCGTCGCTCGGGCCGGCGTCGCCGCTGCAGGGGGGCTTGGCGGCGCCGGCGGACGCATTGTGGACGTCGCCCTCCTCCGGGGGGGGCGGCCGCGCGTGGCCCTCCGAGGGAGCGGCGGGCTCCTGGTGGCGGCCGTTCGCCGGCCCCTCGGCAAAGCGCGCCTGCGGCTGCGAGCACCCCGCTCGCTCCGCGTCATCCTGCTCGTCGTCTAAGCGGCCAATTAGACGCGGGGAGGAATCGATGTCATCAAATCCGAACGTAACCGGCTTGTCGGCTCGGTTGCCTATCGTGTGTCCGAGGTCGCTTTGTTACCGTCGCTGATGCCGTTGGTTTGACTTTTATACAGCTCGTCCTCGTCATCATCTTCCTCCAGCTCCTCCGAGGGGTTGGGCGCTCGCACGTAGCGCCTACGCACATTCCAACAACGCGGCAACAATCACGGCGGGGCCGGTGAAGCGAGTGAAGCGGACGTATCGAGTGCTACCCACGCCAATCTCTGTAGGAAGATTTGGTAGAGAGCCTCCTGGCTGCAGCTGCTGAGTGGCACGCTGAGCAGCAGCGGGTGTCCAAAGAGCGTGGTGCTGATCGAGCCGTAGTCTCTGTAGTGGGAACGCTCTCGCAGGTAGAGCGCCAGCAACACCTGCTGGTCGCTTTGCACATTGCACTCGTACCTACACGCAAACACAACTTGTTGACCATATGACTCCCCCCCCAGAAAAAAAGGGCCTTACGCAAAGAGGTCTTCCTACACAAAGATGTCATCTCGGTCCAGGATGCAGTTGAGGGATTCGTCTGGTGTGTAGATTTTATAAAAGCGATGTTTGAACACGTCAGCAACCACCATCTGAAACACACACACACACACGTCACACAATTTAGACCCGGTGTCTGATTTTCATTGGCCCACTGGCGTACGCTTATACAGAATTAAAAGGAAAGAGGTTAAAATGTGTTTTCTACTTGCGCCTCTCTCAAGGTGAAAGAATACTAAACTCGTCTTCAAAAGGTTTTTGTTTATCATGAAATAGGCAATTGCAACGACGGGTTTACACTCACTCACCTGAGTTTCTGGAACGCCGGTCATCTCTGACAGAGCCAAGCAGAGGTCCGACACTTTGCCTGCCTTGGGAACCACAACGCGATGCTGCGGGCACACGCGACAATGTCTGCTTGACTCATTTGACTGAAGAAAACATGTCGCTACTAGAGAAACTTTCCAAATACGTCTGTTTATTTGACTCATTTGCTAGCTTGCGCATTTAATATTAGCGTTACGCGACGGAGACAACTTGACGTGCGTTAAGAGTCAGTCATGGACGGATGTAACGGAGAGAATCCGGTCACTTTTCAAAATAAAATGTATTTCAGCCTCGGATAATAAATAAACCGGAAGTACTGTACGTCTTTGTTTTTTTTTTCCCCCATCTTTTCGGCCTGTAACCACCCGGTCCAAAGTGGTTAAATGGTAGGGATTTCTAAATGTTACTTGAAGCACTGCTGCATACATTTAATTCTTTACACTTCACTGTATTCTTTGGAAAAGAAGTTTTACAACAATGTACTTTGATTGAGACTTTTTTTCTGCCACTGGAAAATGGATGGATGGATATTTGTGTTTCATTATATTGATTTATTGACAGATTTATTTTTTTAGCTCATTTTATTGTGTGTTCTATCCAAAATATGTATCTTATGGACAAACGGAAAATAAATAATTGCAATCAACTTTATTCAAATGAAGGAAAAATGTTATATTGGGATATATAGGGGACCAAAAAGGAAGTTCTTTTTTTATTTTGTTAATATATTTACAGTTGACCCCCACTATTTGTGGGGAAGAGAGACCAGGCCGGCACGCAAATAGCGAAAACCTGCATAGTATTGATGACAATTTTTTTTACAAGTCCTAAATCTTGATTTTACCGGTCTGGCCCCTCTTGGGAATAGATTTTTCTCCATGTGGACTCTGAGCTAAAATTTGACACCCCTGACCTAGAGGCTTTTTAATATTGTCCACTCACAATAGACGAGTCGATTAAATGTTTCACATTGTCGTCTGAGCGACTAAAATGTCACCTTGAGAAGAAGAATAAAAACGTATTTGGATAACCCACTTTTTTGAGAGAGACACGGACCTGCATGGGTTTGGCGTATGGATCGAGCGAGATGAAGAAGACCTCCATGACGCGCTCCTTGCTGACAGGAAGTGGAATGCTCAGGTAGCAGAACGGGTCAAAAGTGACGGACACCTTGTGGCACTGGGGACAAATGAGCGTGGACTTGAAGAGGCCGTGGAAGGTGTCGACTATAACTGAGTCGTTGCGCCGTCTGTGATTCCGCCATGCCTCCTCGGCCACTTCCTGCTCGAGCCATCACACACAGGCACACACATAAGATGGATGAAAAAAATGGGACTTTTAAGAAAAATAACGTTTCGAGCGGCCCAGCCAGAGCCGAGAACTAAACCGGTTGGAAATGTGTGGGGTGACAAGACGGGATGTGTACATGATATGCCTTCATAATCAGACGCTTTTGAGGTACTTTTGGAAAGTAAAGAACAATATTTGTGTCTCTGATTTTGTATTGAATGCATGTAAGTTAATTTAGTCAGCTTAGTGAAGGAATGGTTAGCACATTCCCGGTTCGAATCTCGGCTCAGGTCTTCGTAGTTTGCATATTCTTCCCGTGTTTGTGTGGGCTTTTCCTCCCACATTCCCAAAACCTGGATGCTACGTCAATTGTACGTTGTCCATAAGTGTGAATGTGAATGCTGAGGCTGGCGACCAGTTCAACGTTTCTAAGTGAAATAGTTTACTTTTTTTCTTAACATATCTAAAAAAATACACAAAAAATACTTCCTCTCTTAATATTGTAATTTTTACAGCACTTTTTTTTAACAGTTTTTTTTTCATAACATTCAGAATTTTTTTCTATGAAACAAATGTAATTTTTTCTTTCTCATTAGAAAGTAAGCAATACTTTGTTGGAAAAATATTTTTTAACTAATATGATTTTTTTTTTTTCCCCTCCTAAAAACAAACATTTTTATTTTACCTGAAAAAAAAAAAAAAACCAACACACACCACGACATAAGAAAGAATGAGTGTGACCTGGTCCGGGCGTCCTTCGGCGTCTCGCAGCTCGATATATTCTTTATTCTTGACCCGGTTCAGGTCCTCGTGTAAACCGTCCAGCAGGAAGGAGAGCAGCTCCTGACTGTCGTGCTGCTGGTAGCCCAGGAACTGAGACGCAAAGTGGCCCACCTTCGTCTGCGCACACACAAAAGCAAGAGGCGTCGTGTTGCGGGGGCGGTCGGCGCCGTCGGGCGGCGTGGCGCGGCGCGGCGCGGCGGCACCTTGAAGACGCGCGGCACCACCGAGTAGTGGTGGCCCGACCACATCTGCTTGATGACGTCGGCGTACGCCTCTGCGATCTCGCCCTTCATGCCCAGCGGGTTGGAAAAGTTGAGCTCCTCCAGGTAGGAGCTTTGCAGGAAGTACTCGGTCAGCGGGGGAGTGTTGCTCAGACACTGCAGCGCGGACGAAAAGCAAGTGAGCAACAGTGTGAGTGTGCGCAGGCACGCATGAGCGCGCGCGTGTGTGTGTGAGACCTGCAGAGCGGAGTTCATGAAGCAGGTGTTGCCGAGGTTTGTGAGGCCGCAGACGCCAGGCTGACCTCGATACGAGTCTTGCTCCTCCACAGAGTTCCTCCTGGAAAACAAAGCGGAAGTCAAGCCAAACATGTTTTTTTTCAAGAATATGTTCCCAGCAGGCTCACTAGTTGAAACACGGCATTCGGATTAATTTTGCGTTTGTGGAATATAAGTTAAGCAGCAAAATGCACTTGTTTTTAGCCATCTCTGGGGGCGGCCATTTTGGTCTTCTGTCGACTGAAAATGACATCACAACTGCTCACAACGACCAATCGCGGCTCAGATTCAGAAAACAGGTCAGCCGTTATTGCTTCAAATAGTAGCTGGCGCTCATGTGGAACATGAGACTGTGGGCGACTGCTATGTTATAGTATTAAAGAAGACATAATTATGTCCTCCACCCATTAAAAGAAAAAAATAATAAAAATCCCAAGTGTCTTCATAAACCGTCATAAGCATGTCTGTCATGCTCCCATCAAAATACTGAATTGCAGACTTTGCTCAACTTTGGGCGAGGCATTTAAAAAAATAATATAAAATAAGGGGCGTAAAAAAGGGAAGAAAACGAGAGCAAAACAAAGTTGCTTACAGAATCAAAGGTCTGGTGCTTGGCCAAGTGCCGTCAGCATTCCTCGTCTCCATGATCACCGTCTGAAACACAAATACACACACATGCTTGCACATTTCCCAACTTAAAAATCCTATCAAAGGAGGAAAAAAAAAACATTAATCAAAACCTTTGTATTGTAAGAATGACAAGAAAAAGTAATTTCACACATGAATTAATTTATTGTTTTATAAAGTAGTAATACAGGAAGGATCCAAGTATTTTGTTGGGTGTTTATAAATTCATTATTTCATGAGAAGAAAGTTGTAATATTAAAAAAAAGGAAGTCATTTTATCCAAATACAGTTTATATTTCCTGATAAAGTCATAATAGTATCATAACGAAGTAATTATGTCATGTGAATAGAGTCAAAATAGCAAAGGACAATGAATGAATGGAAGTCATCAAAAAATGGATTTTACATGTTATTTTATGATTACTATATTTTAATATAATAAGTACATGAATACAATAAGACCAAATGCGTGAGATAGATTATGAGAAAGTCACTTAATATCAATAAAGTTCTTATTTTATGAAGTGTTCAAACAGTCATTACACAACTTTGTCAAAAAATTAATGGCGATTAATCGCAAATACAGACTTTTAGGAAGTTTTATTTAAAAAGTATTTAATTTATTTTAAGGAAATTGTAATTGAATTAAGTAGTATTTTATGAGAATAAAGTTGTAATGGTTAGAGAATAAAGCCAAATACGTTTTTATAGATAGTCATTATTTCATGAGAATAAAAAAAGTCAGAATATTCCGAGATATGTAACGAGAATACATACAATCTTAACACTTTACGAGACAATTAGCCCGGCGTGTCAGAGTGCGTGCGTGTGTGCGTCCTCACCATCCCTGAGCTCAGGCAGGCGTCCAGCACGCTCAAGTGGACGTTCCTGAGACGTTCACAGTTGTTGTCCGAACTTTTCATCCACAGGCGGCACTCGCATGTCGGCGGAAGCGAGAAGGCTCGACACATGGCCCACTGGATTGACTCTGCACGCACATGGACGAGTTTAAAAATATGAAGTGTTCAAACAGTCATTGCGCAACTTTGCCAAAAGATTAATCGCGATTAATCGCAAATACAGACTTTTAGGAAGTTTTACTTAAAAAGTTACTTGACGGCTCATTGGAGAAATCCAAAATAATTTGCACACTTTGCACAGCCAAATTCAAATACCATATTTGTTGTACATCTTTGGTGTATCGTTCAACTGTTGTATTTTACAGGAAAAGAATCCAAGATCAAAGAAAGCTATTAGAACAGTCTTTGAATTGGAATTTACTTTTTTCCACATTAGTTCCTAGATTTTACTTAAGCAAATAACGGTTCAAAGCTTCGTAAAAAATGTAGTTGAAAAATGAGATTAATTGCGATTAATCTTTTGACAGCGCTATGCGCAAGGTATCATACAGTAAAGCACATGGGCAAATCAAGACGGGGTGGGCAAAGTTTTGTGCACAAGGGGCACAATTCATTTTTAAATGGGGCATAGGGGCCAGCTCATTCGTAGGTGAAAAAACATCAACAAAATGAAAAAAATATTAGAAAATGTGAAGTAAAAAATTGACATTGATTAAATTGCATTATTCATAATTGGATTAGAACCAAACAATTATTTGATAAATTACAACAATGTAATAGCATAATAGCACAGGTTTGTAATTTTATTATAAATAATTAAGTTAATTACAATTAATTAGCCAAGTATTTAAAAAAATAATTGTTTACTAATAACTTATTTAAAATGTAAATTTTTTTTTTTATGTTTTAGAACAATAACAAGGCATTTTTATTCATTTTTTCAATTAAATAACTGGCTAGATGACTGACTGCAAACATT
This sequence comes from Filicampus tigris, assembly GCF_054856515.1. Classification (NCBI taxonomy): domain Eukaryota; kingdom Metazoa; phylum Chordata; class Actinopteri; order Syngnathiformes; family Syngnathidae; genus Filicampus; species Filicampus tigris. The sequence continues at coordinate 32,904,898 of NC_141217.1, forward strand.
TTCTTAATAGTCAAATTAACAGTACATATTTGTATTCATATTCAATAAATTATTAATGAATTATGAATAACTTTTAAAAAGTGTGAAATTGTTTATTACAAAAATTAACTATTTTATATATTTTCATACATTTTTTCACATTCAAAACTTTTCAATTATAATATTGGCCAATTATAATTTGACTAATAATGAAGAAAACAAAAATGAAAATGTATTCTTTTATTTGCAAGTTTGGCAATTAAATATCCTACCCTTGGCTTATTGTTTTTATTTTTATTTGACTTTACAACTCATCTACCAACGAGCTGGCCGTATCGGGCAAATTCAAAACTAAAAAGTGGCCCTCAAGCACAACATTTTGCCCACTCTTGCATTATGACGAGAGTTTGACCCTGTCCCGGATTATTTCTACAACCGTTATTGCAAACTGATGTCGCTCCGAACGCAGCCGCAGTAACCACAAAGCAACTCACGTATGCTGTCGGTGCGGCTAAAGTGCGCCGTAGTGACGTTCTCCATGTTGCCATGGAGACAGAGGAAGATCTCCACTGGGTAAACTTCCACTTTGAGTGTGCTGGGCAGGTCCACCACCTGATGCGGACACGAGAACACAAACGCATGACTAAAATCTCAAAACAAATTTTTGGGGAACAAAATTGGGAGGTAAGTCCCAGTTTACACGATTTTTATTAAAGTCACCTTGCGTTCCAGTGGCGGCTGCTGGTCCACCATCCCGTACCAGGACAGCAGCTTATGCCACGCCTCGGCAGGTACCAACACAAAGTCCTCATTCTCCACCAGACGCTCTTTCAGGTGGTAGGAGTCCACATCTGAGGTGAGGAAATTTGATCAATACGCTTGCATAGGATGGAAAGTTAGTCAGGCTGAAATGAGGGGAAAAAAACTTTTACATTAACAATGTCCCTATTTTATGAGTCGTAAATCAGAAATAGTAAGTGAATGAATTCGTAATAGAAGGAGAAAAATGAATGAATGCCGCTTTTTAGTGAGAATAATAGTAGCAGAATTAAGTTCTTTTATAAAGGCACTATTCTACAAGAGACAGAATATTAGTAAGCAGCAAAAGGAATTTTGCATGAATAAAAGTATTATTTTATTAAAATAAAGTCATTAAAAGTATGAGAATATGATCAGAATATGGGGAGAAAAGTCTTTTTTTTTCTGATCAAAGTTCTGATTTTAAAAGAGTAAAATTGTATTCGTATATGAAAACGTAATTAATAAATAAAGTAGCAATGTTGCGGGATAAATTGGCATATGTGAAAACATTTTTTTTTTTACATTATGTGATGAAGTTATTTAAGAATAAAATGGCGATTTTAAATTAAAAGAATGTTAATGATATAAAAATGTTTTTTAATCAAGGAATAAAATTGCTATCTTGCAAGAATAAAGTCTGAATGTTATCATAAGTAATTCTACACAAATACTCATTAGTTGTGTTCCATTACAAGAATAAGTCATTTTATGTCACCTAAAATGGTTATTTTAAGAAAATAAAGTCAGAATACAACGAGAAACATTTTACGCGGATAAACTAATATTATCATAAGAGTCATTTACATAGTATATCACAAGACTAAAGTTGGAATAGTACAATAATTAATTGTAATTGAACATAGTGGTTATAGAGCAAGAAATGTATCAGATGAACCAGGTCACCGATTGCACACAAACATCGTTTTTTTTCTCTTGTTGCTCGCACCGGCTGGAAGACAAGCGCTCAACGAGGCGAGTTCACTAACCCTCAAACAGCTCGGCGTTGTCGATCTGACCGGGACACGATGAGTTCTGGTCTCCGCTTTCCACAAACTCCTTCCACTGTTCGTACCAGTGATGCTCCACCATGAACCTGACAGGCACACAAAGTGAAAGTGAGAGCATATTCAGGGCACGAGCGATTAATCAGCTGCTTGATTTAATCGGCCAAAATGCTAGTTTAAAAAAAAAAGAAAGACAAAAATTGGCTTTTTTTTTTTTTTAAATGACATTACAATGTAAGACAAGGATTATGATGTTCAAACATCCTCGCCATGACACCCCCCCCCCCCCCCCCAAAAAAAAAAATTCTGGGGAAAAAAAAACATTTACTCTCTGTTGTAAAGTTCAAGAAATACTAAAGAGCAATGCTTTGTCCAGTCAAATGTCCAGCATTTAATTAATACCTATTGTTATAAGCGTTAAGGAAGCAAAAATTTTTTATTGTACTCAAGGTTATTTTAAGAGGAAACAAAGACTTCCACTTCTGGGTCTTTTAAATGTACTTTGCCGCTGGTCCGTCCTTTTTAAAAGACTTCTCGTCACCCGTCCGTCCACAAAATGGGCGTCCGTCCGTTACCTCACCGGGACGGAATGCCCGTCTCTGTATGATAGCATAGCATTTTTTAGCATTTGAGCTATTCTCTTCAACAGTACCTGATGACAGAGCACATTTTTAAATCCTTATCAATCAATCTCCCTACTCATGTTGTCATCTTGCTGTATGTTCGCAAAATGTAAAATCCTAGTCAGTCTGTCTTTGCAGCTTCACTATTTAAGGTTGCTATCTTGCTATCTATTGGCATAGCAACATAGCATTTTTTTCAATTCTAAACAGAAACAGAACCTGAAATACAGGACATGATGACAATCTTTATTTGCCTAAGCACCTCCGTTACTCATTTATGTATCTTGCTATAAATTAAACTGTCTTTCTGGAGCTGTATAGGGAGGTTTACCACAAGATGTCAACCTGTGCAAAATTGCATTTTTAATTACTTGACAAGTTGATACCTGCGTTTAAGTTTGTTCAATTCATTCAAAAAGTATGTACTAAGGGTAGATTATATTAAAAACGGTGTAGTGTACATATAATGCTGCAGCAGCAACCCAATAAATCAAAGCTTGATTGAAGATATTTGGAGACCAGCGCAGCGTAGTTGAAACAGTTGGAAAAAAAAACTTTAAGGGTGGCAGAGAGTCTGTGAGAGACGATGAGAGGTCTGGGATGGGAAGTCAGAACAATCGGGAGGCGGTGGGGAAAATCTGTGCTTTTATGGATAAGGACTGTCGAGTGTCAATAGAGACCGTAAGTGTACAGTTTGAAATCTGTGTGCGAACAGTGCACACAATTATTTATGATGAATTGAACATGAAGAAAATTTGCGCTAAATTTGTCCCAAGGCAAAGGCTCTTCAAACCGTCTGTGGCACTTCCACAAGGACAATGAACTGAAATGAAAACCTGTTTGGTTGAAAAATTGCCTTTGCAGTGGGCACAAAAAGTTGACACACACCTGTTCAAAGTCCAGCTTTTGACATAAATAAAATCCCACCCAGATAAATCATTTCAAAACTTAACACCATGAATATGCCATTATGTACAGCTCAATTGAAAATATATACATAAATCTTTTCAAGAGGTACCCTCTTACAACTTGTGTTAAATGGGAGTCAGCACACCTACCATTTAAAGTACCAATGATTAATTCCTAATAAAGTCTGGCTATTCTAGTAGGCTTTTCCTGACATTTTTTTTGTTCTTTCTGGCAGAAGCCTGAAGGTGTGCATACTGACAGGTATTTGGGACTGAATCCCTCTACATGACATGTAAATAAAGCGCAAAATTAGTCAATTCTGGGTGTGCTTTCTTTGAATGCCTTCTACTTTGCTGACTCCAATTCAGCATGTTGATATGGGAGAAAACTCCACACTGATGGCTCCTTTTTGCTGACGGTGCAAGCCACACCTGGCCGGCGGGACTCACTGACACTGTCACTCACCCAACTGCCGGATGGCAAAGTGGGCTTGGTATGTTGAACTGGAGACCTTAAGACATGCAGTGATGTACGCCAGTTCTACTTTGCAGTAGACACACTACACTTTCTTCTCTTTGTGTGAAATTATCTGCAATTTTGGACATTCTGTCTTTCCTCCTTGCTTGCACTTATTGATACACAAATCTGCAGTAACATTTGCCTGTGTGGAAAAATAATCACGCAAAATCCCGCGATATGGTGAAAAATCTGCTGTAATTAGGTATGTAAGATTCAAATATCTGCAACTGAGTCAGCAATAAGTGAACCGTGATATGGCGAGGTACGACTATATGCGGTATCATTGTCATCTTAGGGAATGACGGGAAAGGGACAAAATTAAGATGATAGTCGCGAATTTCAGTTTTTCACCAAAGACCTGAGGTTACGTTCAACAAAAAATTAAAAAAAATACAGAGGTGATTCCTCGACTAGGCTATGGTTGTACCTGTGTAGTATTTGAAATTTGCCTTTAATATTTGGCACTGAGTTTTGATTGAACCAAAAACTTTAACAATCCACATATTCAAATGCGACACAGAGATGGTCGAGCACAACCGAACACATTTATTCTCCAAGTTAACCTGACCAGGAAGGAGGTGGGGAGCGCTCCACACATGCTAACAGTAGCAACCTGTGCTAACGGTCAGTCAGACACGAGCCTGCAAAGCCGGACCTTTCCATGGCCACCACCACAAAGAAAAAGAAGAAAGAAAGAAAATAAAAAATCAGACTGCCAAAAGACGCTTAAAAGCAGCCTTGGGGGCGATAAAGGGCAGTCGTAAAGGGGCGTTCACGGCGGCGACTGGTTAGCCTGCGCGGATGATTCTTACCAACTGTCCCCGGCGCGGAGCTCGCAGTCCCGGAGCAGACATTCGATCTCCTGCCGCTGCGTCTCCAGGCCCGGAGGATTCTCGGCTGCGGGGCAGCGGCTATCGGCCGCCATGACAACGGTCAGTGAGACATTAATGACGAGAGAAGAAGGCAAAAGTTGACACTTGGGAACGCCGCCTTGCTCAAGCCATCGACTGGGGGGCTGCGCAGGCTTGTTTGCGGAAGTAGGAAGTGGCTTCCAGAGGGCGGATGACGACTTCCTGGTTCGTCGCTCTGACCTTTCCAAACACTAAAATCACTTGGTTTACTTTTCTTGAAATAGTTTGCGTGAGCTGCACATTCGCAAGACACAAACGCGAATGTATTGTGCCTAAGTCGTGTGATGTGTGAACCTTGATGATCATTCAAGTGTTGAGTTATCTTTAGTGGCGGTGTCACGTTTGACACGCTCACGTAAACTTGGTGACATGTATTAAAGTCTCTTATTTGGCTGCGTCACCCGAGTTCGTTCAGCTTGGTGACGTCTTCTGTTTTGATGAATGTATCGCGAGATTAACGTCGGCACACGTTTACGAGACTAGACTATCGCGAGATTTGTAACGTTGTATTTGGATTGACTTCTGAAAACTGCTGCAGCTAACAAATCACACAGAAAAAAAATCCTTTGGATTTACTTAATTCGAACATGTACATCGGTTGCATAACATTTAAATGTGGTAAACTAATGCAATTTTCCCGTGTTTTCCTCAAACAAACAAATTGTATATTAGTTTAATGCATTTTAATCAAGTGAAACCGAAAAGCAATAACCTTTTTTCAGTGCAGGGCCAGGTACGACAGATACATAGATGATGAAGTGATAATGAAGTAATAAAAACGGTAACAACAAAGTAGAAAGCTTAGCAATTTAAGGTCATCAGGACTCTACAGTTGAAGTTGGGATTTGCAGAATTGGAATCAAAATTAGATATATGCACTTGCCCCCACGTTTAAATGTGTCTTAACATGTCTGTGGCATGCTGCTGTTAAAAAAAATAGCCCAACGATCAAGCGATTAGAGATGTTGTGAAATGGTTTGCTGGTATGCTTTTATATTGAAGGCTGAGAATAGGAGTGGGGGCGGAGGGGGGGGGGGGGGGTCAAAATAAAGTAACTTGCTGGAAAACGAACAACTTCTTGCTGTCTGTTGAACCCATAGAATACGACAAGGGATGCACTGATACCACTTCCGCCCCCTCACCACTGCATACAGGTTTATTTGATTACTAGCCGATACGTACTGCAATTGATATTGTCCAAAACACAAACTTTTCTTGACCAAGGCATGAATTTCTGTCAAAAATAACATTTTTTAGAGGAACAAATTTTCGTCAATGACTTTTTAATCAAACTCAACTCAGTTTTGCTAAGATGTGCATGAATACAAATCCAACATAAAACATGAGACAATTCAACATGTAATAATAATTATTAAGGGTGTTCCGATCAGGATTTTATGCTGTTATACAGCCAATCACAGTGATTACTTGTCTCGACAGCCCGAACCAATTCTACATGTTGAAGAGGTCTTAACGTGCGGCGTTAAGAAAAAGGGGCGGTGTCGCTACATTGCACACAGGCTGGTCTCTGTAGCTGCAGACGGCAAAGTATGAGCTTTGTATGAGTGATCGTTTTTTGTGACTGGCATTGTTCAACATATGCTGAACACATACTTTACCACGGAAATCGGCCGATCACGATCGGTGCCCGATCGATCTGAGCACCGCTATTATATATTTTGACAGCACATTTCTTGCAATGGTGAAATCGGCACGTTTTCGGGGCGCATATGTCCCATGCAGTGACCCAGTGGCCTGCATTTGTTTGGCTGTCTTCTCTTCCACCTCGCTTGGTGAGTGCTGGAGGCGGCCAGCTGCTTGCTTCTATGAGCAGAAGCAGAGCCCAGAGTGTGGAAAACAAGCTATTGCATTATCGCTGGTGGATGCAGTGTTTCATCACCTTGCCACCAAATGAAACTTCAATTAATGTAAAAATAAGGCGTGCAACATGCCCACCCCCACTTTGAGAATTTAGTTCAACATTTTAATCAGAAGCTAATTCTGTACACTACTGCTAGACAAAGATAATCTGAACTAACGCTGCAGATAACCATGAAAAAGTAAAATTTCCATAAAGTCTCAGATGTATTATTCACCCGCTCCCCCTCCCCCCAAAAAAGTGGAGTTGTCACTCTGTTTTCACGCTTAAAAATGTGACAAATCTAGGCATTATGAATGAGAAATATATGCACATTGCGTTTGTATTTTTAATCTTTTACGTAAAAAAAACCCCAACAAAAACAATATCTCCCACCCCCCCTAAACACACACACACAAAGCAGTAAGAGCTATGAATCACAGATTCATAAAAAAAAAAAAAATATATATATATATATATATATATATATATATATATATATATATATATATATATATATATATATATATATATATATATATATATATATAATTTGTTCGTTTGACCGTACTTGCATGTCAGACCATTTAATTAAAAAAAAAATGTCATCATAAAAATTTCCTTTTAGTGTTTATTAGAGACTAGCGGCTGTTTGTTGACATGGACGCGTTTTCGATCCAAGTATCGCGATACTTGTAAGCGAACCGCGGCGGCGACCTCTGCCAATGGCAATGCTTCTTACTTACAGTTTCCGGAGCGGGAACAAATTTGTTGTGTAGAGTGGCCATCATGGATGTGCAGATGACGGAGGCGTCAAGCGAGAAGACAGCCGCAGAAAAGGCACACAGGCCGGACACGGAGGCCGGGGAGGGGAGCAGCACGAGCTGCGGCTCCGGCTCCTACGAGCTGCCCTGGGTGGAGAAATACAGGCCGTTGAAACTGAACGAGATCGTGGGTAACGAGGACACAGTGAGCCGCCTGGAGGTGTTCGCCCGGGAAGGAAACGTCCCGAACATCATCATCGCAGGTCCGTATGGAGCCATTAAAGCGCATTGTGTATACATGGCCATTGCTCAGTAATGCTCACTTTCTCATCAAACACAACAACATGGACCTTTTTACCATGTTATCACGCGTACTTCCGGTGTTCTGAAATTCCTCACTACCTGTCGAAACGTCCTACCAATGCCCAGTACGCATGCGCACAGCGCCGATAAGTGTTTTCGTGGGAATTTGGTAACTTTTTGTCCTACCTGTCATAAGTTCGATCAAAAGTTATTATTGTGCTTACTATTTTCGTTATTTCATTGCCTCAAAAACACGTTTGGCGTGTGTTTTCCATCATCGCTTTTAAGCATTGTATGTTTTCTTGTAGTAGCTTTTGAGCATAGTGTTGATCTGTTGACCACATTCATCAGGCAGTGTATGTAGGCTACACTCAATTGTCAGGATGTACTACCTGCTTTCACCTCTGTTTAAGTATTTTCTTTAGGGATTTTTCTTTAGGAAGTCCTACCTACCAGTCTGCATCTAAACAAAACAAGCTGAAAGCGCACGGTAGTATTTTGGCTGTCAAATTAGCCTTCGGTAGGAGGTGTAGCAAAGAAAGTGTTGGGCAATTTGGCAGAACACCGGTTGGCAAAAGCTGAATATCTCCGATAACACGATTTGTAAACAAACCCTTCTGTCATTTGACAGAGGGAGAGCGTTTGGGCGATTACTGTAAATTGCTTGATTGATGATTTTATTTTACAGTTTTATTTTGTTAGGCTAGTCTATCACCGTAGTTTGAATGGGTGTTACTGGAGTTAAATGTCTTCGAGTGAATCTTGATCCTTGTTGTATTTTCTAAGTCATGCTATTAAAGAGGAAGTCAAACCAAACATATTTTGTCAAGAATATGTTCAATGCAGGGTGGCACGGTGGATGACTGGTTAGCACGTCCGCCTCACAGTGCAGAGGTCGTGGGTTCGAATACGGTCCCGGCCTTCCTGTGTGAAGTTTGCATGTTCTCCCACTGCCTGCGTGGGTTTTTTGCTGTTTGTACTCCGGTTTCCTCCCACATTCCAAAAACATGATTTTTTTGTGAGTGTGAATGTTTGTTTGTCTCTGTGTGCCCTGATTAATATTTCGTTTGTGGAATATGAGATAAGCAGGAAAATCTAGCCACGTCAGGGGGCGGCATCACAGTTGCTCAGGGCTCAAATAACGACCAATCATATCGCAGCTTCAGAAAACAGGTGAGCTATGATTGGTCGTTACCTGAGCCCTGAGCAACTTCAATGTTATTTTCAGTCGACAGAAGTGACAAAATGGCTTCCCTCTGAGATGGCTAAAAACGGGTGAATTTTACTTCTTAACTCATATTCCACAAACTCAATAATAACCAGAATGCCATGTTTCAACTAGTGGGCCGGTGTTGAACCTATTCTTTTAAAAAAAATGTTTGGGTTGACTTCCCTTTAAGACACCTGAGAATGCTTACGCATGCGAACAAATGGTTGTTTTGAGATACCTGATCACAAAGTTATATAACCATATAACTGTCAAAGACTAACCGCTCCGATGTCTATGATTCAGGTCCGCCCGGAACTGGAAAGACAACCAGCATCCTGTGTTTGTCCCGGGCGCTGCTAGGCGCCTCCATGAAGGACGCCGTGCTGGAGCTCAATGCCTCAAATGACAGGTGAGGATTGAGATCATTTTGGTTTTTGTTCGACATCATGGTTTTTGATGCTTTGCTGCGGGCAGGGGCATCGACGTGGTGAGGAACAAGATCAAAATGTTCGCCCAGCAGAAGGTGACGCTACCCAAAGGACGACATAAGATCATCATCCTGGATGAAGCTGACAGGTGATATGAGGAAATGAAGGGTGACGGTGGCTTTTCCTTACGCACCCGAGGCCGCATTTAGAAGCAGCTAGTAAAAATGGCACTGTCGGTGTTTACACTGGACCAAATGAAAGAAAAAATGTGCTTTTTTAATACGCACGCAAAGAAAGCAGTTAGCAGAAGCATTTTACAATGGATTTACGGTTGCTAGTGTTTAGCGTCAGGAAAATTCAGCCTCCAAAGCCAGGTTGATTCAGCAACATGAAATATGGTGGACAAATCTACGAGTAGACGTACAAAAGTATCAAGAAGCCATGCTTGGAAAGATAGGTAGTGTGCCATTTTGGTTTGAAGCAGTCATTTGAGGCACTTGTTGTCCATGTCTTGGGTTCCTAGAGATTTTTTGCCCATGCTATCAAAAACCAAGCTAAATTGTTAAAACATTTCCTTTTAGTCATAAAGTGTGAGCGGAGCATGTCAGTAAAGTTTTTATGATCCACCATGAGTCACCAAACTCTAAACTAACATCCACAAGGACAAAACGTCTCGTGTGTGTGATGAAACCCATGAAAGACTAAACAGATTGTTTTTATGTATGTTTTTATGCAAACAGCCTGCATAGAACATTCTTGAACAAAAATATGTTTGGGTTGACTTCCTCTTTAAGGCTGTATGGTATGGACTTAAAATAAAACCTCACGTTTTCTTAAAAAATAAAAAATCAGTGATTTAAATTTATTCCCCCCCCCCTTCGCTTTTAGTAAAAGCAGTTACCAATGATATTATTGTGAACAAGTTTTCTTTTGTTAGCGCAAGCATAGCACAAGCGGTGACGTGAATTGAACTAAAAAGGCTGCTAATAAAACATTTTTAAAAACGTCTCCACAAATAAACTCTAAGAAATTGTTAAACTCGCCCATCCCTACGTAGTACGGCTGTTATTTAAGTCCACGCCCGACTTTGACATCCTCCCTCCATTCAGTATGACTGACGGAGCACAGCAGGCATTGAGGAGGATCATGGAGATCTACTCCAAGACGACACGTTTCGCCCTGGCCTGCAACGCCTCCGACAAGATCATCGAACCCATCCAGTCGCGCTGCGCCGTTCTGCGCTACTCCAAACTGACGGACGGCCAGATTCTGGCGCGGCTGCAGAACGTGGTAGAGAGGGAGCGGCTGTCCGTGTCCGACGATGGCCTGGAGGCAATCATCTTCACCGCACAGGGGGACATGCGGCAGGTGAGGACTCCTGGACCGACATGCTTCTTCTTGCAGGGTTTTTCTTGGCTCAGGCAGAGGTAGTACAAAAAAAAAAAAATGTACGTGAAGGAAAACCCCTGTTCTTCTCACTTCCTGTCTGTACGTTGCTAGGCGTTGAACAACCTGCAGTCCACCAACTCGGGCTTCGGCTACATCAACAGTGAAAACGTGTTCAAAGTGTGCGATGAGCCGCACCCCCTGCTGGTGAAAGGCATGCTGGGACACTGTGTGGATGGAAACGTGGATAAGGCGTACAAGGTGGTGGAGCAGCTGTGGGCGCTGGGCTATTCGCCAGAAGATATCATCGGGAACATCTTCAGAGTGTGCAAGACCTACCAGATGGCCGAGTACCTCAAACTAGAGTTCATCAAGGTGAGACGCCATCTTCACCGTCTACTCTTGATTTCTACTAAAAACTGGTCAAAATGGGTGCTTGATAACTTGGTCTATAACGTGACATTATCATTATCAAAACCAAAAATCGTGGCCCAAATGTGTGGTCTTTGTCATCTGAAAAGTGCTGAATTTGTGCGGTGCTATTTTTTTTAATTTTTTTTTTTTTTGCAGGAGATTGGGTACACACACATGCGCATCATTGAGGGTGTCAACTCACTGCTGCAGATGGCCGGATTAGTGGCTCGTCTTTGCAGTAAGACGGCGCCCCCTGCTGCCAGCTAGCGGCGCTCAGCCAGACCACCTGGAATAAATCATTTGACTTTAACACAATGTATATTGTTTTGTAGCCTTCAAGAAATAAAACTCACCTTCTATTCTAATTAAATCAATGTTTGGTTAATTTTGTGTTTGCCTGCTGATAGTTTCTAGGCAGACGCGACATGAGTTGCTCTTCACGTCAACTTTTATTATTTAAGTCCCAACATTTCACTCAAATGCTTGAGTACAAATGTTCAAAATTGTAACAAATACACACCACAAAATCTTTGGAGACTTCACCCATGTTCCACTAGGGGGAAGCATCGCACCAAAACGTGTTGAACGACGTTGGCTGTGGTAAACCAGTGATTCCAATCACAACAGGTATGCCGAAGGGAAAATTATTCAATTTCAATTAAGTTAGTCATCTGTCAAAACTGGAGTTATTTAGCGTCTGGCAGAACAATTTAACGCTCTTTCACGATGACAGAAGGTACATAATTCACTCTCGTACAATCCCAATTCCATTGAAGTTGGGATATTGTGTAAAATTCAAATAAAGACAATACAACAATTTGCAATTCCTTTTCAAGCTATATTCAGTTGAATACACGACAAAGATAAGATAGTTCATGTTCAAACTGATGAATGTTATTGTCATTTTATCTTTTGTGAACACTCGTTTTGAATTTAATGTCTACATGTTCCAAAAAAAGATGGGACGGGGTAATAAAAGATTGGGAAAGTTCAGGAATTAAAAAAAAGGAAAAAAAAAACCCACCCATCTTAAAAGGAAAGGTGATGTAACAGCGGTAAACATGCCCAGCTTTTATGGAATGTGGCATCAAATTGAAAATGAGTGAATATTTGCAAAAAACAATAACATTTATCAGTCTGTACATTTAATATCTTGTCTTTGTCGTGTATTCTATTGAATATAGGTTGAAAAGGATTTGCTAATCACTATATTCTGTTTTCATGTACGTTTTACACAAACTCCCACCTTCATCGGAATTGGGATTTAAGCGTACTCTATACTTTCTGTGACATTTAGTTTTGTGGTGTGCCATGATTTTTTAAATGAATTAAAATAGGTAGATTGGCTCAATGAAGGTTGGGAATCACTGGTAAACTACAGAAATCAATCAACACAAAGTGTTCACAGATTATCAATCCGTCATTCACCACCCACAAATACCAATTTGTGAGCCTCACATGCCCAAATCCTTTTGATGTCAACGGCTGAGCTATTCATGAGATGGCAACCACTGCACCATTTTCATGCCAAAATGTCCACAAGCAGCATGCCTGGTTGTCTCGCCAAAAAAGACTTCAAAAGGAGGAAAAAAAAAAAAAGTAAACACGCCTTGTAATTTACATTTTTTTTAGCCATGCTAGCATCACCTCACACAACTGAACAGCAAACAATGTTATTGAAAAAAGTAACTTGCATAAAGGTTTCGGGCAAATGTTTGTAGGAACTGAATTGCAACAACTGCAATCTAAGTAACATACTGGCAATAGAATAAATTAAAGCTGAAAGCAGTGGTGGGGATACTGTACATGCTTCTGATTGGGACACTTGGAAAACGTCCTGGAATTCCCCTACATTGTCTCCTTTAAAAAAAATTCCTATTCAAGGGTCCTCAAGACTTTCTTTGTGTCTCCTGTTTGGATAGATGTGTCCACCCGGTTAAACTGGTGCTGGGGGCTGATTTTTTTTCTTCTTTCAGATTTCCAGTGTTTGGGACACCGATGAACAGTGATTTCCAAGCAATGTTCTGGGGCATATTAGTGTGTGGTGAGAGTTCATCAAATGATCACATTTTACAGAATTGATCCGCAAATTATTTTCTTATTTGATCTATCTACACCAGCGACGTATAATCACAGGCAGAACAATAGAGGTGTCATCCACTAGAATAGAGGAAGGTAGAAGGTACCCCTTTATTCACCTCTTGGCATTCATAGCGAATCAATCTTCTGAGTAATTTAAGATGAGATCATCGTTATTTCTGTATATATACATTTTGTGACATATTTAGTTTTGTGGTTTTTTGTGGCCTTTTCTAATGTAAAATTTGGGCTTCATCTTAATAAAGTTTGGGAAGCACTGGCCTAAAATACATTTTCTTTAGAACATGTCCCACCCATGCAAAAATCGGTGACTTTTTGGGCACGTTGAGGCCCCCAAAGTCGACTTGTTTGTTGCAAGAATAATGATTAAAAACAGCAATTCCACAAGGGCATTCACGCTGATGAAATAAAAAAAAACAAAAAACAACTGAATTGGCACCAAACTGAAGCTACGATAGAACAAGCTGCCATTGAATAAAAAAAAACAACACCTAACGTGAACGCCATCCACAGAATCACCACGGCGACCGCAGGGCTGGAGGGAGGAAGCGAGTCAAGGCCGCCTTCGCCTGGTTCGGAGAATTCGCTCAGCTAATGGGAGAGGGACGCGAACGACAACGACGGCAAAACTGCAGAGTTGCTTCCCGGCGGGAGGTAAGAATTCGGCACTGGGGAGGCGTTCGGGACCCTTAGGGGTTAGGGGCTGGTGAGCGCACCGGCCTCTGGGAGCATGCTGGTGGAACTGCGAGTCCGGACGCCGTCGCCAGTGCCCACGCTTGAGGCCGAGTGAGTCCTGGAGCGAACCAAGCGGGTCATGCCGGCTGTGGGCACTAGAGGGGGACAAACAAGTTTAGAATTGTACAAAGGCATCTTGACTTATGAATTATGGGGCATATTCTCCTGTTCGTGCTTAAGTCATTTCTTTACGCGCCTGGCTTGCGCACTTTTAAGGTGCGCCCGTTCACCCGTCGAGACTTCTGACACACCCACCGGGTATAACCTGGAAAATCGTACGCTGTTATTACAATGACTGCCGTTGTTTTTGGTTAGTGCTTAAGCGCTCCACTGTCTACGTATGTACATCGACTTCACTTTAAAGCGAAGTTAAAGTACGGTTCGACTGTGGCGCTTGTTGATATAATTTCCCCGCGGAACTCATAGTTGAGCGGTGTTATTGGGGTGGGTGGTTTGGTTTGTGTATGCCTGACTTCCGGTTGATTTCCTGTTTTTGGCGAAGTGATATTCATTTTTCAACACACCGACTGTGTTGCTTTTCTGTCATCGATATACGCACACAAGTGCAAAGGAAATGGGCCGGTACGCACGCGTCGTGAATCCGACGGTGATTTTACGTATTTATATGCCCAATTTGTGCGCAGAATACGAACATTCCTACGGATTATTTAGTAAATGAGGGCCAATGTCTGTACATGTATATAAAGTATATGTTGATCAAATCTATACTGATGCTTAAAGTGCATTATTAATGTGTTGCTAACAAAATGAATACATGTACATGTATTTGGTAGCTCATTTTGCATGTTATGACTGTCTGCATGGCGGACAGAACGTTATCTGTGAATTACATCTTTTTATTGATCAACGGGAAGTGACAAACAAATAGGTTTACTCACTGTAGCCCATCCCCTGCACAAAATACTTGAAGGCCTCTGACAGTTTTCCAGGCTGAGGGGGAAAAAACAGCACATTCCCTAAATTTCCCACGAAAAACACAAATAGGTCATAACAAGTATGAAAAGAACAGCTGACCTGCACCACTTGTGGAAGTCCTCCACAGTCTGCCATCTAGAGGAAAGACTGAGAATTACACCACATAGATCTTTTACAGTTCCAAATCTAATATATCTACTTTTTCAACATAGATAGGTGTGGCTTATGTTTTTTGTTTTTTTTTCAGTATTTTTTTTTTAAATAGAGTGGGTGTGGCTTATGTAAAGGCGCGGCTTATGGTCCGGAAAATACGGTAATTGATGTTCCCTTTTATAATCACACATTGATTGATAAAACCATAAATCAATCCTCTGAATGCGTCTTTTTCCCATAAATTCATGTGAAATCTTGTGTCAGGTGAGATCTCGTCACTACGCGAGAGTAGCGTAGCAAAACAACATGGCGGAAGCCATGAAATCAGCATCAACAAGCTTGAAGCTGGAAGTTTTGGGGGTTTAAAAAAAACAAAAAACGCAAAGACAGCAATGAACTGAAACTTTGTGAGACAGTCACAGCAATATCAATGCCATCAATTTACAGTGTGTTTACAAGTTCGTTCTTTAAGAGGCTCTCATTACTCCATACAGGGATCCTGGTGAAAAACATGCACTTATTGTTTTCAGGGAAAAAAAACTACAGAAGTTGTGGGTTGGCAATGGCAACGTAAATATTATGGATGTGTCCTTTAAAGAAAAAGATGGCTCACAACATTTTCCTGCCTACATGCAAATGATGGAAATAAAGTTTTGGAAAATCTTCAGACTGGCACCACGTTCCAGGCCAGGTTTTGACTCTTTGAGAGAAAATACAACAAAAATATATGTCAACTGGGGATTGAATGTCAGGTACCTTGAGCAGGGTGGTCTTGGTTGGGTTCAGTCTGGAATTACATTCCACCTGTATGGGGAAAAAGTGGAAACACACACATGCACAGTTTAGAACAATGTAAAAAAACACACAGCGATTGGCGATTGCGGCAGCAGCCAAGAAACTGACCACAGCATCAACAGCAGGTGAAGTATCTCCAACTACCAGCAGGGCAGGACACCTGACACATACACACAAACGCACACATCAATCAGAAGATAAACCACAACAAAAACATAAGCAGTTGGTACCTGAGCGTGTTGATTGTCTCGTCATTCAAACCAGGCACGGGACGCTCCATCTGCAACTCTGCGCGGCTACAAATGGGACACACGGACACATATTTACACACACAGACGCGGGCAGGCATGCACACACATGCCCTCATTTAACACGCTTGTTGTGTTGCGCGACAAAAGTTAAAGGAAAATAATAATTAAAAAGTCATTTTTCACAAAGAAACTTCTGCTTAAAAAATGTAATCAAGACATATGGTGAAAATGGGTAAAATGAGATTCAAACCCCAAACTTTATATGAAGCAGGCATGCTAACCACTCTTCAACAGACAATCTACCAAACAAAAAATTCCTAAATGTTGTTTCTGTTGGTCTTCTAGCACATTTTTTTTTATACCCCAAATTTAAGCGAATGAAAAAAGTGAACACGCAAACAAGACAAATCACCTGTCGTAGCTGCAGTAAAACAACGCCAAGTTGTCCAGTGGAACGTCCTGAGAAATGTGGAGCCTGTACGTCTGGATGAGCTCTTTGTTCTCTGTTAACTCATCCTACAACACGCGCGCACACACATGGACAAAACATTTTAATAAAGCATGACAAGCCTCTGTTGAGCTGTGTGTGTGCGCGCTCACAGTGCTGAAGTGGTGTGCCATGATGATGTCCGCCAGGTTGCTGGTCCAGCCGCTCAGCTGCAAGAAAAAAAACAAAACAATCGATGGGGTTTAGTATAAAAACATACACATAATTGATGTGTTTTTTCAGTGTGAGTGTCAGACCTTGGATACGGCCCAGTCCATCCAGCCCTTGGCACAGGGATCAATATTGATCAGAACCAAACCCTCCACCAAACTCGGCTCATTCAACTGGAACGACAATCACTGTCATCAAGTGGGTGTCCCAAGACTTTCGTCCACAATACATATTTGCCTAATAATGGACTCACTCACAGCCAGTTTGGTGAGGATGTAAGCGCCAGCGCCGACCCCGATACCGATCACGCTCGTTATCCTGAGCACACACACATGCATGACATGAAATACCTGTATATATACACACACACACATATATATACAGTATATAAATATGTATACTGTATATATACATATATATTAGGGGTGTAACGGTACACGTGGGTGTATTAATACGTTTCGGTATGGCATGTTCGGTTCGGTCCACTTGCGTTAGGTTCGGTCCATTTATTAGCGCGAGCTTACGCACGAGCGCTATTGACTGTTGCATGCAGGAGACGAGAGTGGCGGCACAAAAGTGAGAGCCAGAAAAGAGCCAGAGCTCGAAGGTCCCCCCGTACACTGCGGTCTCCTGTTTGGGATCATTCTGGCTGTCCTGTTAAAATCGCCGATGGGGAAAGGTACGTGGTTAAGTCCGAAAGTTGTGCCGACATTGCTACATGAGATGGGCGGCGGGTAGCACGTCGTTAGCAATACTTGTACCTGTTATTGTATGTATTTTTTTCATCACAAAAAGTGTATATATGTACTGTAATGACAACTTGGCTTTAACTTGAATACTTAGATGTGTCATAGGTTGTTGCTGCTGAGTGTTTTCAGTGTCTAAATAATTCACAAAATTAAGAGATCTTTATTGTTAGTGTATTTTTTTATTCTGGTGTAATTTCTTAGAATATCACACGAATGGTTCGCTTTTATTTATTTTTTGGGGAAAAAAAAAAAAAGGACAGTTTACTTGTCATCTTTTCAGAATAAAAATATTTTTTAAAAAAAACAACATTTTTCTTGTACCGAAAATATACCGAACTTCCTTTTATTTTTGGAACTGTGCAAGTGAGTGAGTGAAATTTTGTTCTAATAAGTTTAAAAGTCTTCAAAGCGAGTGGCGGCATTAAACTACAGGAAGTCCTCAAGTTACGACGTACTCGACCTACGACGTTTCGACTTCACGACGCCCGTGCCTCTTCCGCCATTTTGCCCCCAACACCATAGTGTTTTTGCTTATGCTTAGCTAGTGCGTAGTGTTTGTCTGTGTTTGTTCGCCGGGAGTATCTTTGCCTTTCATGCCCTCCCCTCTTTCTTCTCCATCCACCTCTCAGCAATAACGGTAAGTACAGAATCTTATTTTTAACGACACAATGTCTGACGTGAATGTAGTTGTCTCCTTTTTACTATTACAACACAGCTACTGTGGGACGTAGCCGACGCCAACGACGGAGCAACAACCGTTCCGTCATGAATACACACGGATGTCCTCTCTTCCTCCCGTCCGCTCTCTACTCTCACTTGCACACCCCTCTAGGCCAGTGAGTCGCGTGATGCGTTCAGAAAACTCGGAAACAACACAACTCAGCAAAACACAAATGTCACCTCGACAACACATATAACTCAATTCTTCCATCCATTATCGATACCGCTTATCCTCACAAGGGTCGCGGGGCGTGCTGGAGCCTATCCCAGCTGTCTTCGGGCAGTAGGCGGGGGACACCCTGAATTGGTTGCCAGCCAATCGCAGGGCACACAGAGACAAACATCCGCACTCACAATTACACCTAGGGGCAATTTAGAGAGTCCAATCAACTTACCACGCATGGTTTTGGAATTTGGGAGGAAACCGGAGTACCCGGAGAAAACCCACGCAGGCACGGGGAGAACATGCAAACTCCACACAGGGATGCCGGGGCCGTGATCGAACCCACGACCTCTGAACTGTGAGGCGGACGTGCTAACCAGTCGACCACCGTGCCGCCATAACTCAATTCGTTCCAGCATTTTAGTTTTTTCATACAAAGTATTTTGACTTTTTTTTTTTTGGACATATTTCAACTTTAACAGTCCGCTGATAGTGTAGTGGTACACACGCCTGAGTTGTGTGCGGGCAGCGTGGGATCGATTCCCGCTCAGTGACAGTGTCTATGTGTGCCCTGCGACTGGCTGGCGACCAGTTCGGGGTGTAATCTGCCTTCGCCCATTGACGGCTGGGATAGGCTCCAGCAACTCCCCGCGACCCTATATAGGATAAGCGGTTTAGAAGATGACATGACATGACATTTCAACTTTAACGGTGAAATCCGATTTACATGGAAACTGCAGTTGCAAGACCAGCGTAGGAACGGAACTTGTTCGGAAAATCGAGGACTTCCTGTATTATCATTTTTTTTCATATGCTTTCTCAATATGGTGTCTTTTCACCTTTTGCAGTTGGGTCTGGAACTTATCCCCTGCGATAAAGTGTGCATGCGTGTGAAGAGGAGACTGACTCACTGAAGCTGCGTGAGGACTGATGGCAACATAGCAGCCAGCTCGTCCATAGATGGATACTGGTATCTGAAGGCACAAATTAAAAAACAGATCAGTGGCATTCATTTAGGCGTCCTCCCCTAAAATTGTTTCGTTAAAATATATGGCTGCAGTGAGCTGTATTCTATCATGGCTGACTTGGGGAGAATTTCATAATATACCCTGGACCGGTCGCAAGTCAGTCCAAGGCACATACGGAGACAAACAGCCATTGACTACCCAGTCGCAAACCTGGACGATTTCCCAAAGCATACTTGATGATCACATTCACGTGCCACAGCACAATGCTTGGAAGTCGCTGCTATAAATTGACTTGTGGATTTTCCTGCCATCAGAAAACATGGATGCAATGGGTGTCCATGTGTGCACGTGTGTTACCCATTGGGGAACGTGGGCGCATTCTCTTGTTGTCCCGGAGCGTCCACATGCAAAACCGAGAAGTGCCGAGTCACTTCCTGCATGTCCTCGTAGTTGAACAGGCTGTTAAAGCACGACTTATCTAAAAAAAAAAAAAAACACACTTCGAGTTATCATGATTCATACAATATGCGCATACTGTACAAGTTTGACTGTTTGTGTACTCACGGTTGAGTCCGACATCATGGTAGGTGAGGATGGTGGGTCGGTTGCCCTTAGCGACACCTCTCATGGTCACATGGAGTGCACAGTGAGTCGTCTCCACGTCATACTCCTGAACAACAAATACAAGTGCGCATTGATCACCCAAACATTAAAAAGGTACACATGAAAATGAATTATCTTAGTGTGCTGCATACAAATAGTTGCGTGTCACCCATCAAGTAGGAAATTAAGCAACCTGTCAATCTTTTGTTATTTTGTTATTTCCTGGAAAAAATAATCAAACAAGTAATTTTTCATATTTTGGAAATACATTCATTTTCAATCAAAAGAAACTGAAAAAAATATATCCCAAAACCACAAATATTGTGTTCCATTTAGAACGAATGATTTCCCCCCATAATTTGGCCATTAAAAAAAACAATCACAAATACAACCATGTATTTTTTTTTTAATTGACTGACATGTTTTTTTTCCTTCATGGAAAAACATGTCTCCATTCATGAAGACTGTGTAATGAAGGCCTGAATTCCATTTCTATTCATTCCTATAGGGAAAATGATATCCGAATACAAATGGGAGTTGGACCAGTGTTGTGTTTGACCTGAGAGGTTCTACTGCCTATCCACGTACACGCAGCCAGAGGGATACCAACTGGTCAGAACATGAGATGCGCTGCGCGTGCACCGATAGCAGAAAGAAGAAGATAGGCTTCTTGTTGGCTCTACCCAACCAATGCGGAACATCTTGTCCTCTGGAAGCTCATCGAGTCTTTTTTTTTTTTTTTTTTTTGGAGGAGCCTCCCACACAGCAGCAGTCGGCTGCTATTTTCACACGAGCGCTGCTGCTCCGCTCGGTCTAACACCGGGGGTGGGTAGTATGGCACGTTCTTTTTCAAAATTGTTTCAAAAATGGACTCATGACTTGTAAGAAAATTCGGATTAAAATTCAACGTGAGAATATAGAGCTTCAAAGACTTTATGGTATACTTTCTCGAGTAGCCGGCACAGCTTCTTGCTTTGACGTCTTGTGTGGTAGAGGAATTTAAACATTACTGGGGTCGTCGTGGGGGCATCCATGACGTGGGCTTCGACGGCGACACCTGCCGTCGCGGGCGTGCTCGCCTCTGTTTTTCCCCTTCAGCAGTCATCTCGCAGCCAAGTTAGTCGTTCCTCTTGATTCAGATGCGGTTTGCTACTTCTCTTTTTTTTTTTTTCAGAAGGCGCGCCCTTTTTCACCCAGTCTCTTCTCTTCAGGAGCCTCGTTGCGGTCACAGCAACAAACCCTCTACGTGCAGTTTCTACAGGGAACGCCTCGCTACGCCGATTGCGCCGTTCTGCCTGGGCTGCTTTTCAGCAAACTTCAGGCGCTTCGGTTCTTAAAGCGGAAGTCAAACCAAACAAAAATTTTTTCCCCTAATATGTTCTTACGCAGGCCCCGTAATTGAAATACGGCATTCTGATTAAGTTAAGCAGCAAAATGCACCTATTTTTAGCTAACTCAGAGGGCGGCCATTTTGTTACTTCTGTCGACTGAAGATGACATAGAAGTTGCTCAGGGCTCCGATAACGACAGATCGCGACTTGCCTGTTTTGTGAAGCTGAGCCATGATTGGTTAGATTAGAATCATCGTATCCCTTCCCTCCCGCACTTTTCGTCCATTTTCTGCAGCTTCTTCATCGCTGCCTGTTCCTTTGAATCTTTCCAGGATGTCAGTCGGTCTGCATTGATAGTTGCCCACTCCTTTTTTATTATTATTTTTTGGCCGCAAGATTATAACCACTTTGCTTGGCGTCAGCGGCCTTGGATGTTCTTCGTTGCTGGCCGTGTCTGGTTACGTACCAGGTTCCTATCTGATGTGCTTCGGTCCCTCCAAGTCATTTGGGATTTTGATGCTCCTTGGACCGTGGGTTGAAGCCTGTCGCTGAGCCTCATTGGCCTTACTTGACCTTTTCCTCAGAAGACCGTGGGCTACGCTAGGTCCAGACCTCGTCTCCTTCAAAGAGTTCATGCATCCTAAATGTATTTTCAAATCAAACTGGGGCTGTAACCTTACTCCAACCGCAGATGCTTGTTTGGGGGTCTTGATAGGCAGCTGACGTAGTTGCCATGCTGATGTTCTGTTTTATCATCATCGCCATGCCTGGTTTACATACCGTGTTGTCAGGCAATGAGTCATCTTCCTCCCCCCGCTCTCGCAGGCGCTTGGGGTATTTTTCGTAACCATGAGGAGTGTTGGATGTAATATTCATTGAGCATTTTTTTTTTTTTTTTTCAAAATTGGTTACTTAAAATCTATATTTCTCTTTTTTAGTAATCGTAAGAATAATAATGTATTTTATTATTCATGTGTTGGATTTTTCATAATTAAGCTTGTTAGCTTTGTAGGTTTAGCTTTATATTATATAAAAACAGGGGGGAATGTAAGAATAATTATGTATTTTATTATTCATGTGTTGGATTCTTGTGGACAAGGCCTGTTAGCTTTATTAGCTTGTGGCTTTAGCTTTAGCTTTTTCCAAATCTACGCCTAACTTGCTTGATATGCTTTGCTTCCACATATGTATGCTAATGGATCAACATATTACATATACACAACAAATTGATGTATTACTAGTTTTGAAGTCAAAAGTCAAGGATAATAGATTGTTCAACTATTGTTATAAGCTAGTGTTAAAAGAGTCGCAAAAAAAAACAAAAAAAAAAAACCCAGCAAAATCTCAATGTCAATATGCATTACTCGTGACAATTAGAAATTTTGGTACAGATTGTAGCAAGGATCATGGGAGTTGACACACATGATTTGCCTTCGTGGGCTACATAAAAGCTGGATCTGGCCGCCAGCCTTGAAGTTGACACCTGCGCTGAAAATGTTACGGAAATTTCCTATCACCTTGCAACCCTAAAGCTGATCGCATTATGGTGATCTTTGGGACAACACGTCACCTGACAGTTGAAGTCCTGCAGGTTTCTGCCATTCTAGGGAGAGAGACAAAAACTTTTGACTCATCAGAAGCAGTGAAAGTGGAAGTCCAACCAGAGCTGTGTGTTCCCTCACCTGTGTCGTCAGCAGGGGTTTGATCTCTGTCAGCTGGACGTCGTGAAGTTCCTCCATCGCGCGACCGCCTTACGACTCACCTGTAAACGGACGACATTTTAGATGTTTACCACAAACGATTTGTACCAGAAAATCGTTTTGAAAGATAACAGTGCATCAAATTGAACCGAATCGAATCGTTTCACTGTGAAATACATTTTATGGAGATATGCAGCTCATTGTATGTAAAATGACAACAAAAAAAGTAATTACATCATAGCCTCTTGAACTGAGCAATACCATATCAAATCAAATCGTAATCCCATCGAGTCAAACTTGAATCGAATCGTTCCACTTTCAAACAGTCCTTGAATCGTTTTGCACCCCAAAAACCGAAGCCTCTTTTGCGGAAAGATGCCCACTTTATATATAGACATATATATTAGGGGGTATAACGGTACGCCCTAAATCACTTTTCGGTTCGGTTCGGTTTCTTGGAAACTTCGGTTTGGCATTTTTCGGTACAAAAAACTGATTTAAAAAAATATATATATATTTTGAAAAGATGACAAGTATAAGGTACATTTTTTAGAAAACATAAATATAACCAAACCATTCAGGTGTAATTCCATGAAATTACACCAGAATAAAAAATTCACTAACAACAAACATTTCTTAATTTTGTAAACTATTAAGACACTGAATCTTTGAACACTCAGCAGCAACAGCCTATGACACATCTCAGTATTCAAGTTAAAGACAAGTTGTCATTACAATACATATACACTTTTTGTGATGAAAAAAATACATACAATAACAGTTGAATTTATTGCCAAGTTGCTAACTATATTAAAACTCTTGTTATAATGAAAAAAAATACAGTCACTTTAAAAAGTCTTTATGAAATTATATACACTTTTTAGGCATTGAAATCTTTGAATGTTCAGCATATGATAAATCTCACTATTTAAGTTTGATGCTTTTGGCTAAAAAGACTGCTTTCTTCCTCATTGTGGAAACATTCAGTCGGATGATGCCGTTTTAAGTGCGTTATTATGATAGATGTGCTACCTGCAACATAGCCACCGATCTCCATGTAGCAATGTCGGCACACAACTTTGGGACTTATCCATGTACCTTTCCCCTTTGGCGATTTTAACAGGAAAGCCCAAATGTTCGCAAACAGGAGACCGCAGTGTACGAGGGGACGTTCGAGCTGTGGCTTGTTTGCGTATGCCATAATGATGCTATTTATCCATGCATTTATGATTTATCACGGCTTCTGGCGTACTGGCTCCTCATCTGTGCCCCCACTCTCCTACACGTGCAACACTCAATAGCGTGTCAATATATATATATATACACATACATACATACATATGTATACATACATTCATGAAGCAGACCAGAGCAAGCCAGGGGACATCACGAGAATATTTAAGAGATTGAGTAATAACACAATACTATTGGGTTTTGTTGCTCGTCTTCACTTTTTATTGCGCTATTTCGCAATAAAAATAATTGCTGCAAAATATGGCAATGTTATTTTAGGAGGAGAACGAATGTCTTCCACTTCCGGGTTATAGCTTTCAATGTTTTTTTTTTTCCCTCATCAGTGAAATGGGCGTTCACTAGAGGGCAGACTACATTGGTGAGAACAATAATGCAGGGAGGGAACGCACGTGAAAAAGAGCACTCCAGTGTTGTGAAGGCTTTAGCAGGCAGTCTTACTTTTTAATAGAACCCAACACAACACATCAGCCGGGACTTGACCCGATATGGGATCGACTAGAGGGACGGATGAAAACATACCTCCGTCCTTGCTTTGTTCGTCCTTTTTAAAAGAGTTCTCGTCCTCCGTCCTACCGTCCACAAAATGGGAGTCCATCTGGGACGGACGGATGGACCTTCCGTCCGTTTACTATTTTTCATGGATTTGACACAGAAATTGAATAGTTGTGCAAAAAATATTTTGACTTGTTATTCGCCCAGCCCTAACTGATCGCAATATCATTGCATGAAGGTTTCAGTGATTCAATGGACATGTAGGTGACGTCACGTCATCGCTTGTTGGACGAGCGCATTTACCTCTTTCAAGACTAGTTATCAACAGTCAATTTGCGAATAACGTGCGTGATCACGTGTGTGTTTGTGCGCAACTTTCTGAATTAACGTCAGCAGATGAGCTCAAGTCTGTTGCTAACGTTAGCTCAGATCAGACAGCCGCTGCATAGCAACCGTTGCTATGGGAACCGTTTAAATTCTTTTTCCCTCTAGCCTTCTCTCTCTCTCTCTGTCTCGCTCACATACAGGCGCGCGCGCAGACACACTTAAAATACACGCGCACACAGCTCACGACTAGTTAGCTTGAATCGAATTATCTGGGGCAACTCCGCGTGAAGATACCAGCTTTTTCCTGATTTGAACTCACCGTAAAGCGCGCAGTCGAGTTTAACGAGCGACAGGAGCGACGAAGGCCGAAGGGGAAGGAACGAGATCCGTCCCGAGAGCAAGTGTGCGTGTTGTGTAGGTCTCCTCAGCTCCGAAGATGAGCAAAGTGTACGAGTGATACGCTGACAGGCTGCCAGCCAAGAAATGGCGGGGGCGGGGGGCGGGGCTCAGCGAACGTAAACAACAGCTCGTCTCCAGCCTCAAATTATCTTAAAGTTGAAGTGAACCGTTCTATGAACATGTTCTATGCAGGCCCACTGGTTGAAACAATGCAGTATGATTAATATGAAATCTGAGTTAAGCAGCCAAATTCACCCGCTTTTTGCCATCTCAGTGGGCGGCTATTGTGTCTCTTCTGTCGACTGAAAATGACATCACAGACCCTCAGGGTATGTGATGTAATTTTGGTTAGGTTCACTCTGCAAGCAAATGCAATCCAGATTGGATTTTTTGGGTGGCTTTCATGCGTGGTCCTAAATCGGATACGTATTCAATTTTTTGCATTTTGCAATGTGACCGCAGTCTGAACGGCCAGGTCGCATATATCTGACATCCAAAATGCGCTTCGCGTGGAGGGAAAGTGCTGGCAGCAGGGGGTCGAATCGGCAAAGTTGTTTTGAGTAACAGTATTGACTTTATATTAGACTTTAATTGAATCCCACTTGAAACATGAAGCATAAAGTGGACATTTATGGTGA
Organism: Filicampus tigris; assembly: GCF_054856515.1. NCBI lineage: Eukaryota > Metazoa > Chordata > Actinopteri > Syngnathiformes > Syngnathidae > Filicampus > Filicampus tigris. The sequence goes on from NC_141217.1 coordinate 32,930,979, forward strand.
TAGTAGTAATTCAGCCACGGTTCAGATTTTTACACATATGGTTATGATGTGACGTCATCGTTAGTGATGTCTCCATGCAAATGTGGCAGGACGAGATGCATTTGCCCTCTGGTGGTAGGTCCACAGCCCTGCCCTAATCAATTAGCCAATCATCAATTGAGGTTTCCCTATAAAGGTGAGCAGGACTGTGGTGCCCTCCGCTTGATCTCTGGTTCTAAGGTCCGCTGTTTGGTACTCCTAAAGATAGTTTCACCAGGATCCAAAAAAACGGAGTTTAGTGACTTACACAAATGTTGAGGTCCCCAAAAAGACCATTCATTCACTCATTCATTAGAAGAATGCAAACAAACAGCAACCTTGTGCTAATAATAAAAGATGTAAAAGTCTGACAAGAGTGAGTGTTTCATCGACATTATTTGTGAGTTGAACACCAAAATAAAACTACAACTTCATACAGTTCAGTTAATTGTAGAAGAATAGAAAACCTTTTGCTTGCATTGTGAGGGCAGGATGACGCGACCAATCAGTGAGCAAATTCTCCTCCTCCACATGGACATAATTATTGGGACGCTTGCAGGATGTGAAATGTGAGTTAATGCATTGTACAGGTATGTAAACACTTGCCTGTCATTACTGTCTACACACTCAAATTGTGAAATTAACCAATTTAGCTATCTTGTCTGTGAGTGAGCCCTTCTACACTTTTTTTTTTTTGTCTGGGGGGGGGGGATTTGGCCATGTCATAGACCACATGGGTACATTAATTGAAGTGTAATTTGATGGCTTGGTGAGTAAATACCGCGTAACCAGTGATAATAGAATTAAATGTCTATGGCAGGCGTGTCAAACATCCGGCCCGCGGACCGAAACCGGACCCAAGGAGGTTTGATCAGGCCCGCAGGATCATTTAAATGTGAAAAAATGCATAAAAGACACGGAATTAATATTTTTAATACGATGCAATTCATGAATTATCCGCTAGGGGGCACATTATTTTTCATCAGAGTAGAAGACAACATTGTTTAAAAATTCCTTACTTTATAAATCTCGTTTAATCTTAAAGTGCATTACTATATTTTTCAATACTAATTACTTGTTCAAGTTTTGTGCCTTTACACGCATATATGTGAATAATTAAAGTAAATTTTACATTTGTCTAAGGAAATCTAAGGTGTTTCATGAAATGTTTTGTAAAATGAATGTTTATTAAATTTCAACATTTTCCTAATGTTCTTGTGCTTCTTTACACCAAAACAAAACATGATATTTTGGTTATTTAGAGCTGAGTATGGTAGAATTTTAATGGTTCGGCCCACTTGACATCTACCGTGGCCGTATGTGGCCCACAATGTGAAATGAGTTTGACACCCCTGGTCTATGGGCACTCACTTTAAGTGAGATTACAGTGTTTAGCTTCTTATAACCAAAACGCTATAAATTGGCAGAGCATGCAACAGTTTGTATTTAGAGTCAAAGTGCCCGCTTGTTTTCTACGCTTTGGGCTCTGTTTTTTTCTAGTAGAAGCAAGCACCTGACGCCGTGAACATTCGCTGCCGATTTGATGCGGAAGAGGAGACGACCTAAGATCCAGCCGGCTGGTCGTCATGGCAACAAGAGCCAGGTTCAACTTGGGCCCAGCACTAGAGAGCCAGGAGCTGGGTGTCCTAATACTTCTGTCCAAGTGGTGTACATGTAAATATGCACGCACACACAAGCATGAGTCATGTTAAGCTTTTGACTAAATTATTATTATTATTTTTTTTTTATTGTTAAAACTAAGAGCAACATGCTGTCTCTTCAAGAACAACATATTTTCGCTGTGATTCTAGTCAAAAAGAACCCTGTTGGTTTTCAACAAATTAAATAGAATATACAAAGTACTATAAGAACGCTGGTAAAACAATCATGCCAAAGTGTGTGCGTTGATGTCGTGTACAAGGTGAAGTTAGTTAGCTGCTGAAAGAGGAATACGTCTGTCTCTGCGTAGTGCACTTTTGGGGTGGGGGCGCGCCACAAAAAAGCGCTTGAGTGCGTGATTTGTCCGATGCGTTAGCCGGCCTAAAGATTGTTAGCTGGAGTGCCAGCGTCGCACAGACAGCCGCCTCACGACGGACAGGTCGTGCAGCAGGCGCCTGATGCGCTGTTTGAGCTGTGGCAGGCGGGACAACGGCTCGGGAGGCTCCAGCTCGCCGGAATGGTCCAACCATGACTCCAACACTGAGGAAGAAGACAAAATCAATTTGCGAAGGCTGCAATTTTGAGGGGGGAAAAAAAATGCTTCACGTTGGTCATTTGGTACAGGTATGTATATTTTTATTTGTTTTTTTAGTGTCTAGATAAGTTCAGTCCACATGTTTACAAGTCGGTTCATGAAACATGAAAAGTTGACGGTGATAAAGTCACCGATTTGTTTGCATTATTGTTGTAATTTGACGTGCTTCAGTGACCGCTTAATAGACTGCAAGTGTTTAGTGAATTAACAGCTCTATATGAAGTAGATAAACTCTTGAACTCAATATTGAGGAGAGAAAAACAAAATTAGACTACTTTTCAAAGTCATTCAATGTTTGTAACAATTAAATTGAATATACATTAGGCAGTTTATCAATTGTGCTGCTAATTCTGTTGTGCATGCCTTCACCGCTGGGGGAAGTATAGCAGTCAAGCAGACAAATAAATAGTACTTCAACTACTGTAAATGATTCAGTAAGATACTGATCGTTATTAGTCATTTTTCATAAAAGGTAAAGAACAGATGCCTGGGAGCATTGTTATATTATCTGTCTACATGTGTTGCTCCAACGTTTGTGTTGAAATAACCATTGCTTCGAAAACCATAATTATCTTTGCTAATGTTACCACGTCAATGGCGTTTCGTATTGTTTACAGTTTTATGTTGAGTTTGACAGGAAACATCAACTGGGAGTTGCATTAAACAGCTTGAAGCCTATTTTTTGATGAGCTGCTCATTATTTTCCAAAACTGCTGCTAATTGGGAAGAGAGTTGCATTGGGTACACTGCCACCCTAGCGCGCTTGTCTCTAAAGTTTTGCACAAAAGCAAAAAAAAAAAAAAAAGAATAATCCGATTCCGGTTCGTATCTCTGACAACTGAGAATTCTATTAATTTGTATCTCAAGGCACCGCTGTATATATTCACACATACAGTACATAAAGTGAAAACGAGCACGCGTCTCACCATCCACGTCCTTCTCGATGACGTCCATTCTGGTGCTGATCTGCTGGTGTAGACGCTCCACGTGCTCCAGCAGGTTCAGCTGGCACTCAGTCACCGAAGACGGCGAGGGCACAGAGGTCACCGGGTGAGTGCGCGCATGCCCGTCGTCTCCATTTGTGCACATGCGCTTTGTGCTTTTGGCACAGCCTTGCCAATCGCATTCGTCAAATCCCAAGTCTTCCCGCTTTATTTCCTGGAAAGGCACACAGCGTTCAGCAATCAGATTTCCCATTTTCATCAATTGCCTTCCACTGGGCTCTTTTGTCATTTGCGATGTGAAGATGAGTCTCCTCACGTTGTCTTATTCTTTTCGGAAATTAAAGTCACAAAAAAAAAAAAAAAAAAAAAAAATGGTTCCAGTGGGGGGGTCGTACGTGTGGCAAAATTTTCAAGGCTGACTATTCTTTTGTAAACTAACTCCTTAAATCCTCCCTAAATTTCCAGATCGTGAGACTAATAATAACGTTTATAGTTTTGTGTTGTGAAAAACTGAAAATCAAAACAAAAACAAAATTTTCCTGACGAATAAACTCTACTTGATCAAACAGAATTAATTGGTTAGCCCTTAGCCAAGTTCCTCACTGCATCTCACTTGAGTAACAGTTCATTGCTGGCGCGGTCACGTTGCTATGGCAACAGCTGCACAATTAGCAAGGCTTGTGTGTCAAGCTTCTTTTCCTGCATGCTTTGCTCACCCGTGCTTGACCCAATTCCACAGTGTGTGAAAACTATCCAATATGGCTGAGTCAAAACAATTGGGCTGAAATTCATCCACATCAATTTGAAAGATTCATCAGCAGTTATTGCAAAGCTTGATTTCAGCTTTTGTTGCCATACCGGGCACAACCAAATATTGGGATCAGGTGAGAATTTTCACAAAGCTATTTTTTCCTCCATGAATGAATACAATCGGCATCCCATTAACGAATACAATCATCACGTTCTTGGAATGTGGAAGCCGCATGGCGGATGGATCGATCCATAGATAGGTATGCGTATGTGCGTGCACGTATGCCCTGAAATTGGTAGTTGACTAGTCCATGGTGTAACATGCCTCTTTTTTTTTTTATTAAATTGGTTTAAACATCTGAAACATTTAATTGTGATAAAAAAAAAAAAAGAGAAAGAAAAAATCAAAATTCAGGCAGTGGCAAATTACTCACAGCACTGTGTCCGTTTACGTTTCGATTTCATCGTCTTACCTTTTCCTGCTCATCGAGCGCGTCTTGTTTCGCAGCGGCCGTCGTTTTATGCGTCGCCTTTTCCCACGACGAACCGGGCTTCTGGTAGCAGTGCTCGCTGCTGACATAACTGACCGGGGGCTCTCCTCTCGGCTTGTGCCCCTCCTCCGGCGTCCACGGCAATCGCCACAGCTGCAAGTCGGGGTGAGCCGGCGTGCTGCGTGGCCAGACAGAGGTTGTCACATACTGTATGTGCGAGTCATAAGTAGGTTTCAAGTCTTAACCTTCAAGCAAGTGACAAGTTAATGTGGCAAAAAAAAAAGAAAAAAAAAGTGAACCAAGTTGTGTCCCCACTAAAATTTCAAGCAATTTGAGTCAAGTCATTACAGGTAGTCCCCAACTTATGAACATAATGGTTTCTGAGAGGCTGTTTTTGTAAGTTGAGATATTAAATGCAGTTTTAAAATTCAATTTTATTAAATCCAAAAAAAAAAAACCATTTCATTAAATAGTTTATACACTTTACAACATATTCGCTACTGTCTATATATAAATTACATGTTTAATTTTTTTATTTTAATGACTTTTTTTTACAGTACTGTACACCATAATAAAAGAAGAAGGAAGAAGGAAGAAGATGGTGGAGTTCATGTGAGATTGCTAAGGTGGAAGTAAATGACCAATTCATACCATAGGCACGTGCAACATTAATCATCTTCTCACCACCGTCCAACGTTTTGACAATGGCAACCTTTATTTCCATGGAGATTGCTTGGCTTTTCTTACTTCAACCACCATCATGCTTGCCTTGTCCTTTTTTTTTTTTTTTTTTGCCGCCGCCACCACCACTATCTATAGCCTTTGTTTTATCTACCGTGGCAAATAAAGTTTACTTGCATGGAAATGTGGAAATTATCCAAGGACTTGTAAGAGCTGCTACGCTCATGGAAACAAGTGCCAGAAGAAACTGGGCTCGCGGGCGAGCCGGAGAGTGACACACACAGGTCAGAGAGAGCGAGCGATGAGGTGCAGCGGCAGAAAGAAAAACTAGAGCACCGTAATGTATGATGTGAAAAACGTGAACGCAATATGCCATTTTATGACATCTGTCAGCATTTGTTCGTATCTACGAGTGTCCATCAGTCCAACGTTGGTAAATTGAGGACTACCTGTACTTGGGTTAAGCATCTAGCTCACTCACTAGTCAAGTCATGGGACTCGAGTCCCCCCACCTCTACCAGACAGAGGGCTGGAGCTGAACAATCAAGTGCAGACGCGGACTCACCGCAGGAGGCTGATCTTCAGCTGCAGGCCGCTGAGGACCTGATTGAGGCTATGCGTGTGCGCCAGGAGGCCGCTGGTTTGCGTGATCTTGGAGGAGTTGCTCTCCGAGTAGTTGTCCCTCACAAAAGACAGACCGAACATGCGCCCGGACGTTAGCAAGTCAGGCTCGGACAGGTAGCACTGAGCCCGCCTCCGGCCTGCATACACCGAGTCAGAGAACCACAATGTGGCCATTAAGCCCAAGGTGGCTGTTATCATCGATAACAGCAAAAGCATGCAGACCACTTTGAACAAAGTAATTTTCTTTTCCCCCTAATCTAATGCAGTATAATATTAGTTACCCTTGATCATGTAAATGCTCAGTATTCCAACATCTGATTGATTGATTCGGCGACTGATCAAGAGCTGTGTCCCAATAGCTTTGTTTGAATTTGTGTCCTACCTGTGCAATGTCGGCAGTAGTAGCAGATGTAGTTGTGTGGGACGTTGTCCTCGTACAAGCCCATACAGGTGCCGTGCTGCCAACACAAACACGACTCGCACTGCGGGCGACAGAGCGTAACGCCGTCACTTGTGCCCGGGCGCCACAAAAGAAAACGGGGCGTGCAGCTCACCTGGATCATAAAGTCGTTCTCCTCGTCCACCTCGCACACACATCTCACCACTTCACAGTCCTCCGCCCCCGTGGCAAGCGAGCAGGGGGGCGCGTCCTCGCCGCTCTCGGCCGTCAGCGTCGACCAGTCGCTGCCGTCATCGACTGATAAAAGCAGGACAAGGGTGACATGAATTGCCGTCCGGCCGTTCTGCTTCAGGTGTGCGTGTGTTTACAAATGCAAATGTGTGTTTACACGTGTTCGTGCTGGGGTGCTCCTCGCCAAGATTGAATGTGACGGGGGACAAGGCCAAGCAGTCGTTGTCGCTACTGCAGACTTCTGAGGAGACAAAAAAAAAATATTCCCAATACTGGTAGTCAACATTCGATTTTTTTCACATGCCTTTAAAGGCCACAATAGAGAGACCAAGCATGACATGTAGAAAATGCTATACGCCTTGTGGTGTCTGTGCATTATATTTGATTAATTTTCAAAGCAGAATTCTCCACATTATTAGCCGTGTTAAAGCATTTTAACTGAGCTTTCGAAGTTCTGTGACAACACAAGTACCTAACCTACCAAAAGAAAGAGTAGACTCTTCTATCATCCCCCAAAAAGTTTGTTTCTTGCTTTCTCCCGTTTTTTGTTTTTTTTTGTAATCAGCAGCAAAAACCGTCAATTGGTAATGATGTGTACCCAAATGCAAGGAGGCAGGATGTAGTCAAAAATAATCTAATAAATACAAAAAAAAAAAAAAAACAAGGTACTCTGAATAATCAAAAACATTTCTTTGCATTTATTAGTGATTGAGGCTCATTGTGTTTTCCTGTGGTCAATAGTGGCTGAAAAGTACATTGGCAACTGTTTCTCCTTGGTTTGCATTGAGTATGGGCTACTTTAAAATCCCATTTAAAAAAACAAAAAAATATTTCTTAAAAAAAATTGTGCGTAATGCGGAGCACGGGATTTTGGGGATACACTTTATATTTGAGTGAACACTCCCCCACAGAATTTTTCTGTCGAATATATCTGAAACTATTCGGAAAAATGTACCGGTTCTAATCACATATCCACGTAATGTTGTGCTCTCTCTTTAACCCCCTAAGAAGCCGCCAAATGTCCTGCCCCTTCTAAAGCACCATTAGCACAGGAGTTAGCTAGCTGACGGGTAGAAGGCCGGCTTGATTGCGAGCAGCAGCATGATGGAAGATTTTGGTCGATGTCCCACAAGAAGTTGACGCTCCACTGGAGAAAGCAGGGTGGCGAATTTCTTAAAATGATACAGAGAACGTTCGGCAGTGGTGCAACAGCTAAACATACAACATTGCCAATGCCGAGCTGCTCAATGTAAAATACAATAAGTGCCCAACGAAAGAGAAAGCATCTGTTGCCACAAATGGTTTTAAAAAATGAGAGTATGGATCGCTCAGTAAAAAACATTGCAGTAAAATTAGTCTGCGTGAAAAAAAACTGCTGAGATTTTGCTCTGGCTTTTTTTGCAATAGAATTATTAGAGTTGCTGCATTTGATTAATCGTTACAGCCCTACAGTATAAACGAGTTATTTCTGTTATGCTTTTAATCTGGTCAATACAATGATTTTTGTAGTCGTTTTTTTTTTTTTTTTTTCAAATCATGCGCTAGTGCTCAGGTGTTATGTGCCTTTTACCTGATTGACTTATCTTTTTCTTCTTCTTTTTTTTCTTCTTCTTCTTCAGTTTGACCCTCAGAAAGTTTTTTCTCTTTTTCCTGTCTTGATGACTCTTGTCCCTCTTGATCTCTGCTGGCAGACAAACCACACCAAAAAGGCTGGACTTACATACCGTTCTCCAAGTGAAAATTCCCATTTTTTTGTTGTAAAGAGGCCAATGGGGGAAATGCGAGTTTTCCTCAGCTAAATATAGATATAAAACAGATGGATGTCTTTTTTTTTTTTATTTATTTATTTTTTTTAGAAAGTGCAACATATCATCAATGCTAGCTTGATGTCAGCAAAATAAACTTATGACATAAGGCACACCAATATCTGAACTACATAAAAAAATGGAACATAAAATTGTATGTAAATGTTACAATTTAGAGGTATACAACACATTAAATATACCCCAAAAATGCATGAAAGGTATATGCATGAAATATTACATAAATATGCTACATTAGAGGTGTACAGACATTACCGATACAAGGCTCATAATAAGCAGCTTGGCATCGCTGTTTGCGACGTAAAATGTGTATTTTGCCCCTCAAGCGCCACGTTGCATTGGAATGTAAAACGGTGAATGGGCCAGTGTTTATGTGGCAAAACGCAGAGCTGGCAAATGTTACAGAATCACTGAGTGCCTGTCACACATCGAAATTGTTCTGAATATTTTTAAAAAAAATCATCTGAGGCTAGGTTTAAACTCAGGCAAATGCGACCCAGATCGGATTTTTTTGCCCATATGCAACCTGTATCTGATTGTTTTGTGACAGTGTGAACGGCTAAATTCCGATTTTTTCAAATCGGCTTCGCTTTCATATGTGGTCCTAATTCGGATACGTATCCGATTTTTTGCAATGCGAGCGCAGTCCGAACGGCCATATCCGACATTGACGTCATCCGGAGCCCGAAATGCGCTCGGCGCAGGTGGAGTTAAAGTCTTGGCAACAGGGGGACCAAATCTGCAAAGTTGTTTTGAGTAACAGTATTGACTTTATATTATATCTTTAATTTAATCCCACTTGAAACATGACATCGTTATTGACGTAAAAGCCTCGACTCACAATTTCAAATCAAAGGTGTGGATTTGAGAAAATTGTCCTATTTCCTGAGCTACATAAAGTCATTAAACTCGTTCTTGAGGATTAAGATCTAACAACTGAATCATGTAAACACCTTTACTCAAATTGATGAAAACCTTAATGAACAATTAATATAGCTTACCATTTCAACTGTTTCCTCTCTAGGTGTCTTAATTTTAGGGACTTTCACACTTCCAAAATTTGTGCCACTCAGTATTTGTCCTATCCCTAGTTAGCTGCTAAACACAAAAGCATGAACTAACTGTATTAGTATGTTGCATTCTAAAATGTTAGCTGCTCAAGTGAAGTTGCACAAAGGCTTGTAAAGCCTTTTTGTATCTAATGCCTCATGTTTTTGATACAAGAAATACTAAGTTTAATTTTATATTTATTTGAAATGGCCCAACTGAAAATATTTCTAACCAATAAAATACAGGTTGCTTCTATGCACAGGGTGGATTAAAGCAATAAAATCTGTTGATCATATAAAAAGGGAAACCACTCGGCTCTTATAAAGTGAGAAGTATTAGGTAAAAATAATCTTTATCTGAAAACATGATTATTCTCCCTTGCTTCAGGTCCCTGGTTTGAATGATATATATATCTATATCTAGATATATCTATATCTATCTATCTATCTATCTATATATACCTATATCTATCTCTATGTATATATATCTATATCTATGTATATATATCTATCTCTATGTATATATATCTATATCTATCTATATGTATATTTATCCATCTCTCTCTATCTATCTCTATCTATCTCTCTCTATCGCCATCTCTATTTCTATCTATCTATCTACTGTGTGCTACTTGGTGGTGATTCTTCACCACAAAACAAATCAAAGTTGATATCTTTATGTTTGAAGCCTGAAAAGTGGTCAAAGGTCAAAATGTTCAAGGGTGCAGAATACTTTCGCAAGCCACCGTACAGTATAAAATGGCAGTCAAGTGGCGTTAGCCGACCTGTTAACATGGTCCCGTGCTCTCTGTGGTCATGTTGACAGGCGATGCTTGCCATGTCGTACAGAAAGTGGCTGCTCTCGGAAGTCGAGCGCTTCCTCCTACAACAGAGTCAAGTCAGGTCGAGTCGGGAAGTGTTCCGCTGGCAACTGTCAGTTCCTGTGTTCGGAATCACTCAAAAGCCACTTTATGAGTGAGTGATTCAGAGTATCGCCGGTGTGATGTGACACTTTGAAAATAACAACTGACCTTGGCATGTCTGCAACTGTTGGACTGCCTTGCTCTTCTGGTTGCTGCTGATGCTGTTCCGTGTGGTAGTACTTGATGTGGTAGTGCAGCAGACTGGCCTTCCGGAAGGACTTAGTGCAGCCCGCCGATGGACACTTGAAGGGATTGTGGTCCAGCTCGATGGAGAGGATGGGGGGAGGCTGGTTCTTGATCACCCTGTACACTGATGCACAAGTGCTCAGATTAGTCCATGACGTAAGGCGTAGGGGTAGTAGTAACGAGCTACATTTACTCCGTTGGATTTAACAAAATATTTTGGAGGAATTGTATTCGTCGCGGTAGTTATAATGCAACATACTTTTGACTTGAGTATTTTTGTTGAGAAGAAACTCCAGTTCATTCCACTTGCTACTTTTGTTTGTAGCGATTTATTACTGTTTGCCAGATCTGTTTTGTTTTCAGTTGTCAGAAAGGCTTCAATCACATGACTCCGTTTCAATGATCCTGCGTAACCAACGGCAACTTTTGACTTCAATTCACCAATCAAACAGAGCCAGGCAGTCACATGACCGTAAAGAAGACTAAAGATTGTTGATGAATTTGGCTGGAGGTATATTTTATTATAAAAATGTAATTTATTGTTTTAATTCAAGTGTAAATGTTAGGCAATATCTGAATCTTTACATCCATCCATTATCGATACCGCTTCTCCTCACAAGGGTCGCGGGGAGTGCAGGAGCCTATCCCAGCTGTCTTCGGGCAGTAGGCGGGGGACACCCTGAATTGGTTGCCAACCAATCGCAGGGCACACAGAGACAAACAACCACTCGCACTCACAATCACACCTAGGGGCAATTTAGAGTGTCCAATCGACCCACCAAGCATGTTTTTGGAATGTGGGAGGTCAGTAATGTTTTGTTTGTTGTTTTGGCCTTGGTTAACCCTGAAGTCTTTTTTGGTTTAGTCCTGTGTTGATGGGAACTCAAACAGGAATTGTGAATAAATAAAAGTGTTTTGGGTTGGCTGCTTGGGACTGGAGGGAGTTGGGGGGACCCCAGCTTCATGTTGTGTGCTGGATACCCCTAGACGGGGCATAACATCCGATTTAGAGGTAACATTCCCTAATATTCCCTGTGCACACTCGGACATTGAGAGCACCACTGCCACCAACTGTAGATGTGCAATTACGTACGAAGAAAAAAAAACAAAAAAAAAACTGTTCCATGCTGTTGACAGAAAATTACATCACAGTGCCTAAGGGCTCAGTTTGTGATGTCACATGACCAAACCCAGAAAACAGGTGAGCCATGACGGTCGTTACGTGAGCCCTTAAGTAGTGTGATGTCATTTTCAGTTGACAGCAAGTGGCAAAATGGCCGCCCCCTGAGATGGATAAAAACACTTTCTTCACTTTTTTCTGCTTAATTCTTATTCCACAAACACAATATTAATCAGAATGCCGTGTTTGGACTATTTGGGGTGCGTAGAACATGTATGACAATTGACAATTTTTCACATGACTTCTGCTTTTAATACAATTGATCAAGGGTTAGTTAGTAGTTACTACCACCCTTCCCTTCTAAAATCAATACAAAAAAAAAATCACGACAAACCTGCTGGAGGGGACGGACTATTTGTGCGACTTCAGCGCAACCACCCCCGCCCAAACCCAAAACGGCATAATGGTGAAATCCGAAAATGAAATATTTGGTGACTTACGTGGTTCTCTGCTGAATTTGTGAGTGGTGGGCAGGTGGGCCTGGCGCTCCAACAGCACATCTGCATCAGGTAACACACACATCATGAAAAAGAGGCACAGTGATAAGTCATTTTTATCAATGGGTGCGTGTGTGTACTGTTGGGCTGGGTGATTAATCAATTGTATTCAAAGGCAATTTTTGGGGGGGAGCGGCTTCCGCAGTTTCAAGCACATTCCCACTGACATGCACTGCTTACCCTAACAATATCGACACCAATAAAGAGGAAATAATTTATTGCTTATTGTCACAATTTAAAGTCTCTCTTTACTTTTTTTTTCCTGACCAGTAGTCTTTATTTTACATTAAAGGAACGTCAGCCCAAAAATTTTGTGTTCACGAATATGTTCTATGCAGGCCCACTAGTCTAAACACAGCATTTTGATTAATAATGCATTTGTGGAATATGAGAAATCCACCCATTTTTTGCTAGCTCAGGGGGCGGCCATTTTGTCACTTCTGTCGACTGAAAATGACATCACAAATGCTCAGGGCTCAGGTAACGACCAATGGCTAAGTTTCAGAAAACAAGTGAGCTGTGATTGGTCGTTACCTGAACGTCTGAGATGTCATTTTCAGTCGACAGAAGTGACAAAATGGCCGCTCCCTGAGATGGGTAAGAGTGGGTGCATTTTGTTGCTTAACTTATGCTCCACAAACACAATATTAATCAGAATGTCGTATTTCAGGTAGTGGGCTTTCATAGAACATATTCTGGAAAAAAAATATGTTTGGGTTAACTTCTTCTTTAAGCCAACTTAAAATGTTTTCACATATGTCAACTTATCCCGCAACATTGCTACTTTATTCATTAATTACGTTTTCATATACGATTACAACTTTACAGTGGCACCTCTACTTACGAACTTCTCTTCATACGAAATTTTCAAGTTACGAGACGCATGAACAGGAAAATGTTGCCTCTTGTTACGAAAGAAATTTCAGGATACGAAAGGTAAAAGTATGGGCTGCTACTCGCAGCTCCAGAGTTTCCTGAACGCAACATACTCATAGCTGCTCTGCCATTGGCTATTACCTAGCATCTTCCTGGCATCCCATTGGCTAAGAGGGACCTCTACCACATGTGTCTATGTGTGTAGATAGACAAGTAGATAGATAGATATGTGATAGATATGTCTATGCAGCGTCCTCGTCATTCGCCCCTCGGGCCATGAGGTGTTCCGATAGTTTGACGTGAATTAGAAACGGGGGAAAAGAAAAAAAAGGAGAAAATCGTTTTTTTGTCCATACAAACAAAGCAAGAGAAATAGAAAGGTATGAAAAAGGGATGCGTTTGGTTGATCTCGCCAAAGAATATGACCGTAATGTATCGACAGTCGCCACGTTATTAAATCAGTTGTTTACAAAACGCCAGGCAAAAAACACTTCTGAGAGAGAACATGAACCAGAGGGCAAAAAGCGATGAGGAGAGCAATTAAAATGTAAACGACCATCATTTTTATTCCTTACAGAAAATGGGTATTCTGTGTTTTTTACATTATGCACAACTCTCATTTATTGTGCAATAATCAAATTGTAACATGTATTTGTTACATGTGTTGATGCATTTTTATGCTTTATAAAACATTTATGTCTGAATATTGGGGGGCTTGGAACGAATTAGGGCATTTACATGGAAAACGCGTCTCTACTTACAAAATTTTCTACTAAAGAAATTTCTTCCACAACCAATTAATTTCGTAAGTAGAGGTACCACTGTACTCTTTTAAAATAAGAACTTTTATCAGGAAAAATGACTTTTTCTCCCAATATTCTGACTTTATTCTCATACTATGAATGAAAAACACATCCAATTTTGCATTTTTAAAAAATTTATTTTCATGTTAATGGGATGTCTGTAACACAGAATCCCCATTGACGTAAAAAATAAATAAATAAAAATCGACATAAGTGTTTTTCACAGGACAGCGAGGATATGATATTGTCTACGTGGATCACTTCTTGATTTGTATTTGATGTTACCGGGTGTAAATGAAGAAGAGGGTTGGGTACATGTAAGTGTTTACCTTTGTCAATGTGGGCGGGGTTTGGGACAGCAGGCTGGCTGAGCTCGCTTGTGATTGGCAGCTCATGAGTTTCACCATTTCCACCTGCAGAGAGAGGAAGACTCTTGGCTGCTGGTGGAGGCAACGAAGATGATGATGATGATGGTTGTGGCCCGTTCTCGTCTTGAGCCTTCTTTTCCTCTTTCTCTTCTTCCTCCTCTTCATCCTCTCTTCCTACTTCCTCACACTCCTCCTCGCTCTCTCCTTCTTCCAATCCCTCACTTCCCACAGCTGTCTTCTCACATTTCGACCTCTGGAAAAGCACAAATACATTTTAAAAGGCATTGTGAACGGTTGAATCAGGTCCAGTTAAGTTTGTAGTATTCCTTACTTTCTGTAAGGCTTTGACCTTAGGGGGCTTCACGGTCCGAACCACACCGTCATAGAAGCGCACTGTGTAGGAGTCTGAAACACATTAGCAAATGTGTATCAGATCTGGATACACATTTTTTCCCTTTGGTGACTGGGTATATTACCGGTAACTCATTTAGTACCAGACATTTTCAGACCCACTTTTACCCCAACGTTTGAAAAATTTGAAAAAAATATCAATACATTTCTGGAATTGAATGGCTGGACTGAGAAAAGACATAGATAATATACAGGCAGTCCTCGCATTACAACGTTTTCCTCCTCCTCCATTTTGTCCCCAGCACCACAATGACTACGTTTACATGCAGTCAATATTCGGGTTAAAGTCAAAATTCCGATTTCTGAAACATTCTGAATATCCCGTTTACACGAATGAGTGGACAGAGCTCCGGCATTTGAATAACCCACTGTGACGGCGACACACGGAGTCATGACTCAAATGGATGACATTTCCGCACGTTTCAACTGTCAATAAAACACTTGATAGTCATGTCACTGAAAAAATCCACCCATGTCAAGAGGTGGGTGGCCAGTTTGCCTTCGCCACTTGCTGTCAACTTAAAAAAAACAGTGGCAGCACAAGGCAAAATGTCCGCCCCCAAGATGGAAAAAAGTGGTGGCTTTTTCTGCTTAATTCATTCCACAAACGCGATTTTAATCAGAATACAGTGTGGTGCTGGGAGATTAATCAAAATTTTATCATGATTTTGACTTCACTTGATCTTGACGCAGTGCGTTTACAAGTTTCAGACATTGTCAAAGTACCCTCAATGCACCTGTTGCTTGCGTAGCAAGCATGTAGCGTGTGTGATTCTGCCGCCCCTTAGCGTGCTTTAAGCTGTTTAATGAAACCCAGTTGGAGTTACTGTAAAACTAAACAGCACAAAAACAAAACACATTGCATATTTCAATCCAAAACATGCTCCAAACACCGCTAGTGCTCATGCTATGCTTCATCATGCTAATGGAGGATCCTATTCAAATGCTACCGGGAAATTATCTACGGCTTTGGGAGTGATAATTCACAATACTCAATGGTACACATTTTCCCAGTCTGTGAAAAAGGAGTTCTATTAATAGAGTAAAATTCATTCGGAACTTTCTTCTGTTCTCATTGTGTGTCCTCCATCCATGCACGGCACCGCACTGCCCCGAAACGCGCAGGAACAGCCGGTATTGGTTTTCATTGGGGTTTTTTTTCAATTGATACTATTTTACTATACTCTCATTTTACTTTTACTAATTTATTTTCTTGTTGTCATTTCAAGTTATCTTACAGTTGAGTTTTCAAGGATTCAAGGGGCTTTTCCTTTGACTTGAATTCCTCTTTGAATATATTGTCACAAGGGATCTGTGAAAATGATCATTTTGTTAATGCGTGTATAATCAATGTAAAATAATAGTCTTTAGCACTATCACTTTAAAACATGTAAACATGCCACTCCCTACTTGTTTTGACATGACTTTAAATAAAACTGTCATTTAATTCCATTCTGATAGTAACAGAGCCTCCTCGGCGGAGGTCATTGTGTAAATGCAGCCTCACCGTCATTGTTGACGCGCAGGATTTTGGCCGGGTAGAAACGACAGTCGGTCCAACAGGCCAGAACCTTGGTGCCGGAAACAAACGACTGAAAGAGATAGGAAGAAAGCATTGATAATTCTGTTAGTACCGACCGAAGGTCTGTTAGTCCATCAATGACGGAAACCTTGAAACAATGACGGAATAAGCGCCAACGGAAGCAGTTTTCGGTCATCACCCGAACCGTCAGTGACACGAAAAGCAACGACGACCTACGGCAAATAATGTTTTGACGCACAGATTTTCCTTTTTCTAGCGCTACGCTTCTGTGGTGCTGAGGGCCAGTATCCAGGACTGGAAGCCCCAGCGGGAAGCCCTCGCTGTAATCGTAAGAGAATACATTTGAACTGTTATGTTTCACGTGAACAAAGTTAGTATTTCATGATAATAAAGTTGTAATATTATGAGGAAAAGCTATTTTAAATGAGGAAAGTCCTAACAGTGACAATTAAGTTGGAATATTACAAGAAAAAGACCATTATGTGAATGAAGTTGTTTAATTTTACGACAATGTTGTAAATTGTATAAGAATAAAGTCTTTATTACAATCGTAATTTTGTATGAATAAATTGGTTATTTCATGAGAGTAAAGTTTGACTAGTAAGAGAATAAAGTTTTGATACATGATAAAGTAATTGTAGGTGAATAAAGTTCTTATTTATAGCACTATTGATCGATAAAAATCGAAGCTATTATTATTATTGTGTGAATGCGTATGCGCATCATACCGTTGACGCGCTTGTTCGATTGAGGCCCCGCCTTCCTCTCAAAGTGACTCGTTCCAGTGGCCGCAGGCAGGGCGAGTTCCAATGGAACCATTCGTCGTGACGGCGGCTCCACCGGCGGTAGTGGATGAGAATCCGCTCTTTGTCGTAGTCGACTTTGTCAATGGTGGCTGAGTACCTGACAGCCCCCACCCACAAAAAAAAATACCAAATAATAAAATTTGATGCATGTAATATACTGAGTGTTGTTGGTTAACATGCCGCTGTGAGTAGCGCATACCAGTTCTTGTGGCGGTCTCTTGCCTGCAGTTGAGCGCCCACCTCAAACTTGATGCCCGTCCTGTCTGGAGGAGTCTTCATCTGTACACAACAAGGTAAAAAAAAATGAATAAATGTCTTCAATTTACCCCCTTTTGGTCTGTTCAGTATCATCTTCTGTTCAATTAAAACACCATTTGCTGACTTTGGTGTATGTTTTATTTAATTTTTCTTGTAAAATGTTTCACTTCGCATTGTGAAAATTAAATCCATCCATCCATTATCCGAATCTCTTTTATCCTCCCGAGAGTCGCAGCCATGCTGGAGCCTATCCCAGCTCACTTCAGGAAGTAGGAGGGGTACACCCTGAACTGGTTGCCAGCCAATCGCAGGGAACACATAGACAAACAACCATTCACCATCCATTCATTTTCTACCGTGCTTATTTTCATGAGGGTCGAGAGGCAGGGTACACCCTTGACCGGTTACAAGTCAGTGTCAGGGCACATATAGACAAGCATTCCCCTTCACATTCACACTTACGGACAATTTAGAGTGGGGGGTCTCATACTTGAGGCCTGGAGGCCATTTACATCCACAGGATTATATTTTGTGGCCCCCTACTAGAGAACAAACTTGAATGTTCATGCAGACTCCACTTTTTTTTGCTGTATCAGGGGCCTGGACATTACAAAAAAAATTAATCATTTATAGGCTAACATAGCTCAAGCTCATAACAACTTATGGTGAAATGTAATTCTGAAGTGAAGTCGAAGGAAAAGTCATCCTGTCACCCAGTCGCATCTCTTTTTCAAAACCTGCCGTGACAAGAAAGCTTGGCGACGAGAACAACCAACAAAAACACGGTACAAATTTTTTTTTTGTTGACTACAGTGGCTCCCTGACATGTTTTGAATGCACAGTGAAAGTAACAGTGCTCAAGAAATCAGATGTCATTACTCAACTAGACCTGCTGGTACGCAAAGTATGAGAGAGAAAACCAGATCACCAATCTTGTTCATTTACATCATTCATTTTTCTAAACTGTTATTCATAAAGATTTATTAATAAAGACTGAGAAGATAGTATAAATTGGACTAAAAAAATAAATAAATAAATAATAAAAGCTTGAATGCTTTCGACAGTCAATATCAGAGTACATTTAGGCAAACAACTGACTGGTCGCCAGTCAATGTCATTGCACAACTAGCCAGACAATGGAATGTGAAGCAGAACGTGATAACCAGTCTTTCACTGTACTGTCCTAACTCTAAAATAACGCATATAATTACGATAACATTTTATTACACTCTGAGGAATATTACCAAGACAAAGTCGGTTTAATAAAGTGTTTTAATGTCACCTTGCAAGATAACAGATTATGAATACCCAGCTCCTAAAACTAAAATACTTTACATACATTTGATGGCGTTTAAATAATAATCAAAAAGGATGCCTGCCCGTGTCATTTAAACGAATGACTGCATGTCATTTCCACCAACTGAACTTCTCGGTGTCGTTTGACAGCTGGGGGGGTTGACATGTCTGTTTATCAACTTCCTGTGTGAAATCATCCCATTGGCTAGAAACAGTCAAAGGTCTGCATTTCTAACTTTTCATTGGTCGTCAGTGCTGTCAGTGCAGCGCGAAGGCCCGCCTTTTGCCTGCCTCTGCTATGTGGATTATATCTCAAAAGAGAAGGGACGAGTAGGTCATAAACTCAAACCAAAATTCTCGCAAATGACGCGGCGGTCTTCTACGCACAAAGGGTAGAGGACATAGCCGCGCACTTTGAGCTGTTCATCTAGTTTTGGGCTGTAAAGTCGATGTGCGGCTGTGCTCCTCCAATGAGATGAGCTAGATGAGCTAACGGCTAGTCCCACAGACGGAGGAGTACGAGCAAAGCGTCAAGTGTCATTTTAATGACAAGTTTCATGACGAGCGACGCGCAACACACATTCATCAACTACCCGCGCTCTTTAATTTGACTCATCAATAACTGGTCCCTTCGAAGTTGAAAGGATGAAGCGAAAAGCTTGTTTACCTCTCACGTTTAGCAGCGTAGTCGTGAATGCACTCATGAGTGACGTCACATTGAGCTGGCACTTTTACGCATGCGCATTTTACTTCACTGAGGATTTCGTGGAAGGGCGACGGACTATGATCGCTAGGTGGTGCCAGGTAGTCACATTTTCACAAGCAGTGGCTTTTGTGCGTTGTTGCGTATTTACCATAATTGCATTGGCCATGGTGCCTTGAGTTATGAGTTTAATCCGATCCGTGACCCTACGCGCAACTCAAAACACTCGTATCGTAAATCACCCGTCACCAGTGACATGAACAGAAATGCAACAAAACTATTATTTGTTTCTTGGCCAGATGTTCCATTTGATTTAGCTACAAAAGTTAAAAACGGAGGAATTAGAAATCTCTCTACTTCATGTCAAGGGATCCTATACCGTAAGTGTTTGAGGAGTGGATGACTGGTTGGATGGCTGCAAGGCCACCAACATGATCATTCCCACCAGGTCATCAGGTTTATGTTTTTAATTGATTGTACATTAAAAAAAAAAAAAAAAAAAAAAACATAATCAAACCGATGGTAATATTTTTTGGGGGGGAAATAATATTCCATCATGAAAAAGTCATGCCATGTAGTCCCCTCCAAAAGTACTGGAACGGCAAGGTCACTTCCTTTGTTTTTTGTTGTAAACTAAACATTTGGGTTTCCGATCAAAATATAAACGTGAGACAAAAGTTCAGAAACCCAGCTTTTGTTTTATGGTAATTACATCTAGATGTGTTAAATAGCTCATGACAAAACATCCATTGTTTGAAGCTACCCACTTTTTGGCTTTTTTCAGAATATAATAAGAATACCCACTTTTCAAATGAGCAAAGATTATGGAACGAACATTATTAAATTGACTAAAAGTGAATACCGTTTAATATTTGGTGGCATAACCCTTACTTGCAATAACTGCATCAAGCCTGCCACGTGTTGACTTAATCAGACTGTGGCTTTCTTCATTTGAAAAGCTTTTCCAGGCCTTTTCTGCAGCCTCTTTTAGTTGTTGCTTGTTTCTGCGTGTTTCTCTCTTCAGTGTAAAATGCAGGCGCTATTGGCTTAAGACATTCCACTTTCAGCTTAACCAGCATTGTGTCATCTCTAGCTTGCCTTGGGTGAAAATTACTTTAAAAATAAAATAAACAAAAAAAAGTTACGCACTACAGTTTTAAATACACTTTGTGTAATTCTCTTTGTCCTACGTTTAATTTTCCAATAAACTTCAACTGGGAGAGGCCATAAACAGGTTGAAGCAAGGACTTTACTGGTTTTGGAATTGTTCACTATCTGTTAAACAAATCAATATGTGATACAAGCTAATCAACATGAACAACAAGAAAAAACAGTACAATCACCTATGGATGGGTGGTGATGACCATGTGTATTGCACTAATGTATTGTGGCGTTTATAATGTTTGTGATGATGATTTGTTTGTACAAACATATGACAGGACACAAGAAGAGCTTCCCAACTTTCTGTTTACTGACATTTTATTGCATCTCATCATTTCAAATGGCACAATGGTTCACAGCAAATTTCACCAACGATTAACTGTGATGTATGGTTTATATTAATACGTAAGGTGGCAAAAATTCAGGGACTTTTCAAAATAGCAAATGTAGCCCTAACCCTATGAGAATTAAAGAGACACTTGATTAGGCTGAACATTGGCACTTGTATAATAGGTCTGTACGTAAAAATGATGTCAGCACTAAAATTCACCCCCCTGAAAATCTGCAGTGATTCGTCGCCCTCTAACTGGATTGCCGCATAGCGGTCGTCCTCCGTTCATCCAGCCCTAGCGGGACGAACGCTGATTCTGTTCAGCCAGAGATGCAGCTCGGCGTCGCAGTGCAAGTGGCCCATTCGGATGTGTCAATTTCGGATATAGCTGCACGACAAGCCCCGGAGGTCGACTTGGCAAAATTTCAAAGTTGGACTTTCCTTCCATGAGTCTCACCAAGACATGGAAGAAGGTTGGAAGTTGGTTATTTACTGATTTCTTCTAAACAAATTGATAGCATTGAACATTCAAGATAGTCATTTTCCTGATACAAAACAAAACATAAATTTAGTGAAAAAAAATAAATTTAGTGTTAGTGAAAAATGTACCAACCCAGCCGATCACTTTAATGGGAATAGACCAGAATTTTATTAAAATGAAGGTGAATATGATACATTTTCCTTCATCCTTCCAATTTGGAATATTTCCAATATTCCCCATCTGAAATTCCCATGGAAATTTACAGGAACGTTTCAGCTATGTACCACCCCTTTGCAGCCCTATATGAGTAATGGTATCATGTTATAATGTTTCATCAGAGGTTAAAATAAAAAAAAAAAGAAAATAAATAGGCCTCTTTTTTCTTACCTAAAGGCGTAATATTACAAGAATACAGTTGTATTTTTATTTTTAAACTTACTTAATATCCACAATTAAAATAAGACTTTCTTTCCTCATTACACTTTGGTCACGGTTTAAATATTATAATATTACGACTTGATCTCATAAAAATACAACTTTATTCTCATAGGTTTATCACATTCAACCCCCCCAAAAAACATCTGGTCTTTGATTATGATAGATCATGATTTTTTATTTTTCTTGGAAAAAAAAAAAAGTCTTTTTTTTCCCCTCTTAAAAACTATGAACTTTTTTTTCCAGAAATAAGCTACTTTTTAAAAACTATGACATTTCAGGATACACTTGGAACTTATGTGGTCGGGGTCCTTCGAAAAAGTTCTCTCCTGTAAGGGGTCACAGGGAAAACCCCCTGCGGTACAAGGTTATGATAAGAGCACGCGGGACAGAACATTATTGATTTTGACGGACAATATAGTGTACTTTTGGTTGGTTTGACAACTCAGGATGCAGCAAAGCAAAAGACAAAGCAAGTGCTTGGTGTTTGTAAAAACAAAAACATTCATCCAGGGATAAGACCTGCAAATCCTTGTGGACAAAATAAAACGCAAAGCAAAAAATATGTGTAGTAAAAATCAAAAGGAGAAAAACAACATTGCTGTTTTTGTCTAAGTTGAATGGTCGTCCCCTGGCTTGACTACCTGAACGAGTGCCTGAAGTGCACGCTTCTCCTCTTCAGCTTCTCGGGATTGTGGGAGGCCATGTGTGAGAACTCTCGGAAGATGTCCAGGTACGTGGCGTCTCCTGAGGAAGAACCACAGCCGAGGATGAGGATGGGGTTGTGGAATGAGGGGGGGGCTAAAGGAAGGATGTTTTGATATGCTAATGAGCACCAAAGCCTTTTTCAGTGCTGAAATGTAGCCACGGCAACAGCTCAGTCCAGCCACACTGCGCCTTTTGTGTCCCGTCAGTGCTCCCAGGCTCAATTAAAAATAAACAATGAACCTCTCTAACAGTCTGCGTGTGAGACAGAAGAGTTTCCTTTCATTGTATTCCAGTCAGGACAGTCCGCTCACTGTTTCCTGTAGCCACAGTCGAATGAGGACATTTAACTTCCTGAACCCAAATAATAGAGATACATTAGAGGGGCCATATGATGTAAAAAGTGACTGTTTCAAGACACCCTCTGACCTCTTTATGGCTTCTGTTCCTTATGTTGAACATACATGATCATTCTTTTGCATCTTTTCTCCCACTGTTTTGAGAAACCCCCATGACTCTTCAAGTTTCGGGGAAACTGTGCAAACCCACTGTCCTATAAAAATATACACATACAGTGGTGCCTCGAGACACAAATTTAATCCTTTCTGTGATGTTTGTAAGTCAAAGTACTAGCATCTCAAATCATCCGTCCCCACTAACATGAAGGTAAATTCCTCAAATCCGTTCCTACCTCCCCCAAAAGATGTTTTAATTTAAAAACAAAGAAAAGCACGCTTTAAAATTGTACTTTAGAAAAAAGCATACAATAATGACAATCAAATGAAATGTATAGAGTTAATCAGTTTTTGCAAGATTTTTTGGTTTAGTTCAGTGGAAATTACGCTGCTACTTCTGGTCTGCACGCCTTGACCACCTGGGTCACTATAGAACAGACGCCATACAGAGATACATGGAGACAGACACAGCTCCTCAGTAAGCTGCAGTATTATTATTAATTCTTTACTGAGGATAAAGAAAATATGCATGTGAATATTATCTGTTTGGTAACAGTGGGGCAGAAGCAGCAGCATAAGCGCTTGCTCACAACACATTTTTGAAATTAGGACAATAAATAAAAACTGACGTTTTGTTTTACTCTTGATGGGTAGGCATGCAATAAGAGAGACATTTAAATGAAAAACATTTAAAACACAATTTACCATAATATGTCCCATTTAAGACAATTGGAAACTGAAAATAGTAAAAAACAAAAAAAGAATAAAAAAAAAAGTCATATTTTCAATGCTAGGCTAAATGAAACTACACGTTTGGAAACAAGCATTTTAGAACACTCAAATTTTCCAAATGATGTTCTCAAATCCTGATATCCTTGCAGCCTCTCCACACATTCTTGCCTGACCTCAGAACCATAGCACTGTGAGAAATTTAAGCAAATGAAGTTGTGAATGCATTGCTTTTATTGCTGCTCAGTGCCTTGACCTGCTTGGGTGAAGCCTCCTTCCGACGCGCGCATCTCCTCGTTCATCCTGGCCAGACGCAACCTGAGCGACAACACACCAATTAATGTGATGGGCATCAATTTACTCAAATGCTAATTTTTGTGCTAGGGAGCTACATTTGATTTTTAAAATGGGCCAAAATTAAAGTGCCCATGTAAAATTGTCAATTTTAACACCAAAATTTAAATTTTAATTACTGGTCAACATTACATTTTAATCAGGGATGGCTTAATGCAGGGGTAGGGAACTCCGGTTCCTCGAGAGCTATGCCTGTTTTGGATCTCTCCCTGCTACAACACGACTGACTCAAATGATGAGGATCATTTCAGGCTTCTACCGAGCATGCTGATGAGCTGATCATTTGAATGAGGTGTGCTGTAGTAGTGAGCGATCCAAAACAGGCAGGCTATGGCTGCCGAGTAACCGGAGTTGCTTACCCCTGGCTTAATGTGTTCTTAAAGAATTTTTGAAGCTGATTTTAAAAATGTCTTAGCTTTTTTTTTTAGCACATCAGATTTTTGAGATATTTTCATTTTTTGTTTTAAAATTTGACCTGTAAAAACAATATAGATTTTACCATGGGTTGTAATTTAAAGCTTTAACATTTTTTTTTTTAATCTAGGATAGTTTACTTGCCTCTCTGATTAAAAAATGTAGTAAAAATTTGTTGACAAGTGTTATAATTAAATACATACTAATTAATAAAACAATTATTGAATAAAGGTTAGATTTTTTTCAGCTTTCATTATTCTTCTATTCATTACATCTCACTCAAATCTTTCCAGAAGCATTGGCTTTAAAACAAAAAACGTACAGTGTGACAATATCAGCGTTGGCTTGCTGCACCGCAATGCTCAATGGGTCGTGGCCGTCCTCGTCGCCGTCGTTCTGGGCTGCGCCTCTTTTTAGGAATAAACACACCTGCCTGAAACACACATGCAAGCAGAAGTTAACGAACAGCGTTCAGATTTAATGCTGCTTCAGACTGGAAAACTGCCATAAGAACCAGAAGCTTTCGGTGTTTTAAAAGGAACACACCACTGATTAAAACCGAAAATTCAATGTCCAACATTCGACTAAGCGTTATGAATATTAAAATAATCCCCCAAAATTAACGTCACTTGATATACAAAAATGACAACCAACGTCACCAAAACTCCCGAATGTGCACATCTATACAGTCATGCCCAATTCATTCTCTGAAAATATTAGAAAGATCGGCTCAATATTTTGGATTTTGTGGACATCGATAAGCCGTTTTACTTTTCATATATGATCCTACAGAAAAAAAAAAAAAAAAAATGTCACTTATCATCCATAAAATCCTAGATATTGGGCCGATCCTTTTAATATTATCAGATAATGAAGTGGGCATGAGTATGGATGTGCATTAAGTGATGTTAATTTTTTTTTGTCTTTATGAGTGCATATGAAGAGGGAACGTCTTAAAGGGGAAGTCAACCCAAAAATGTGCTTTTCAATAATATGTTCTATGCAGACCCACTAGCCTAAACATGTTGTTCTGATTAATAATGCGTTTGTTGAGTATGAATTAAGGAGCAAAATCCACCCAGTTTTATCCATTTCAGGTGGCGGCAATTTGCAACTTGCTATCGACTGAAAATGATATCACAGTTGCTCAGGCCTCAGGTAACGATCAATCACGGCTCGGCTTGCGAATGTCACATGACCAAACTCAGACAACAGGTGAGTGTGATTAGTGATCACGGGATACTTCATCATCCTTAAACTTTTTTCAGGTAACCAGTAACCAGATGCCATTGATTTTTTTGCAGGCTTATTTTTATATACACTGCTTAATCGAATGTTGGACATACTGTATGCATGCATTACTGGTTTGATGGTTTACCGTGGTTTTAAAAAGTCAAGGTTTCAATATGGCTGTCACTGGTAATGAGTTCTTCTTTTCTTTTTTGAGGAGACATCTAAGCAGGGTACAATAAGATTGGCTGCTAGCAGAGTTGAATGAACAAGCCACTTTGAAGTCACTTGCCTCCAATCAACTTTTCCATCCATCCATTATCAGTACCGCTTCTCCTCACAAGGGTCGCGGGGCGTGCTGGAGCCTATCCCAGCTGTCTTTGGGCAGTAGGCGGGGGACACCCTGAACTGGTTGCCAGCCAATCGCAGGGCACACAGAGACAAACATCCGCACTCACAATCACACCTAGGGGCAATTTAGAGAGTCCAATCAACTTACCATGCATGTTTTTGGAATGTGGGAGGAAACCGGAGTGCCCGGAGAAAACCCACGCAGGCACGGGGAGAACATGCAAACTCCACACAGGGAGGCCGGAGCCGGGATCGAACCCACGACCTCTGAACTGTGAGGCGGACGTGCTAACCAGTCGACCACCGTGCCGCCCTCCAATCCAATCAACTTTTTTTTTTTTTAATTCCTTCTTGGTGAGCAGTTACACATTGAAAAAAAAAAAGTACCAAAGTACCAGCGGGTACTGGTTAGCCCCAAGGACAACATGAGTAACCCACAGATTTGTTCTAAATTAGCTCACCAGTGATGGAACACTGTGACTTACTAAAAAGAATTAAAACAGAAGAAGAATGTTTTATGTATATATACACATACATACATATACACATATATAATTTAGACTCACCCTGTGTGGCCCAGGTAGGTGGCGTGATGCAGGGGGCCCCGCCCTCTCGCGTCTCTTTGATTGACATCAGCAGCGTTTTGGAGCAGGAACTCGCAGGCTAGCAAGGAACCCTTCAATCAATGTATGACAGACTTTTACAAAGAATTACAGAAACACCGGAACACCCCTAAATAAAAAAAATTGGATTATTTTTTTCCACGATTTGGGAAAAAATGTTTTTTAAATGAAAGCAAACTGAAGAAAAATCACATAATTTAGAAAAAAAACATTGTTACAGTATATAGAAATAATTAATTAAGTAATTTAAGAAATTAAATAAAAAAGTATTATTCTTCCCAATGATTTTGATTTTTATCTAACTAAAACAAAACAGGCACGGTGGTCGACTGGTTAGCACGTCCGCCTCACAGTTCAGAGGTCGTGGGTTCGATCCCGGCTCCGGCCACCCTGTGCGGAGTTTGCATGTTCTCCCCGTGCCTGCATGGGATTCCTCCGGGTACTCCGGTTTCCTCCCACATTCCAAAAACATGCATGGTAGGTTGATTGGACTGTCTAAATTGCCCCTAGGTGTGATTGTGAGTGCGGATGTTTGTCTCTGTGTGCCCTGCGATTGGCTGGCAACCAATTCAGGGTGTCCCCCGCCTACTGCCCAAAGACAGCTGGGATAGGCTCCAGCACGCCCGCGACCCTTGTGAGGATAAGCGGTATGGATAATGAATGAATGAATAAAACAAAACAACATTCCCATGATTTGGAAAAAGAAAAATCTGATTAAAAGAAATAAAACAATATTTTCCATAATTGGAATCCAAAATTAAAATAAAATTATATCATAATTTGTAAACATTTATAATTCACCAAATTATAGTTCAACACAAATTATTAATTATTTCCCCCAGAATTTAGATTTTTTTAGAATTTAGAAATGATTAATTTAGAAGAGTAAAATTTAACTTCATGATTCGGAAAAAACTAACAAATTGAACAAAATAAATCAAACAACAATTTCCCATAATTTGGAAATATTTTTAAATAACAGTCGACCCCCGCATACTTGTAGTTTGACACTCACGGGTTCGCAAATTTTTTCACAGATTTATTTTTCCAATTTTTCCCCCCAATATTTTGGGTGTTTTGTTTGTTTTTAGCATGACCCCTTCCCCCATTTCCATCTGTTCTTTGTGGGAAACATATAGATATTGTTTCTCCATGATTTCATGATTTGGAATCTTTGAGGAGAAAAAAAAAAAAAAGTATTTCGGTTCAACATACAGATGGTAACGAACCCGTAAGCTCTCTTGAGTTGCAGTGAGTACGCACCCCAATCACAGCCTGTATGAGGGGCGTCTTCTCTTCGTCCTCCTTGTCAACCATGTTGACGTCTGCGCCGTGCGCCAGCGCTTCGGCCATGACTGGTAGGTTGCGAACTTTGGCCGCCCTGTACAGGAGCGCCCCAGGGTGGAGGTACCCGCTGTCCTCCGGGTCCGATGTGTCATGCTCGGCCTCGCCACTCGAGTCCTCGGACGCCTCACACTCTGAGGCAAAGTGGCGACAGAGTTGAACTTTGTTTGCTCGTTAACATGAGCAAACAACCTGGACCGCAGATGGGCCTAAGTCACATGTGCAAGTCTCAAGTTCGAACCTTCAAGTCTCAAGCATTTCCCAAGTCATTTTGTGACCTTTGACCCCTCATTAATGCAGTTTTACCAAAGATTTATGATTGCCTCGGGATGCCACACGAAGGTGGCAAAGTACATCAGCGCTACTTAAAGCGGTAGTCAACCTAAACATATTTTTTTCAAGAATATGTTCCCAGCAGGCCCACTAGTTGAAACACGGCATTCTGATTAATTTTGCGTTTGTGGAATATAAGTTAAGCAGCAAAATGCACTCGTTTTTAGCCATCTCAGGGGGCGGCCATTTTGCCTTCTGTCGACTGAAAATGACATCTCAACTGCTCACAACGACCAATCACGGCTCAGATTCAGAGAACAGGTCAGCCGTGATTGGTCGTTGCGAGCAGTTGTGATGTCATTTTCAGTCGACAGAAGACAAAATGGCCGCCCCCAGAGATGGCTAAAAACAGGTGAATTTTGCTATATTTCACAAACGCAAAATTAATCAGAATGCCGTGTTTCAACTAGTGGGCCTGCTGGGAACATATTCTTGAAAAAAATATGTTTGGGTTGACTTCCGCTTTAACTAAATCAAGCTCCAACTCACTTCAACATAGTTTCTTGGCATCAAGATGCATCTTTATGTAGAGCAAAAATTCTTTTTTCCAGATTGTCACGAGTTCTCTAACTTGAGGTGCCATATTGAACTTCCAGTGACCAGTATGAGAATGTGTGAGCCAAAACAACAAATTTAACAATGACCTTCCCCCAATTCACACCTCAGATCTTGTAACAATGACACCCGGGTGGGAAAATGGCAAATCGGGCCCAATGCGGACATTTTCACTTAGGTGTGTACTCACTTTTGTTGCCATCAGTCCAGACAGTGGCTGTGTGTTACCTCATTTTGAGGGGACAATAAATTTACACTGTAATACAAGCTGTGCACTGACGGGTACACATTGCAGCAAAGTCTCATTTCTTCAGTGTTGTTCCATAAAAATATTGTAATATTTTCAGTAATGTGAGAAGTGTGCTCACTTTTGTGAGACTACACCTCTTAAGATAATGCAATCCAATTCAGCGTCACTTCATTAACGCTATACTTCCATAATCATCACGTAGTTTAATATTAGAGGGTTAATCAAAAACCCGATTTGGACCCGCAACCTCAGAAGCAGGTGTACTAACTATCCGGCCACCAACATGATAAATGATGGCCTCAAGTCATCACGTCTCCAACGCCAAGTCCCGAATCTTTTACTCCGCAGGTTGAAGCCGAGTCTCAAGTCAAGTCAAGTCAAGTCAAGTCAAAAGCACCAGAAGTTCAAGCTGCAGTGTTTTGAGTCATGGTCTGGACGCACCTTCCTCCGTTACACTGTCCACCACTGGTCCCATCACCAGAAAGTCGGTGCTTCCGTCGGTGCTGCCCAAACCACTGTCGCTGCTGAGGCCTGGCAGACCAAGAAATGCCACAACATGGACAAGTTAGGGCACAATGGACACTTTTCATCCATGTCCCCTTACCCCTACAACATAGCAGTATTTTAAATGAGATATAATATGTATAAGGGACTTTTTAATAGCGTGTGTACAATTGCTGTGGACATTTTGAATCAGGCTACACAGAAGTATAAGTAAACTAATGCCAAGGCCAAAAGGTAGGGAGAGCTGCAGTGCTGTTGGGTGCACAGATTAGTGTTTGCTGTGAGGTTGGGGGTTATTTTGTGTTGTTTCTGCTGCATGCGCTACATACACAGATCTGCAAACCAGCTGACAAATGCAATATGGCAGCTCAGCGATTAAGTTCTCCATTGGTGAAAATATTATCAAATCTTTATGGGCATTTACGTTTGTTTTTCATATTTGTGGCTAGAAGGTGCCCTCACTTAATCGCAATGCGCTAGCTCCGCCATCAGTCATCACTGTAAGCGTACGTGATTTACTTCGAGGTCCAGATCCGGTGTGGAAGTAGGAGAAAAGGGAGTCCAGCTCATCGGGACAAAACAAGGACTCTCGTCTAGACTTGGCAGCAGCTGAAAAGGAGTAAAAAAAAAAAGAGATGTCAGTGGTGAAAAGCAAGAAGTTGTAGGTTGGGTGGGGCAGTTTGGCCTTACAATAAATCTCAATCTATGTTGTTTTTCTTTTTTTTTTTTTTTTCAAAGCCCTGATGTGTAATTGTATCATATGTCCACAATTTTGAGTTGTGCGCCTTTAGTGTAGTCCCACGTTGAGCCGCAACATGGAGGGAAGCACTGCTTCTTACTGCAAGAGATGCAGCATAATCAAGTTTTGAGAAGAAGCAGAGTTGGTCCCTTACAAAGCAGAGCCTGTGAATAATGTCCTACTGTATGGTTTGGGTGGATATGTTGGTGTTTAAAAACAAAATATTTCTATTTTGTTGTAAGCAATTCTACTCTGTGTGTTTTAAAGTAGCAGTTGTTTGAATGTTTATGATTATCATAACATCTACACTACAGTATACTAATTTCCGTTAGCTATGGCATTTCACACTATATGATAGCATTAAGCTAGTGGACTTTTATTAATTTGTTTGACTTTTGTTTTGTTTGGTTTATTAAACATTTTGGCGTTTAAATGTACAATGTTTAATTCTTTTTTGTTTTATCTGTAGTGTCGGGTTTACAGCCAACTCGGTACTGACAAATAAACAGCTTGAAGTAAGCACACTTTGAGTCTTATTTGGAGAACTGTGCAAGAGTGAGAAGGAATACTTTAAAAAGTACGACTGTTCTCATCAGCTAAGGAATACTTTAAAAAGTGTGTTTTATGTGTTTAAATCATGTGGGGAGTGTAAAGTTGTCCCGACAAATGATCTTGAATTAAAAAATAAAATCTATTGATCGCACAGCCCAATGGGCAGAAGTTAACTGTGCAAACAAGACTGATGATGGGCATGAACCTGAGGCTGGCGAGGCGCTCCGGAGCTCCTCTCGGTACCGCTGACGTGTCTTCGGTACCGTGGTAGCGCTGTTGTGCCTGCGACACTTCTGGATGCTCCAGCGCCGCGTCGATTTCCTGTCGCCGTTGACAAGACTCGGCGCAGCGATCAGCTTCTTCACAAACTTTTTCTCGACGTACTTGGCCTTAATCCAGGCCTCCTTTTCCTGCCTGGAAGACCATTGGAGCTTTAGTGGTCTTTTAATTGTTTTTGCTTGGATTTTATTAGCAATGTCTAACACGACACCAGTCTAAATTTTCAAATTGGGAAAAAAAAGTATATTTATCTTGAAATAACATACTCTAAATTTGATTGAAAAGACCTGTATAATGAAAAGTCTAACTTGGAAACCTGATGTGAGAATATCAGGTGCGCGCCGGTCTGGCCTGAATTTAGAAGTTCATTCTTCTACCTGCAACTGGATGCCGTCGCTTTCCTCACACCTTGTCCTTCATGATACGAGCCCTCATAGATGTCCTTGATGACGCCGTTGCCCAGCTCACACATCAGCTGTCAGTGAAAAATAGCAGACATCAACCATTGCCGTGACGACCACCTTTTGCCACTTTTCCACAGCATAGAATGGTATTTTCTTTTGCTTGTTGTGCATTCGTTTTAACCGTACAGCAAAGTTATGAGTTGATCTGGTACATTTAAAGCCTAGAAATAAATGAATAAAAAAACAGTGAAATAAAATCTGACAATTGCTGTATTTTATTCTATACTTAAAGTATATGTACGGTATTTTCTGGACTATAAGCCGCCCCCCCCCCCCCAAAAAAAAAACACGATATATAAGCCGCACCTTTATATAAGCCGCACCCATCTGTTTTTACTTTTTTACTTCACTTTTTATTGCTCTACTTCCGCATACCACCTAATGCATAACCTAGTGCATTGCGCCCTCGCCTGTTGAACTCCTGTAACTGCAGTCACATCTAGTTAATGGCAATTGTATTTTATTGTATTGTAATTAAGGTTAGAGCGCCCCTAGCGGTGGATGAAAAATCCACAGAATAGCCGCACCTTTATATAGGCCGCATGGTTCAAAACCTAGGAAAAAGAGTAGCGGCTTATAGTCCGGAAAATATGGTAGTTAGTATACTGTATATACGGGACGGGACACATATGCACCCCTGCATCTGTATATACAGTACATGTGCATGTAAATTTGGTAAACATATATATAATGTAGCTAAACACATGCATAGTATACAATATGCATATGCAGTCTTTATAGTATATACTGTACTATGTCCCTGTAGAGTATAAAGTATATTATACACTGCATATCGTATATGTGTGTGTTGTGTGTTCTTATAACTTTAGTCTGGTTAGCTTATCCTCATAGAGTTGTTGAATGTTGAACTATTCCTTTACAGTCATGCTAGTTGCTCAGTATTTCACCTTTAATAACTCAGGTTCCCACGAGTCCAGCGTGAGTGATCGCACTTTGGAGCAGTGAACGCCGAGACTTCTGGAACCAGACACAATGCGACAATTCAGTGAGACGAGATGGTGTCGGCAACAACAGGCAATACTTGAAAAATAGACACTCATCAGGATAGTGTGGCTACTGATGCTAATGTCATGCTAATCCTCTCAAGTTCCACGCACGCAGCAGCTGGTATCCCAGCAACGGGCGACGTCGTGTTGTCTCCATGACTATTCAATAGCTGAGCAGAACTTTAAAGGGGACATATTCCTCTGGAGTGTCTAGTCACCCATAAAGTGTGAAATTAAACATCAAAGCCATTACTTTAGTTATCTAATGAGTTCTGGAAACGTGTATGTTAGCGAGCCCTTTGCATCGAGTTTCTCTGCCCTTGACTTGGCAGCTTGTTGAGCAGAGGTCTGCCATTTTCAAATATGTCACAACCAAAAGACGAGCAGAGCTGCGGTGTCGTTTGTTGTTGGTAGCTAAACCTGTGTTGCCATTGGCTCAACACTATGTGGGGTGGGAGGAGGGCTGGCTCACATGAGATACAGATAGAGATGAGCCCCTAAAATGAGCCAATTTCACCATGACAAGAAAGATATTGGACAAATGTCTATCTTCATCTTTTAGGTATTTTGACACAAGCATACCACAGACATGTTATTAAGATGCCTTGCGACCATTTTATAATAAAAACATTCAGAATATTTAATCAAAAGACCTGTGGATGCCGGAGCACTCGATGCACAGCAGGATCCCCAAATTGATAGACGCCCAACGAGGATCAGCCTGACCACAGTCGCAGCACTGCTGGTTGCCAGGCAGGCACAGGATCCTCTGCAGGATGCCCTCGCCACGGTCGACGTGCTCTCGCGACTCACTGGCAGAATCGATGCTGCTGGTGGATGGCGAAGCCGCTCTGTCCAGATGCTATACGACACACAATACAATACAGTCAAAAACACACCTCCACATGACATTTGTATCTAGATGTGTATCTGATATATAGTAGTCTAGTGCAGACCTGGGAAAAGTATGGCCCGGGGACAACATCCGGCCCGCCCACAGT
This sequence comes from Filicampus tigris, assembly GCF_054856515.1. Lineage (NCBI taxonomy): Eukaryota > Metazoa > Chordata > Actinopteri > Syngnathiformes > Syngnathidae > Filicampus > Filicampus tigris. Next base: position 32,964,391 of record NC_141217.1, read on the forward strand.
CCCTGACTGGCCCTCACAGTGACCATGAAGTGAAAGTAAAACGTAAAATATGCGGTGCATTTATTTTGAAAGTTGTGCTTTTATTTCATGTGTACTTGTGTGGACGCTAGCAACAAATGAGGTGGCTAGCAAGAGCTACGACTTTTGTCTGCACCGTTGCCAACTTAGCAACATTTTGTTATATTTAGCAACTTTTCTGGCCCCTCTAACAACTATTTTTTTTAAAAATAGAGACTAGTAAAAATGACAAGAGTCATCTTCATCTTAGCAATATTCATATTTCCTGCATGGTGGAGAGAAGAGGGCCAAGAAGATTTGGCCCAATAATATACTACTGTTTGTAAATCTACAGTTTCACAACTGTACGTTTTGGATGTATTATATATCACTGTCAATATTTCACTTCTCACTTCACTATATATGTGCAATTTATTGAAACAAGAAAATATATATACTGTATTTTTAAACACATGAAAAACAATATAGACAAAGTTGATGTTAGCATGTTGGCTTAGCCCACGGCAAGCGTTCCAGTTTTTCATGTGGCCCCTTTGCTCAATTAATTGTCCACCCCTGGTCTAGTGTACTGTATATCACTGTGGAGGCAAAGCATGTTACTGGATGAATGTAAAGCTTCATTGTAAAGTGACTGAATGGATGCAAGGCATATACTTTACCGTAGACCCCTGCAGTTCAGCAGCCATGGATTTAACTATTGGTGGATTTTTTTTTCACTATTTTTGAATAATTTTTTCCATTTTTTTTTTTTTTTCAGGGGGCTTTTCCCGCCCAATATTCCCGTTTTTCATCGAAAGCAAATATGGAAGATTCATCAGTGCTTTTTGAATATTTTTGGGGGTTGAAAAAAACAAAAAACAATGCATTTCAACGGCCCTCAATTATATGCAGAGTTTCGCCATTCGCGGGCCGGCTCGGTCCCTATCCCCTGCGAATAGCTGGGGTTCACGGTACTGTAACTGGAGGGATGTAAAGCGTGTGACTGGCCTCGCTGTGGAGGCTGTCAGGACTCTCCCTGTAGGCCGAGGCAATGCTTGCTTGGACTGCCTGAATCCAAGCTTGTCTCAGCTTCTCTGACTCGGCCTGCAACATGCAGCTCCTGACGGGCAAAAGCACACAAAAAGAAGAAGTGTGACACGAGAAATATTATCTCATCTCCTAGTTCTACGCAATACTTAGGTAGCAGCATTTTGGGCATAAAGTAAATTGTAAAATTCTGAATTTAGAGGGAGCCAGTACAGTGAAGCACACATGGAGAAATATGATCACTATTGAGCATAGTTCTCCTCAATACTCATAGCACACTGAATAGAAAGTCCTACTTGGTCGGGGACACCACCTCGAAGCAGAACCTCCTCTCGATGTCCTCGCAGGGTTTGACGGAACACAGACGGAGGTCATCCACCACCACTGTCAGTGAGTCCTGCCCACAGACAAAATGCCTCATGAGACTCAGCCATGCTAGTCAGAACAGAAAATCTAAAGATACACTTGCCTTGAACTTCTTTTGATAAACCAGCTGGCTACTCTGGATGGAGAACCAGCGTCTGGAAGGCACGAAGGAAACGTTAGACCACCTTCGGAGGGGGACTCTGGAGTCTTTTGTCACACCTGTTCCACGTCTTGAAGGCATTGCTGGCCCTCTTGAACAAGTATCCTTCCATCACCACGCCGTTGGGAGAGTCCACATTGAACTCTAACTTGGAGTCGTCGTAGGCGAAGTCCTGAGAGAGCCGGGCATCAAACATTTCCATGAATGACAAGCGGGGACATCAAAGGTCTCCATGCGTTGTCAAACATTCCCTCCGAGACAATCTCCAGGAATTGGAAGTAGGATTCTTCCTCCTCATATGCAGATTGTATTTGTAGTTTTTGGGTGAAAAAGAAAAGTTGGATGGACTCACCTGCATGAGTGTCTGAGAGAAGCAGAAGGAGAAGGAGAGAAAGAACATGAGAAGCACATTAACAGGAAAATAAAACATTCACTTTGGAATTTTGCAGCGAGGCTAGCACTGGAGGAAGGTGATCCTTACTAGTTCTATTTAGTACTCGGGAAGCAACATTTCGGAGCACCTAGAAAGTCAATTCAAAATTCTACAGGTAGCTAGTGCAGTGAAGCATGCACTGGAGACATACGATCTCTCTCGTTCTACTCAGTACTAGACAGCAGCATTTGGGACCAGCTGGAAAGTCAATTCTCAATTTGACAGGGAGCCAGTGAAGTGAAGCGTGTACTGGAGAAATATGACGTCTTCTTCTAGTTCTACTCAATACTTGGTCAGCAGCATTTTGCACCAGTTGGAGAATCTTAAGAGACTTGGCGAAGCAGAATTACCGTCTATCATAGTAATAATTCTAAAAATCTGCCTGGTTCACAGCATCACTACCTTGCGCAACAGCTGGCAACCAAAGAGGCAACCTTCTACTTGCTCAATGATATCCCCCCAATGTCGACGTGTAAACGCATGAAAAGGAGCAGCGCGTTGCTTCTCGACATGTGCCGACTCACCCGCTGCTGGATGGTTGCGTGTTTGTGCGCCATCTCTCTCTTCTCCATGGCCGAGTCGATCACCAGCTGATCCAGCTGGACGGAAGGTAAAGCTACTTTAATGATCACAAGCCAAATGTGTTGTTTGTTCTAGTCTCACTGAAATGAACCCGTTACAAAGGAACCACTGCTCACCCCGCCCCCTCTTAATGCTGGGACAATGTCACATACATCTTTTGTTACTATGTGAAGGAAAAAAAAGCAAGCAGAAAGAGTAAATGCATGGATTGCATTTTCAGCGGTGGAGGCAGCGCTTCATCACCGAGCTGCTAAAAAACATGACAAAATGGCCTAATATCAAGCTTATCGCCCTTGATTGGATCAAGACAATCAGGGTGCTTGGCTCACCTCGGCCGCCAACTTCTTCATGTAGGGGTCCACCTCTTCCAGGCGCTTGTAGCCCTGTTGGAACAAGGAGTACTGGGCATGCATGAATGACAGCATCTGGAAGGGGGAGACATTCGTTAATGTATACACCGTGTGTATATTTATACAATGTAAAGTCTGTATGGAATTCAAAAAAGACTCACTGCATCCAGTATCTCAAATTTCTTCTTGGCCTGGAGGACATTGATCTGCAGGGAGAAGACGGACACGCGGCATACATTGTTGTCATTTTATGACACATAGGCGCATTCAACGTAAATGTGCAACTGCTTTTGTAACAAGACGTAAAATATCAGAGAAAGAGACAGGCGCATAAAGACACTCAATTCCTTTTGTGACACGTCTTTTAAACACAACAGAAAGAGACATGGATGCGTACACATGCCACTCCTTTCATTAACACGTCGAGTGACAATGAGAGACACTCAATTCAGTTTGTAGCTCAACTTTAAACATCAAATGCTCAATGATCAAGTCCCCACCTGTAGAACGTAGTCCAAGGCCAGGTGACGGAAGCACTTTCGCGCAACACTCAGCGCGCAAGTGGCTTCCTCCACCTCGTGAGCTTTGTTCCTGGGTGCCTGCGCATTCTTCACCTGCGCGATCGCCATGTCCTCACGCACACGCTCAAAGTGCTTCTTGGTCTCCTTGAACTTGCGCACGTCCCTACAGAAATGAGCCACACCTGACTTAAAAGGGACGGGGGAAAATGTACTTTTGAAGGTGTCGAATTCAAGTTGCGTAACTGGGGTGCCTGCCTACACATCAATTGCGAAATTCAACATCCAAATCAGTGTCCGACTATACACCCCCAACCTCCCCCCTTACACTTTTTTCTGACAAAAAAAAAGAAACACATTTTTGGGAATATGGGGGGAAATGCATAATATTCCACTTAAAAAAAACATAATACAATGTAAAACGTTTGCTGTGTTGGCACAAATGCAATAATAATGGCTTGTGCATAATGAACTCACTCTTTGACAAAGTGCTGCAACTGTTGCTTGACTGAATGCTGAGCTTGATCAAAAAGCATCTGCGACAGAAACAATAAAAAACTGTAAACACACCATCCATTATAGATCATTAAACTTTGACAGCACTGCATCAAACCATTTGTGATAGCGCTTCTTTTCAGTTGGGTTATGGAATGAGCTGGAAGCTATCCTGCAGCTGAATTTGCAGAAAAAGCACTTTTTTTTTAATAACATCCTTGTTCTTAACTTGATCTATTACTTACTATATAGTGAGGGTGAAAATTTGGATTACAACTGCAAGTTGATTTTCGTGTAAAAAACTTCAGATTGTATTTTAAGGCCAATCGCCCAGCCATTTATATTATTATTAATATTTCGAATGAAACTGAATGAATACTCAGATTTATCATCTCCTGCTTTCAAGCCAAATCCCATGTAATGTACTGGTGTACCAAAAGAGAGCGATGGAGTGCACTTCCACATGCAGATGAAAGTCAGTTGGCGAGAATGAATGGAGGAGGAATGTGGCCTTTTTCTTTTTTTTTTTTTTTTTTTGCACACAATAACGCCGCCTTTTCTTGGTTGCTTTGAATCCAAGAGGCTTCATTTCACACTGGGAGCACATGCTTGGAGATTCCTGCTGCATTCCCGCTAAATAGGTCATCCGGGCGGGTAGGGTGGAGGAGTGGAGGACATGCGGGAAGAGACCGGACGTTTGGTCAACTATGAGCATCCATCTCAAGCTGTGTGAGGATTTAATATTATATTCCACATGGAGTCTGATCCAAAAATCAAGGCCGCATTTAAAAATAGGCTGAGGTGACTTTAAGTTGAGCTGAGCTTGAAAATAATGATTAGTAGTGTATGTTTGTCCCACAGAAGTAACTGCAGCAGCGCAGCGGAAATAAAGCTGTGGCCACGACGGCGTCCGACGTGACCGCAAGCCGCTAAAAGTCAACCACTAGTGACTCCATGTTGGAAAAAAAAGCACAGCCAAATAACCTGGCTCAGGATGGCTTGGCGATATGGCCTTCAAATAATACCTCCCATTTTTTCTGCAAAAGTCTGAGTTCCCATTTTAATCAATTTGATTAAAAATAAGTTCTGCTATATGTTCCCAACCTTCAACGATGTGCTTATTTTGTCCTGACACAAAACAAGCTTTGGATTTTTTTTTTTCATTTTTAGCATTGACTCCTATCAACTTTATACAGAAAGGAACAAGAGGGAAAGAGCAAAATGATTTGTATGTAACCTGCAAACACTCTGTGACAACTGCGGTTGTCGTCATGGTCTCATGATGTCAAAATGTGAAAAGCATGATGAGGGTGGACTGTTTCAATAGCAATTTTAATTGAACGAGAAAATGTATTGGTCCATTCATGGCCAAACTATCCAGCCCACTGGTTGCCAATCGAAAGCCTGATTCGCCATTGGCCTTTGTCCATCGAGAGGCTGAGGGCTGGCAGATCCACTCATTAAACGAGCTAATATTACCATGGCAAGAAAAATGCTTTAAAAATATGTTAATAATTATTTTTATTTTTCTGTCAACCAAGATAGCATTGAGTAGCCAAAGTAACAACCACCACCCAACACATTCACTAGTGGTGTTGAAACTTTTTTTTTCTTTTGGAGGAGAAGAAGGACCCCCTGCTCTTCTCTGCTCGAAGTAACCTCCGTGTAGTTCCCCCATAAACAAACGCACGCAAGACATGTTCGGTCTGAACGTAGCATTTGAGGTATCGAAGAATTTATGCCACAGACATGACATACTAACTATTTTAAAATGTGAAGAAAATGCACAATATGGCTCCTTTTACAACCCTTAATGAGGCTGCTGTTTCTTTTGGAAGAAGTGTCAGAAAAAAAGCAAAAATAAACTAAAGAAAGTGACTTTTAATAGTGCTTACTATGTGGTAGTTGATGATTTCCTGAAGACTTTCGCCGCACTTTTCCAGGCACTCCTGCCAAGAATAGAAAGCGAAGAGGAAGGGAAAACAATGATGATCGGAAGATAGAAAAACCTGCGCTGTTTGTCTGAAAATAAACAATGCTGCTTAAAGGGGAAATCAACAATATGTTCCCAGCAGGCCCGCTAGTTGAAACACAGCATTCTGATTAATATTGCATTTGTGGAATATGAGTTAAGCAGCAAAATCCACCCCTTTTTAGCCAACTCAGGGGGCGGCCATTTTGTCACTTCTGTCCACTGAAAATGACATCACGACTGCTCACAACTACCAATCACAGCTGACCTGTTTTCTGAATCTGAGCCGAGAATGTGAGCAGTTGTGATGTCATTTTCAGTCGACGGAAGTGACAAAATGGCCGCCCCCATAGATGGCTAAAAACGGGCGGGTTAACGCTTTTTCCACAAATGCAATATTTATCAGAATGCCTTGTTACAACTAGAGGGCTTGCATAGAACATAGTCTTGAAAAAAATATGTTTGGCTTGACTTCCCTTTTAAGTAAAATGAGAGATCAACAGGCTGAGGAAGTGCACTTCTTTTATTTTTTTATTCAGGGAAGAACTTTAATGAGTAATGCTTCGTTCTGTCGAGAAAGCTTTGAGTACAACAGCTAAAATGGACAATTCAGTACACATACACGCGGACAATAAACGCACAAACTTGACATTTTTTGAGGGGATCCCTATGTAGTATTGTGGTACTTTTTTGCTGTGTTTATTTTTTATTTGATGACAAATCACAGACAGGTTGAAACACATTTTAAAGGACACTTATGATGTCTTTAGTCGTTTTTTTTAAAATATCTGGAGTACTTGTCAAATTCAAGTTAAAAATTGTCACTAAATATTGTGCAATAAAGTAAAGTAAACTATAATTCTCAAACAACTGTTTGACCTTTTCTTCTTTTTGATAATGAAATGTTTTTTTCAATTTGAGTTTTAGTTACAGTATTTCATTAGTATTCATTAACTATATCAACCTTGGTCTGGAGTTCTTAATCAAGTGTGAGTCAAACCACAGAAGGTCAGGTATGGCCTTGTAAGTATTAGGCGAACATTTGTGACACTGACAGGCTACTTTGTCATATGAGGACAAAAATACACAGAGCTGGGCATTTTACAAAAAATTGAGGCATCTGTTACACGTCATCCGTCTGCAGCGTGGGCACCCTTCCGTCATCCGTCATTCGCCTTGTTTTACGGGGGAAAAAATAGTACCTGTCTAAAGGCTGGTCCTCCTCTGATTTTAAATGGGCTTCTGTTAGCATTTCTTAACCATTCCAAAAAATTTTTTTAAAAATCGAAGTGCTCCCAGTCAGACAAGTGGAGCGCTCATTGAATTTGAACAGGTGACTCACTGCCGATATTTGAACACAAAGAGTGACTCACTGCGTCATGGAAGCCTGGTCCATCACTCAAATCTGTCCCCCAAGCAACAACAACTCACTATTGTTCCACACTGAGATCGCCACAGCCATTGAGGCCTCGCCACGAAAAATACACCAAAGGCGGTCTACAGACGAAAGACGGATTAAATACATGGCCTTCCGACTATGCTTAGTCCATCTATTTTAAAAATGTTCCCATCATTTGTCAACCGTCAGAAAAAAGGGCATCGGTCATAGGCGGATATACGGACCAGTCCGTCAGATATCTCACCGAGATCATTTCATCCTTCTTGCACTGCTGCGACAGATCCCGGATGCCGCTGATGAAAAGTTTGTTGGCGCTGACGTACGCCTTCCCGGCATCTATCATACCGCCACAGAGTTTCACCAACTGTGTGGAGAAAAAAGACACAAGGTGGAAGAAACTGTCATTTCAACCCATAAGGCTTTTTAAATTTGGTGGCAATTGATCTCTATAAGTCTTTGAAAGATCTTCAGAAATTGTTCAAATTGCCCTAAAATAGAAATTTCAAAGCAAAATGGGAGGCTTCCTGTGTCTTTCAAAGCTTAGATTCTTCAGACTTTTTTGCGGGTCTCCTCATGAAAGACATGCCCACCAAATTCCACGTTGCTAAGTCAAGCTTTTCGTGAGGCTTAATCTTTTAAGACGTTTGGTTGAGCTGACTTGAGGGTTTACTGTTTTAAGGCCAGTTATAAAACTTTACTGCCATGCTCAAAGGCAATTTTTGCAATTTTTGGGTGGCCCGTCTATTGAGTACATTGTGTGTTTCAAATTTGGGAGCAGTCGTGACAAATCTCTAGTAGTCTTTGGAAAAATCTTTGTAAATGGTTAAAATGAGCCTAAAATGGCTGCTTCAAACCAAAACGGGATACAGTACTTCCAATTTTTTAGACCATGGCTTCTTGAGACTTTTTGTGAGTCTCCTCATGATAAACTTGTCTTCCAAATTTCATGTTGCTAAGTCAAACACGCCTCGGGAGGTGAACTTTTATGACAATTGGTTCAGCTGACCTTGTGGAGTTGACTTTTTAGAGTATCCTCTTTTATGCTGAGTCATCAAACTTCATCCTCCTCCACCATGCTCTACCCATAGGCAATGATGAAAACTCTTAATTTTAGCTCACCAATCTATTGACTATGAGTGGTTAAAATTTGGCAGCAACTGGACAAAACCACTATGAATAGATTCATGGCGAAGGCCAAAATTACCAGAAAATGGCTACTTTGAACCAAAACGGCAGACTTCCTGTGTCTGTTCAAGCATGGCTTCTCAAGACTTTTGCCCACCAAATTTAATGTCGAGAAATGATTAAACTCTTATTTTTGGTGGCTGATTTTTCAAAATTACTTCAGAGTTTTTGTGTCAGGGGAGTCATCAATTGCCACTGGATTTTAACAAAATCTCAACATTTTAGTAAATTGCGCGCCACCTACTGTGTGTCAATCTGGTGGAGATAGTTCAAACTTTTTGCCGATGAGACTGTTTTAGGCCCCAATTAAATGTGTGTGAGAACCTTTGGCCCACCCTCAAGCTATCTGGAAGGATTCATTTCCCACAAGCCACTGAATTAGCTCCATGTTGAATGCACAGACGGGGATGACAGCGATGCTCTTACCTTGTCCAATTTTGCCTCAATCTCCACAACCTCCGTCTCCACTTCCTCGATGTTTGCCCTAAAACACAAAAGCAAGACAAGTCATCAATAAAGGCCTGCTTAATTTTCTTTTTTTTTTTTATTCCATCACGAGGAGTTAGCAGCTACTAAAGCTATAGACTGTGCTGCAGTCCTTGAGATATTGTTGAGCACAAATTCTTAAAAATAATTTGATAAAATCACACACGCGCGTATGGCAGCTAAAATTATAGCAGCTACCATTAGCAGTCGACTCTGTGTGCCTCATTTATAAAGATCCCAAATAGAGGCCGCAAAATTGCGTGTTTACGCTGATTGACTGTACACGTGGCTGTGTTGCGCGTGATTATATTAAGTGGATGGTTTGAGGTGAAAGTTCACCAGTAACACGGTTAAATATCAGATTGCTACACATCATATCAAGCCATACAGCAAATGATCAGGGTTTTCCACACTGTGAATATGTTGCCAACTTGTCCTCATAAGATGCTACAATGGTTGAAATCCACGCGACTCATTCTAGAACAGTCGTTTTAGTCCATAGTGAAAGTTGTTGATCCAGATGCACCACTTTGTGGGACAGCTGTTAAAAGTATTCACCAACCCGAAGCTATAAACACCCCGCTGATCCGTGTCATCGCACCCAACCCCACCCCTCTTTCCCCCTATAACGGGTGCGCATGGTGCCCTCAGGGTCCGTTGTTATGGCAGCCGTGGCTATGTGGGCCGTAGAGGTCCCAGATGGGCTCATGAGTTGACCAAGGGGCGAGTCCGAATGGATTGAGTGTGTCACACTGTGCGCACACCCAGCCAGTATGTTGGATAGGTAGGTTAGATTAGGTAAGTAGCTAGGTAGATAAGGTAGGTAGACAATCATTTTAGTCAAATTGCAGCTTTTGCGAACAATCATTTGAGCATTATTAGCATACACACATTTTCCTCCCACGGTTGGATCTGACAGTTCCAAGTGCTGGCCAGGCACAAAGCATCTAATATGTCTAATATGAGCTGATGATTCCCGTCTTGTAAATAAGAACATTCTTCCATGGGAACACTCAAATAAAACATTAAATTTGTGCAACGTGGCATTTCTCCCACTGTCAGGAATCCAAAGTGCACAGAAAGAGTGGAATCTTGGCTGCCAATGAGGAAAATCAATCAGGTTTTTCTTTCTTCTTTTTTTTCATAAAACAATGACCCCAGAGAGGTTTTAAATGAGACATATCATGCATTTTTTCCCCCCAACAATTCAAAAGAGTTCCAAGGTGTCTTAGTAACATGCCTATGGGACATGCTTTAGTCAAAATACACTAAGAATCAAAAATTATAGCCAGCATATTTCTTGCTGACAAGCAGTGGGCTGGATATTTGACCGTATCCACATTTTCGCAGCAGCCAACAGCTTGCTTGTACTAGCACAAGCAGAGCCCAGAGTGTGGGAAACAAGATAGTGCCCAAGACAATAAAAGCACTTTCATGATGCATGGACATGTTGCCAAAAATTGCCCCCCCCCCCCCCCCCCCCCCAATCATGTATGTGTGCGATGTTCCTCAGAAGGTAACGTGTTATAAAATGAACCTGTACATCCACAAAACTCAATGCAACTCTGCTTACCTTCAGCAATACACTCACTGGCTAATTTGAATATTTCCTTCCCATACACACACATAAAGCGAACCCCTGTAGGAATTCAATTACATTCGTACACGGAGGTGGAATTTCATCACCAAGTCACCGGAATACACTTGGCAATTAATGTCACGTCACGGTGTGAAAAATCTGGATTCAGACGATTTTATTTCGTGCAAACTCTTGACGAAATAAAATTGAGTAAATGATGCACAGCATTTTTTTCAGTGTGGATGAAGGTGCAGCATTACTACGTAGAGAATTCAATATTCATCTGAGGATCAGACCACACAGTGTTATTTTAGCATTTACAGAAAACTATCTTTTTGAGTGGTACCATTTCATGTCACATCCCAACATGTATTGCGTGTTGTGCTGCATTTGTTCGCAAATGGACGTTTTTTTCGTACAATGTCGGAGATGCTGAGCACTTGTAAGGAGGGGCGGAGCCAGAACGTGGCTAATCGGTGGGCCTGGAAAAATCAGGGTAGGCCTGAATAATTCCCTCACTTCGCACAATCCTCCTGTCCCAGCACACCGTATATTCAAATAAAATGACAAAGACTTTTTTTTGTTTGTTTTTTTGTTTTGTTTTTTAAATCAAAGGCAGGCAGAAGCTAGCGTCCCGGCAGAGTTGAGCGGTATTTTGCCAGCTAGCTCCATCACTGAAGTGGCATTGACCCTACTGCCGCAGCCTCAGAGGACGAATTTGGCACATTCGGCTATGCCCACCTTCGAACCTGTTGCAGGAGCTATTCTGTCCACACGTGTAGGAGTCTACGATTTTATTCCGCCTCCAGACGCCAATGCAAAAATAGTATATAGTAGCAACTTGCTTGTGTACTGTAGTCCTACCAGAGCATTCCGCAGAGATAAAAAAAAAAAGGAAACAGACTCGTAAATGACTTGAGAGCGAGGCCCAGAAGGTGAGCTTCTAATGTGTGCGTACAGCTTCTTTTTATTGTTTAGTGGAATCAGCGGGATTTACATCTATGGCAAATTAATTGACGTAGTTATGTCAATTCAGTCACTACAGACACACAACCATTTGGATACAACACATTCAAAAAGTCAATTTGTTCATGTCTCCTTTAAATAGTTTCATAGCAGGACTAAAACTTCCTGAGCAGAGTGACTCTGTTCTTCTTCAATCCCATAATGTAAACACCATGTTCCATTGAGAAGACCGACAAAAGCTCTCAGACGTGCAGCCTCTTTATTTAAGAAATAGCTGAATTCCCTCAGTGACCGTCCCCCGTACACTCACAGGGTCCCGGCGAGCTGGGAGTCTTCTCGGCATTTTTTGCTGGCTAAGCACGCAGCTTGGCTCACAGCAGAGCGACATAGCAGACGTGTGAAGCATGCAAGCAGCGCTTTCCTGTCTGCGAGCTGCTGCTGAGGTGGAACGGCTTCAATTACAGACAAGGAACATCTCAGTCTGAATGTGCAAATATCATCATCATGAGATCAAACCAGGATTGGGAGGCACATCCTTCAAAAAAAACCTCAGATTTTTTTTTTTTTTTCACAAAATTCTCATTTATGATTTTAATGTTCCCTTCCCTTATAGTTAAAGCTAACGACAATGGCGTGATTCAAAACAATATTGCTTTTAACCCCCTTCTTGATTTGCTTTATTTTTCCTGATTAAGGTTTGAAGGGCTGAGGATGTTTTTGGAGCCGACTATAATACGGTGAAAGTCAAGTCAAAGTCGATTCATCAAAGATGTCATTGATATTTTTTCAGCACAGGACAGGTGTTCCCATCCTTTTTTGCTCCATCGTGTAGACATTTTTGCATGGACTTGCACCAACAAAAACGAATTATTCAAAATACAATTAAATAGATTTCGCTATTCGCGACAGTGCACGGTCTCAATGCAGAGCGACCAGTGGTTCTATGTATTTAAGTTGCCTACCTTGCTTACCTTCAATGTGGTAAATTCTTAGTTTTTTTTCCCCGTTTATTCCCATTGATTTATATGGAAAGCTTCCAACTTTGAAAATTACTGCAATTTTTTTGGACTAGTCAACTTCTAGCGTTCAACGTCGATACAGATGGTAACATCAACAAGTCAACTAATCACTGCAACCCCTACTCCTAATATCAAACATGTTTTTTTTTTCCCGTGCAGCCTCGTATCAAAAGGAATAATAAAACAAATACTTTTTTCTTTACAGATAACTACTCCAAGCGCTTCCACTTCTCCTACTCCCCTTTTGTCAAAACATGTACCGTATGTAAGCAAAACAATTTTGGCTCGTAAGCAAGAGATGAGATATCAGATTTGATTCGGTTTGATTCAATAATTACACTATTTTTATGAAATGTAAAACGCTAGTTGCTAAAGTAGTTGAATTTAGCAAAACAAATGTCAAAGTTGTCAAAACTGACTGCACTTTTTTTTTTTAAACTAGCTCCTCTCGGTTCACAGCCATGTTGTTAGTGGAAGCAGCGCATGTCAGTTGTGACGCGCATTAAATTACTTGAAATATGCCACCAAACAAGTCATCCTGGTGAATACAGTAATGAATAAATGAAGTTGATGAACTGCCAGCCCGAGAGTAAGCAGAAGATGACGTGTGCTCAAAGATGAGGCTCGCTTCCTTCTAGCTTTCCTCCAGGTGCTTCCTCCACTTGGTCAGCAGTCGGCCACTGACGTCACCCTCTTCCGTCACCCTTGACCACTTCACTTCCATCCATATAGCGCAGTCATGCTTCCATTCAGAAGAGCAATGATGGATGTGATGAACAACAAATATTTTCAAAATGTAGAAGCCTCTCAGTTGTTTAGAAATGGATGGTTCATCCTTAACCAATGTTGCAAGAAAAAGGGGAAATTTTGCAGGGGCAGACCTCACCAATGTTCAAGGAACACTCTGAACTCTGTATGACTTCTGTTCCTTACGTTTCATGTGTTTGATCATTATTATAAGTTTTTATTCTTTCACTGTTTCGAGAGTCCCCCAAAGACCTGGAATCTGTGTAAATGTGGTGTAAAAACAGACTGTCCTCAGTTTCACAGTTTCAAGATTCTCAGCATGACCACCATTTTCCTTGAAACACAATGGAAAATCTAAAATCCATTTTAGTAGAAATGGTCTAAATTTGACTTGGAGTACCCCAAGTCTACACAAACTTTGCAACACCTACATAAAAATTACATTTTTTGTGTATAATGTGTCACTTTAGGAAGTCATCAAAGTTCAGGGTGAAAGAATAATATTAAGGCTAGTTTACAGAGATGGGCATTCCCTCCCAGGGACGGAACGGTCCGTCCGTCCTGGACAGACGCCTATTTTGGGGACGTGGGACGAGAAGTTGTTTTTTGATTAAAAGGACGTACTAAGCACGAAGTGGGTTTTCATCCATCCCTGTAATCGTCCCGAACTGGGTCAAGTGCCCATTTCACTGACGACTGACAGAAACACGCCCAGCCTGTCTTATGTGTGTAATCCAGGATAAGGTACAATATGTATGGGGCGTAGGAAAAAGGTGGATGGCAATTTTGTTTTGTTAACTAACTGTTAACAATGTACATACCTTATCCCTTTGCATGCGAGGTATGTCCTTGTCTGGGACACCTTTAGAGCGTAAAAATCCCTCCAAACCATCATTCATGGTCATACCAGCGCCACCGTACACTAAAAGCTGCGACCCGGAAGTGGAAGTCTTGCGTTCTTCTCCTAAAATAACATTGCGTTATTTTGCCATAATTATTTTTATTGCGAAATAATGCAATAAATACTGAAAGCTTACTGCGTTATAATACAAAGGTTTTGCAAGAAAATGCAATCGTATTGCGTTACAATGCAATACTTTTGCAAAATTTCGCAATAATGATTGAATTATATTGCAATGTATTAAGTTATAAGGCAATCTTAAATATTCTCGTGATGTCCCCTTGTGGGCTCCGGAGTCTGGTGACCGAAGGTGGTTGTCTTGGCAGCTAAATTCTATCTTGGTTGGCAGTTGTAAACAATAGGGGGACGTAAATGGGAAATTTAGCGGCTAATGAGCTGGTGAAATGTAATGATAGAAGCACTTTAAAGGACAAGGACGGACGGGGACGGAGGACGATTATTTTAGGAATAATGACAGAGGGACAATGACGTACGGGTTCCCTGGTTGTGGACGGAGGGCGGAGGACAGACCTGCAAAATATGGTAAAGTAACCATTTGCAACCATCTGCTATTTTCATTGGTGTCAAATGTCAAAACGGCTGAGCTGTATGTAAGTTTCAAGTGACAATTCAGATTTTTTTTGCTCTTAAATGGACTGGAAAATGTGTCATGGAAGTTTAATGTCCTCTAGAGGGTTTTGTTCTGTTTCCTAAAATTGGTAATTAAGATGCATTTTACCTGCACAAATTACATGTATTTTATTAAATATTTACAGAATGCATTAACTATTTACAGTACAGTGACATTTAGAAATAAGCATGAATTACGACTTCATTATTAAAATTAACTATTTTATGCGTTTATTGATTTAGCATTTATTATTAATTTATCTTACTGAATAATGCATTGATTTACTGTAAATACTACAAAGTCAATAAAACATTGGTAAAATAAAAATTTTGCATTTACACATTTTAAAATGTGATTTTATTTGTAGGTAACTATTCTGAATTAAATTAATTATTGTAAATAAAGACTTGATTACAGATTACATATTATTCTATTATAAAAATAACCCATTTTACATACGCATTTAGCTCCTTTTTCCCCCCTCATTTACAAATGACCTAGCTCATAGGTCCATTTTAAAAATCCAAATATGGCCCTTGAGCACGTGTTTGCCCAGCTCTAATTCAGAAATCAAGTCATTCATTTTGGTACAGAACCAGAAATGCACCATAAAATATGATTGCTATATTGCAAAGCTGCATACAGTATTGGTGCTTTTAGCTCATGACTCAGGATGAGCTGTTGAAACAAGAGAGTCAGCGTCCTCGACGTCCTCCCCTCACATTGACCTTTGCTTTGAAAACTCCAGCACGCTGACGCATTTCCCGGCCCGGCCTGGTCCCGGTTCTGGCAAGGGCAGTAATCAGTGATCTGCTCTTGCACAGGCGAGGAAGGACAAGAAGTGGGCAGGAGGGGAAGAGAGGGAGACAAGGGAACAAATGGAAAGCAGATGCATGCACACGTGCAATAAGGCCTTCCACAAAAGAGGCTTTGGATGAGAGTGACTGCCGAGACCAATTATTTTCCTGCCTCTGACTTCACACTACAGCTGGACAATATGGCCTTAAAATACAACTAAACTCAAGATCTTAAAAAGTCTTTATTAGCTGCTGGTTGCTTATACCTACGAAATATTCTCTTGCCTAAAACATCGCATCGCATTAACTAATTATTTGAGTCATTAATTAAATGGAAAATCCTGGGTATCAGCAGTCAGGGGCCACCATTTTTAGGTCTTATCACACTTGCGAGAGTGCGAATTCATGAGACTTTGACATGTATTCACCAATTCCAGCTAATTATGCAACTTTATTTACAAAGAAAAATATACAGAGTTAAATATCCCAACACGCGACCTCATAAATTTGAGTAATAATTCCTTTTAATTCTTATTCCACGAACGCAATATTAATCAGAGAACCACGTTTTGACCAGTACTGACAACTACAGTTTATTGTATTCTTCTTTTAAAAGTGATGTCAACCCAAACATATTTTTTTTCAAGAATATGTTCTGTGCAAGCCCACTAATTGAAACATGGAATTCTGATAAATGTTGCGTTTGTGGAATATGAGTTAATCCATCCGTTTTTAGCTGTCTCTGGGTCGGCCATTTTGTCACTTCTGTCAACTGAAAATGACATCACAGTTGCTCAGGGCTCGGGCAATGACCAATCACAGCTCACCTGTTTTCTAAAGCTGAGCCCTGATTGGCCGTTATCTGAGCATGATTCTTATCTCATAGTTTTACCCCCCCTTTTGCTAAATATTACAGCAGCTAATTTAACTCATTCACTGCCAAACATTTTCTGACCCTCTTTTACCCTAACCTTTGAAAAAGTTTGAAAAAAAATATAAATAAATTCCTGGGAGTGAATGGCTGGACTGTGAAAAGACAAATACATTCGTCAATGGCAGTGATATAGCCTAGTCGATTTTACACAGAACTGATCGGCTGGATCAGATTGACAGCTATTTTGCATTTTATGCAGCTATTTTGCATGAAATGCAAAATAGGTGATCGGTTGTAATGTCATAATTTGAAGATCGATCAATGACATCATTGATCTGATCCGCAAAATAAGACATTACAGCAAACACAATCTCTTTCACTCCAGGGACGTTATGTGCTGCCATTGTTAATAATCCAAGGTTTCGGATTTTGATCGGCTACAAAATCGGCTACAAAATCCTGATCGTGTAAAGCACGGGTGTCCAAATTCGGCCCTCAAGGGCTGCTGTCCCGCCTATTTTCCCTGTCTGCCTGCTGAAACACACCTGATTCAAATGATTAGGATAATTACAATGCTTCTTCAGAGCTTGCTGATGATCTGATCATTTGAATCAGGTGTGTTGCAGCAGGGTGAGATGGAAATCATGCAGGAAACCGGCCCTCGGGTAACAGGACTGAAGAAACCTGGGGAGTCATTTAACAGTCAGCCTACACTCTCATTCACTGACACCCACATCACTCACCGGGCCAGGCTCCACCTTTTAAAGCCATACACAATCAAAGTCTCAGATACTGTACTACTATTTTGTTAATAATGCAAAGAGCACATATAGACAAACAAGTATTCCTACCTGTGAGAAATTCAGATTATTGGTTGAAGCTTACAAGATTTTGGAATGCAGAAGGAAAAGCCCACGCAAGCACGTGGAGAACATGCAAATTCCACATGAACAAAAATTCAAACCCAAAACCTCTCAACTGTGGGTGTGCTAACCACTCATACAATGTGCTGCCCCAGCATAACACAACTGTCCTCAAATAAGATGACCAAATAAGATTCAGAGACAGCTAGTTCCATCTGTGACTGATCATGTGACCAATGAATACGTTTATCCATTTAGTGCACTTCAAAGAGTTGCCGTTGGGTGAGTGTCAACCTCTGGTGTGAAATGGCTGTTGTTCGAGAGCAAACACAAACACGCCAGCGTCCAGTCAGGATTTAAACACATGTGGATAGAAGAAACAAGGTCAACATTTTCGACCAATAACACTCCAACTGGAAGTGAGCTTTCTTCCTAATGAAAGGGCAACCCAGTATGCATTTTGCATCATTCAAAACGGTTCCCAGATGTCTTAATAAAAGCTCTCGTGCATTCTTCAGTCAAAATCCACTAAGGATAAAGAATTAGAGCACATGCAACATACACTTAGAACACACTAGTTGAAACTACTCTGTTTTATGCAAATGAGCCAATGCTCACCCCGCAATGGAGAAGACAATGTAGAGAGAAAAAACAAGCACCCATTGCAAAGATGAATTCATTTTTTTCCTGAGCCTCATAAAGTCAGTAAAAGAACGGATAGAATCTTTCCTGACGGAAGCAGCCCTTCATCACCCAACCGCACATGAATCACAAATTGACTTGTGAAATAAATGACATCTCCACTCATTTTCCACTCTATTACTGATAAATGGGTGTAAGTGCGGAGCAGAAGTTAGTCAGCAACAAAAAATATTCCAGAATCTAAATAAATAAATAAATAAAATAAAAATCAGCAAATGTAATTGTCACACATGCGCGAGTAGATGGAAAATTTAGTTGCACTGTCTGAAATTTTAGGGGCAATCTGGAACTCTGAATGGGATACACGTACCGCTAGAGGGAGCCTGCGTACCACTTGTGGAATCAGTGCCTCAGTACAGTTCATTTTGTTTATATTATACAGTGATTTATATTGCTAAAGCACTTCTAGATGGGTGCAAACTGAATTTCGTTGCTCTTGACTGTGCAATGACAATAAAGTTAAATCCTAATCCCAGTTTGTATTTAATTTATGTTCCATATAGTTGCTTTTAATCTTTAAGAACTGTTTGTTTTAAACATTTATTTAGGGTTATTTTTTTAATCAAACTTTTATGTGCAATACAATTTACTGAATCATTATGTAAGTACAGTTTTTTTATATTACTAAATTGTTAGCCTTATACCATAATTGCCAAGGTCATCTTTAACTTACTGACACAATATCAATAAAATAAACAAATGCACTCGGTAAAAAAAAAAAAAATTCTTAATATCTAAAAATTCTTAGTCCTCTATGACATGGTAATCCACAAAGGTTGAACTGAAACAATAGTTCTTCATGTTTGTGGAATTTGTACGTGTGTTTTTTTATCTTTTCCAAAAATATTTTAAAATGACTTGGGAAATTATGCTATGAGGCTAACGAAATTCAGGTCCAGTTTTAACAATAATGTTACAGTGACCTAGAATAATATTAAATATACTTTGTAGGAAGAAAACCTCTCTCGTTTTTGATTGGTTTCATTAGATCGAGGGCTTGAAAAGAACTATTTGTTTAATGTATAATTGTTTCAATGCATAATATGTCTCTGTTAAAAGGTGAATTTCATTCAAAAGTCAGCCCGTCGACAGCAGTCATTAATCTTTTTTGTAAACGTTCCACCAAGGTTTACAAATGATGACATTGAGTAAGGTGTCAATCACGAACTAAGTCAGTGATCGCCAGTCAATCACAGATCATCGCGTGTGCCACGGGAAATTATTTCATTTCACTTCATTGGTCTGAAAATTGTTTATTTACTAGAAAGAAGGTAACTTGTTCATCAACGCATGCCAGTGACAGGCAGGACACTTTTTTTGTCTCTTGTCTTGTCCTATCCTGTTGATGACCAACGTATCCACATCAAACATAACAGATAGAGTAAGTTTTAAATCGACTTTTTGGGGGGTATGAGTCTGTTGATTTTGTCCTTGTTATCATTAAAACATGTTGTTTTACAAAGTATCACATAGCTCTGAACTAAGTTCGAAGAGCTCTCAACTCGGAACAACTCGAGCATGTTTCAGGGCGACCCCATTCCGCTTCCAATCGATCAACTCAGTGGACAAACACTTATAGCATCACTCACCTGAAGCGGGGCGAATCTTTGACACACTCTTCAAAATCCACCGTCATCTTGGCGTCCCGGTGGGCTGTTATGCGTCTTCACACGGCACCAATCATGTCCGGGTGGTTCGTTAGGCTCGGTTTGGCTCCCTGGCGTTCTTTCGAGCCACTTTGCTCCCGCCGACTGAAGCTCGAGTAGCCAAAACCATACGCCCCAGCGCCGTGGAACGTTCAGGGTCCACTGGCAGAGCTCTGACATTTCAGTTATCCATAGCAACTGGAGATGCACGCTAAATGACACGATACGGCACAATAATGAATATACAGTGTCTAAGCATGGACTATACTCCATATACCTTCACCAACACATTGCACCAGCTGGTACTGATACAATAAAGCAGCGTCTAAACGTTTTTGTGCTATGTGCATAGTGCCGGCCGCGCGAAAAAGCCTATATTCCAAGGCTATAACTGAACGCAGCACGCTAATTTACCGCCCCTCCGCGTGGGAATGAATGAATGGTGACGTCGCTCTGAAGATAGATAGATAGATAGATAGATAGATAGATAGATAGATAGATAGATAGATAGATAGATAGATAGATAGATAGATTGCTGGGTGATGGATAATTGATGGTTGGATGGGTGAAGAGAGAAAGAGAGAGAGAGAGAGAGAGAGAGAGAGAGCGAGAGAGAGAGAACGAGAGAGGGAGAGAGAGAGAGAGAGGGAGAGAGCGTTAGAGATTGTGGTAAATGTAGTGGACTTTTCACAAGCTTTTGCTGCAACGATGCTGCCACCGGGTGGCCAATACCGTGCATTGACGATTCTTAGTAAGGCCCCTAAGAGTGCCGACCCTTCCTAAACGCAGAACACAACACGCACTATGCTAGGGCCTCATCCTCATCAAGGGGCCACATTTTTGCATTAGTGGACGCATTTGCGTATACGTGCAGTGGATGCGCAATTGATGCGCATACGGACAACAGTGAGCCAAGGAAATGCGTGTATGTACAATTTTTCCTGTATACAGTAGATAATGGATGGATGGATGGATGGATGGATGGATGGATGGATGGATGGATGGAGATCGTCCCATGTTCACATTTTTACATTCGTTTTATGTTTGTACTATGCAGTGTTGTCTTTTCCTTTCTGTATCACAATGAGATGATATGTCAGCAAATTACAGTGCAAACAGTAAAAGTGAAATGTGCATTTTGCCCAGTCTCTCTTGTAATCAATCTTCCACATACTGTATACATGAAGGTGTAACTTTCAATTTAGAATACTGAATTAAATTCATCAAAACATTAACAAAAGAACACAGTACATTGTTAAAGTGACAACATGACTAAGCAATTTGACCTGTCTCGGGTGTACACAATGACACAAAGGCTGGTCGTTTTTTGATGGCACCGCCATGTTCAGTGATATTAATATTTACTTTTCAGAACTGTGGGTTTTGAGAAAGAAATTGGCTTTTTCAAGGGAACCATGATGTTTTTCTATTTGTACCAACTGTTTGGAGAAATCCACTCAATGTTTTGCAAATTTCAATTCTGATCGGAGAAATGTACCAAAGCAACTGAGAAAAAATATAAGGTCGTGTCTCTGCTCATTTGTTATTTGTGATAAACGGACGGATGGATGAATGGATGGATGGATGGAAGGTTGATCGATTTTAGGATAGATGAATTGCGACGATGGATGGATTGATTGCTGGATGGATAATTGAAAGGTGGATGGGTGGATGAATGGTACATAGATGAATGGTAGTTGGATTTATTATAAACAGACATACAGGCAGACCGATAGACATCCAGACAGATAAATAGATAGATAGATAGATAGATAGATAGATAGATAGATAGATAGATAGATAGATAGATAGATAGATAGATAGATAGATAGATAGATAGATAGATAGATAGATAGATAGATAGATAGAAAAGAAAGAAAGAAAGAAAGAAAGAAAGAAAGAAAGAAAGAAAGAAAGAAAGAAAGAAAGAAAGAAAGAAAGAAAGAAAGAAAGAAAGAAAGAAAGAAAGAAAATAAAATCCATATGCGTAAACACAGGTGGTCCATCCAAAAGTCAAATCTTTAACGTGACCCTCCAGTGCAGACTGCTTCTGATGGAGGCCGACCAGGAAAAAAAAACTCCAGGAATTTTTCCCTCAGTTTTCCTTTGCTTCAAGTTTCAGGAAGCCAGAAAGGAGGGAAAATGAAATCCAGACCACAAAGTCTTCGGGAGGCTGGAGGGGGACGGGGCTGGGTCTAGTATCAAATGACCAGACAGAGGCGGAGCTGCAACGTTCAACTTCACTTCAGCTCCCATTTTCACACAAAAAGTCTCGAACTGGACCAGCCGGGACACCGATGTCCACCACGACGTGTGTGTGTATGTGTCTTAACTGTGTGCAGAATGAGAGAATGAAGCAGGAGCGTCGCTGAGTCGGCAGGAATCTGCTGAGTCTGCACTTTGGTGGTGTGGCAAGCATGTGGAGGCAGTGGACGCCAGGAGAAGATGCGAGCGAGCGGGAGGATGACGAGGGCGGGAGAAGCGGCGGGACACTCCCGACCCAGCGTTGAGCCTTGAACTCATGAACCGGACTCGTAGCTCCCTGCTCAGCCTCCCCACTCCCCCTTCTCCCCCTCCCCCCGTTCCCCCTCCACCACCTAACTCGTCGTCTTTCTCCACTCACTTCAGCACCATGAGGTTCTCCTACCACCTCGACAACAGCGCCGCCGGGAGGACAGGTGAGTAACTACAACAACAGTACTACTGGGCTAACTTATGAGCTCAAGAGACACGTTTTATTTTTCAAATGGACAGAAGAGCCAGGTTATTGGTAGATGAGGTAAAAAAAATAAAATAGTTCAATTGTGTACGCAACATTGTTTACTTTTATGATAAAATTGTAACAGTTCAGCTGGCGTTATTCTCTCCCTGACAGCAATGACATGTTCTCGGGGTACTGATGTCATAGTGGCGTTATGGTCCACCAACATCCCCCTCCCCATTCCCCAATACACTTAGCCCCACTTCCTCTGATTCCCAACATGCAGCGGCCCACACATGAAAACTAAGAATAGATTCAGCTGCTGGACACACACACAAACACACGCGGACAACACGCACACTCCAAAGTGGCAGTGAGTGAGTGACCCAGTGACCTAAAGCGAGAGAGAGAGAGAAAGAGAGAGAGAGAGAGAGACAAACACACACACACTCATTAGTGTGTGTGCACGTGTGTTCATGGGGTGGGGTGTAAGGTCAAAGGTCAAGCCAGCAGATGATGATGATGGCAGAGTGTGTTTGTTTTTCCTCAGATGTGGTAGTTGTGTTTTGAGTGCGCTTGTTTTTCAGCTCTGGACATGGGGGGGCCGGGGACGGGTGGTGTTGATTTAGTGTCCTCTTTTTATCACTTCCTGTTGCATGTTTGCTACTGTGTGTGTGTTGTGAGCGTGTGTGTGTGCGCGTGCGTGCGTGTGCGCGAGCGTGTGTATGTGTGGTAAGTGTAGGAGTGTTATTGGAGGCTTTGACAGTGAACATCTGGGGTATGTTTGTTTTGATCACCCAGGCCTCACCACTGTGATATTGGTGGACTTACGTGATTATCCAGTCATAGACATACGACACATGGTAGCAAATCACCACTGGAACCTTCTGTAGAACATCTAAACCTGTAGAACCTTCTTAAAGCCAAAGTCAACCCGGACATATTTTTTTCAAGAATCTGTTCCCAGCAGGCCCACTAGTTGAAACATGACATTCGGATTCATTTTGCGTTTGTGGAATTTGAGTTAAGCAGCAAAAAGCACTCGTTTTTAGCCATCTCCGGGGCGGCCATTTTGTCTTCTGTCGACTGAAAATGACATCACAACTGCTCACAACCACCAATCACGGCTGACCTGTTCTCTGAATCTGAGCCGTGATTGGTCGTTGTGAGTACTTGTGATGTCATTTTCAGTCGACAGAAGACAAAATGGTCGCCCCCAGAGATGTCTAAAAATGAGTGGATTTTGCTGCTTAACTCATATTTTATATTAATCATATTGCCTTGTTTCAACTAGTGGGCTTGCATAGAACATATTCTTGAAAATAAAATATGTTTGCATTGACTTTAATGGCCAGATTCATCACCTTGTAGTGGACTACTGGTATTGCCTTGATCACTGGAAACTTTTGTAGAATGCCTAGACCTGTACAACCTTGAGAAGCTTCCTATTAGTCACAAACCTATAGACCAGAATATCCTTGATCATCACTACAACCTCCTAAAAGATATTTAGACTCGCAAAATTGCTAGAACTTTCTTAATAGCCAAGATCCCAACCCTGTTGTGGAGAAAATTACCCTCTTGGATCACCACTACAACCTTCAGTAGAACATCTAACTAGCAGAATCACCTGAGCTTTCCTTTTTGCCAGTGTTGGGCGTGTTACTTTAAAAAAGGGCCAGGAAAAAAAACTTGGAAATACTTATTGTACTACATTATAACTACACAAAATCAGTGAATTCATACCTCACGTACTCTTTTATTATTATTTATTTTTTATTATCCTCCATAACCAAAGGGTGGAAAAAACATTTTTACATGTTCCCCTACTTTAATAATTAATGTGGCACTGCCTCTTTTAAGTTGTGTTCACGCCTTTGACTCTATCCATGGGGAGGGGCATGTTTAATCGCCACATTTGGTGGGAGGATTTTGATTTGTGTTGATTTGCTGTTGTCGTCAGATTTGTGATTGAGACGATTAAACGCACCACCGCGGGAAATCCTGCTGTGTGTCATCACTACTCTGAAACACAACGCCGCCGAACACAACTGGTTACATATGTACAATTCATAGAAACGCCCTAATAGCCACAATAACAAACTTGAATTAGTAAACTACCTGAAGACTACAACATTCTAAAAAACATCAAAACCTGTAGAACCTATACAACCCTCTCAATAGCCACAATCACAACCTTGCAGTAGACCTCTTTGATCACCATTAGAACCTTCTGTAGCACATCTAGCACAACCTTGATAACCTTCTTAGTGCCACATTCATAAGGGATTACCAAGACCTCCTCGATAACCTCTAGAACAGGGGTGGGCAATTCCAGTCCTCGAGGGGCGGTACCCTACATGTTTTAGATGTCACCTTGCTGCAACCCACCTGATTCAAACGATCAGGATCGTTATCCAGCTTCTGCAGACCTTGCTGAATATGTGATCATTTGAATCAGGTGTGTTGCAGCAGGGAGAGATGGAAAACAGGCAAGACATCGGCCCTTGAGGACTGGAATTACCCACCCCTGCCATAACAGACATAAATCATACATCACAAAATCTAAAATGACATCACGTCCGATCTTGCTACCATTTCCCACAATGCCATCCGCGGCGCTCCTTAACAGCCCCCCAAACTTCTCAAGGTTACATTAAGTTCGGAAGTTATCGTCATTATTTTTTCGTCTTTGGCGCAAATTGCGACGATGGATAAACGTCGAAGGCAGCTTGCTTCACCAGGAGGTGTCCCTAATCGTTTGGCCAGGCTGCTCCGGAGCAGTCACGTGATGCGACTGTCACAAACGCGTCTAGCTGAATTTCATCTCGTTGTCAAGGAGACCAAAAGTGAAGGGAGAAGGGAACAAGACACACCCACCCCCTTCCACATCCATGTGAAGCTTTCTCACTGTTGCACCGCCCACCTCCGGCCAGGTCACTAGATCGAATCAAGCGCTTCTAACCTACATCTCTGTCCAAATAAGCAGCAGTCTGCTGCCCTCTCTGTCCTTCTGTCTCTGTCTCTCAGTCTCTCTGTCTCTGTCTCCCTCTCCGTCTCTCTCTATCCCTCCCTCTCTCTCTCTCTCTCTCCTCTCTCTCTCTCTCTCTCTCTCTCTCTCTCTCTCTCTGCGGCTTGCGCGCGCGCGTGGAGCCGAACGAGGAGCCGGGTTCTCCGTCGTCTCCTTTTCTCCTTCTTTTTCTTCTTTTTTCTTTTCTCTTTTTTTTATTCTTCTCCGTGCATGTGGACCGGGTGAGCCGCGGTCTGCCACCGTCATTGTCGTTCATGAGCGGCCTGGTGCTGTGTTGTGCGATGTACATGGACAGAAGCAGCCTAAGCAGAGGTGAGCGCGCACGCACGCACGCACGCGCACGAACGAACGCACACGCACACCCTGCGCTGCATTGGCGCGTGCATGTCAACTGTCACATTCGTGTGTGTGTGGGGGGGGGATAAGCACGCGCACGCGCTGACCGACATCTCGCCGCAGTGAATGTAGGCTAGTGTGGCGCGCGTGCACGTCACTGCGTCTGATGCCAGCAGATGTGCTACTCGGCGCCGCGTGCACGAGCTTGTCGCGGATCGATACCGTCGCTATGTCGCAGTCGGCGTGTGGTGCGCGCGCGTGTTTGCTTCTACTCGTCCTTCGATGCTGATGATGATGATGTTGATCATGATGAGACCTTCATCTTGTATGTGCATGACACACCCCCTCTCTCGCACGCACGCACACGAGCGCACGTCCAAATCTGCACACGTCCATGTGTGTGAACGTTCTGCCCCTGTTCAGTCACATCAGAACCAACGATGACCTCTGGAACCAGCGTCACAAAGTCACCTAGAACAAAACCTGAACACCCATACGATTGGTTCCTTCAACATCACCTTGAGAAACTGCTCATGCCTGTGGAAGTGTCAGTAAAACCTTAACATCAGAACGTGCTTGATTATGACCATATCCTGCTGTACAATCTATAGACCTGTAAAATTTTCTTTAGAACCTTCTCAATCCCGAAGTCTACCTTTTAGTGGCCTACCCTAACCTATTTGATCATCACCAGAACCGACTATGTGGAACATCTAGACGTATAAAACCTCTGGAATTATCTTAATGTACACATTAACAACCTTGTTGTGGATTATACCAGAGTAGCCTTAATCTCCACTCGAACCTGCTGTAGAACATCTTGACCTGTAGAAAGCACCTTCCACATTAACAACCATGTCATGTTCTGGAAGTACCAGAATCTACTAGAGAGACCCATACGACTTCTAAAACCTTGTCAATGGCCATATTCACAACCTGTATTGGTCTAGCAGGACCTCTCTGATCAAAACTAGAACTCACTTAAGGATAACTAGGCCTGTAGGAACCTTAGAACCTTCTACATTCTAAACCGTGTCATGCCCTACCAGAACATCCTTGATCACCACTTGAACCTACAGTAGAACATTTTACCCGGAAGAATCTGGAGAACATTTCTAATTC
Source organism: Filicampus tigris (assembly GCF_054856515.1). Classification (NCBI taxonomy): domain Eukaryota; kingdom Metazoa; phylum Chordata; class Actinopteri; order Syngnathiformes; family Syngnathidae; genus Filicampus; species Filicampus tigris. The sequence continues at coordinate 32,991,296 of NC_141217.1, forward strand.
CCACATTTGCAAGTTCTTAGTAAAATACCAGAAACTCTTTGACCATCACTACAACCTATAGTAGTCTAGACTCGTGGACCCTGTGGGACCTACTTAATGCATACAATCACAAACGTGTAGTGGACTATTGGAACCTCAATGGTCATCACTATATCATTCTGTAGCGTAATCTAAGATAAAACCTTTTAATAGCTACATTCTCAACATTAAACTGGATTCTTTGATTCCTTCATCTCCATTAGAACCGTGTCATGTCCTCCTTTAACCTCCTTGATCACCATATGAACCAGTAGGAGAAAATCTAGGCTCTTCTGAGGAATCTTCCTAATACCCACACTCATAATGTCATAGTGGAATCCCTGAAACAATTTGATTGTCACTATAACCTACTGTGGAATGTCTAGTTCTTTAGAACCTCTAGAACCTTTGTAGTGGACTTGCTGTTCACCACGCGGACCGACTGGAGAAAAACTTGACCCATAGAAACTCAACAACCTTCTACATTCACAAACATATCATGACCAATAAGAACCTCTTGTTCAACACTAAAGCTACTGTAGAACATCTAGACTCATGGAGCCTCTGGAATAGACAGTGACAGAGCGCCGGCAGACACCAGGTAGCCCCCCAAATAGTACAAAAGGAGCCTGTTCTGAAAATATCCCACCAGAGATGGCATATTGTGATTTCCAAGTAATGTTGTAGAAGTGATCGTTTCAAGGATCATCACTTGGAAAAATGTATCGAAATAAAGTGTTGCATATTGATATTTATCTGTATCCTACCTTGTTAAACCACTTGTGATAATTATTGTGAGAAAAAAATTAATGATTGATAAATATCTTCCCACAGGTGGGTATTATTACCAGAGATGGGCACTTTACCCTATTTTGCCGGTCCATCCTCCATCCGCGACCTGAGCACCCTTACATCATTGTCCTTCTGTCCTTATTCATAAAAAGTCTGTCCTCGTCCTTTTAAAGTGCTTCCGTCCTCATTCATAATATAATTATTGCAAAATAACAAATGATTAACTCATATTCCACAAACGCAATATTAATCAGAAAGCCTTAAAGAAAAAGTGTTTGGATTGACTTCCGCTTTAATAACGCCGTAGAAAGAGAGATGTCCAGGAAAAGTATATACTTCGCATACAAAGGGATAAGGTATGTACTAAATGTTAAAAGTTAGTTAACAAAACAAAATTGTTATCAAAATAAATGGGCGTCTTGTGGCGTAATCTGTGGTGTTACATGTGTTGGACCACTAAAGGGCAGATTAGGCCTGTGAGTATGCCTGTGCGGGCAGACTATGCCTGTGAGTGAGGTATCGCAGAAGAGAATAGTGGTCTTTCTGTTTAAAAGAACCCAACACAATACGTCAGTTAGGGACGATTATAGGGACGGGCAAAAAACAACTTCCATCCTTCCTTAGTCCCTCCTTTTTAAAAAAATGATCAGATACTCAGCAAGGCCTGCAGAAACTGGATACCTATACTGATCATTTGAATCAGGAGTGTTACAGTAGGGAGAGATAAAAAAAAACAGGCAAGACAGCGGCCCTTGAGGAACAGGATTAAGGATCGCTAACATAGCGTGTATGAAACTGACAGCCTTAGACATTAATCGGTAGGCCTACTCAAGAAGCAGCTCTCAGTTTCAAAAAGTTTGATGACTGCTGCTCTAGAAGCTTTATAGTGCCCACATTTACAACCTTAGTGTCCTACCGGGATCTGATTGGTCACCACTACAATTTGCTGTGGAACTGTGCTGTAGCTGACTCACGGAACATGTCATCTTTGCTAAAATGCTTTTATGTAGTGGAGATTCTAAGATTCAAATTTGCTTCATTAATCAGTTGTAGTTTTGACTCCTCTAGATAGCACTCTCTGTTCAACAATGGGCTGAAAGTACACTGACTTTTTCTTAAACGGCAATTTCTTAAACGCCTTTATTTAAACGAGCAATGCCATCTAGAGCAGTAAAAAAAAAAAAAAAACACAACAACTGGTTCATGAAGCAAATTTGAAGCTTCATTTTCCCATCACTACTTTCCCATCACTAGTTTCTGGAGCTAGGAAACTAATTTGCGAGCTAGCATACTAACTGATGTTATACCTGTGTGCTCTCAATGACAAGTCAATACCTTTCTCCCTTATTGACCCTGCCAGGTCCCCCGTCCTCCTTGAGTCCTAGCTTGCTGGCAAAGAGTCTCTCTTTGGAGCCTCCTTGTGGCCCCCAGCAGTCCTCCTCCTCCTCCTCAAGTCCCGCTGGGCTCCAGGAGGAGGAGGTGAACGACACGGGACCACCGCAGCTAAGTAAGAGCCGGCCTCCTCTGCTTGGACCAAAGCCTCAAGGTGGGTGCCACCTGCAGTTGACCGCAATACCTGCACATGCATCAGATCACTGACCTTGATGCCCCACCTCTGCAGTCCCGCCTAAGCCGCTCCACCTGCAGCATCAGGTGGGAGCGTTGAAGACCCGACCTCGGGCGCCCGAGAAGCCACTGCCCCCTCCGCCAGCCTGCAAGCCCTCCCGTCCCGAGGACCATGCTTCACCCACCTGTGTCCTGTCACTTATCGAGAAGTTTGAGCGGTGAGAAATATGTCATGGTGACGTTACCGTCATGGTGATGTCAACGTCGTGGGGATGTCAACGTAACTGGGTTGTCACTGTCTCAGTTACCATCATAGGGATGTCACCATAATTGGAATGTCACTGTACTGAGGATATCACTGTCTTGATCACTGTCATGGGAATGTCTCCACCTTGGTCAGCGTCATGATCACCGTTGAGGGAATGTCACCATCATGGTGATGTCACCATCATGGGGATGTCATGGACATGGAGATGTCACAGTCATGCTCACGTCCATGGGAATGTCACCATTTTGGAGATGTCACCGGCATAATCACTGTCAAGGGAATGTCAAATCAAGGGGATGTCACTGTCATGGTGATGTCACCATCATGGGGATCTCACCGACATGGGGGTGTTACTGTCATGGTCACCGTCATGGGATATCACTGTCATGGTGATGTCACCATCATGGCGATCTCACCGACATGGTCACCATCATGATGACATCACCAACATGGGGAAGTCACCGACATGGGGGTATCACTGTCATGGGGATGTTACCAATATGGAGATGTCACTGTCCTGACGATGTCACCTCAATGGCTGTATCACCATCATGTTGATGTCATCATTGGGATGTCATGGGATGTCACTGTCACAGTAACCGCCATGGGAATGTCACAGTCATGGTCACCACCATGGTGATGTCAATGCCATGGGGGTGGCACCATCCTCGTAGTGTCACTGTCAAGGTTCCTGTCATGATTACCATTGTCCACCATGCTTTCTGACACGGTCCTCCTAGTGGGACGTCCACCTCACCGGGGAGGCGTCCAGGAGACATCCGTGCTTCTCTCCCTATCTCTAAGGAGAGCCTGGACAGCCTGCCGAGGAAACTCATATTGGTCGTTTGTATTCAATATCTTGTTTTTTTTTGTCACGAACCACAGCTCGTGACTAGAGGTGAGGATAGGAACGGAGATCAAATGGTAAATCCAGAGTTAGGCCTTCTGACTTATCTCTCTCTTAACCACAGCAGAGTCTGCATAACTGCAGACGCTGCACCGATCCGCCTTTTGATCTCACACTTCATCCTTCCCTCACTCCTGAACAAGACTCCACGATACTTGAACTCCTCCGCTTGGGGCAAAATCTCATCTCCGACCCGGACAGGGCTCTCCACCCTGTTTCAACTGAGGACCATGGTCTCAGATTTGGAGATGCTGATTTTCATCTAGACTGCATCACAATGGGCTGCAAATCGCTCCAGTGAGAGTTGGAGATTGCGCCTTGATGAAGCCAACAGTACCACATCATCTGTAAAAAGCAGAGCTGAAGTACTGAGGCCACCAAACTGGTCCCCCTCAATGCCTTGCCTGTGCCTAGAATTTCTGTCTATAAAGTTTATGAACAGAATCAGTGAAAAAGGGGAGTCCAACCCTCACTGGAAACAAATCCAAACTCTGACATCAGTCACACAGGGACCGGACAGCTTGTATCAGGGGGTTTGGTAGCCCATACAGCGGAAGCACTCCCACAGATCTCCCTGAGGGACATGGTCAAACGCTTTCTCCAATTCCACAAAACACATGTAGAATAGCTGAGCAAACTCCCATGCACCTTGGAGCACAACGGCAATGGTGTGGATCTGGTCCACTGGTTCACAGCCAGGACAAAAAGCATAATGCTTTTACTGAATCTTAGGTTCGACTTCTCAATGGACCCTCCTCTCCAGCAGCCCCAAACAGAACTTACCAGGAAGGCTGAGGAATGTAGTTGGAACACACCTTCTGGTCTCCCCTCTGAAAAAGGGGGACCACCATCCCGGTCTGCCAGTCCAAGCAATGTTGTATAGGTGTATCAACCAGGACAGGCCCACAACATCCAGAGCCCTTTGGAACTCTGGTCGGATCTCATCCACCCCCGGGGCCTTTGCCACCTCGGTAACTTCAACACCAGTGATAGGACATCCTATGTCAGAGTCTCCAGACTCCTTAAAGGAAAACATGTTGGTGGAATTGAGGAGATCTTCTATGTATTCTCGTCACTGATTCACAACATCCCGAGTTGAGGTCAGCAGCACCCTGTCTCCACTACACACAGTGTTAACAGTGCACTGCTTACCCCTCCTGAGATGACAGATGGTGGACCAGAATTTCTTCAAAGAAGTCTGAAAGTCTTTTTTCATGGCTTCCACTAACTCCTCCCATACCTGAGGTTTCACCTCTGTGATTGCTGAAGCTGTGTTCTGCTTAGTCAGGCAGTACCCATCAGCTGCCTCCAGAGTCCCGCAGGATCGATAGGATTCCTTCTTCAGCTTGTCGGCATCCCTTACCACTGGTGTCCACCAACGAGTTCGGGAATTTTGCAATGACAGGCACCGACCATTTTTGATTCCAGGTCTTACTGTCATTGTCCACTTGGGCATTGAAGTCCCCCAACACAACAACTTAGGTCCTAGGATCATAGGGACACACACACAAACCACTCCACCTTGATAATGTGATGCCTCATGGAGTGGCTTTTTCTTAAACGTTTTGCTTATGTTATATTTTCTTACCTTTTACTTTTACGTATGCTATTCAACATTATGCTTCTTAATGTTGCAACATTTGTAATTTTATGGATTGATTCACTAACATGTTTATAGAGATACAACTAGAGTTACACACATTACATGTTTAATAATAGTAGTATGTTAATAGTACTGCTACGTTATGTTTATTGATACCATATGTTCATACTATTGTTATCATAGTTGTTGATACTTTGTTATGCTTATCAACAAATAATCATTTTTATTGATTTAATCTTTATGGATATGTTTTCATGTGCATTGATATAGTGTGTATTCATTTGTTATCAAGTTTATTGATGATTAATGATAAATTATCATGTTTCTAGCTCTCATCTTTATTGATAAGTTATGTTTATTGATTTATTGTCATATATCCTGACCCAATATGTTTTTTGATCTGTGATTACTTTTTATTGCAATATTGTGTTCATTGATACAGTATGTTTATCAGTTAACATGACCATGTTATCATGTTTATTGATACGTTATCATGTTAACCAATGTGTTGCAGTGAGCAGATCATCATGGTTCCTGACATCACAGGGGGGGCCCTGTGTCCCCGCCTCCTTGACACCCCCTTATCTCGACCTTCATCTCCACCGTCATCATCGTCAACTCACGCCGTCCCTGAGAAGGAGGAGGAGGTGGGTCTTCTTGAGCTCAAACGTCAGGAAGACGTTGTGCAGGAAAGGGAGGGACCAGAAGAGCCGGTGTCTGTGGAGATGAACGAGCGTCCACCGTCCGACCAATCGGGTCCACCGCCCGAGCGTTTGTCCCTCCCCTCCTCCTCGCAGACGGAGGGCAAGCTGGCCAATCGCGACAGTGGCATCGACAGCATCAGCTCTCCATCACACAGCGAGGAGCTCTGTTTTGTCGGTGTGGACGACGGTGGCGGCGGTGGTGGAGTTTACTCCTGCGGCCTTCCCCGACTCTCCAGCTCGTCCTCGTACGCCGGTGAGGGCGAGGAGGGCGAGGCAAGGGGCGCAGCCAGGAGGAGGGACTTCTCAGAGGATGCAGACAGCGATCTCGAGGAGGAGGAGGAGGAGTTGACTGAACTCACCTTGGTGCTTTCAGCCCCCAGACAAGACTTGGCTGAGGTAAGACAGGAAGCTGGCATCTGTCATATGATCACTCTGACCAACATATTTTGACCAATGCCTTTCACATCATCATGTGTCTTACAGCTGTCCGTCCAACAGAGGGTGTTCAACATTGCCAATGAGCTCCTTCATACAGAGATCTCCTATGTGTCTAAACTCCATCTACTGGACCAGGTAGGTCCCCATGGCAACACAACCCTCTTCCACAGTCCGGACACAAAAAGTCGATTGACGCTCTGCTGGTCCCTGCAGGTCTTCTGCGCCCGACTCCTGGAGGAAGCGCGCTCCCGCTCTTCTTTCCCATGTGACGTTATTCACGGAATGTTCTCCAACATCTGCTCCATCCACTGCTTCCACCAGCAGTTCCTCCTGCCGGCACTACAGAAGCGCATGGAAGAGTGGTGAGCTGGTCTTGAACTACATGATTTGACAAGCGTTTTTGTGTAGTATGCGCAAACCAGGCAACCCACCAGTGTGCTATGTTGCGGAGTGCAGAGGTTGACTATAGAAACAAGTATCATAGAGGGAGTTCTAAATTGGAGCTTTTGAAACAATTCTTAGGGACTCTAATCCACGCATTGGAGACATCCTGCAGAAGCTTGCACCCTTCCTGAAGATGTACGGAGAGTATGTGAAGAACTTTGACCGTGCCATGGAGCTAGTCAACACTTGGATGGAGAGGTCGGCTCTGTTCAAGAGCATCATACATGAAATCCAGGTGATTGCCGCCCATCGTCACAATACACGTATACAGTACATAGATGCCTCATTGACCAGGTTGGTCTGTTGTTGGAAAACATCAGTATGGTCACCATGTATGATGTGGTAGATCTGCTCCATAAATTAATGCAAGTAAATGGACTGAACTTCATAAAGCTACAAATTACATTGCGCACCAAGTTAACACCTGTCATTAATTTACTTTGGTAAATCAATAACAATGTTTGTAATTTATAATCTGACTATTGTACAGTATGTTTACACCTCATATGAGCACCAAACCAAGCAAGTCCTAATTGAAGATTCCAGTCCCTAAAAAGTGTTTAGAGAAAGTTGTGGTCCAGAGAGAAGGTACTAGTCCAAATAGAATATTCCAGTTCCAAGAAAACTGTCTAGTACCAACAGAAAGTTGTAGTTCAGAAGGGAGGTTGTCATCCTGAGCCGAGTTACTTTTTCTACGATGGTGTTCCAGTCTGAAATAAGGTTGTCTTCCCAAGAGGTTTTAATCAACAATGTGTTTGTGCGTGATGATGTATGTTTGCGTGTGTGTACGTGCGTGTGTCAGAGGGATGAACGCTGCGCTAACCTGACGCTTCAACACCACATGTTGGAGCCAGTTCAAAGGATTCCTCGATATGAGCTCCTGCTCAAAGATTATCTGCACCGTCTACCAGAGGACGCGCCGGACTACAAGGATGCTCAGAGTATGCCACATGCACGTATTCACACATACGCACACACACACATATATATATATATATATATATATATATATGCACACACCCCCCACACACCCACACACACACACATACACACACAAATATTTAGAGCTCCCTTCATGGTTCCTCACACAAGCACATCCCTTGGCAGTTTAGCAACCTGAGAAGAGAAAGCCCCAATTTAATGAGAATTTATCAAATGCTGACATGCTAGATTTAGCAAGAAAGCAATCTGAGTACAGACAACCCCAAGACAGATTGATAAGAATTTGATATTTTGTTCTCTTGTTAATTTCTATATTATTGAGAATCAATCAAATACTAACTGTTGGTATGCTACCATACAGCAAGATCATATTATCTTGCTGTATGACAATCAACCTTGAACAGGCAACAGAAAATGGAAGGATGAACATGTTAGCTTGTTGGTTGACGTCATGTGACAAGATCTATCTGTCTGCAGAGTCTCTAGAGCTCATTGCTACGGCAGCTGAACATTCCAATGCCGCCATCAAGAAGATGGTGAGAACTGTTAGAAAGCTTCTCAGAATGCTTAGCGGCGCAACTTTCATGACAGTTTGGGCCGATGGTTTGGTAACTTTCAGGAGCGAATGCGGAAGCTGCTTAAGGTGTACGAACTCCTGGGCGGCGAAGAGGACATTGTGAACCCGACCAACGAGCTAATCAAGGAGGGGCACATCCTCAAACTGTCCAACAAGAACGGCACGTCGCAGGATCGATACCTTATCCTGGTATGGGGTTCTCTGTCTTCCTTATCGCCACCCTCTAACACAGTGATTCTCAACTGGGGTCCCTGGACCATGAAACATTTGGAATCAGCTACTGTCATCATTCGAAAAAAGTACATTCCATCATAAGGGGACCAGCACAAAAAAAAAAAACTTACTATATTCCAATTACTTCTCACAACTTCAGCCTTTGGCCAATAGAACAATTCACCATGAAGTCACATGTTTCCAACGTGTCATTAATTGATTGGTTTTGCAAGAAAAATATGTGAACAATTCTTTGGCAATGTTCAGCGCCGCTGACTCTGTGATTGCCCTCCCATGAGATCCTTTCTTGTCAAACACAAGACAATGTAAAATGTATTCTGCTCACATTGTCTGTTTCTTAACAGGAATTTAAGCCACTTTTTTGAAAAAGCGTTTCGATTAGAAGTGGTCCTTGGAAAAGTGTCTATCCTGGACTTCAACATTTTGAGAACTACTGTTCTTTCTCTGTGCTCCTCCAGTTCAACGACAGGCTGCTCTACTGCGTTCCTAAACTACGTCTAATTGGTCAGAAGTATGGTGTCCGAGCTCGCATCGATGTGGATGGCATGGAGGTGAGACTATAGTCGGGGGGGGGTTAGGTGGGGTGGCGTCACACTAGCTTCTTAACGTGTTAGCATATTAGCAATTCTCATTAGAATACTGATGAGCTGTAGTGGTTTTTGTACTTGAGTTGCTGCTAGCTTGTCAGCATACCAAAGGATGGCATGTTAGCATTTTAGCAATTCTCATTAGCATTTATTTTTACCATGCAGCTGAAGGAGATGAGCAGCGCCGCGGTTCCTCGGACTTTCTTGGTGTCAGGCAAGCAGCGGTCTCTTGAGCTGCAGGCCAGGTAATGCTAATGCTAATGCTAATGACCCTTGCATACACAACTGTGCAACCGTTGAGGTTTCCTCTGCTCACCTTTTTTAACTTGCTGTGTCTCTGCAGGACTGAAGATGAAAAGAAAGACTGGATCCAGGTACAAACGAAATGGTGACAGGTTTGAAATCAACAGAGCTAACCTGTCATCGCCTAACGGCCACCGCGTTCCGTCCTGCATATTTAATCGACCACGTGGTCCCGTCCATCCCTCGTCGACGACAGCCAATCGACGTCGAGAACGTAATCTTCACGTCACAAGCAGGCGCTGAATGAGCAGACACGCCACCAAACAAAGAAAAAATATCAACCAAAAACAACAGACACACACACTTATGTGTGTGTCCTTACTCTGCCACGTGTCAGGAGTGTGGCACCTGCGTGTGACATGGTACAGGTTAAGTCCGTTCTCGATGTCGTTTGGCTGACTCTGACCGATTGGGACCACGTGGGTCGATTAAACATGCAGACGGGAAATAGGCGATGCCCAGCTTTGGAAATCAAACAGCATTTACTAAGCCTATTACCCAATCAGAGGATATGTGTGTGTGTTTGTGTGTGTGTGTGGATGTGTCTTGCAGGCCATCCAGGCCACCATTCAGAGACACGAACACACCATGGAGACATTTCGTCACCTGACTTGTTCGTTACGAGATGATGAGTCTACACCCCCTCACTCCCCGGTAACACGCAACCCCCGCCGCCACTCTCACACACACTTATTGTTATGAACGCCAAAAGTGTCTTTAAGGCTGGGCAAAATGGCCTTGAAATAAAATCTCTATGTTTTCTTTTTATTTCCCATTTAGAATAAAATTTCCCCCTTTGCTTATAAAAAAAGGCAAATGGCAATGACATTATTCAAACAAGTGTTATTTAATACTTTTGCATATTTCCATTAGAGTTGTGCCGAGCTGGGCAAGCGTGCGCCTACACCCATCCGTGAGAAGGAAGTGACATTGTGCATGAAGTGCCAGGAGGCATTCAACGCCCTCACCAGGCGGCGCCACCACTGCAAAGCCTGCGGTCACGTGCGTCCAATAAGAGCTCGCTTGCTTCGTCGCCACGCCGATCACCCGTCGCCGTCTTAAACTCTCCTGTCTCGCCGTCAGGTTATTTGTGGGAAATGCTCTGAGTTCCGTGCCCGTCTTTCATACGACAACAACCGCACCAATCGCGTGTGCGTGGACTGCTACGCCATGTTGGTGGGCGTGTCCCCGCCGCCTTCTCTCGTGGCCGGCAGCAGCCAGAGGAGGCGCTCCATTCTGGAGGTGAGAGGGACATTACGGTCACTATGAGTACCTTGGGACTTGCTTAAAACTTGAAGGTTAAGACCTGAGACTTACTTCTGACTTGCTCCCACCTCTGGCTGTCACTGTAGAAACAAGCCTCGCTGGCGGCGGAGAACAGCGTCCTGTGCAGCTTCCTGCATCACATGGAGAAAGGAGGCGGCCGAGGCTGGCAGAAGGCCTGGTTTGTCATCCCCGAAAATGAACCCCTGGTGCTCTACATCTACGGAGCTCCTCAGGTGAGCCCTGGACACAACATTCAGTCAGTCGGACCATTTTTGTCAATATGTGCCCTAAAATTGACTGGTGACCTGTCCACAGTTTGTCTATTGTGCGCTGACATTGATTGGTCAGTTTAGACAAAACATGCAATGCAAGGACAGGGAACACATGCAAACTCCACCCAGGAAAGCCCGAGCACTGAGCTACTGTATGAGACAGGCGTGCTAACTGCTCGGACACCATGCTACCTTGACCTGCTTAATCATTTGGAACATGTTGTAGTTGGTCCTCATTTTGGGCTCATAATTACCCATGATGCCGTGTGTTTTCAGGATGTGAAGGCACAGCGCAGCGTTCCTCTGATTGGCTTTGATGTTTCCCTTCCGGAGTCATGTGACCGCCTGGAGCGTCGGCACACCTTTAAGATTTCCCAGAGTCACCTGACGCTCTACTTCAGCGCAGATGGCGAGGAGCTCCAGCGCCGATGGATGGACGTATTGTCCAGGGCCGGCAAAGGGGAGGAGCCGCAGCCTCACCACCCAATCGTAGAGAGCGTAGAGGAAGAGGGGGACGAGCCGGAGGGGATAGAGGGCGACAACACGTGATTTGTTTGGACGAGTGGTGATGCAGGGGGTGGGGCCAACCGTTGGAGGTTATCTGCATGGACACAAGATTGGACATTACCCATGAGCCGCTGCACAGCTGTGATGTCACATGCTGTCTGAAAGCACAATCCTTTTCCTCCCGATGCTGCCATCCTGTCTTGATTATTTCATCCACTACCCATAATTCCCTGCAAAAGTGATGATGCCTCACCCCGATGGAAGAATCCCAAGTGCAGCGTCAACGTGACAGAGATGTCCTGACGGGACACGCCTGGATGCAATCGCTAATTATGACTTCATAAATGCCATATTTCATTTTAATTTCAAGTTTTTAATGTTATTTCATTTCATTGTAGATTTAATGGGGGGTAAAACAACAACAGACTAAAGGAGGTGGAGGAGATGCATAGGAGAAACCAGGAATTTGACAGAGCCCGTTTGACATTTCCCAGTCATTCTCTTGTTCACACTCTTCTTCTTCTTCCTGTCATTCTGATGACTCGCTGTTGGATGTTGTGCGTATGTGTGTGCGCGATGTTTCCTTGATACCAAACGTTCAACCTTTGTAAATATAATTTATTCACCTGCAGTCACATGACTGTCAGCAGGAGGGAAGAAGCCGTTAGCAGCAAGTCTAGCGTAGCAACTGACTATCTTCATGAGAGGGAGCAGGCTTTTTTTTTTTTTTGCGAAACTCGGCCAGTCTTATTCTGGAACTTTGATGACGTTTCCTTTAAGATCACCGCATATGTGGGAAAGTCAATAGTTTGTTTATTTCCAATCAGGCTTTAACCATACATTTTTACCATGTTGCTTTTAGGGCTAAGCCTAGTATAGCAATTGACTAGCTTCCTTTTTTGGTGGCGGCGGGGAGGTGGGACTTCTCTTTGTGTTAAACTAGGCTAATCGTATTCTGCAACTTTCTATGTTTTTTTTGGGGGGTGGGTTGTGTTTCTAACTTGGCTTTCATGCCGTGTTTTTAGCACCAAGTCTAGTGCAGCAACTGACTAAATTCCTGGGAGGAATCAGGCCCTTTGTTCTAAGCTAGGCTATTCTTACAGTATTTTGGAGCCAGGGGTATTTTTTTTTTATAAAGATACCTGTGTTTGACTGAAATTCTTTTTGGGTTTTTTTCCCCCACTTGACATGACACATTTTTAGCATGTTGTTTTTAGTTCCAAGCCTATCATAGCAACTAAGTAGCCTCCTTGGACGGTGAGCTTGCGCTTTGTGCTAAACTAGGCTAATCTTATTTCTGGAACTTTGATGACGTTTGTTTATTAAAATCACTGTGTTTGTATGAAATACTTTTTTTGGGGGTTATCGTTCCAACTTTGATATCACTCCTGTTTTTAGCGTCAAAGCCTAGCATAGCACTAAACCAGCTTCCTGGGAGGAAGAAGGCCCTTCGTGCTACGACAGGCTTGTTCCACAACTTTGATGACTTTTGTTCATTAAATAACAATGTTTCTGTTAGACATTTTTTTGGTTGGTTTTCAACTCGGCTTTTACTGCACATTTTTATCGTGTTGGTTTTAGCATGTGGTGCTCTTCTTCCCTCAGTGATGTTAGAAGGAAATGGCCTTACAGTTGACTTTGTTTTATTTTTTTTTCATGTACTCTGAAGCTTCTGACTTTGTGTCTTTGTGCTTTAGTCGACCTGGTGCTGAATGCTAGATGACGTCTCTAGTGCTGGATGATGACAAATCCTTCCCCTTTCGTGAGCTAGCAGAAAAGCTAGGCTGGGATCCTTCCAGTCACATGACTCGTTCTAACTGATGGTAGACGAGCGGTGCTGATGTTTACATGTGGTCACAAGGTGGCGCTGTGAGTTCTGAGTGAACTTGTGCCAAATGCAGTGTTCTATTGTAATAATGTGATTATCGTCGTTGGGCTTTTTGCCTCTGGTGAGTGTGTTTCTATTTTTACAGTTTACACATACATTATCGTGGACTGTAAATGGCTGCTGTTACCTTGGAGACAACACATCTTCAAAACATAGTCACATTAATGGACTTCCAGTTACAGTTTATCCTTTAAAAAAAACATTTCTCGTTATAGTAACCCCTGAATTATCGGGAGCCTCATGTTGCTCTGGCAACTCCCAGGCTCCAGAACCTGCCCTTCGGTCTTGCCTTCGTAACCGCTAACATCCACACGTTATGATGTCTTGTTGCTATGGTGAGTGCTAAGTTCCAGGGCTGCTTAGTTGCCGCGGCAACAACAACAGCAGCAGCAGCAGCAACAGTTTATTGACGATTGATGAGAGATGATTGGTTAGTGGCCGGCCACTGCCTTCCTTAAACCTTTTGTGTCACTTTGCCTTGTGAAAGACATCACGTGTTGAAGACATTAAAATAAAGCATTGACAAAGGATGGATGATTACTGTCATTTCTCAAAAGAAATATACAAGCTGATTTAAAAAAATTTTTTTTTTACATAATTTAGCTCAAGGGCCACCGTTATTTTTAACGGATAGAAAGGCCAGGTCTTTCATAGATTAAGTTAAACAGTTGAAGTGAAAAAGTGTATGTATGATTCCTCCCAACCAGTGTGCCGTGGCACATTAGTGTGCCGTGAAAGATTATCATGTGATTGGTCTGATCCCTGCACAACTGTGATGTCATTTTCAGTCGACAGAAGTGGCAAAATGGCTGCCCCCTGAGATGGCTAGATTTTGCTGCATAAACCACATTCCACAAACGCAATATTAATCAAAATGCCTTGTTTTCCACTTCTTTGGATTGGAAATAATAACTTTAGCGAAACCAACATTCCAAACAAGATACTAAGAAAATTATTCAACAATATTTTATATCCACTCATGTCCAATAGAAATTGTGTTTTACAATTAATCCCGAAAAACACCATTTACCAGTTAAGAACTAAATACTTCAAATTCCCAAAGCCAAGGAATTACATTTTAAAGTTATGAATGGGGGTGTATCCATCCAATGACTTTGTTAAACAACGATTTGGTATAGAAACAACAAGTAACTGTGTTTTTTGTGGTGAAATGGAAACGACTGTACTTTTGTTTTTTAATTGTATGTGGTCACAGACGTTAAGGACTGATATACATGATTGGCTTCATCCGAACGTTTTTCAATCAAGATAATTTTCTATAGAAGACGTTTCCTTTGGTATTGTTTTAAAAGATAAAATTAATGAATATTTAGTCAATACTATACTTATCTACACAAATGTAAAATTTTGAAGGTGAAAACCAAATTTCTTCTATTTTCATAACGAGTTTGTTTCTTTTTCGAAGACCCAGAGACTTATGAAAAGTAGAAATGCTATTAATCTTGTTTGTATAAGATAAGATAATATAAGATAACATAAGATAACATAAGATAACATAAGATAAGAAGGCCTTTATTGATCCCACAGTGGGGAAATTTTCAGTGTTACAGCAGCAAAGATATAGGTCACACTGGGACGGCGGCATAATGTAGCCATTAATGTATAACATTAACGGCAAACATTCAGGATCAAACCTATGTAAATATGCGCAGTAACTATGTGTATATACACGTGTATATACACACCAACATACATTCACATAAAAAGTATGAGGAACACTCATTTTAGCCTGTACATAGTACAGAGGAAAAATACTCTAAGTAAGTGACAGTGCTGCAGTGCTGCAGTGAAATGTAAGGAACAGCATTGGATAAAAATAAAACTAGACTAACAGTAGTGGGGAATGTTGAGTATTGCACGATATAAGATCAGGTGCAGGACTGCACAATTGCACTAATGTCCACCAGTTTGTAGAGACTACACAATGTTCTTGTTAAAGAGTCTGACAGCAGCAGGCAAGAAGGAGCGGCGTAATCTCTCCTTTGCACAGTGAGGGTGTAACAGTCTGTCACTGAAGGAACTGTGGAGTGCTGTTAGGGTGCCCTTGGAGGGGGTGGGCCGGGTTGTCCAGCATTGATGACATCTTAAAATTGACAAACACATGTTATGTGAAAAGCCTAGCAATTTTAATTTATTATTATTATTTTTTCTTTTTATTACTATTATTTGTTATTTATTTTGTTTCATGAAACTTTACTTTGTATTGTACACTAGTTCCTATTTACATTTTGTCTTTTTCTGTGATAAAAGCCATGACTGTTGTTTAAAATTAAAATAAAAAATAAAAATGAGATTTAAACCCGCCCGCCCCGCCAATCCGACCGGCCCCACCGCTGCCCGATTTACTGATTGGTCACTTGAGCTGTCCATATAGATCAGCCGATTGGTTTGACGTCAACCCGGATTTTCCCCGAAACGCCCACTCTGTCCACACGAAGGACGAAAACAAACAAGATGGACGCCAAGCAGGGTCTGACACTGCGATGCTATTGGTTAGACGGCGATCTGCAATTCCCGTACTCCAAGCCTTTTAAGCGTAGAGCTAGAAAACTAGAACTCTGATTTGAGCTTTCTCATTTAAAGTTCTACCTGCAAACATGTCACACGATTCATATTTTTGATTATCATCTTTACCACTTGTTCTCACGACCATTGTCATTTATCTCTTTGTATTTTCTGAAAATAATAGTAGAAGCAAAACGAAGGCGATCGATCTGTTTTCTTTATATCTACGCTCGCAGCTGCATCTGTGTGTACGTGTGTGCGTCGGTGCGGTGGCTGCTGGGAAATCAGTCTTATTTCCTCCGTGTTCATTTCGATCGACCTGGAAGCTCCGTACCTTCGGTACCGCTGGCGCAATGTCCTCCGTCAGTCCCGACTGGGAATCGAGCGGAGGCCAGGGCCGGACTGCGCTCGAGCCGCAGACCGTGTTTGTCATCCTGGACTCGGCTGAAAGTCTCAACGTGCTTCGGTCAGTCACCGTTATTTGTTCCGCTGGCTTTAGTTTGTCTTCTATTGGCTGCTCAGGAGCACCTAGAAGCCACATTGATTGGCAAATCTTATTCAGAATGTTTCGTTTTTACGGCGTGAACATGGCTCCAAAATGTGTGTATGGCGTCATCATTTCGGCGCTGAAATAAAGTCTCAAAGGTGAAATAACAGGCATCTCAAAACTGGGCTGTTTATGTCTCTCTAAACTGGCCCAGGAGTATGTTAAGTTGAAGTCGTTTCAGGTGTGGACGGATTTACGGTTAGCCTGATTTCAGTGTGTAATGGAAAAATTAAGAGTATTTAAAACTGTGTATGTCGTCACAATTTGGGCGCCAAAGTAAAGTGTTAAAAATCAAATATCAGGCAACTTTTTAATAACTTTTCAAACATGTCCGTCTAAACTGGCTTAGCATTGATTTAATTAAGTTTAAATCGTTTGGTTTCACTCATGGGCGGAGTTCGGTTTACAAAAAGAAAAAAAAAATAGTAACGGAACTTAAGTGGGTGCTGTAATGTCAAATTGATAACACCGAACGACAACGGTGTTCAAACTGTAAAAGTACTCAGTCTCTGTAGTTAATTGAAATTACAAATACTTGAGACTGACATGGAAGCAGAAGCGCCGATTCACCCCCAGCACTTAATTTGCAGGGGATATTTGCCGTTTCAATTCACTAGCACCCCACTAGGGCCCAGTCCCCAGTCTCTGGCCAAGGCAGCGACCTCACTGACATACACAAGTGTGATTCTCAAACATGCGATTTTGATAATTGTGTTATTGTGATAGGCACTAAGAGTCACAAGTTGAAACTAAAACTTAGTGTAACACTAAATGGTGTCTGAGTTTGCTCTGATTCTGTTTGCTATTTTTATGCCCTCTTTTAGCAAATAAGGCATGTTTTTTTTGTTTTCCAGAGGTGAATATAAAATAGTTTCAGCAAAGCTCTTGAAGCCCAAGCTAACAGGTCAATGTAAGGCTGTAGTTGTGCCTATGACCATATATGTACTGTACTGCAAATGATTGACATCTGGTTGGGCACACCTTCTGTCTCTGATAGGTTGCTCTTCCTCAGGCGTGACGGTTCCGTCCAAAGAAAAAGAAGGAAAATAGCAAAATACCTCTTTTTAAGTAAAAAAACAAAAAGTTCAGACTCCGAAATGTAGAGGAAAAAATACCGTCTAATACTCTATCATGTTGCATGTTTTTGTTTGGAGCGTGGTTAGACTAGACTTTTATATTATACAGTAGAAACATGTTCCCATAGCGTAACCGTGAACTAGGTAACAAAAAATGCTCTGTTAGCAAAAAAATAAAAAATAAATCCACTTTACTTTCATGTGTTTTTCAGATTACAGAGAGAAATATTTTAACCCCACAAACTGGTAGCTTTTAGGCTGTCACAAAACACAACACATTCGCCACTATGAAATCATTTTCTTAAGCAAAGCCTTGGATGGGCAAAATCTTGATTATCCAAATCTGTTGCTCTTGTTGTAAGGCTTCCTGGTTTATTTTCCTCCGTGTTGTTGCTGTCCCTGTTCTTTCCAACTTGTTCAGACTCCAAACTCTCAATCAAGCAAGATCTCAACTGTGGTCGACTCTACCTCTATCTGTTTATGTATTGTCATGCAATGTGTCATCATTTGCAGAGGTTAAAAACATTAACAAGTCTATTTTGCCAAACTAAGGAGTTGAAAATGTAGATATTTGGTTTCAAATTTAGATTTGAAGTTGTCAGAAAAATACTCAAATATTGATAACTGATAACTAATCCCGCTACTGACTAACGATGATGATGAAGCGAAGGTCGGAATATTCCTGACCCCTCTTTGCTTTCGGCGGGTAGGAGTAACACACACACACACAAAGGCAGAACTTGTTGGCTGTGTTTCTGTTTTTTTTTCTTTAGTTTATCGCAGTAATTAGGAAGAAATTAAGATGTGCACCACAGTGTCAGCTCATTTTCATCCGTGAGCAAAGCCACATATTTTACATTAGAAAAAAATGTCATGGCAGATCAAAAGAGTGGAAGGGTATTTAATTGTTCTTCATGTCACTACATTCCGCTGGCATAGAAATTGAATTTGTTCCCCCCCCCCCCCCCCCAAACACGCCCCCCCCCAACATGGGCATGGATTTTCGCTATTTGCGGGCTGGCCTGGACCTTATCCACTATGCATTAATTATACTATACACGACCAGCTATATCAGCTATATACAGGCAAGTAAAAAAGTAATCTGCCCCACAACTGTAGCCCAGAGATATTTAATGCTGACATTTTTTAATTTCATAAAGTCATGAGTTCGTTCCTGTGCAGAATGATTTACAATGCGCATGTCTCGAGTCCTGTTCAGATGGTGTGTAACTCTGTTATTACTTTGAAATGACAAAGCTGATTTTCCGATACTTGTTTTTATTAAGGGTTCTGCACACTGTGCATTCATTGGATGTTGACCTGTTCAGAAGGGGTCACAAAGGGAAAAGTTTTTTTTTTAATGACCAACAAAGTAACACAACACAACTAAAATGGCCCCAATACCTTCTTTCAAAAGACTTACACACAAAGAAACAGTGTCTACAAGGAAAATGACAAGATTCTTAAGACGATAATTTCCTACTGTCCCGACACAGCAATGTTAGTTTCATGGAAACTTTTGGTGGGAGGGAGGAGGAGGTCTTTGTGGTGAATTGTAGGAAGTGACTCAGCTGAAATACACACTCATTCATCAGCTTTTTGGGGAGGGGGTGGGGGTAATAATTTTTGGTGGTGTGGGGTTCGGAGGGGGCAGGACCGAAGAAGAAGATGAATAAACACATATTGTCATCCAAGACAGCATGCGTGTATGTCTGACCATAGGATAAACTAGCGTGGGCAAAGTATGGCCCACATGCCACATACGGCCCACTCTGGTCTTGAATCCGGCCCTCCAAGCATTTTCATGATCAAGACTCTCTGTATTAGCCACTGCTTCAATTTTATTGCTTTTCCACCCTAAAATTGGGCAATGAAAATGTTTTTTTTTTTCATTTTTTTATTTAAAATTTTATTCATTATCTCATTAAATGATTGTTTGATTTATTTATTGTAAGTAAGGTTATATTATTTCTTGTTTTTGTAAATAATAATAATGATTTTATTGAATGATTAGATAATTAACTATAGATAATACCGTTTTAAAAGAAGAAAGAATGAAACCTTGTTGGGGAGGATTCCGGCGTCAACCGAGAGGCTTCCGATTGGTCAGTTGTGTCTGTGCGCTCAGGGTGGAGTCTGGCATCGTCGCAGACATTGAGGTGGACGCCCTGCTGCCATCAGACTGCGACACCTTCTACCAGATCAAGAGTCAGCCCATCCGCAGCAGGTAAACGCTACCGACGCCTGGACCTGTGTCTCTACAGCATGTCGCGACGTGATGACGCGTTATATGTTTACATATTCCATCCTTAAAGCGGAAGTCAACCCAAACATATTTTTTTCAAAAATATGTTCTATACAAGCTCACTAGTTGAAACAAGTCATTCTGATAAATATTGCATTTGTGGAATAAGAGTTAGTCCCCCCCATTTTAGCCATCTATGGGGTGGCCAGTTTGTCAAAAATGACATTGCAGTTGCTCGGGCTCAGGTAACGACCAATCACCTGTTTTCTGAAGCTGAGCCATGATTGATCGTTATCTGAGCCCTGAGCATCTGTGATGTCATTTTCAGTCGACAGAAGTGACAAAATAGCCATCCCCTGAGATGGCTGAAAAAAACGTTGGATTTTGATGCTTAACTCATATTCCACAAACACAGTATTAATCAGAATGCCTTATTTCAACTAGTGGGCCTGCATAGAACATATTCATGAAAAAAATATGTTTGGGTTGACTTCCCCTTTCAAGGGGGACATCCATCCATTCATCCATCCATAAGTATATGCTTATTCAGTGTGTTTATTCATCCATTTTCTGGAGTGCTTGCCCACGGTATGGTAAAAAGTAAGACATTGTAATATTATTACAGTTATAATGCTTTGCACATAAAATAAGACATTTGTGTCATGATGTCTCCTCAGTGCTTCAGCAAGCGCCTCCTCTTCCTCCTCCTTGTCCTCCTCTTCATCCGTGCCAGTGGCTATGTCTTCCAGGTAAGCCTCTGGCTTCTCTCTTGGCCCGGTCATGACCGCGGAGTCCGATAGTGACGCCGCTCTTTCCCACAGGGTCCTGCTGCGTCAGGATCTGATGCGTCAGCAGGCTCTTGAGGAGGAGCAAAAGGAGGCGCAGCAGCAGCTCCTGCGGTTGCCCGCTGCCTCGCCGTCATCCCCCGTCTGCGTCAGCGCGTCCCCCTGCGGACCTGCGGCACAGGTCCCAGTAGAGGTGCTGAAGGTACGAATAGTTTCTCCCCGGGATGTCTCAGTCCAATTTTATGTGACGTCGCCACCACCAGGTTTGCAAAAATTCATAAGATTATTACTTTCGGATTCAACGTATATGTTTTAGATACATTTGGGAAAGGGGGGAGTGCAAGGCGGGGGGGGGGGGGGTGCTCGTGAAAGTTTAGTTGGGCATGCCGACAGACGGCCGTTTAAAATTAGAGGCCGACAGACGGGTACTATTTCCCCCCGGAAAAAAAAGGCGGATGACGGAAGGGTACCCGTGCTGCAGACAGATGACGAATAACAGACGCTCAATTTTTAGTAAAATGCCCAGCTCTGAGTATACATTAGTAAGAAATTAAACTAAAGTATAGATTATAACAATGCGAACAAATCTGTGGTTTTACCACTTCAACATATCCAACCTTTCGTGCTGCATGAAACATAATACAATTGATATGTAAACAGGTGGACTGCACTTCTTAAAAACTGAACTCGATAATTAAATAGAATGTACATAGCCTGCAAAAAATAAAACTTTGCAATCTCAAGTCGGTCACATCACACATGCTTAAGTATAGGTTAAGATTGTATGTTTTTATACTGTATGGCGTAACATTTTCTGATTTAAAAAACCAGCAGCGTGCATTAAGCAGCAGCAGCAGCAGCAGCAGCACCTCATTCATTGACTGGAGGATATGTTTTGTTTGGTCACCATTAGAGGTGGGCGATACATATCATTATCGATATCATTATCAATCTTGCTTTCACGATGTGTAATTTGACATTATCGAGTATTAATACTGCCTCGAAAAGCAAGTCAGCCGACGGCCGCAAAGGCACTGCAGCAGAGCTGTTTCCTCCTCATTCCATGGAGAAGTGTCGAGCGGGGATTCAGAGCGAGGCGCGAGTCCACGTCATCCGTAGTCTGGATATGGTTTGGAGTCGACAAGACTGACGTCGGTGGGGATAACATTGTTAGATGTGCCAAAACGGTCACCGTGAAGAGCAATTCTGTTGCACCACGAGCCGTACGGATGACGAGGAAAACTTGGCGACCGCGCAAGCACGCTAAACAAAAGGTTAAACACACACACCCAGAAAACAGTCGCCGAGTTGAACCAACAAATATAAACGCACGCACTCATGCGCGCACACACACACACACACACATACTCAGTACTTTAGCGAGCAAGTCAAACGTGACAGCCTGGATGATCGGTTAACATTCAGTTTACTCGCTTGTAGTCCGCATCATTCATAACTAGCCTGTATACCCGAGGCATGTTGCACAAACTACGGCGGTTTATTAGTGTGACGCCAGCACACACCCAAACATGAATAAAGTCACAAGTCTACATATCACAGCGACAAATAAGTGGGAAAATGCACTTTTCGGGAAATTGCAGTCTTGTTATTCAACTTTATTCTGAATACGTTGGCCAATGTATGAGAATGTGTGTTGTCAAGACGACCTCTCTCGCTTGGTGACACTTCGTCACTCGTCACGTATCAAATACATTTTTTCTCATTCTGGTTGCTGTAGTTAACACCTTTTTCTCATTCTGATTCTTCTAGTAGTTGGCAGTGGTACGCAAGAAACTTACTGCAGCTCAAAATGTCATATCATTATGGAATAACAGCAGAGACATTTAAATGACATAAATATTCCCAAAATCAATGTAAGTCTATACATAATTTTTAGTTTTTTATTGTTAAATATTGTCGTAGAATATCATTATGTTTCGCAGAAGTTATTTTTAGTCATTTAAAAGAGGTGTTGTTCACAAACGCTGTCCATCCACATTCGGTCTGTGAATCAAGTGCAGATTTTGAATATTTTTTCTAGAATATCGTCAAATTATCGTTATCGAGTTTTTTGAAAAAATATCGAGTTTTTTTTTTTTTTGCCTATATCGCCCACCCCTAGTCACCATTCAGTAGCGCCTGTGTGCAAACATCAGAGACGCGTAAATCGTAAGTCAACTTTTTCATTTTATTTTACATGCGCGGCACACATCAGAATGCTGTGGTTGCTCACACACGACAGGTCGTCTATTAGCACACACACTCAAATTTATCAGCCACACATTTGCACACGCAGGTGTGCGGATCACAACGGCAGCACCGTATTTTTTTTTTTTTTCTTTTAACCTTGCGAGGCAAAAAAGATGAAACATGTCAGATACTCATCTTATGGTCTCACGAGACGGAAAACTCGTCAAACATTACACACACCGACAGCGCATTCTTTAGTTACAACTATGACGTCTCTACCTGCTCCCACTGTCTCTCACTCGGTCCTTCCCTCAGCTCAGCTTGTGAACGTTACATGACCAAATTCTGAAAACGTGTGACAAAGATTTTTTTGTTTGTTACCTGAGCCCTGATCTGCTTCTTAATTCATATGCCTCAAACGTAATATTAATCAGAATGCAGTGTTTAGACGAGTAGGCGCGCATAGAACATATTATTGGCTACATTTACGTGGACACATGTATTGGATTGAAAGCCCGATCGCGATAAAAATACATCATGTACACACCCCATTCGGAATATTCTGACTGAAGCAAGACTGAACTGGTACATTTGCAGCTCCATTAGGAAGTGTTAACTGGACGTAACAGCACGCATAGGGAAATACGCTAACGTTCAATAATGAAATGGACGGAGCGATATTTTGTTGTCATGGAAGTTGCTACGGCTTCCTCTTCTTCTTCTACTACTATTTCCGGTATATTTGGTCAATCTGCGCAAGTCAAAATAATTTGTTCAGATTGAAAATGTGATGAATGAACCCGCAACTCCTTATCGGATCAATAATCGAAGTGTCTATGAAAACAGTACTCAACATAATTAACGGATCATAATAGCATAATTTGAATCCGTTCTCTGATCGGATTAAATAAAGTTTTGTCCATGTAAAACGTAGCCACTGTAAAGTACACTTTTGACTTCTTTAACGTCATTACATTTATTTTGCATGTTATTGAGAAGGAAATAAAGTCATTCCCAAACTGGAGACTTTATTGTGACCATAAAAGATCAACGTGCTTGTGAATGTGTTTCTACCATTATATGTTGTGAGCACATGTAGAGCGTGCTGACCTCCTGCCACCCCTCAGGTGCAGACCCACCTGGAAAACCCAACCCGGTACCACATCCAGCAGGCCCAGAAGCAGCAGGTTCGACAGTACCTCTCCTCCGCCGTCAAACCTGCCAATCGCAACACTCCCGGACTGTCATCGGACTCCTCCCCCAGCACCCGGCATGCTCTCGGCAGCCCCAAAGCGGAGGTAATGCGGAGTGGAGCGTGTGCATTTGTGTTGACGTGTTAGTGCTCAAAAGTTGGCACAATTTGCAAAATGGATAATAAGTAATGCAAAAGACTTGAAATACACCTTGACTCCTTGAAATGATTGAAAATTGACATTTTGTTTGCAAATGTGTGGTAAAAAGAGAGTATATAGTAGAGACTATGTTTTTTTTTTTTTTCTAGTTTTAAGCCATTTTGGCCACATTGAATGATGATAGGTGAAATTTGCAGGACGATAGTCATCTGTAAAGCATTTTAAGATTGTTGTCTTTGTTCATTAAATGAGCCCTAAAGACCAAGTGTGAAGTAAACTTGGCCATCCATCTTTTGAGTAATACTAACAGTTAAAACTATTTTAAGCATACTTTCATTTGTTTTTATGACGCAACCAACCCAGATTCAAAATTAGACCCATAGCAACACGCTTTTAACAACGAAAATGCAAATGTTCGTCAATCTCCGGTAATCTTCGTTTGAGTGACGTCATTTGAAGAGTTCAAGTTGCCAGTCAGCCGTTGTACTGCGTTGTTGCTTGTTCCATTAACTGCTCTTTGCAGTTGTTATCGTGTTTTTCGGCGAAATGCCTCTGTGCTGTTCCGGCGATGCATTGTTCACTTTCAGGCCAATAGTTGTTTGAGTGGCCAAAAGATAAGAATAGTAAATGGATGGTGTAAATTTCTTTCATGCTTTGTTTTTTTTGTATGATGTTTAATTACTTTAAATAGACTTCATTTGGCATTTTCCGAAATTTAAGCAACGTATCGCACTGAGTGGCAAACGTTTGCGAATGTTTGCGCACGGCCCGAATGTTGATTTTTCTTCAGGGTTTGTTCAAGGTTTCAAACATGTTTGAAATTTCTTTGCGACAAGAAAAACTGTTTGCGACCGTTCAAGTTGTTGGCAAACGTATGGCAAGCGTCTTTGCGACCGTTTGAACCCTGACGAAAAATCAACATTCACCACCTTCGCCATTTTACGATTTGTCCATTTTACAGTTGGTCCTGTTTTTCTGTTGTCTATCTCAACAGAAACTAACTCAATCCATTATGTTAAGATTTCAATTTGTACTACTAGTACTGGATCAACATTTCTAATCTTGATATTTTTCCACTAAATGACTTTCTATTAAAATATAACCGTATGCGTCGCTACCAATTTGGCTAATGGTGTGTGTATGAAGAGTATGTGTGTGTGTGTGTGTGTTTCATGTCCAACTTTATCAATCTGTTGACTGAGAAGTCCAGACTCAAGGTTAAAAGGGTGCTTTCTGATTGGTCCGTTGAGATGGAGGAGACGGTCATTGATGACATCATCAGCCTAGAGTCCAGCCTCAGTGACGACTTCCTGACGCTGCTCGACTCACGGCAGCAACTTGCCACAACGGTAATGCTCCGCCCCCTCCTCCCTTACGTTCTGTGTGTGCGTGCGCGTGTGTGTGTGTGAGGGAGAGAGAGTATGCGAATGTGTTAAACTGTGAGTGTATGTTTGCCTGAGAGTGTTTGAGTATGTGTGAGAGTGATAGAATGTGTGACTATGCGTTAGGGCTGCATGATGTTGGAAAAAAATGACATTGTGATTTTTGGGGGGTTTCTGATATATATTGCAATGTTAAAAATAGAATTTTCACCAGATGACTTGACTAGATTTGTTTGGGAATAATTTGGTTAACTCACCGTGACATCATTGTATTCATATAATATCGTTTAATCGAGACTAAGGGGGTTTATCTGTGAATGATGATTGCTGTGTATAAAGGGATCAGAGCGGTCATGTCTCGGTAACATAATTGATCATTTAACGTTGTACTTCACACTTCAATGTAAACAGCAGCAAAATATTAAACATATTTTAAACCCAAAAATAAAAAGAGCAGGTGCACTAGACCCTTGAGTCATTTAAAAACAATAGAAGAAAATAAAAAACCTCTAAACGCAGCAGCAGAGTTACAAACATCTTTAAACTAAACTATAAAATATTAAAAAGCTGGTGGACGAGCGCCTGAGTTGTTTACAAAAATATAACATTAAGATAAAAAAAAGAAAAACGTTGTGAAACTGCAGCAAAGTTGTAAACAAATTGGAAGAAAAATATTAAAACTTAAAGAGCAGGTGCATTAGTCCCCTGAGTTGTTCATAAAAATATAAGAATAACTAAAACGGTCTGTAAAACATATTGCATCCGTGATTTGTCGGTGCTGTTTGGACTTCTTATCATGAGGAGTTATGCTGGCAAAGGCTTCTGTAATTGGGTTTTTTTTTCGAGTAGATGAAGTTTCACCTCGGGTCCCACTTCTTAGTTTGAACTGCTCATACAGGGGCTTGTGACGGCGATTGCAGCAACAACGGCGGGGCACTGTTTGCAAAGGATGTTTTGATCTTCTGAATCTTCCTTTCTATAGCCGAAATACTTTCATATTTTGGATGCTGACTTTCTTTCGGGGACGAAATCCACTGCCGCTTGTGCCGCTGTCGTCTCCTCCATGCGTGTTTTCACGGCGGACGGCAGTCGCAGTGAGAGTGGGGGGCGGGGGGGGGGCCGCCGACTGATTGGCAGGAAGGAGGGGGTGAGCGAGACAGGCTGTGTAAGAGCACAGAGTCGCTTGCTGCTTTTATGAATTGTTCGAAGAAAAAAAAAAAAAAGTTAAAACGTCGCACGTCCTATCGCGATGCTCAAAAGGCACATCGTGCAGGCCTACCATGCGTGTGGTTGACAGTATGTGCGTGTGAGAGTGTGTGTGTAAGAGTCTGTGTGAGAGTGTATGTTAGTCTGTGTGTGTGTGCGACTGAGTGTGTTTGTCTACCTGAGAATGTATGTGTGTGTGAGAGCGAGTGTGATTTCAGAGTGTCTGTGAGCAGGTCAGAGAGTGCTAAAAATGTGTGTGTATCAGAAGAGAGCTTTGTGCGTGAGTGTGTGTGTGTGTGTGTGTGTGTGTGTAATTCTGAGTGCGAAGCAGAAAAAAAATTGATGAGGCAGCGTATTCCTGCCCGGAGGCTTCTTTTGTGTTGCTTACACAGATCTGACTCCTTCCTCTTCCTGGGCATTTGTGCATGTGTTTGTGCGAGTGTGCATGTGGTAATAAGGCTGCTGAGGGAAGTTTTGGGGTTTTCTTCTTAAGGGACGCTTCCTCATTTTTTAACAGTTGCTAAAGAGCACAGACAGAAGCAGTGCAACTGATTTGCCTGAGTGTGCGTGCGTGTGTGTACGCGCTAGCCCAGTGAGTGTGTGTGTGTGTTCGTGCATGCGTGTGTTGGTGCAAAGCGATGAGGATTTTAGTTTTCCTGCAGGAGCATGATAAGAGGAGACTTAAAGCAGAGGTAATGTTTTTGTTCTTAAACGTATCAAGAAGACCTTATTTTATCTCAACTTAGCAGTAACTCTCATTTGAACTTTGACACACAAAACAAAGAGGGGGAAGTTTATTATTTCAAACCTGAAGTGAAATTTTCCATTACTTTACCTGATGATTAGTGGCATGTTTGCTGTTGGCTATTGATTTTCTGAAGTTAGCAATTTGCGTCGACAGGTGCTAGCTTAGTTCCAAGAAGGTTGTAGCTAAAACATGATTTGAAGGGTGTACATAAAGGAAAACTGTCTTTTTAATGTTTGTGTACAAATAGTTGTGTGTCTGGAGTGCCTGTTACCTGCCTATTTCTGTAAATGTGTCTGTGAGCGTGCCCTTCCGTAAATCTGCCGCACTATTACCAAAGAGTGTGGCTAGTTACATAATGACCACCCCAATTTACAATAATAATTGATATAATGACCACCTCGCCCCTAGTTTCCCTGTTGGCTAAGGTGCCAAAATAGTGGTGCGCAGTATTTGCCTTTGGCCTACACTGCTGTAGTAATTGAGAGGTGTGTTTTGGTGGCTGGGTGATGAAATGCTGCATCTACCAGTGATAATGGAATTGAGTCACTCTGGGTGATCGCTTTAAGTGAGAGAGTAGCATTAACCTCTTATAAATATAAACATGCCTAAATGTGTGTGTGTGACTCTGGATCCTTGGGGCAGTTTGATAAGAGCATGCTACAGATATGATAAGGCATCGGGGAATTGTTTACACATGGAAAGTTTGATTTCTTTTAAAGCAACTCCGCGTCAGTATTAGACCTTAAAGGGCCGCTAATACGAAAATCACTTTTTGTTAAGGTTTTTAGTCATAAATATGCATTCCCCCAACCTGACTATAAGTGCCCAAAGTTGGGAGAGCAACTATCCACGTTTCCCTTTCCTATGGCCGTTTGTATCAACATAGCTCAATCAGCACTGACAAACGGGCCGTTTCAGCAGCCTGCAATTATATACGTCACTAACTACACACTGACCCGCCCCTTTTTGGTAGTACGTCCCTCACTCAGCGCGAACTCCGCCCTCAGCCGACATACAATTGAGTCGCATACAGGACACAACATGGAAGCCAGAAAAGCCCGTCGTGAGCTGCTCTGTACCGGAGTGCACAAAGGACAACAAACACCTTTTTCATCTCCCTCCATCCGAGCCGCAAGGCTTGTTTTTGAGGTTTATTTATAAATTGAATGTGCCCAAAGACGCTCAAGGAGTCGCCAGCACCAGCTCACAATAGAACGATATGCCAGATACCTGAAATGACTCAGTGTGGTTATCGCATGATTCATTTTAATTTCACTCATTTCTGTTACTAATATACGATTTTTTTTTTCCCTCACAATTTTGTTGTTTATTCATAAGACTGTAAATTAAAATCCTTCTCAAAACATATCTTACCGGTGAATTGTTCTGTAGTGCAGTGGCCCGTAATCTGCTCTGTAAATATGCACACTCAGGCAGACAGGGTCCAATCCTGGTTGGTCAACCATGCACTGCAACTCTCCTTCAACTTCATGAAGTCTTCTCATGACCTTATGGTATTTTTGAATGTGAAGTATAATATTGAGGTGTGATACAAATATCAAATTGGTATTCAGAATCGTAGTGGAATGATATACCATGGAAATTTCCCGACAGCAAATATTCTCCGCTTCTGTTGGCATAGTGGCGCACTTCCCACAGAGGCACCTATCAAAAAGCACAAGGCAGATGAGATGAGATGAGATGAGATTACCCAGTACTGAATAGGCCACATGGATAAGACGCAGTGAAATTTGCCATTTCCATAGTTTGCATAGAGCAGTTAGTTTTATATTACAAGTGGGTGCACTTGATTCGGGTACAATTTACAGTGATTACCTCACTTGTAATAAGCAGCACTGCCAGCTACGCGGGATTAGCGCTGTGACTAGCTAATGTTGTATTCACCCAAACAACCAAACACAATTGACAACTAAACCATTCTGATACACCCTGCTGTAGCCGTCAGGTCACTTCTTCTTCTGGTGACTCACCATATGGGTCGGATTCAACATCGTACTGAAATGCACGTACTGCGTGCGTTCACTGTGTTGAGCCATTTCTGTCAACTCTCGCATCGGCAACACAAGCTAGCTTCGATGTGATGACGTAGTTGACCAGAGACGGTCACCAGATGCTAACATACGTACAAGTAACAACACAATACTTATACATACTACATGAGTTGCGCTACTACAGAATATTGATATATCCTTGTCCAGGATATTTGTGGAGACTGAAGTGTGACTGGAGTATAGTTGAACACACACACACAAAAAAAAAGTTTTTGATTTGGCACCTAATTTAGAAATAGATTTGATAACTGTCATTAACCAGACAATACTGTAATAATACCTATTATAATATTTTGTACATAAACGTGGCATTTGGTGATCACCTACTGATGAGCACAAAAGCACGTGTCAATATTTCTTTAAGTTGCGGATGTGAAAAACTCAAGCGTGTAAACAAGCACGTGGAGCAGGCATGCCTTGGCCACGCCTCGGCTGCGTCTTGGCCATGCCCACCAAAATCTGCTCGCTTCATCCTAGGCTGTCAGTGACCTTCCTATTGGAGCCTATAATTCGACAACTAGGTGGAATTTCTTGAAAAAGTGTTTTGATACAGTATTAGGGAGTCCAGAGGATGTTTGTTTTTGACACTGCAAAGGCCCTTTAATAAAATATTTTCATAATTCTTCTGATGAAGCATTGACTTACAACCAGTTGAATGGTACCTTTGTCATGGCCTGAGGCGGTCTGTATAGCTTTTACTAGCACTAGGCAACTTTGAGAAGGAAACCACAAACCCTGCCACACACACACACAAAAAAAACGTACAAAAGTGCTGACTGCTTTACGGCATGTCACTTCCCCTTTCCCCATTAATTACAAAGGACAAACATTGTTATATTATATTGTTTGGACACAATTAGATTCACTACAATACAATTCAGTCCAACTGCACTCGAGCGAGAGCTCAGGATTTTACGACAGTACACTGATGGGAAATGTGGTTGACTTCACTCAAAACAAAGCACTGATTTTGTCCACATGGCGCCGCCATAATCATTGAAAACTTAAATTGACGCGATGTTGCTTTAAAATGTGTCAAAGTATAGAAAAAGTCAAGAGAGCGAATGAACGCGTTTTGTCGTCTTGTCACTTCACCCTGCAGCTCCCCGGTTTGGTTTTGCTTGCTAGCGTTTGCATGTCAGCCAACCACACTGTTAGGCAGAGCTGGCGGAACAAGGGAGACAGTGGGGGGCATGAGCCAACCGACTTTTTGGCTGCCTTTGAAATGCATTTTTGCGTCTTTTACCACGTATGCTTTCACACAGCTTATTTATTTCATTAGGTGGTGCCTATCTGAGCATATGTTGCTTATCAATTATACAGTATGTAGTGACTCATCAAAGTGATTTATGGTGGTGTATTTAATTTTTTAGCATGGTTGCCCTCTTTTTCTTAATGTGTTCCTCTGAGCACTGTTGACAACCCCCGCCCCCACCGCCTCACATACACACGTACACTCACAATTAAAAACTCTGCAAGTTTTTACGCTCTCTGCTGTTAGGCTTCATATTTGTGTCAGTAGATGTTCACGGAAGCCACGTTACGCACCTGAGCGGGTTCATCTGTTAGTGGTTGACTCTGTGCTCTGATGGGTTGTTGCAGCTGCCAGTGGCGGCGGGAAACATGCCGGACATCTACGGGGAGAGCGGCGGGAAGGCCACACCCACTGTCGCCGTTAGCAACAGCTGCCCGGCCGACCTGCTCACCGTCAAGCGAGAGCTGAACAGTAGGTTGAAGCGCTATAGTGTTTCCATGGTTACAAGAGCGGGATGACGTAAAACGGGTTGCAAATGCTATTTGATTTTTCAATCAGTGTGCTAGCTGCACCTCCACTCTTTGTTGAAAAAAATGACGCACGAAGTGTCATATGGAACTTTTTAAAACTACCATGGCGTCCAATCTGGCCAAGCACCTCGCTGACCGCCTGTTATACCGCCAGTTTAAAGAGCGACAGGTTGTGATGCATTTCTCGCACTTCCCTCGAAAATGAGTAATGTGAATTATTTTGTTAACAATTTGACGAGGCATTCGACTAGCTGGGAGCGGACGAGAGAAGAGTAGACACACGCACGCACACACACTCAAAGCAACGTTATGTTGAGTCATTATCAATTAAATGATGATATTTGCTTGACAGTGACGGTGGAAATGTATTGTCAATATCAACAATGGATGACATGAAATGCAGTCACATAGGTCATGAATATGGCATGTAATGTAAAAGCTAATAGTGAATAAATGTGTATATACTGTATAAAGTATTTATTAGGGCTAGGGACGATACACATTTGTCCCGATCCGATATGGATCCTTATACTCGGGTTGCAATTCGATACGCATTGCAATACTTAAATATTTTTTAAAATATATATTTCAAAAACTGAGGCATATGTGTTTCCAAAGTTTTAACTTAAGTGCCATTGGAAATTGTTTAAGTGTCACGATTGAAAAGTGCATAAACTGTTCCAGTAACTGTTCCTGACACACAGGAATGCAAGATAGAAAAAAATGAAAAAGATAAATAAAACACCAATCGCAAAGCGCGACTTTAAGGACCTCAAATGTTCCAGAAGTACGTTATAGAACGTGCAAAACATAACATAAGTAGTCTGCCCTCCCTGAGCAGACTGAGTACAATTTGGCAGATAGCGAATCATCCCTCAAAGAGTCCAATGTTGCTGGTTTCAAGCCGTTTATTACACTCCACTTGAAGTTAACTGTAAAACAAACAAAAAAAAAAGAATTGCACATAGTGAACATTCGAACATAAATCACAGTACTTTTATTTCCCGAACGTAGTTAGCTCATGGCTAATGCACAATGAAAACGCCATTAACTCGCTAATGAAAATTATTGCGCAAATCGCGGCACACAACCATAACCAAACAGTATGGACATGCAGGTGGCAAGGTTTTTTTTTTCATTTTGGGTTCTGCCATCAGAACTATATCCAGTTTTCTTTGGGTGGGCAGAGCATGTCCGTGGGTGGGCACTGGCTGTTGACCGAGTTAAGACCCTCCCCATCACCTGACTGGTAGAGAGACTGTGTTCTCTCTTCACTTTGATTGGTCAGCACAACTACATCCTTAGGCATGAATTTGACATTGTCATCACTTCTTACTTCCTGTTCAGTGAACGTCAAGATAGAACATTCTCCAAACCGCAACAAATCACTTCTCAGAAGGAAATAATGCAAGTAGAAATGTGTGTATCCTGTTCGTATAAAGTGGTATTGTTTTTTTCAGGAAACATCTATCTGCTTGAAAAAAAACAAATCAAAGAAAACTTATTTATAAATTATATTTCTATGAAAGTTGACATCATCCATCCATCCATTTTCCAAACCACTTACAGTGCCTTGAAAAAGTGAACTTTTTCGTGTTTTGTTGCCTCACAGCCTGGAATTAAAATGGCTTGTTTGAGGGTTTGCGTCTTTTAATTTACAGAACATGCCCACAGCTTTGAAGATGTGATATGTTTTTTATTGTGAAGAAAACAATAAATAAGACAAAATAATAGAAAACATCATTGTAGAGCCACCTTTTCCTTTCCTGCTGGAAGGTTTAACCTCCGTCCTAGACTCAAATCACTGACAGACTGATACAGGTTTTGCTCAAGAATATCCCTGTATTTACCACCATCCACCCTTCCCTCGACTTGGACCATTTTCATGATGGATTTGATGGTGCTCCTGGGGATCATCAAAGATGTGGATATTTTTTTGTGACCCAACCCAGACTTGTATTCCTCAACAACTTTGTCTCTGACTTGTTTGGAGGGTTCTTTGGTCTTCATAGTGGTGTTTGGTTAGCGGTGCAATTTCATTAGATGTTGCAACCTCTGGGGCCTTTCAGATGAGGTGTATGTATACTGACAGGTCATGTGACACTTAGATTGCACACAGGTGGACTTTGTTTCACTATTTATGTGACTTTTGAAGGTAATTGGTTGAACCAGAGCATTTCAGGGCCTTCATAACAAAGGGGGTGAATACATATGCACATGGCAATTTTCAGTTTTTTATTTTTAAAAACTATTTTGCGTAGATCCATCAAATACAATTCTGATTTGAATATAATTTAAATTAGAGGTTGTAATGTAAAATATTAGGTAAAAGGCCACGGGGGTGAATACTTTTGCAATGCACTGTATCCTCACAAGGAGTTAATGCGAATTCTAAAAGGGCAAAAAAAAACAAAATGTCACAGTCATTTGCGTGTGCAAAAAATCAGATTTTAATTTTATTTTTTTTTTTTTTTAAACTCAGAATTTATTTTTAGGCCATATAGCCCAGCCCTAATTAAAAGCACAAAGTGTACACATAAACAATGACGATAATGACAATGATGATGACATTGCAGATGTGGATACGAAAGCGCTGATGAAGGAGCGACAGAAGAAGGACAATCACAACCTGAGTAAGTCCTTAATTAACAAGCTAATTGACAACTTAATTAACCAGATTAAGAGCTGCTTTTTGGTTTCCAGTTGAGAGGCGACGACGCTTCAACATCAACGACCGCATCAAAGAACTGGGTGCGCTCGTCCCTAAGACGCCCGACCCGTCA
This sequence comes from Filicampus tigris, assembly GCF_054856515.1. Classification (NCBI taxonomy): domain Eukaryota; kingdom Metazoa; phylum Chordata; class Actinopteri; order Syngnathiformes; family Syngnathidae; genus Filicampus; species Filicampus tigris. The sequence continues at coordinate 33,025,309 of NC_141217.1, forward strand.
GTAATCACGTCCACCCTCTCATTGGTCACTGTTCGTAAAGTCGAGTGCGCTAACGAGGCCTTGTGATTGGACAGGGACGCCAGGTGGAACAAAGGAAGCATCCTGAAGGCATCGGTGGATTACATCCGAAGACTTCAAAAAGAACAACACCGAGCTCGTGACATGGAAGAAAGACACAAGAGACTGGAAAACACCAACAGAACCCTGATGCTGCGCATACAGGTCAGTGGCACTCACCTGTCAATCACACGTCGGTCTCGCCCACCCTCCACAACACACCTGTCAATCACAAACGTCTTCCCCCGCCTACTATTGAAAACACCCTGTCATGCCAACCCATCTATCACGAGTTTTTCGTTTTCAGGAGTTGGAGCTTCAGGCAAGCCTCCATGGCGTTCCTTTTTCTTGCGGTGATGGCACCCCCACCGACCCACAGGCCTTCCTCTCCGTTGTAACGCCGTCGTCGGACACGCTGGGCTTGGCGGAGCTGAACGAGCTTCAAGGCGGCGGCGACACCTTCTCCACGGACCTGATGAATGACACGGGGCTGGCGGCGCTGGACGACTTCGGAGACATCTTGATGGAGGACGGCGGTCTGATGTCACCGGTGGGCGGTGCCGACCCCATGTTGTCATGTGGAGCGTCTCGCTGCAGCAGCAGGGGGAGCAGCATGGACGACGACCTCTGATCAACCAATCAACAATAACTACCGCCATTTCCTCTGACACCGTGGTGACCATGCCACCACCCCTCTATCATAGTAATAATGTAATGTCATTACCCTCCTACCACCGTGACTGCCACCATGATAACCATGGCATCCCCCTCTGTCGCCATGGTCTATCAACATTATATGCTTTTTTCCTCTGTCATCATGGTAACCACACCATCACACCGCCTATCTCGCTCCCTCTCGCTCTCTCTCACTCTCGCTCTCTCTCTCTCTCGCACTCTCTCGCTCTGTCTCTCTCTCTCTCTCATTAATATATATATATATATATATATATATATATATATATATATATATATATATATATATATATATATATATCGTCATAGCTACATTAGCATACAGATGCTATCCAGCCACGCTAGTATTGTTGTTTGTGCTACCTTGGATTTTAGCTATAATCTAGTGCGTTATCAGCTAACACTTGGAAGTCAGTGCCAAAATTAATTGAAAAATATATGCACACACACACAGAGCTGGGCACACCGCCTATGTGACGGACGCCCATTTTGTAGGCGATCAATGTGAAACTTAAAAAAATAGTCAGATTTAGCATAGTCGGAAGCCCATTTTTCCCCCAGCTATGTAAACGTCTATTTTAGTCTTTTCGTAAAATGCCCAGCTGTGTGCGTGTGTGTATGTATATATATTTTTTATAACAATTTTCTAATTGGGGGGGCTTCCGTGGTGAGTATGTGAATATGAATGTTGTACGTATGTGTCAGTTTTCTGATTGAAAGGCACTCAGCAACTCCAAATAGTCCTTGTGTAATTTCTGTTGATTTTTTTTTTTTTTACCATTCTGTTGCTGGTACAAACGTTTTTGGGACCAAATGCCCACAAGTGTGATGTCACATTTCAGGTGTTTACTTGCTCATATTAGTTAGCAAGCACTAGCAGTTAGCTGCGAGGCAGGAGCGTGTGTTAGCGCGTGCTAATGCTAGTTAGCTGCCGACAAACAAGTCCGTTAGCATTGTCCCGTTGAGGGGTTAGAACTTTTCATGAATACAGGTATGTGTTTTGTTTTTATAATAATGAAAATTATCTGTTTCACTGTCAGGATCAGAAAGGGAGTTGTTTTATTGTTGTTTACAATCATGTAACATTGTATCATATCTATATATAGAAACTTTATATAGAAATAAAGTGAGGAAAAAAGTCTTCTTTTTCCTAATGTACTATTCAGTCCTTGGGGTTGGCGCTGAACAATTTTAGGAAAAAATTGTATTGCGATTTTTCGGATAGATATTTCGATTCGATTTGCGATTTTCTTCAAATGAAGTTCAGTGCATTTTCAACATTTACAAATACGACAGAAAATGACATCATACTATCAAATACATTAAAACCATTACTTTAATAATGCAAGTACACTAGAGAGGTTTTCTAATAGAAGACATCCTTTTTCAAGGTTTTTAAAAGGGTTCAAGTAAGACAAGCCCTACTATACTACTTGCCATCATGTATAACTGAAATTATGTGTCATAGTATAGAAATATAGTAAATACACAATTATTTTTTTAACCAAAATGTATAATTATATATAAATATTTTCCCCATATTTTTGCCAGACACTTAACTGCTTCAAACAGAGACTGAGGGCTTAGCAATATGGCCAGAAATTCATATCATGGTGTTGATTTAATATGTTGGTCCTAACAGTAATGGTGTAAAAGTCATAATGGAAGTATTTCTTATTGGGTTATTTAAATGTGAAAAGGTCAATATTTCCTGTTAAAAAGGGTCAGAAAGTATCATATTCATTCTTCTCTCTGCTTCTTTTCATTCAACATTTGTATTTTCATGTAAACATTCTCTAAACATTTTTTTAAAAAGGTTCCTTTGCAAGCTGAATTAAATAAAAACGATTTTGATATTTATTAGTGTGCAGATCTCAAAACTCAGTACTCTGTGGTACAAAATAGTACAAATCAAATGTAAGCAATTGCTGATACTATTATATTTTGACATCGATCACTTCGTCACCTTTTAGCGTCTTCGAGCGTGTGCTAAATTGCTAATGTAGTCGTCTTATTTTATGGCTTGATACGTATTATGTGTAATACACATTTTCTGTTCATAGCCGCTGGCTCTACAGACGAAATGCGGTTCTAGCCAGACTTCTGTAAAAAGTGTACTGTACAACTAAGCGTTTATTTGGGTTTTCCCCGACTCTCCAATTAGCATGCTTAATTGTAGGCGTTCCTGAACACGTTAGTTTTGTACTGATTTCTCCAAAACAAATTGATAAAAGTTAACATGCAAGATAATATCATTTTCCTGATAAAAAAAAAAAACAACATAAATTGAACTTGTTATTGAAAAGTAGACCGTGTCGTGATCCCTTTCACGACTCCTCGTTCGCTTCCTTGGTGAAAGTGCTATTTTTACTGTACTGTAGTTTATTTGTCATCGCGGAGGAAAGCATCAGCATCACGCAGCTCCTTACTGCTGCGCACGGACTTACATAAGATATAAATAAAGTCCGCGTTTCTGAGGAGCAAGCAAGGTAGCTTAGCGGCTAGCGCTGCCAAGCATCCGCGAAAGACATCACTTTCCCGAGTATGGGTGACAGTGAGAGCGTGACGTGACCACTAGAGGGCATTAAGAAGTCTCTTGAAGAATACCACGTGTGTATATTTATCAGAATTTATGCATGAATATGTGCGCATGGTTTTGATGTTGGCTGTCCAGTCTCAAAACTTAGCTCCATGGTCACCTGCCGTTATCTTTTCAGTTACTTCCTGTTTCCTGTTTGGATTTTCCGAAAACAGAACCACATCCAAATTTCCTATTCAGGCCGGCCCGCCCCACCTGAGATGTCAGTCACGCTGGGATGATTTGGGATTCCGCTTGCACAAAAGGGCACATAGAGACAAACAATTGACAGGACAATGACAAGGTACATTAATGGAATTGTCGCCAGCCAATGGCAGGCCCCACATAACGTTTGTTTATTTATTTATTTTATTTTTATTTTTTTTTACTCATAACCTCTGGACTATGAGCTAGACATGGTAACCATTTTAACTGTGCTTCCCTTAAATAAGTTAGTTCATGTAATTGCTACTTAATGAACTGTACTGCAGCCTGTGTAAGGACACATATGACTCCTAGTAATGTACCCAAGGTCATACAATGAGGAAACAAGACTCCTTGTCAAATTTGGAGCGACATCATCTTGTAGCCTTCTCTGATTGGCCACTCTAAGAGGGGAAACATATGGCACAACATTCCAAACAAATCTCCAAACAATCTGCCGAGCTGCAGCACTCCTCCAGCACCCCGCAGTCCAACGGGGCCGCACACGCCTCATCCCAGCAACAGCAGCAGCACCAGCAGCAGGTGTCAACAAACCAGCAGCAGCCGGACAAGCCACCGCCGCATGTCATGCATCTCTCCGCCGCCCTACACATGGACGGAAGCTCGCAGAACAGACACGCCAGCAGGCAGAGAGCACAACAGTCTGTGGAGGACATGAGACAGTCAATGCCAGGCAAGACAGCGAATGCATGGAGAAGAGAGCACCGTTGTGTCGTTCTTACAACTTTGCAGACCCATAACGCACCTGTCAGAAGAGTCAGAATGTCGTCTAAGTCACTGGTTCCAAACCAAAAGTGTAATTACTGTAGTTAATTTGTTGCGTGACCATGTGTGCTTGAGACAAAACCCTCTCAAATCATCTTTCCCCATTGAAATGAATGGAAATGTCATTAATCCGTTCCAGCCTCCTAAGAAAAAAAAACCCACAACCTGCTGTGTTTTTAATATATATATTTATTAAACACACACTATAACAGGGGTGTGCTATTTATTTTGCAAGTGGGCCTCATGGAAAAATTGGAATGTTTTGTACAAAATCGACCTAACCCAAAAAATCGAGTTAGATTGGCCCAAGTAGTGGATTGGTCCATTTTTGACCCAACTCTTTTTTAAAGTGTACATGGAGATGGTCACACCGTTACTCCTCTCTGTATCCTGCAGTAACATTAGTCATCTTCATATATCCGTTGCTTAAAGGAACATAACTCCACAATACTGACGCTATTTGTCTATAGCTTTTTGTATTGTTGGTCATGATTAAGTTAAACTCACTTTTCTAAGACAAAGCTTTAGTTAAACTCACTTTTCTAAGACAAAGCTGTGTGGTTGTCATGTCATGTCATCTTCCAAACCGCTTATCCAATATAGGGTCGCGGGGAGTTGCTGGAGCCTATCCCAGCCGTCAATGGGCGAAGGCAGACTACACCCCGAACTGGTCGCCAGCCAGTCGCAGGGCATGTGTGGTTGTAAACACCAAATATAATTCTCTTTGTTTTATGTTTAGTTTGATAGTAAACTTCAACTCGGAGTGGCGATAAACAGCTTTAAGCCTCTGTTTTCAAGAATTGTTTACACTGCCACCTTACAGCTAGCAAGTCAAAGCAAAAAATCGATTGAATGACAGCCTGTATCTCCAAAAACATGTACAAAGGTCAAGTTGCTTTTATCTCAAAGCACATGGAAAAAGTACATGTATTAAAATGATTTGAAATGTATTGCATATTAAAATCAAATAAAAAACCCTACCTAAATAAATGTTTAAAGACAAACATTTCTTAAAGATTGTATTCAAATGTGCTATCATCCCTTGATATATTGAGGTTCACTTATTGTGGGTTCAATGCATCGCAGCTTTTTTTTGCTTTATTGTATAGTACACTACACTACAGTCACTCAACTGCACATTTTCAATAAAGTTACTGTTGTTAGCTAATCGAATATAGCCTCTGCACCGCAATAGTTAGAACGAATTGTAATCCATAACTGGTGGTTTAGAGAGTGGGACGATGGAAAGAGTCAGTAGTGCTCATCAAATCGCTTTATTAAAGAAACTAATAAATACATTAAACAAAAGAACATTCTTAACACACCTGCCCATAGCCTCAACTGATACCGCCATTAACACCAGTGTACACAGTCATAGTTACTGCAGTGTAGAATGTGTGTACGTCAACTGCAAATGGACAATTAATAATAATACCTATATGCTTGATTTTTGGATACAGTGTATGCATGAAACTTTAAAAATATTTGGTCACTACTTAATGGATTATCAAATTTAACGACCACAATAAATGAGGGATTACTCTATTGTATTTAAAAAATAAGTACAAATAAACAGTTAAAAAAAAAAAAAATATATATATATATATATATATATATATATATATATATATATATATATATATATATATTTTTTTTTTAGATACTTTAGATGCAACACTTTATTTTCACTATCTCTTCCAAATGTTGCATTCACTCTGTGTGCGTGTGTGTTTTCAAGCGTTCCCTGCCCCACAGAGATAAGGTTCATGTTGGAGGTGTCCCGCTGATAAATGCGATGGGTGTGTTGATCTTTCTACTTCCTGTCACAGTTACGTACTCCAGAAATGTAGAAAACTAAACATATTAATGATGACCAGTCATCATTAAAGGTTAAACTATGTTAAATGTTGTTTGTGTATTATTAAATATAATCCATGACAAGTTATCTATTTGATCACTACTTTATGATTTTATTTGCCAAAACGATTTATGGGTGCAGATTTCATAGGTCAAATTAAGCGCGTCATCGCTGTTATGCACTGCTACAACATTACACAAACAACATGACTGTGAACAGAGGAGCTAATTAAGTTGTAGTTTAAAAAAAAACATAAAAATAAAATTGAATTTAAATGCAAAATATAATTTTTTTTTTTTTTACGTTAAAAAATGCCCTCTGGAGTAAATAAAAGAACCTAATTCTTTAAATGTGTGTTCATTTAGGTTTGTTTCATAGCTCTACTCAATAGTTTGGAAAAATGCCATCAGAAGTTGTGACTTTTTAAAGATGAAGGGATAGCTCCAAGATAGGCACTTGACCCAATTTTTCCCAAACGCCCGCCATCCGTGACCTGGGCACCCTTCCGCCATCGTCCCTGCGTCCTTATAAAATAGTCGGTCATCTGACTGACTGGCGATGTGTCAACTTCTTTTGACGGAGGATGAGTGCTCCTCCTGTTGTTCGCTTGAAGGAAAGGGAAGTCAATCCCTCCCGCATACAAACATGGTGAACATGCATGAAACAAGCGGCATGATATTTTACATTCGGTCTGAAGTAGTGTGTTGGCGGAATATGGGGAACATTTATCGTCATCTCGAAATTTGTAGAATAGGCTTGTCATTATTATTATTTTATTATTGGCTGTATTTGATGCTTTTATAACCTACATTTTGCTGCATCTGCACCACAAAATGGGACAATAAAGACTTTCCAGTTAGACTAGCGACCAGAAGTTATCACACCGTTGTACCCCAAGTGCTCGTGGAAGTTGGTCGAACTTGGAAGATGGAAACGCTAACGGAAACGAAATGATAGGCGGACGGGCCTATTGGCGATGACTATTTGGTCTGGTCTGACAAAATGGGGGGCAGATGGACGGTAGATTGGTACCGCTACTGCATACAGAAGTTGATAAATGGATCTGGAATTTTTTGTAAAATGCCCAGCTCAGGGTATTTCCACATCAAAAATCAAAATTGTGTCAACCATTTGCTCCAATGGAGTGCAGTAAGGCATTACAAAAAAAACATTACCTGTTTTAGAAACAAAATGGAATTGCTCCATTGTCCAAAACTTGATAAATGATGTAATCCAGTAAATGACATGATCAAAAATCCCCACAATCGTGAAGTTTCATTATGTTTGCATTACATTAAAATTGATTAAAAAACACAAAATAAAATTTAAAAAAAAAAAAAGGTTGCGAAGTGGACACAAATGGCCAGCATAGCATAGCATAGCACTCACCGTCTCCTGCCACTTCTTCAATGAGGGCGGTGTTTGTCTTGAAGGAGGCGTGGCTTTTACCGGAGGAGAGACATTCTTGATTGGTGGGCGCCGAAGGAGGAGGAGGAAACCGTGACAAATTGTCCACTCCTGAGGTGACATCGGTGATGACATCACTGTTTACATCATAATGGGTCATGTTTATTTGAACGTTCACTTCCCTATGCGTTTCCAAAGAGGCGTGCTGGCCTGTAGTTGAAGACAGGTGAAGTCAGTGAGTAGCCTATGCTAAGATAACGTTAACATACTTAACTATTCTTCACATTCTTTTGTCAATATATAACCCCACCTGCACTTTGGAGTAGGTGCGGTTTGCCGGATGATGGCTGGCTGGAGATGCATTCTGATTGGTCGGTGCATTCAGTAACTCTGCCTCCTGGGGCACAGCAGTGTGATGTTATCACATCCATCCTGGCCTATGAGAGACAAACAGTCTTGTTTTGTGAAGAATAAACATGAATCGATCAATATTAGCTACATAAGTCAGGTTACTAAACCAAACAGGACATTTAAAGTCATGATGAAATTACAGACAATGAAAACTCTTTACCGCCCCCTGTTGGACACCGCAACTGCAGAAGTGGACATGTTCACTTTATGAAGTTATTATCAGAAGCAAATGCTGGTAACACAGTTCTATGCTAATATTGCAGCTCTGCTTACCCATTGGCTTTGACGTGAGAACGCTTCAGCCACTGCATTAAAGTAATTCTTTCACTCCGGAACTAACTGCCAAATCGTTGGTTGAGAAACTTGGTGTGGTGGTGTTTATTAATTAGTCAATTAGTCCCACTGTAACAATTGTGATGGCAAAATTTAGAAGTGCTCACTCAGATAAGTAAATAAAGGATTGATAATTAAAGATTGACTTGGTTGTTTAATTTCACATTTCATGGATGGACAGCCATTCCTGACTTTGTTTAAAAACATTAAAACGTCACTTATATATATATATATGTTCCTTTTAGATAAGGTTAACACTTCTTTATTTTTCCGTTCAGATTACTTTTATCCATCTGTTTTTAGTTATTTTTAAAAGCAACGTAAAATTCTTTGCAAATCCATCATAATAATAAGAGCTGTTAGTGGTTTTGCTCATTAAATGATGTCAGTAATATTTGCCAAAAAACCAACCTTCAGCCTCCGCACGCTGCTTTGCCCTCCTTGAAGGCGTGTGCGCGTTTGTGTCTGTGGCACAGTTTCAAGTCGGATGGGTGGTCGTTTGCGTGTGTATCCATGCGAACGCCCACCTCACCTCCCACTCCGTTGCACGTCACAACAAGAAATGCGGTTGATGTGGCCGACAGTTGTGGTGAAAACATATTCTTGAGAAAATCACGCTGTAAATAAAGACGGCCATGTGTTAATGTTGACCATAAAGTACACTGCGCGCAATTATCAACAATCATAAGCATACCTGTCAATTTATGCGTTTTCCCCGTATTTTATACGTTGTTTGATCATTTCAAATTGTGTACGCCGTATAAAAATTTTTGTACGGGGAAAAAAAATTAAAAACTCGTTTTTTGTTAGACTGATCTCGTCTTGTCCATTTCGGCTCTAATCCGGAGCCTCCGTTAGCGATTCCGACTGCAAACTTGGGTCGACTTTCACGAGCATAGCGTCCTCAAACCAGCCCCGACCCCTCCCACCCCCACCCCCGTTAAGCGATAACCTGTGTAAGATTCTATATAGAAATGTCCGTTCCGTTTCCCCCACATCTCCCGCTGAGCGATGAATACTATGTAAGATTATATATAGATACGATATAAGATTAATATATACAGAAATGTACGGGCAAATTACAATTTTTGTAAAATTCAGCACTGCCCGGGTTTGACAGATATGTATAAATCATAATAACGTAATCCAGACGATGAAAAATTGGGCACTCAGGGGCCACATTAGATTTTAGTAAGAAAAAAAGTAAAATTGATCCATCATTAAATTACTCAATCTGAATGAATTTTCATTACCTTTTATGTGTTTTTGTGCCTTTTTATTCTGAATTACTGTATTAGTTTTTAATATATTTCAGCAAAGTTTATACGTAAATACATATTTTCACAACAAGCGTTTTTAATCGGAAACAATTGAACAGTTCAAAACAGCAATAAAACATTTTTTTAAATAAATAATGTTATCGATACGTCCGAGAGCATTTTAGTTGTAGCTCTTTTTGTGACCTTTGGGTGTCGCTGCCACTCTGCTTAGTCAACTAAAGAAAAAGAAAAAGAAGAAGAAAACGCGTACGAAGATGCTACTGCTGATGCTGTGTAGAAGAGGAGGATGAAGTCGAACAAAGAGAAGGTTGTTGATGGATTTTGGCGGATAAAAAGCGTCTTTTGCCTTCCAACCAAATGATGGTGAGTCTTGTGATGGCAAAGTAGAAAGAAAAACGACGATGCCAAAGACGCATTGACGGTTGCTACGCGCATGTTTTCGGTCTCCCATTCTTCTACGCGTTTGTAGTTCGTCCTTCACATTTCGCATCTTCTCAGAGGTAGCAAAAGTAGCAAAAGTAAAAGTGTGTACAGATACTTTTGGAAAAAAGACACTGGTTAAGGTTGAATTACTGAGTCAACCAATTTGTTTAAATAAAAACATAAAAGTACGGATTGTGATATGTACTTCAAAGTAAAAAGTAAAAATGATTTTTTTTTAACTGCCAGTTATACAGACATTTTCCTAATTTGTATAAACAATGCATCTTGTCACTTCTGCTGTACATATGTTAATAGTTCCTCTACACCTGCTGACAAACTCTTTGAAGTTTAAGGGTCAGATAAAAGATGTCAACCGGTAAAATCATAGCATAATTGATTAACAATAACAACAATACAATAACAATACAATAACAATAATGAATAACAATAAATTGGTGGTTTTCCTCTTGTTTAAAGCAAAGCAATACAAGTACTGTAGCATACATTAGGACAAACTAAATTTGACGATCCATTCTTCACAAAACATTGAGATCAACCTCAGAATTACTTCAGTCTATTATATGCATGTGTGCTGTACAACTGATCACAGTGATTACAATAAAGGCACAACATTTTAAATAACAGACATTTCAAATTGAAATATATACACTAGTTTTGCATTTTAAAATTAAATTAACCCAAGAAAATGCAGGAATTAGTTTTCACTCTATTTTCTAACTTGGCATATGGTTGGTATCCAATGAACAATAGAATTCTACCAAACCAATCTCTTTTGGAGTGAACCTGTTCATTTACATTTAATTGCACATTTTAGCTCAGTAGGAATTTCATTACAGAACTATAAGCAAAACCGCTGCGGTAGAATAAAATAAATGCTGTTCAGTCGCAGAAACTGCTGTAATACAACATCAAGGTCTTTTAGGTATTGTAACCGTTGAAAAGATGACAAGGAATGATCCATCAACAATGTCTTTTATACCCAGGAAGGGTCACTGTTGGTAGTAAGTAGGGCCCGACCGATGTGGATTTTTTTTTTAGGAAGATACCGATTTTTGGATATGTTAACTGTCCTTTAACCTACCCTCTATTCCCACAAAATTTCCATAAATTCCCAATAACTTCCATTCATTCGCGTAATTTCCAATTTGGAATATTTACAAAATCACCCATCTTAAATTCCCATTGAAATAAACCAGAAACATAAAATAATCTCGTGCCAACTTGTTTGGTTTTTAGTGAGAAAGTTTAGAACTCTTAAACACAACATAAGTGGAGGGTCACTACAGTATTTTTCCACTTTCACTTTCCACTTCCATTTCATATTGCGAAAGAGGAGGCTGGTTTTGCCGATGCCCATGCCTGACACATTTCATTGTACAGTATACATCAACATATTTCTACATCATCATGTTGTACTCTGTTCAATCAAGACCTCATATAGATACTGTACAACTCTCAACTCTATACATTTTAATTCAAGATTTAATTAGAAGTTGTTTCCCATATTACTTCTAAGAAATTTAAACCTAAGGAGTTACGTATCTGTTTGCCTTAAGGAGGAAGAGGCGCATGAGGAAGGAGGAGATGTTACCATGGAAACACCAAAGGGCCCTGTCTACTGTGTCTGTAGGAGACCTGACATCAACTGCTTCATGATGTAATCCACTCAGTCTCTAACCTCAAAATGATTCACACCTGCCGCTAGTGGTGGCGATTTGGAAACAATCATCTATCACAATATAGGCCATTTAATATCGCGATAACGATATACCACGATATATCTTCAGATATTGCTCACCTTTGCACACTTTACTTTGAAGTGACATTAAACAGACCTGTATCAAATGGAAAATTTATCCAGTAGTCCTCCTGCTGCTGTATAAAATAATCAAATGTAAACAGAAGCAAAGTAACCGACCTATTTTTGCACAAACGTAATTATCAGTCTAAAGAAGAGGCATACAACTGTTTCTTTTTTTGATTTGAAAAGAAAATGGAAAGATGAGCTCCACTGTTATTTTGAGAACATTTATTGTGCAAATCTCAAGTCAAAATCAAAGTGCAGGCCTGTATTGTGAAAGCAAATCACATTTGTAATAATATAAGCATTCAATATACGATATGCATCCATTTTCCTTATTACTTATTATCCGCAATATTAATATACTTTTAATCTTCTAGACCACTTTTCCCACCAGACATACAGGATGCGGTAACATTATTCCTGTTTAGCTGTGTGTGCAGCATTATTTTGTATTCTTTTATTTGTAGACACTTGTTGAATTGCCTGCTATTTTGCTGATCAAAGTTGGATACCCTCCGCTTCAAAGCGGTTCCAGCGAGACCTCTGTGACGTGTACTCAGTCACCCAAGCTCTTTTTAATTCCAGTCTTTCACATTGACATTACGTTAGCCTAGCAATTAGCATGGCTTCCCCGTCGTTCGCTCTGATAATTACTCCTCATAATACCTTGGTGAGGACGATACTTGTAAGAAGTTTAATAAGAAGCCACCACGGAGGCGAGTTTATGGAGGCTGTGATTACAGGGTTAGGAGCATACACGCAACATGTTTAGCAGGCAGTATTTGATGCTCGTTGCTAAATTCGCTATCGCTAAATAGCTTTTGCGGCCTCTTGCCTCAACCGGCCGAGTTTGACCACACTCTAACACTTTAAGTGTTATAGAAAACACTTCAAAAATCAGTGATTCACATTTTTGTTATTTTTTGTGCTTTGTTTGAAGGCGTACCCAGAATGCCTTGAGGGCCTTTGATTGCTGCAGCACCACACTAGCGCACAGAGACAAGCATGGTAGTGATTTTCTTTTAATCGAATTGAATCGAAAATTGGGAACTGAAAATCGAATCAAATCAGGGCTTCACTGAATCGTTAAATCCCTAATATATATATATGCATTTTTGTGTGTGTGTGTGTGTATATATATATATATATATATATATATATATATATATATATATATATATATATATATATACATACATACATGTATAATATATATATGTATATATATATGTATATATGTCCTGTGTCGTCCAATCAGAGGCTGCGACAACTGCGCCGAGTGGTTCCATGGTAGCTGTGTGGGCGTGTCAGAGAAGGCAGCCAAAGCCATCCGAGTGTGGTTCTGTCCGTCTTGTCGAGGTGACTGGTCTTTTTTGATTTTGTCAATCTTAAACACAAATATTGACTAAATCACACGCGCACGCACACACACTCGCACGCACACTTGTAATACCTAATAATACTGAAGTCTTCATGTGATTGATGTTACACCACATGCAACACCACTCACATAAATTGTGTGGACGGCTGCGCGATATTGGAAAAACAGCAATATGCGGTATGGATGTTGAGTTTCGCGATAACAATATTATTGCGATATTTAACATCTACCTAAAGAAATGGAATTTTAATTTTTTTTTAAATTTTAATTAATTTTATTTTCTAATGAAAGATTTTTTTTTTCATGTGGCAGAATAAGCAAGCCCAATGTGTTTTTAGCTATTTAATTGTAATTACCCTAGATAATGTCCAACTACTGGGTGGTGATGCGCATTTAATTCTACATCTGACTGGTCAAATTCATATAAAAGCAAACAATTGCATAAGAAAATTATTGCCTGTCTTTGCGATATGCATATTGCATAGGCCATTATCACAATATTGGTATTTTTTTTCGATATATTGTGCAACCCTGTTAACTATCGCCCATGTCAGAAGGCAACCCATCTCTGGAGATTAAGTATCGTCAGAAGAAGACAAAGACGGCAGAGCTCGAGGAGGACGGAAGTTCACCCCTTCAGTCCATGAGTGACAGCAGGCGTAGCTCACAGGTGGCTCAGCAAGCAAGAACAAAGCACTTTAGGGCGTCGTCTAAAGCCCTTTATTGTGTTTTTCTGTTTCACCTGCGTCACCTAGCAAATCAAACGGTCTGCTCGCATGTGCGGCGAGTGTGAAGCCTGCTTGAGGACGCAAGACTGCGCCACCTGTGATTTTTGTAAAGACATGAAGAAGTTTGGAGGACCCAACAAGATACGCCAGAAGTGTCGACTGAGGCAGTGTCAGTTCCGCGCACGGGTGAGTGATCACGATATCGACCTAGCGAAAGCAGTCGTCGCCTGCCGTACACATACAACGCCTGCAGCACACACGTCACACACATGTCACACCTGTGGCGCGCGCGTAAACACCTGTATCGCTTGAAGCACTTGCATTCACACCGATAGCAAGCATGAAACACGCCGCGCATGAAACACGCCGCGCGCACATTCGCACCTCGAGCACGCGCGCGAACACCTTAAGTACACGTGCAACACCTGTCGCACGCTTGGGTCTGTGTTGAGCGAAATTAAGTGAGTTTTTCGCAAAAGATGTGGCATGTTCCTGGTGTGGAGCAGAAGATGCTTCGCGTCAAAGAAGAGGAAATGAGTCGACGCAGCGCGAAGGGGCGACGGGAGCGCCACGGGAAAGACAGTGGGCATCTTACAGAGGACGAAGATGTGTTCAGTGAAAGCGAGCTGGAGCTCTACCAGCAGTACAAAGCTGCTGGGTTCAGCGACCTGGTCGGTGGAGGGTTCCGGGCCAGCGGGTTTCTATTGGCACGACTTCCCGTGACGTGTCTTTCTGTTGCAGCTGTGGCACAGTGGAGAGGGGGAGGAAGAGGAGGAGGAGGAGGAGGAGGAGGAGTCACTCAGAAAGAAGGCGGTGAAAGTGAAACACGTGAAGAGACGAGAGAAGAAGCCAGAGAAGAAGGTGGGTAGCGATATCATACATAAAACACCGGTCGCGGGCGTGATACCTGTAGCATACACGTTTAGCACGCGCACACGTCTATAGCACACGTGTATGTAACATACAGCATGCATGTAATGCCGGTTACACGCAGGAGAAATCTGTAGCACACCGGTTCGCTCCACGCGTATCTGATGTTTTCGTCTACAGAAATCACTCTCCACCCCCAAAGAAGAGGCGCGGCGTCACAGGGCGAAGCAGCGACACAGGGGACGCGTGCGGCACAGTGAAAGAGGAGGAGGAGGAGGAGGAGGTGGAGGAGAGGCCGATGCTAAGGAGCTTGGCAGCACTCTGCGCCAATGTCTCGGGCCAGGCTGTGTCCAAGCGGCCAGGACCACCTCTAAGTACTGTTCTGACGACTGTGGCATGAAGCTTGCGGCCAAGTGAGTCTCAACCCACATGCGCCTGTGTATCGGCACGCACGCACACACCTCTTTTCACATTGCTAGACCTCTCAACCTTTTTCACAACTATCAAACAGCTGTGGCACAGTGTGACACCTGTACACTCTTTTACATATCATCGCTGTCATGTGAAAAACACTTATCCCCATTTTTTTGTTTTTTTTTTCATTTTCTTATTTTTACATGAATGGTGCTTCTGCGTTACAGACATCGCATTAATGTGAAAATTAAAAAAAGTTTCCAAAATTGGAGATCAGTGTTTTTCACAGGACAGCGACGATATGCACACACTACAACACACCTTTGACCCTGATCATATCACACCAGTTTATGCACCTGTATAACCTTCGTACCCCAATGCCTTTAGTGTACAATTTTACACATGCACGCACTCACCCACATACACCTACAGTGCAACACAACTGCATCACGATATCATACCAGTTGAGACATCGTATACCCCTGTATCACCGCGTGCATTTTCTCACGTGTATCACGACGATGTCACACAAGTGTAGGCTTCAATATGCCCCTAAACATCTGTTCCAAGCACCTGTATCATTCCAAACATTTTCGCACGTGCACACACGTACAACACGCCTACTGTATATTCCGATGATGTCACACCAGTTTAGGCATCAGCGTTTGCTTGTACACCTCTCTCAACTACCTGTATCACTCCACATCCAATAGTAGTTATTGTGGTTGTATCCCTGAATTCCATTATTTTTTTTATAGGCACGTCCCGATCACACTTTTTCGGCATCCGAGTCTTCTCTGGTTTTAAGGATCTGCCGATACCGAGACACGATACGATACCTTGGCAATAGATTAAAAAAAAAAAGAAAAAAAAAAGTGTGAGCATACACGTTGTCTTAAATTAATATAGAAATGTACATACAGATATCTATATATGGTCCATTCATGTTAAATGTAAGTGTATAAATGTACATTTATATTATATCATATATAGACCAATTCACCAGTTCAGTGCCAATTGCTTGTTCTCAGAATAAAAAGTTCTATCTTTTTTCCATTTTATTTTTTTTTGTTTTAGCTCTATATTTGATGATACACATTGAACAACTCAAAATGTGTATTGGTCCATCTCAGACATGTTTTATTTTACGTCATTCTTTTTGTACCGAATCCCTTCGTTGTTTTTTTAGCATACAATCAGCAAGTACATGAACTATAGCCATGACATTTATACAAATAGAATGTTATCATCAAGCACAATATAGTTCAATGTGCAGGACGCTTGCAAAAATGTATTTTCATTTGATACATATTATTTCGCGGCGACACAAATGGCACCAATTTGTGGAATGGCCTATTGTATAAGCATCAATATAGAATGAGGGATTCCTCCGGGTTCTGCCCATCCTATGTGGAGTTTGCATGTTCTCCACGTGCCTGCGTGGGTTTTCTCCGGGTACTCCGGTTCCCTCCCACATTCCGCAAACATGCAGGTAGGTTAATGGCACACTCTAAATTGTCCCTAAGTGTGCTTGTGAGTGTGAATGGATGTTTGTCTTTTGCTGCCAAGTGATGGTTGGCAACCAGTTCGAGGTGTCCCCTGCCTACTACCCGAAATCAGCTGGCATAGGCACCAGCATGACCCTCGTGAGGATAAGCGCTCAGATAATGGATGGATGGATGGTTCCCTCTGTTTGAGTGCATTTGATTTAGCTAATGCTAAACAATGTATTTACAATTGATTGGCGTGTGCAGGCTAAAATGACAAATTCACGCAGATACATAGTACGTGCCTGACCTCTCATTGACAAGTGACTCTATTTGACCTCGATAAATGCAAACGGGGGCGGGGCACGGCGGTCGACTGGTTAGCAAGTCCGCCTCGCAGTTCAGAGGTCGGATCGGGACATCCCTATATTTTATACACTTTCAAATTTGTGTACACATACAACGCACCTGTGTACCATGTATGTGTGTGGTTACATTCCAACAGTCACTAGAAGGCACTAACGTCACTTTTGGGTGTGCACAGTCGCATCTATGAGATCGTCCCTCAGAGGATCCAGCAGTGGCAGCAGAGCCCCTGTGTCGCTGAGGAGATGGGGCGGAGACAGTTGGAGCGAATCAGGAAGGAGCAACAGGCCACCAGGCTCCGCCTCACTCTCATGGAAAAGCGCTTCCACGAGTTGGAAGTCATCATTGCCAACTCTAAACTTAACCAAGTGCAACATGATGAGGAGGTACACACAGTTATCAAATTATAATACAGAACCAGAGAAGGCAGTTTTGTAGAAATTGAGCGTGAATGCTGAAAAGCCGACGATGGACTGAAATGCTGTGGAATTAACTCATTCACTCCCAGAAAATTTCAGACCCTCTTTTACGCTAAAGCTTGAAAAAATGTGAAAAAATATATATAAATAAGTTCCTGGGATGGAATGGCTAGACTGTGGAAAGACAAGTAAATTCGTCAATGGCAGTGAATGAGTTAAGTGAGTTGTTGTTATTGTAGAATGTCAGGCTGGCCGATATGGTTGAAAAGTTTATCACGATATTTAATATCAGTCGATTTAAATATATATAGATAGAATTGTTTTTTTGTTTTTGTTTTTTTTGTTTTTTTTTTACTCTTCAAAATAAAGACCCGGAGGAAGAATACTGAATTGAGGTAATTTCATTTTAAAATATATTTAACCTTAAATAAGAAGTTAAAACAACTATGAAAAAGTTAAATCAACTGTTCATTTAAAGATTAAATAAACTTTTTTTTTAAACACTGTCCCTAGCAGGGCTCGGTGAATCAAAATGTACGTTTTGAGTATCGGTCTATCGATAATTATTGATTAATTTAGGTATTTAAAATAAAAACACTTAAATTGATTAGGAAATGAAGAAAATAAATAAAACGCAACTGTCAAGAGGAAGTATACCATTCAGAATATCTGGTCATAAAAAATGCTTTTGTGCTCCAAATTTCGTCTTAGGTGCTTGTAATTGTGGCACAAATCCAACTTTGTACTTTGCATACAGCATGCAGAATGAAGGTTTTCTTCCCGATTAAAAGAAAAAAATTGTATCGCTATTATAATGAGTGCTAATTTTTATTAATATTGATCAGGTGTCTACGGTGATATATATTGATATTGAATTGTAGGAGAGTAGCGCATGAGTTTTGAAGTGGGAATGGTTTGAATTGGCTGCGAAAAGTACCCGTTTTTTGGAAGTGGTGGAACAGTAATAGATGAGATGCCGATAAAGATGCAGAATAACGTGAGAATGCTCTGCAGCATTCACAAAGTGAATAACAGCTGTCACTTCTTGTATGCGCGTGCAAAGGCCAACGAAGGCGATGGCGACGACACAGACTTTCAAATCTTCTGCGTGTCCTGCAGCCATCCGATCAACCCCAAGGTAGCGCTGCGACACATGGAGAGGTGTTACGCAAAGGTCGGTACGATCCACCAACCTTCTCCAACTCCCGTCAATTTCAGCGTCCCTCACCATGGCTCATCTTTGTCCCAATAGTACGAAAGTCAGACTTCCTTTGGATCCATGTACCCCACGCGGATTGAAGGGTGGGCACACGCTTTTGTCTTCATGTCTGCCTGTCTCAGTAGCACATTGAACATCTTCACACCTGCACATATGATCACATCTGTAGTACACATGTAACACTTGTAGCACACCTGTGTTTCTTGAGCACGACCTCGTGAGTTTGTAACATCACATATGGCATGTTTGTTGTCCCGCACAGAGCGACGCGTCTGTTCTGTGATGTCTACAACCCTCAGAGCAAAACCTACTGCAAGCGGCTCCAGGTGTTGTGTCCGGAACATTCCAGGGATCCAAAGGTTTGATTTGCTTCTTTGTCTTTCAAGTGGCTGGGACTACACTTGCACCATAAAATTGTAGATTTTTTTTTTTTCACAAAAATGTGATTTCTTAATTTTAAGGGGTTTTTTTGTTGTTGTTTTTTTGGGCTTGCAGAAAATGTAAATAACAATTAGAATATTCCAAACAAGTTCTTCTTTTTGATTGATATTGTTTGCAGGTGGCAGCAGACGAGGTGTGCGGCTGCCCTCTGGTCAAAGATGTCTTCGAGCCCACTGGCGAGTTCTGTCGGGTCTCCAAGAGGAAGTGCAACAAACATTACTGCTGGGAGAAGCTCCGGCGCGCCGAGGTGGACCTGGAGAGAGTCCGAGTGGTATGTAAAGCTGCCTGTGGGGATTCTTGGTGAGGGTCCTGGTAGCATCTTGAAACAGTCAGAGTCCAAACCATGTACAGTATATGTCTATTTTTATGTGGCAGTGGGGGAGTTTGAAACAGTTCAGAGAACTGTGTGTGTACTCACCACATGTGCAGGTTCACATTATTGAACATAAGGACAGAAGTCAAGTACATTTAGCAAAAAAAAAGTGGAAAAATGGTGTTAAAAAAAAAAAACTTTCTCTTTTCTCTGAAACATTGAATATGGATTCATTATCCATTTTTAACACCAGACAGGCTGTATATTTTGAAAAGATCTCCAGTTCATAATTTAATCTGGACAATTACTTATGATATTTTTCATCCAGGTCAAAATTGACCTGTAACAACACACTATGTGTGCATGGAAATGAACAGTATGTAAGGGTTAAATAAAAGCATTGAATCAGTACTTCTACAATTACCAAAGTGCTTTTTTATACAAGTACAGTATATGTATATGAGTGTGAGTAATTTTGCCATCTCTGCTTACGCACGTTTGTGTTGCCAGTGGTATAAACTTGACGAGCTGTTTGAGCAGGAGAGGAATCTGCGGGCCGCCATGACCAACCGGGCGGGTTTGCTGGCTCTCATGCTGCACCAAACCATCCAGCACGACCCGGTAACCACAGACCTGCGCTCTGCCAAAGACCGCTAGACGTACAACTTTTATCATCATCAGTACACTACAAAAGAACTCCTCGCAAGACAGTTCATTTTAAAGTCATTAACTACAATTTCCAAGGTTTTAAAGTTTGTTTTTTTTACCACAATGTCATTTGATATCAGTGTGACAATGCATTCCTTTTCTATTTTTCTATTGTTGTTGTTTTATTGTTTCTTTCTATGTTGTTGTTAATGAGTTTTATTAAAGTTGCAAAAAGGGTGGACACTTTCTGGTAAATTTCAATGGGAGTTTGTTTTGTCATAAGCAGACATACATGCTAAATACAATTAAAACATTTCAACAGATGTATTTATAAGTCAAATGTTATTACGTTTTAAAATGCTTTAATTCTGAATGGTCAACCTTCAATTTTGTGAATTTCTGGTTTATTCCTGTTTATTGTCATAAATTGTAAAATTGTAAATTCCAACTTTGAAATTTGCTGCAATTTTGCATCACTGCCATCAAAGTCTGACATTAAAAGACGATACTGTTATGGCCACTCCTGCGTTCCAAAAACATCAGTTGGTTTTTTGTTGTTTTTTTTAGGAGGAGCGTTATAACTCACAAAATAATTAACACTCACTGAGATTTTTTCAAGTTCAGTGAAAATGTTTGGGATTTATTAATGTCCACCCATTATTTAAACCGCTCATCCTCAAAAGGGTTGCGGTAATGCTGCAGCCTATCGCAGCTGTCATCGGGCCAGCCAATAGCAGGGCACACATTGACAAACAATCATACCTAGGGACAATTTATAAGAGTGTTCCATTAACCTTCCATGTATGTTTTTGGAATGTGGGAGGAGACTGGTGTACCTGGAGAAAACCCACCCAAGTACGGGGAGAACATCAAATTCCACACATGAAGGCCAAAGCCTGGATTTGAACCCTAGATCTCTGCACTGTGAGGTGGACACGCTAACAAGTCATCCACCGTGCCACCTAATTTGTCAACGTAACAGACATTCTCTGGGTGACTTCAAATAATGATCTAATAAAAAAACGTATTTAGTGGTTGATAAACTGTTTTGGTTCACAAGACACAAAACGCAGACCTGGCAAAGGAAGCAAGCGAGACTCATAATTGGCTACAATTTATGATCTACATCAGTGGTTCTCAAACGTTATACGCCAAGTACCACCTAAAAAAATACTTATCCCTCCACATCACCACTCATGACCAATATTAAAATATATTCGCTTAGTAGGCCTAGGTTTTCATAAGAAATAGAACTACATCATGACTAAACAATTTAACAATTTTTGAGGGAAAAACTGTTAAAAATAAATGCTACATATACAGTACAGCTCTAGAAGAAAACAGACAAAAAAATGATACTTTTTTTGGTGTGTTTTGGCCATTTTCCATTTGTTTGCGAGTAAATGTCTTAATTGATCATATTAGCATTTGGAATTCGGGAGTTATGTTGTCAGTAGTTTGTAGAATGAATCCGAAATGTTTTTCTTACTAAAACATAATCAAAATCAGAGAAACAGATGATGTTGCTTTGTAATTATATATATTTTATCATATACATTTTTATAATGTACCCCGAGTGGTGTATTACAGCATATTATAATATTCTTGTGATCCTGTTAGGGAATGGATGGATGGATGAATGGATGGAGAATATTAAATCTCGGTGGGCCGGATTAAATAACGGGGTGATGTGTATGAATCATTTCCGTCCCTGGAACATAGTGTAGCATATTTATATCCACGGGGTGGCGAAATAACAATAGATCCTCGTTACGCATGTCAGAACAGAACGAAGAAGAACGCGTGTTGTGGTCTCTGCAAACACGTCGATTAACAAATCTGTTTCCGACGTAATAATTCAATTTATCTTAAACCATTCAATCTGGTTAAAAACATGTAACTTTACACAAACGTGAGTTGCTTGGATGTTTGTAAAAGCTGAATATGATTAAGCCTCACACCTTAAATTTGGAGCTATCATGTTTAGCTGAGCTAGTTTAGCGAGCTAACTGGTTACCGAGGCAACGATAGCCCGTCCGGACGCGACGTCTGAACTTCTTCTGGCCTCCAAAGCCTAAAGGTATTGTTCCCTGTGTCGGAATCGTTCACCCACTCCAGAATCACTATACTGTATAGTGATTTTTAATATCTTGGGCTATATAAATCACTAAACAGTCAAACGTAATAATAATAATTGTCGAACTCGTCGTGGGCGCGCCGTTTGTGTTCTGAAATAAGTTTTGATTGTAATCATCAATAATTACATTTGCAAGATGAGTGTATTCAACAAAATTAATATAAACACAACACTTTATGACCATGCGTGTTGTGACGTGTAACTGTACTCATATTAAACAACAACTGATGAATTTGTCAGTTGACAAATGACCAAAGGATTTGGCAGTCGATTTCAAAAATACATCGAAAATCATTTATCTGTATTGGAGCAATGCATCGTGGGATATATTAGATTTTCTAGCGAGAATTGTTGATTATTTTAAAGATGCATTGCGAGGTACATTGAGGTCACTTATTGGGGATAATTTATACTCAAGTCGCTACAAATTCCAACAGCAACACAAATGGAAAACTCACTATATAGTACACTATAGTAGTACTATATAGTAAGAGTGAGTTTAACAAATCCTTCCCCTTCCTCTCCTCCTTCAGACACAAGAAATGTATTTGTTCCCTCAATGATGTTGCATTGTTAAATTCTATTAAATTTTGATTTCTATCCAACTTATTCCTACGCCCCATGAGCCTTTGCGTGAATTAGGTGTACCTATAATTCAATTTCTGCTTGTTCATTGTGAATAACGCAAACACTTCTCAAGCCTCGCAAGACATTTTCCTAGGCTTACGATCGTTTAGAAAGGGGGGGATCTTTAAATAAACCACTCTGTGAAACGAAACACGGAAGTGTCTCATAGGAAGATGCACGCATAATCGTTTCTCGGGAATAAGGTGGATAGTGACGTAAGTTACCTGAAGATATGTTCCATATGGAGCATATCAAGAAGTTAAATGCTCTTCAACCATGAATTTAGCTCTTTCATGTATTGTCATGAAGTTACTTCACAAAACGGCAGGTGACGTGATGGAGCAGTACAGCATTCTGGGCCGCATCGGGGAAGGCGCTCACGGCATCGTGTTCAAGGCCAAACACGTGGAGGTGATGTCACCAAAGTGTCGCTTTGCAGACTTTTTGATGAAATCTAATGTGACAAAACTATGTCAAGCAGACAGGAGAGACGGTGGCGCTGAAGAAGGTGGCTCTCAGGCGCCTGGAGGACGCCATTCCCAACCAGGCTCTGCGGGAGATCAAGGCCCTGCAGGAGATTGAGGACAATCAGCATGTGAGTCAAACTCCCTCACGCAGAGGTTTTCTTGACTCAAATTGAGGCAGGGATTGGAGCACTAGCTCAAAAACAACACTTTTTCTGTTCTCAGAATTTTCATGCATATAATTGTCCTTTCTTATAAACGTAAATTCCACTAAAATATGAAGTACAGGAACTCTGTTTAATGTTATTCAAACATGTTGAAATGGCATTAGTGTAATTGAATTATTGAGGTGGCAAAATTGTCATTTTGTCATTTTTCAAATGTAATTTTATATAGATGCCACAAGATGGGAGCAAAGCACCTTAAAAAGAAAGGCCCTGAAAGCATCAACACCAGGCATTCTAGCACGTGCTCAATATGAATCCGTGTTACATAAACGACTCTTCAGTCGATAAGAAAACTACTTTCACATGAGGCTGAGGCAGCCACATTTCCTGCGCTCACAGTGCCAACTCCTCAGGTGGTGAGGCTGAAGGATGTCTTTCCGCACGGCACCGGTTTTGTCCTGGTCTTTGACTTCATGTTGTCCGACCTATCGGAGGTCATCCGCAACTCCCGGCGACCTCTGACCCCGGCGCAGGTCAAAAGTTACATGCTGATGCTGCTGAAGGGTGTGGCTTTCCTGCATAACAACAACATCATGCACCGGGTGAGCACCATCGACAGTCAAGTAGGGCTGGCTCGTATGGCCTTCAAATCAAATTTCCCGTTTGTTTCACAAAAATCCGATTGGTGACTTGAATCGATAGTTTCCCCTTTTTGCTTAGTCAGTTGTTAGTGTAGGCCGGAAAACATATCGATTCAGAAGAAGTACCAAAAAAAAAAAAAAAAAAACATCTTAAATGAGTCGATAAAATGGATTAATCGGCCATCACCACTCTTAATTGATGGTCTGCGGTGCCCGCCGCCCTCCACAATAAAGCACTTCCTGTTTGCCGCCAGGACCTGAAGCCTGCCAACCTCCTCATCAGCTCGTCGGGACACCTGAAGATTGCAGATTTTGGTCTGGCCCGCCTCCTCAGCCAGCAAGAGGGTCGACTCTACAGCCACCAGGTGGCCACGAGGTGCTTTCCTCTCGAACCGAGCAGCTTCAGTTGTCACTCCTTTCTTTCTTTTTTTTTTTTTTTTTTTAATATGTAATCATATCATCCCATCATTCCGCGTGTGTATCCAGGTGGTATCGTGCTCCTGAGTTGCTGTACGGAGCCAGAAAGTATGATGAAGGCGTTGACCTGTGGTAAGTTAAAACGATTCATGGTTGGATTGACACTCCATGCTTGAAGCGACAACATTTGCACTTATTTTGCTCTCATGTGTCACAATTGGGCTACGTAGTATAAGGAGGGGGGGAAAAAAATCTTAAGATCAGGATGAGGCCTTTTCCAAATGCGGTTAAAAATGACTCGCTGATTGGCTGATTTAACTCAGGTTGCGTGTTTGAATGACAACACCGACTCACGACTGACTGTGTGTGTGTGTGTGTGTGCCCGTGTGGGTGTGTGTGTGTGTGTGTGTTGCAGGGCAGTGGGTTGTATTTTCGGAGAGCTGCTGAACTCGTCTCCTCTGTTTCCCGGCGAGAATGACATTGAGCAGTTGTGTTGTGTCCTCCGGGTGCTCGGGACGCCCACCAGTGACACCTGGCCAGTAAGACACACACATGCGCACTAGGGGTGTAAGCGTTTTTAGCGTACCGCTGAATCACATTTCGGTTTGGTCCGCTTTTTTGGAAACTTTCGATTCTGTATATTTTCGGTACAAAAAAAGACAGATTTATTTATTTTTTTTAAATATATTTATTTATTAAAGATGACAAGTAAACTGTACTTTAAAAAAAAAAAAAAGAATAAATAAAAGCGAACCATTCGGGTGATATTCTAAGAAATTACACCAGAATAAAAAATACACTAACAATAAAAATCTCTTAATTTGGTAAATTATTAAAACACTGAAATCTTTAAATACTCATCAGCAAAAGCCTATGACACATCTAAGTATTCAAGTTAAAGCCAAGTTGTCATTTCAGTACTTATATACACTTTTTGTGATGAAAAAACGCACACACAAACTAGAAACACAATCAGTGTACACACAAAAACACACTATAACACGCGCTACAACGCACTATTCCCACACCTGAACATGTAATCCAAACACAAACAAACTCACGCATTCACAAAATCTGTACACACACAAACACACATGCGTAATACGCACAAACCATCCACACACGCACACACGATAACCCGCACACAACATACAGAATACAAACATACATGCACACATTATACACACTAACACACATTGAAACACACACACAATACGCACACACACAGACAGACAGACAGACAGTCCACACACACGCATACACAAACAGAGCAAGGCATCAAAGATCCTAACATTTCTTCATTTCACTGTAGGAGATGGCGGAGTTGCCAGATTACAATAAAATCACCTTCAAGGAGAATCCCGCCGTTCCATTGGAGGAGATCGTCCCCGACTCCTCGTCTCATGCCATCAGCCTGCTGTACAACTTCCTCGTTTACCCATCCAAGCGCCGATGCCCCGCCCGGCAGGTATGAGACGAGCGATTGAGCAGGCGTGGTGTGGCGTTTGGCAGACGGCGGATGAATTAACTCCCGGAGCGATTGCTCACTCGGCAGGCTCTCCTCCATCCGTATTTCTTCTGCTCGCCTCTTCCCGCCCACCACTCGGAGCTGCCCATCCCTCAGAGGGGCGGTGGGCACCACCTCCACCCGCGATTGCAGGCGGTACCCGCCGACTTCTCCGTGGACCTCCCCCTGAAAAACAGCTTGGTCCAGCCGGCGCTGCTGCGGGGACACGCCTCCTGCCTGTGATTGGTCCTACTACTTGGATAAACAGAACCTACCTCAGTTGATGTGATAATACCGGAGATGGGCATTCCGTCCCAGGGACGGAACGACGGATAAACGCCCATTTTGGGGACGGAGGATGAGAATTATTTTTTAAAAGGACGGACTTAAGCAAAGACGGATGTGGGTTTTCGTCCGTCCCTGTAATCGTCCCTAACGGGGTCGAGTACCGACTGGCATGTTGCGTTGTGTTCTTTTAAAAAAAAAGACCACTGTTCTCTTCTGCGATACCGTACCCAACTCACAGGCATAGTCTGCCCTCTAGTGGTTCATCACATGTAACGCTATGGATTACGCCAAAGGACGTCCATTTGTTTTGATAGCAATTTTGGTTTGCTAACTAACTGTTAACATTTAGTACGTACCTTATCCCTTTGCATGAGAAGTATGTCCTTGTCTGGGACATTTCTACAGCGTAAAAATCTCTCTTTAAAAAATTCTTTTTATGAATAAGAACGCAGGGACGATGACGGAAGGGTGGCCAGGTCGCTGGAAAATACTTTTATTAATTTTACCCTGGCGGTAACAGGGTTAGCTTCTCACTAAACTTCTCCACATGACCAAAAGAAGGAGAAAAAAAAACTGTTTAATAATAATAATGTTTAATAATTTCTTGCAACAGTCCATAAAACAGTCCATAAAAGTGAGTCAAACAGGAAGTGGACCTGACGGACCCCCAGAGGGAAGGCGGGGGGGTGTGGGGTGGGGGTGATTTCTGACAGGAAGTTTGCCTGCAGCCTCGGCGCCATCTTGCTGGGTGAAGGCTGAAGCAAACGAGGCACTTGAGTTAGCGCGCACAGCTGCGGGACATCGGCGCACGCTATAGAACAGTGATTCCCAACCATTGTGGGATCCAGCTTCACTTAATTTGTCCCCAAATTATTTATTATCTAGAAATATCTATTTTTTCAGCTATCTATGCCAGCGACGTATAGTGACAGGCAGAGCAATTAGATGCTCGTCCACTAGATGGCAGAAAGTACAATGAACCTGTACCTTCCCTTTTCGCTGTTTAATTGAGTCTGTCAATTTGTGAATAAATTGGCAAAAGATCATCACTGTATGTATACTTTTTGTGACATTTTCGTTGGTGTTAAGTTTTGATTGTTTTTTTTTTTTTTTTTTTTAATATGTTTAAATATTGAATGTTGATCAAATGTGTCTTGGCTCAATGGTTGCGGAAGCGCTGCCATAGAAACAAACTACTCATTGGGCGCTGCGTTGCCATAGCGATGACATGACTGACAACCTGCAGGATTTTTTTGTGTGTGTGTTTGTGGGTGTGCGTACGTGGCTTATCAGAAGCAGTTTTTCAGGACAAAGCAAGCATTCAGTCTCTATTACTCTATAATCGATAAGAATACGATAAGGTCCTTTCATACTCACACACACGCACACACCCAAAATCCAAACACAAAACATACACACTTAATGCACACGCAGACAAAACCAGAAGCACACCATCCACACGCAAATTTTCACAGGCACACACAATCCACGATGACACGATGCACACACAAAGAAAACTCAAACGCACCCACGCTCGATCGTCACGCGCACGGAATTAACAAACACACTATCCACACGAGCCACGCACACAAGTCATGCGCACACGCGCAGCGCAAACAATCCACACATGCACAAAATCCACACAGACGCAAACACACAATTGCCGCTCACAAACACACAATCCTCACGCACACATTACGTGTGTGTACGTATATGGCTTACCGGAGGAAAAAGTTTTGAAAGTTTTTTTTCTTTTTTTCATTACGAGCAAGCAATCAGTCTCTATTACTCTATAGTCATCATCAACATCATAATTCACTAAGGTCCTTTCAGGTTATAAAAATAAAAATGATTGACATGCTTCAACGTCAGGATGTGTCAGGTTCAAAGTTCTGGTATTTGCATACTTGTTGGGGGGGGGGGTGCGCCTCTTTTGCACCTCACCCTCCAATCTTAAACCATGTTGTCCGATCACATGCAGAAAAATGCCTTAAAAAAGAAAAAAAAAAGAAGCCCTTAAAAGTCAACCCCAAAAAATAAGCGCAAAGTGTCAGCCAATGTCAACTCAGAGTGCGAGTCCACCCAAGAGGCCCCGCCCACTGAGGCGACTGCCAATCAGAACCTGCGTCAGTCTCTGCGGGCTGGGCTCCAGCCAGGGCAAACCCTCAACCTCTTCCTGCCTCGCCCCGGCTCTCCTCCAATCGGAAGACAAGCTGGCGCCCGACTTGCTGTCTTCGGATTGGCTGTCGGACGGGCGCTCGTCGCGCGGCCTCAGGAACGAGAACGCCGCTCGCTGAGGAACTGGCCAGCTCTCAGAATGCTTTGCATCCTCCTCCTCCTCCTCCTGCTTTGCGATCTCCTCTCTTGTGATCCTCCCTTGCTCTCTTCTCTTTTTCCTCTCCTCCTCTTGCTCCCTCCTTTGCCTCCTCGCCTCCTCCTCCACAAGGTCCAAGTCCAGATCCGGAGGCCCTCCTCCACCTCCCCGTCCTCTTCGCCTTGGTCTCGCTTTGGCTCCCCCTGCTCGCTTTCTCCTTTGCGGGCTATGGGAGGTGGTCGTCATGGCAACCGCATTAGCCTCCCGCTCCTCCATGCGCGAGGGAGACGAGGAGGAATCCTCCTCAGGGCCTGAAAAAAAAAGGACAACTTCAGCCGAGCCACCTCAGAAGTCCACGAGTTGCTCGTGACTGAGTTTGGGTCATTCACTCAATTCTTTTTTTTTTTTTTTTTTTCTTTCAAATCAATTCAAATACGGACTGGCAAGCCATGCAGTTTGGCAGCTTGATTTATGAAAATGTTTATTGAGGGTTTTGTTTACATTGACAGAACATTTTCCCCAAGAGCAGACTCGTGTTTTGACATTATTTCTAGGAGGGGGTAGGAAGAAGCAAGAAGCAAAACGTGTATCAAAATGTTACTTCATGCCTTTATTGTCATAGTAACATGGCTATTATACACCTTTGTATTTTATGATTGCATAAATGATGGCAAGCGTTTTTTTTTTTCAAACAAAGTTTCATTATTGGCAAATTTGACGGCTGCAGCTAAGTATTCTACCAGCTATCCCATTGATTAATCAATTGATCGGATAGAAATGGATTTTGTGTATTAATAACATATACATGTGAGGAGCGGGTATTATTTTTTTCCCACTTTAGTTCGCCAACGATTCATCAGTAAATTCATGTACCACAGCTTACTAAAGTTTTTAGAATCAGGTCTTGTACTTATGATCCCATAGATGAATCATATAACAATTTACGTTACATTATTAAACAATAACATAAATGTGAGATAATTTTGGAGATCGCCATGCTGAAGTATTTGTGAAAGGCCCGGTGAGTGACGTGGGTGTCAACGAATAAGTGTGAAGAGTTCGCTGGCGGTCTGCATGTTGAGTGACTTTGCATGAACTGTGTTGTTTTGTTACTGTTTTTTCAGGAACGGAAATAGCAAATTCCCCCAAAAAGGAAAAAAAAAAAACTTGCGTTCCCCCTCAACCCCCCCCCCCCTCCAAAACTTCTTTAGATTAATGTCGTTGTCATTTGCTTTTTCTATTATGTGACGTGGGGGGGGGGGGGGTAAAACAAATCAAATCTGACATTTTCATTTGAAGTCATCTTGCCCGGCCCGCCTCCTGACAAAAGCAACGTTTGGACTCAACAACAACACAGATGATGTCATAAGCGATAAAGATGAAGAATGAGCCAGCCCGAGGAGGAAGAGAAGAACACGCTGAACGTTACCGACCGCGAGTTTTCCGTGCGTCCGATGACGTAGAAGCAAGGCTCGCCTTGTTTGGAGTTGGTCATGCACAGAGACAGGCTGGACAGCTCCACTGAGGAGGAGGAAGGAGGGAGGAAAAAGAGGAAGGTGGGCAGGAAATGGAAAGTAGGAAAGTAGGAAGACATAGTCAGCGAGCGGAGTGCTCCGACTGGATCGGAGCAGCGACACTTGTCAAACCTCTGGGCTCGATGTTGGCTATTTGTCTCCGTGTTTTCAAAGCAATTTTAGCTGTATTAATGCAAATCAGGCTTGGGACGGTACAAGTACTCTTGAATTAAGGTACCATTGCGTTCGTGAAATCCGATTGTTTTCATTTGGATTATGCTGAAATATATTTCCTCAAACTATATTGAAGTTCCCTAGCCAACCTGTCAAAATAATATATTCATCTGGTAAATAAATCCTAAAAATAACTAATCAGCAAACCTAAGTAAGACATCGGACTGTTTGAAATTGTGAAACAAATGCGTAATATTCCTCCCGTAAAAACCGAGGTGTGTTAAAAGTGGAAAGGAAGAAGAAGAAGGGAGTTTAGTGACTACGCGATGGACGGGCATCATCACCGTAATCGGGGACGTAGCCATTTCCTTTCTTCAGGACTAAATGGATCCGATGGCCTCCCCTGCGAATCTGCTCCACCGCCTGACTGTGTGTCATTCCTGCCGTGCTGTCACCGTTGATCTCCACCAGCTGGTCCGAAACCTGAGGGCAACCAACAGGAAGCTACTGTGAGTGGCTGCTTAAAGAAAAAGCAAAGAAACAAAAAGTGTTACCCATGTGGAGAGAGGAGACTTTCACGAGCAAAGCCCCACCCCCCATTGAGCGATAAACACTCTGTAAGATTAAAAATAGATACCGTGTAAGATTATGTACAGAAATGTACGGGCAAATTACAACTTTTGTAAGATTCAACACAGCCCGGGGTTGACAGGTATGCGACTGTCGGAATGTAATTGGCAGGAAATCGTGTACGTGCTAATGCTAATATGTCAAACATGTGCAGCGTTTTTCATTTTCAAGTGGTTAGTTTCATTTTAGCCTAGCTATAAGCTTAGCAATTAGCTTAACATACTAATGCTAACTGTCTAATGCTAGCTTGTCGAGGCAAATCAGCACGTGGCCAATTGTTTGTATTTCATTCAGCCTTATGCAAAGATGGCACCCGGAGTGTGACGTCGCCAAACTCTTCAGCTTTACTAAGTGGTCAGCGGAACGTAAAAAGCTTCTCAATCATATCTTGAACCGGGCAAGTTGCGCAAGACGGCTAAGTTAAAGACTTTAAAATCCACTCAAGTACGTAAAGATGGCCAAAGCTGTAAATGGGAGTGAGACCGCTCCATTATTCAGACGAGTTAATGCAACCAAACTACTAAAAGCTGACTGATTGTACCGAAAGCCACCGATGTTGAGGAAGTCCAATAGGAAATGTGGAATGAATCGATTTCGGCTGCAGCGCTGAGGGTTCCAAAAGTCTCGGTGGAATGTTCCCATCCTCAAGATATTCCGAAAATACACAAGCATCTGTCAAATGCACGTTGACCATTACAGAAGCCCAAGGGTCTCAAATCAATCGCCTGTGGCAAGTGTGGCAGTTTTGTACGGATTCCTCCTGACCCCAAAATGTTGTCTGCTCCTTGTTCACACAGAGACATCCATGCGGAGTTCTGAAGACAACCAACACTTCCTGGCAAGAACAGAAGCCAAGACGCATGCCCGCCCGGGCTTCAGACTCTGACTGTTTTTCCGGTGTCAAGTCTCCCACGTCTCTTACATTGACCAGACTCAGTTGTTGATTTTGTTCAAGTGAGCTAGACCAGCCGGCTAATTTCCTCAGGTATGACATATGAGTCCATTGGGAATGCTAACAGCTTGCTAAAGTCAGCAAGGTTTTGATGGAATTCGAACAAGGATCATTAAGTGAGTTTCGAGAGCAGAACTTGGATCAAATTGAAATATATGCAGATGATGGGTTATTTTCTGAGGTTTTTGTAATTTATCTGTTGTTTGGTCACATTAATGAGCTGGACTTTGCATGTGAATGTGTGTGTGTGTGTGTGTGTGTGTGTACCTGCATCTTGTTGCTGCACTGGGCTGGCCCCCCATCCATCAGTCCCAGCACATAGAGCCCCATGTTGTACTCGCTGCCCCCCCTCAGAGAGAAACCAAAACCCGTGGGACCTCGTTCCAGATCCACCCTGTAGAACTTCGACTCACTCTAAAACACACGCGCACACGCAATGCAATCAATTCTACCAACATCTGGTGTATTTGAGTCCAAGGGTTTCTGAATGAACTGCTATGTTAGCTTTCGGAGCTAGCTACCAATTGGCTAGCTGCCAATATGGGGCATTTTTTGTGTGAACAAAGGGACATTTCATTTGGACTTTGTGGAACTATGGTGCATTTGAGTCCATCTGTGAGTGAGTGAAGATGTAGACTGCTACGTTAGCCTCTGGAGCTAGCCGGTGACTGTCATCAAGTCGGTATGGAGTAGCATTTTTTTTAACAAAAGTACTTTTAATTAGACTGCTACGTTAGCCTCTGGAGCTAGCCGGTGACTGACCAGTCAATTCGGTTTGGAGCAGCATTTTTTTGAACAAAAGGACTTTTAATTAGACTGTTACGTTAGCCTCTGGACCTAGCCGGTGACTGACCAGTCAAGTCGGTATGGAGCAGCATTTTTTTTAACAAAAGGACTTTTAATTAGACTGCTAATTTAGCCTCTGGAGCTATCCGGTGACTGACCAGTCAAGTCGGTCTGGAGCAGCATTTTTTGGAACAAAAGGACTTTTAATTAGACTCCTACGTTAGCCTCTGGAACTTGTCGTCAAACGGCTAGCTGGTATGGAGCAGCTTTTTGTGAACAAAAGGACTTTGAGTTTGGATCCTCTGTAACCGCTGTGTTGCATTTAAGTCCATCCCATCGTGAGTGATTATGGTTGTCTACGCTAGCTACGTAGCTGTGTTTTACGTCTCAGCTGGCATGGAGCAGTGTTTTGTGAACAAAAGACTTCTGAATGAATCGAGTGTGTTACCTTTGCCCTTCCTCTGCATCCTTTGGTGAAGTGCTTGTCGATTTCCACATCGGCCCCATCTGACTCTGCATTAGCCAAAATAAAGATTTGGATTCACCTTTTGCAATCAAAGGTGGAGTTGCGAATTCTGGAGCATTTTGGTGTACGTCTTACGTGCTCGTGGCAACACACTTAGCTTCAGCGTGTTCCCTGCCCTCCTCAGGATCTGGGCCAGGTCTCTGTGGTGCAGGGACGCTACCCCTCGTCCCTCCACGGCCTCCAACTGGTCTCCAGGCTGGATGAGGCCACTGCGGGCTGCTGGGCTGCCGCGGCGCACCGTCACGAAGCGATGGGACATCAGGGATTGGGATGGAGCTAGGAAATGAGGGGCAGGGCCATTCAGAAATGTCAATTAGGGTGGACAGAGAGGACCTAATTTTTCTCCTGTATGTCAAATTGTCTTCACTTTCACTAACTGCCTGTATTTTGTGTCTAGCTGTCCTCACTTGCTTTCAATTTGTGTCCATTTGTCCTTACACTGTGTCCAAATGGCTTCATTTTTTCCTAAATGCCCCCACATGTCATCAAAATGACCTGATTTGGTATTTAAATTTCCTCAGTTTGTTTCCCTTTACATCCAAAAGTCATTTTTGTCTCAGTCTCTTTACGTCGTATTTCCTTTTTTTTTTTTTTTTGTCTAAATGTCCTCACTTTGGGTCTAAATGTACTTTTCTTTGTCCACATTTGTGTCTAAATGTTCTCATTTTGTGACTAAAAGTCCTCATTTTCTATCTGAATGTTTTGCGTTTTTCTTAATGTTCTAAATGTATCCTAATATCCTACCTTTGTTTCCACATGCCCTCATTATGGCTAAATGTCCTCACTTTGTATCAAAATGTCCTCACTTTGTGTCTCTCTAAGGCCTAATTAGAGTTAACATGTCCTCACACGGTTTCAAAATGTCCGCATATCTTATCATCTTATTATCCTCATTTTGTGTTTAAATCTCACGTTGTGTCAAAATGTCTTCATTTTGTGTCTGGTTGTCCTCATTTTTTGTCTAAATGTCCCCAATTTGTGTCTAAATGGCCTTAGCTCTTAGTGGCTGAATGTATAATTGAAGAAGCACCAATTAGAGCACTGAATTATTCACACAAGCCTCAAATGTGGCATGAAGGCACAAGAACCATTCAGAATGTCTTCACATACAGAATTTCCTTCCTCTGCTTGTCGTCATCATCACACCCAACACAAAGTTAAGCAGAGTGAACATTGCAATCTTTTTAAATTCAACATTCTTTCAGTGATTCTGTCTTTCACATGAGCTTTTAAAGAGGTTGTGAGCAGAGAGTGCTGATAAGCAAAGCGTTTGACGTCACAGCATTTAGCAAACACGAAAGCTGGCAAGCACAAAAAAAAAAAAAAAAAAAAAATGTGAGAGGGGCTGACACCATCTAGACCAATTCCGGCGCTCCATGTTTTATGTCACCCTGGTGCAACCCACCTGATTCAAATGATCGGGATCGTTATCCCGCTTCTTCAGACCTTGATGATTATATGATCATTTGAATCAGGTGTGTTGCAGCAGGAACAGATGGAAAACAAGCAGAATTGCCTCCCCCTGATCTAGACTGACAGCACCACGCCACACAGAACAACTCACCAAAGCTAAAAATAGAACAAAAAAAACCCCCATAACATTCTGCACCCATTATCCAAAGCCAACACAGCAAAATGGCCTTGTGCTAAGTTAGCCTCGCAGTTTCCCTTTGTTTCCGATCTCTGCGATAAGCTACGATAATTAATTTCCCTTCAGTGGTTGTTCTAAGCTATGCTGCAAATTTTATTTTGCTTCCAGCTGTTGTTCTAAGCTACGCTAACAGTTTCCCATAATACTCAGTGGTGGTGCTAAGCTAGCAGTTGTCAGCTGTGTTGAGGATATTTGGTCCCGATAAAAGATGTCAAATGTTCATGAATAAAAGATCAACTCTTCGTCAAAGAGTCTTCCTCATCTTTATCAGCTTTCTGGAATGTTCGAACCACTTGGCGCTTGTGACCCACGTGAATAGTTTGCACACAGATGCGCACGCACACAGCCACGCACACTCGCAAACTGACACCGCGGTGTGTTGCGCAACTGTGAAACTGAAACAAAGTAACAAAATGGAGCAAGGTCATTAAATATACCGTATTTCTATACTGTAAGCCGACGTTGTGGGGTTGCCGCTGCTGAGGTGTTCTTTGGGTTAATGTGACGGTGATGTCATTGTTGGACAGTGTGCGCATGTGTTTGTGACTGTGTTTTCATGTTTATGACTTACTGATGGTGAAAGGAGGGTTGGGCAAACTTTTCATCTCAAGGGCCACTATTTGATTTTTAAAACACAGATGGGCCAGGTCATTTGTACTTATATATAAAAATAGATAAATAAATTTAAAAAAAAGTTCAAATGTGTGTAAAATAACATCTTTTAATAATAATATAATAATTGTTCATTTTAATTTTTATTTATTATTGATCATTAATGTACAAAGTAATTCCAATACAGTGATTTGTTCAAATAGATTTTTCAAATGTGGATATAGCTGCTTATCACAATATTTTTCTATTTTGGTATTTACAATAAATAAATAAATCATTTGATGGGATTAATTGTTAGAAAAAAAATACAAAAGGGAAATAAATGCTAAATTAATGCAACTGATACTACAGGACTCTGGATATTATAAATATACAGTGAAGCCCAGTTATTATTTTACTGCTCTGTTTGGCATTCAAGAATTGCCCAAAAAGTTCTTTGGTGACTGTCACTCCTTTCTCACATGTGAGGGTATTTACTATTTACAGTAAGTAAAAAAATAGAAAATAAAAGAAGCAATTTTTTCGGATTTACACAACAGCCAAGTGGATATGTTCCGCAAAAAAAAAAAAAAAAATGTGATACCGTGTGGCTGCAGTAGATGACTGTGAGAGCTGGACGATATGGACAAAATTTCATGTCTTGATATTCATGCCAGATATCTCGATAACGATACAATAACAATTTTACTATGGCTTTAGTGAAAACTAAGCATCTTTAAAGTAAAAGCCAAACATCAATCCAAAGCAATGTAGAAAGTCACATTTTTTAAATGACAACTTCCTGACATTAACAAAGTCGGCAATACATCAAAGCCAACTAAATTCGCATTGTACTGCAACTGTGCTTTAAGCATAAATAACAAGTTTGTGCTACGAACAGAAGTGGTGTGATGGTGTGTGTGCGTGGGTGTGCTAACTCCATCAATGTGTGTTGTTCTGAACCCATTTCCCCATTCATGTGTTGATATCGTCCTATTTCTTTATATTCATATTTTCAAATGTTCACATTGATATGATAATGGACAATATAGTGGTGGAACGTTGTACTCAATGGGCCGTAAAAAAGAGCACAGTGGGCCGTATGAGCCCCGCGGGCCGCACTTTGCCCTACGCTGGGCCCCTGAACACCAAGCCAGGATTCTTTTTTTGCCCAGCACGTCTTCATCATCATGTCACAATCCTCCTCTTCAATGCACTTGATCAGAAATCCTCATCAGACTCAAACGAAAGTTTTTTTAGTTAGTCAAAACAGTTTTCATTAGAGGATATTCGACCCATCTCGTCTCCAGCCTATGTTCTCATTTCTTAGAATTACAGATGAATTGGAGCCTGATAGCTGATTGTGGGCACCCTGGACTGGTTGCTCGTCAATGTCAGGGCACACAGAGACAAACAATGGATTTTTTTTTTTTTGTCAATGTTTTTTTTTTTTTGTTATGTGCGAGGATGTCTGAGAGAAGCCATACAAGCAAAAGGGAGAGCATGCAAATTCCACACAGGAATGCCGGAACCCGCATTTAAAGTCCAAACTTAACAACTGAGAGGTAAACATGCTAAACACTCCGCTGATCTCTGATCAGTTCCAAGCGCCAACCAGGTTCGGTTGACCTCCTCAGCAACACCGGCGGCACATAGGACAGCACACACACACACACACACGCCACACACACTTACATTTCGAGTCCTTGACCCTCTTGAGAACGGACTGCAGTCGCTCCAACATGATGAACCAGAACCTTTGTTATGCGTGTACGTGTGTGCGCGCGCGTGTGTGTGTGTGTGTGTTGGGTCTCAGAAAGCAGGCAAGCGTCTCAGCTGAGGGGAAACAGCTCGCCGAGGGAGCCGAGCCTGCAGTGGTGGGAGGGACTGACACACAGACTGAATGTGTGTGTGTGTGTGTGCGTGCAATTTTCTGTGAGGGCACGCCCCCCGAAACTAAGACCAAACTCAGTGCAAACCACCTGACACTCACGCGCATTCTCCCTTTGAGTCCAAATAAACAATCAAGGGAACAAAAAGTCATTGTTGTCGTTTTCCAGGGGAGACTCAACGGTATAAGTAATGTGATAATTACCACTTATTAAAAAAAAAAAAAAGTGACCACAACACTGTAAAAAGTGATGATAATGACGAAACAATAATGCCGTAACATACGTGATAATGCCGCTACAAGTGGCCATGACAAGGAAATAAGCAGAGCTCGGCAGTCCGTCCCTGGGCCGGACCGGTTGGACCCTCCGGCCCGGTTGGATGCCCATTTTTGGGGCGGAGGGGTGACGGGTGAAAAATTAAAAAAAATGGCTGGACTAAGCATGGCCGGAAGTGGATTTTAGTCCGGCCCACTAACCGGTGTGACGTGCTCACGAGGCGGCCAAATTTCATCTCAGCCTACTTGTTGGAAGGCTTCTTTTTAGGCTTCTTTCAAAACAACTTGTGTCCGGGAGTATATTCAAGCTGCGCGCAGCACTCAAGTATGGCACATCATGCACTTTCCTACTTCCGGAAATACGCCGCAGCAAAACTGCTGTGTAGTGGTTTGCTGGCATGCTTTTATTTTGAAGGCCGGGAAGTGTGAAGGAGGGCAAGAGTGGAAAAGAAGTAACTTGTTGAATGCTTGCAGACTTGTCGTGTGTTGGACCCAAATAATTAACCAAAACCAACCTCAGGGCTCGCAATGGAAGTTAGTACACGCAGCTGGGTAAGTATGTGAGTAGGTGGTGCATTTGAAGCGTATCCGCAGCGGATTTGAATAGTAAGTTAGCCAGCTAATTGTCTTTAAATAAACCTCTTCCGTTAGCATCTCTCCCTCCTTGATTAACCACCACTCATTGAAAGTTTTTTTTTTTTTTTTTTTGGCGGGGTATAGATTTTACAGGATGGCAGCAAGGCACTTCAAATGGAGAGGATCATAGCATACACACCATGCTTCTAGCATGTACACAATCGTGAACCCATGTTACATAGTCAATTGCATTCGCTACTTAAATTGTTCAACGCAAATTAATCAGCCTCACGTGGGGGTCATCAAGGGCATATTAGCTAGCACACTATTATGTGTCGTTTGAACTCACCTTTTCGCATTCAACTCAAATTTTGGTACCACTGTAATTCCTTCCTCCATTCCAATAAAAAGTAGTTGTCAGTATTTACTTTCAAAATGACCAAAAAAAAAAAAACGGAAACACAGCGACTCACCCCCACGGTTGACTTCTTGGGATGAGATGACGAATCCGAAGCCTTCGCCAGGCCGCCTCATCAGCTCCACCTCCACCTTCTTCCCCTCCCTGGTGTCCTTGGCAACGGCTCCTCTGATTGGCCCCCCCGAGATCTCCTCCACTCCCTGTAGGTCACGCGGCTCTAAGGTCAAGGTCACAGGAACGGAGTCCAGGAAGCTGGTGCTCTGGATGAGGCCTGAGGTGGGGGGCCCGTTGGGCGTCTGGCTGGGCGGGGTTCCTGCAAAACAAGGGAGCACACTAAAGAGTCCGGAGGAACAATAGATACAAATCCACAAATGGCCTAGTCCTGCCTCAAGGTCATTTAAGGCAAGAGCCATGAGGCCTGCGGTACCTGCTGCCGGGAGGTTCCCCTCCAGGGGGGCTTCCGTTGCCAAGCCAGCCTGGCTGAGCGGCGGCACGCCCCCCGCCAAGGCACGGGAGGACGGGGAAGGCAAATCGGTGGAAGTCGAGGGGCGGGAAGGGGGGCTTGTGAGACCGTGCGGAGAGGGAAGGGTTTTGTACAAATTAGGCGTGACCACCGGTGTGGAGCCGGGAGCTGAGGGCGGAAGATGAAAAAAGTTCTAGCATGTGACAATCATCTGTGATTGTGTTGAGCGGGGGTACCTCGTCGGTGCACCAGCAGAACCACGTTGCCCTGTTTTGAGTGATCCTGCAGAACCTTCTGGACCTGAGGAATGGAACGTATGCGCCATTACTGAGCCTGCACCATCATGGGCGATTATTCCATTTTGGGGCTGTTCGATTTTTGCCTAACAAGAAAATCACGATTATTTTCCCTCATACCCGTTTTTTTTACGATTACGATTTCTTTGTATAATCCAAAATAATGAAAAATGAAGTATTTTGAATGACTTTTATTTAAACTTAATTCTTCTTTCTTTGACCTCAAAATGCCAGTCAATTTAACTTAACACACACCGAACAATCCATTGGGGTTAACAGCATTTTACTTACACAATAGATTTCAAATCTGTCCTTAATTGAACCAATAATGAAAGAAGAAAGTGCATATACCATCTGAAACGAAATCATCAACATGGGAGAAGGTAGACAGTCAAGTCTGTAAACCAAACAGTCTGTCAGCAAGTCATTTTGCCAACCAGCTAGTGACTAGCCTTTCACCTTTCTCCCCGGTCTTACTTAAACATAAATCAATGATTAGTGCAAAACGGCCCCCCAATAAAATACGGATGCATAGTCCGGCTGCACCAGAGGTCCGTTGTAGAGGAGAAAAAAGGGACATCTTTCAGATGTTGCGTTAATTGCTCATGAGTTGTATTGTACATGCGGGGCACACACTACACTACACATCTATTTTTGCCCGATTTATTAACTTAATGCTCACTTGCCTGAGCAAATAGCAGAATCGCCGGTAGCCATGGATGTCGTTGTTGTTTTTTTGGACTGCGCGCTCGCGGGAGGAAATGCAGAGGAAACTACGGAGGCTTAGATACACCAAAAATCAAAATCAAAATCGAACCTGCCGATTTGAACATCGTTTTATCCAGATTTCGCTTCGAGATCGCTTAATCGAGCAGCCCTATCCCATTTCATCGACGACTTTGTATGTATTCGCCGGAATGTATTTCAAAGCGTGTTCCTGCTGACCATTAACATGGCCGCGAAAAGGCAGGAGCTAGTTCACAAAATCATATACAGTAATCAGTGTTGCCAACACTAAACAGTGGAGCAGAGGTGACTAACGTGGTGCGCCCTGGGCCCAAGGTCCACGTGATTAGCCCGCAGGCCTGTTCTAAAAATAGCTCACAAGTGATGGGACATTGTGAGTTTCTAGGAATGTTTCAGAAGTGATCATTTGAAAGTGTAGGCACCACCAATAATATCATTAAAGCCTCACTCTGCTGCATCTAAAGCCTTCCAGCAGCCACACCCAAAGCGGGCGTTCCCGAGGCCCGCCCACTTGATTGGGATCAAAATTTGGCGATTGCTTCAATGGAGATGAGGCAAGCCGCAGTAAAATGTGTGTGGGCACTTGTCGGTTTCTGAAATCAAACTTTGATTTTCAGGTTTTACAGAGAAGTTGTTTGTTTGGTTGTTCTGCGTTCGGAAATGCAACCCGTTGGGATGCATTGATTGGCGGCCTGCTGGTAGGCGTGGCTCTATTTTCGTCTATATTGAGCTTTATTTATTTATTCGTTTATATGTTGCAAAAGCAGCCATTTATCCACATGATGGACGGACGGATTTTTTTGGTTTTTTTCTTTCTCCCACCATGGAAACTCGTAAGTGTCCTGACCTGAGAGAAGTTGAGGTTCTGTACATCGGCACCGTTAATCTTGACCACGGCGTCCCCCGATTGCAGGGAGGGGCACTGCCTGCGGTCCCAGACCCTCCTCACCACGGCCAGCTGACCTCCCGGCCCTCCCGCTGTTATGCTGAATCCCAGACCGCCGCCCTCACAGCGCTCCAGCGCCACTGGCACCAGCTCGCCAGCGGCGAAGGACCCTGTACCCAGAGGGAGCACCAGGCCCGTGTTTGCCAGGGGGTGCTGAGGGGGCACTTGGTGATTGGCCGGGCACCCGTTGAAGCCGCAGGGTGCGATCTCCCGGGGCGGCGTGGGAGGTAAGCAGGTCTGCGGCATCAGGGGGCGCTGCAGAGGGCCGCCGGGGGGCGGAGAGCCACACACTTTGGATGAGGACGCGGCGGGGAAGGTGGATGTGGACAGGTCGCTCTCTGATGACTTGGAGCTCTGATGGTGGAGGAGGGAGGAGGAGGAGGAGCGTGTGGGGAGAGTGTTGCTGTTGTAGCCAATCACAGAAGACCTGCGCAGAAGGTCATAGACAGCGCTTTCAAGGGCAGTGGTCCCCAACCTCTTTCATACGTAAATCAGGTGTGTTCAAACGACGACCATCGTGCCCCACTGTCCGTTATTTTTAGTATTCATATTTTTGTTTGGTGGTGTGTAGTGTGATTTTTATCATGTAAAATGGGTGCCTTGGATCACTGAGGGTTGTGAAACAACCTCAACAGCTAACGGCGCTAACATAAACTCACCTACGAGCGCCCCCGTCGGAGTCGCTGTGATTGGCCGACATTCTCTCGCACGGAGGTGGAGGATGGCCCGCGGGGGGGTCAGAGGAGGTGAGAGTGGGCAGAGCCGTCAGCCCATTGGTCAATGGCTCAACCGGATAGGACGGCGAGGCTTGGCAAAGTCCTGGCGTGACGTCAAGACGTTGAAAAGAAAGAGAAGGAAGAACAAGACAACCGTGACCAAGGCAAGCACACTCAGCAAAAAATAGCTCTTGAACGTCGAGCGGGAAAAAAATAGTCAAGTTCAAGAAGAAGAAGTGTGTGTGAGCTCTGCTGACCTGACCCGCTGCTGGCGGCATCCTGCGCGTGGCTGTACGTGAGCGGTCCGCGCTGGTGGTTTTCTGGGGGGGTCTGCGGCTGATGGGAGGAGTTCACGGTCACGTGCTCATGCGGCAACCATGTAGCGAGTGGTGACAATGGCGGAACACGTGCTTATAACAAGGTAGCAAGTGTCATGACTAGGAATGTAGTTCACTCAAGCCCCGATTCCATTCGATTTTCAGTTGCCGATTTTCGATTCGATTTTCTAAAAATCGATACCGTGCTTGTTTCTGTGCGCTAGTGTGGTTCTGCAGCCAGCCACAAACGCACTTGCGCAATGACGTTCGGCGCAAGCGCAGAATTTGATCTACGCGTTGAAAATGTGCTATGCGTCTGGAATGAAAAAACGTTTCAAACGTCATTTTCTCGATCAATTTAATTCACCTGATTTTTCAATTTGTCGAATCGATTCATCCGAGCGAATCGACTTTGAATCGATTTTCGATTCATCGTTACATCCCTCGTCATAACGGCGTAAAAAAGTGTGACAACGATGTGACAAGCATGGATAACGGCAGAGCCGTAGCCACGGGCAGGCCATAGGGGGCCGTGCCCCTCCACCAAGATTCTTGTGCCCATCCATTTGAGGCATGAATTTCGATCAAATAATTTTTTTTTTTTAATTTTATTGTTATTCATATTTTATTTGATCATATTAGCTATTTTTGTGAGGTGAAATACAAATGTGACTTGCTCATCACTAAGACATTGCAAATACAAAGAAAGAGCTCAGGGCTCGAGACTCACTTTTTGTATTGGCTGCACTTTTTTCATGGTTGCACCTGCACTTAAGCGAAAATAGACCACGACATGGACGGGAAAAAAAACGGGCTTCCGACTATGCTTAGCCCGACTATTTTTTCAAGTTTCCCGTCTATCGCCTACAAAATGGCCGTCCTAATTTAATGACTTGACTTGACTCGCTTGAAATGTAGTTGGGACTATTTGAATATTACCATGGTAACTTGGGACTTGCTTGAAACGTCAAGTTTTAAAACTTGAGATTTAAATATGA
This sequence comes from Filicampus tigris, assembly GCF_054856515.1. Lineage (NCBI taxonomy): Eukaryota > Metazoa > Chordata > Actinopteri > Syngnathiformes > Syngnathidae > Filicampus > Filicampus tigris. Next base: position 33,068,480 of record NC_141217.1, read on the forward strand.
CTGACTCCCGCCTCTGGTAAGAAACGTGACAAAGATGTCACGCGCTGATAGTGCATAACGAGCGCAGTAACGCGGAAACAACGGTCGGCGCCAGCGTACCGTGTCCATCGCGTGTTTGGGACAGCCGTCCGGGTTGTAGAGCATCGGGTACCCTCGCCTCAGAACCACGTCCACGCTCTGACCCATCGGAACCGACTTGAGCATCTCCACCACCTCTTTGTGCGAACGGCCTAGCACACACGTGTCGTTGATGTACACCAGGATGTCGGCTGTGAACGCACATGCGGCAAAAAGTTGAGGAAAGTTATGGTGCATCATACTGTAGGTTTGTGCAGGAACTTCACCCAAAAGCCACAAATCGCAAACTTTAGCAAGTAAGTGAGCGTATGCGCGTTTGGATTAGCGGGTCACGAGGATTAAACATAATCCTCCCCGTTGAAATCTCTCGCTTTAAGAACGCGTAAAAGCTCTCAGTCACATGATAGTCAAGGATGATTGACAGCTCCCGACATGGTTGGGTCACGTAGTGGATGCGGCCTGAGTGGCGGGAGTACCTTGATGGAGGGTGGGCGGTCCCCCGGGCGTGACGCTGTACACCTGCAGGAACTCCCGCGCTCGACTTCCTCCGACAATGTTGAAGCCGAAGCCTCGCGGGCCTTTGGAGAGCCGCGCGTGCACGGAAAAACCTTGCAGCTGACTCGGTTGATCTGTGAACTCGGGGACTGGAGAGCATGCAAGTGCGCCATCAAGTGGGATGACCGGGTAACAAGTGGCGATTAGATCCAGGTCAATAAGCGGCGGCGAGGACGCAACAAGTGGCGATTACGCGTGTGTCAGTCGCATAACACCAATGGAGATGACATCACATGGGTGTAAACCGCAACACGGGTATAATGACGACAACACGCCTGCGGAACAAGACGATGAAACGAGTGCGATAAAACCCGTGGCAGTTCCTGGCGCGTGCGACACGTACGGCCGCGCAGTTCGGCATTGCGACCTTAAAGCCGATGTCAACCCAAAGATATCTTTTTCCATGTTCCCGGCGGGAAAAGACGTGCGATAAATTCATACGGAAATCTATGCTTTAATCTAACTACGACCAATCAGATGCAACCTTAAATGCGCATTGCCATCCAATAGGAGAACAGTATCTAAGGGGTATTTCTAACGCTAACGAACTTACCGGTAATTGGATAAGAATACAATCATATTTTTCAACATGAAAAAAAAAAAATCTTTAATTAGACAGTAAAGATGGAATTTCTTCAGCCACACGTTAAATATCGCAATATCGTCGATATTACAACATGCAACACCCGTATCGCATATGGCATCTTTGAGTATCATTTCAGAACGGGCGAGTGCCCTCTTTTTGCAAATAAAATATGGTCACCCTAAAGTACGGCGATGACGAAAGAGGGTTCCTGCCCTGAACAAACAATGAGGTGAAAAATGACAGTGGCATAACAAACAGCCAAACAAGAAGAAGCACGATGATGTCGTAACAAGTGGCGATGAGGAAGCAACGAGCAACAGGAATGAGGTCTGTGCTGCCCCCTGCTGTCACACGCACACGCACACACATGCACGCAAAAAAAAAAAAAAAAAAAGATTACGGACTCACGTTCTGCTGAACAGGAAGTGCTGTCTTTGTTTTGGGCGCGAAGATTCAGCCTTGCCTTTGACACGTGACTGACAGACATGCTCATCATTAATATTTGCATCTTTATTTGTGTTTTCTTAGCGCACGCTGGGATTTTGACGCCACTCACTCGCCATAGAAGGTGTCAGCGCCGTTGCCAAACGTCATCTCCCACGTGTCGGCCGCGGGGGCTCTTCCTCTTGCCGCTCCTCTTCCTCCATTCTCCATTCCCTCACCGCTGCCTGCCAGAGACTCGCCCCACGATTGGCTGGCAGGCAGCGCGGGGGGCGGTGCTCCGGCCGACCCTCCTTGAAGACAGAAGGTGGATCTCATCCCTCTTAATTGCGACCCTTCAACTTACGACCCAGGCTAAACTTAGCTCGTAACCAACAAACCAAACCAAACGAACCAAAATGTACCACTTCGACAATACTTTCTTGACGCCAGTTACTACTTTCCTACCAGCCAGGGATTCGGCGCCGTTTTGTGGCATCTTAGGGCATTACGGAAAGAGTGCAAAAATTGGTGAATAGATTTATACTACTGTAAAAAGTGTGGCGCTACCAGACAGGCCGCTGTCCTCCTCGCTGTTGTCTTCTTCCACAGTTTTTTCCAGGTTGCTGAGAGATTTACTCCTGGTCCTGAAGTTCCTCAGCAGGTTTCGATGTTCCTGGTATGTAATAGGTGGACTGTCCGGACTTATATGGACCGGGCGCGGCGTCCCGTAATAGTTGCCTGTGATCGGACGGCAAAAGCATCTCTTTTGGATCAGAAATGTTCGGCGAGGTGACAAAACGAAATAAAATACAGAAAAGATGATATTTTTAGTGAGCGATTTTAACGTTAACGCGGAGGCTCGAGTGGCGCCGGATTTTTGCTTGTCCATTGCCACAAAGACAACTTGAATACTGTTTTGGAGATGTGGGGTTATAAAGACATTTTATGCCGTGTCTCCTGACTACTGTAAGTGAACCGAAGTGCAGTACTATTCTTGGCTGGGTTTGGTTGTCATGGTAATCTTGTAGCAATGTGTTTTGTTCATCTTCTTTTTTTTTTTTTTTTAATAAAAAAAATAATCATCACTGCCATTATAATTCGCCTATCATAAGCTTCAACATTCTTTGGTAAACGCCAAATATCAAAATACCAAATATCAAAATACTTCAGCTTACTTTAGCGCAAACCCGGTAGTATTATTCGTCCGCCCTAACGATGTGTAAAAGACACACAAGCCGACAGACGTTTGGTGGCCGTTACCTTTGAACTTTCCGCTTTCCAGCAGCGCTCCCGACTCCTCCAGAGAAAAGAACTCCTCGATGGACACAAAATTGTAGTCCACGCCACCGATCTCCCCGTCACGAGGCTGCCGGGTCGTACCTGCCGAGTGGAAATGTGAAATGTCATCACAATGCAAAGGCATCGTGTCACGCGTGCCATCTTGTGCGCGCGCGCGCGCGCGTGCGTGTGTGTGTGCGTGTGTGCGCGCACGTACAGGGCACAGCGCGCAGGTAAAGGTTCTCTCGGATGAGCTGCTGCAGCTGACTGTCCATGGAGGTTGGTGTGAAACACTTACTGAGGTACAGGCGGAGATCTTTACACAGAGACGCACCTGGGATATGGTGACACACACACACGCACGCACACAGTGATGTGACAGTCAAAATCATAGCGTTTACCCATTCATATCTATTTTCCCATCATATATCCTTCAATCGTTTTAAATCTATCTAGCTATCTCTCTAGCTACCACGCTAGCTAGCTTGTTTTTGTTTTGTTTTTTTTGTCAAAGTAGTACTTTGCTGCCATCTTGTGGGATCTTGGTGGTGGTCTGTCAGTCTCAAATCATACAGTAGTGGTCCCCAAACAAGGACGCGATTGTTCCAAATGTTGTTCGGCGTTTGCCGATATCATAGCAAAATAATTAGCATTAGCCCGGGTCACCTGGTGAAACGGTCTTGATCCTGATCGGGTGAGGACAGGAGTTGAGGACGCCCCTGACGTCGCCCAACGTCATGCCGAGTACGGGCGTGCCGCCGATCTCTAAGATGATGTCGCCCACGGTGGCGCCGCCCCCGGGCGCCACCGTCACAAAAGGGAACTCGCCATAGTCCGCGCCGCCCCCGATGGCCAGCCCCAGCTCGCCGGAGCTTCCGCCCAGCGGCACAAAGCCCTCCTGCACCTGCGCAGAGAGGATGGACGGATGGGTGGACGGATGGCCATCATAAAGGCAACTGTTAACGTTAGCGCGTTAGCTTGTCGTGGCGTATACCTTGGAGCGCCAGTGCAGCTTCTTCACCGTGTTTTTAGACATGGCGGCCGAGCTGAAAACAGGAAGTCCGTAAACATCATTCACGTATCATGTTTTGCCATTGAAGTCATTCCTGCCATCCTTTTCCATTTTAGCCTATCATCAGCTCTAACACCAACTGCCCTCAGTTCTCTTCAGTCTTCCTCTAGCTCTCTTCCCCATTCTCATCACCCCTCTAGCCATATACTTAGTATCTCTCCTCTGGATGTGTCCAAACAACCTAAGTCTGCTCTTTCTAACTTTCCAAACACCAAACCTTGGCTGTCCTACTGTCCCACGAGTGCCTCTTAAAGACAACCAGAACATCTTTCTTTCTTTCCACTTCCTGCTCTGCTTTCTGTTGTCTTTTCAGTGCCACTGTTTCCAAACCATACATATCATTCCTCGCCTCATCACTGTCTTAGAAACTCCATCCTTGCAGAGACTCTGATATCTGCCCATCTATTTTTTATAAATAAATCAGAGTCTTGTCAAGGATTAGAAACTTTTCTCAAAACTAGAACCTTTTGTTGAGACTAGAACCTACTCAGAGGACTGGTACCTTCTCTCTGGACTATAATCGTTTTTGGCGACTAAAAACTCTTGAGAGTAGAAACTTCTCTCCGGACTAAAACCAAGTGGGAGTAGAACCTTCACTTGATTCAAGAATCTCTCCTGGGGACTAAAACCTTTTCTCAAGACCTTCTCCTGTGGCTAAAATATTCTCAGGGGATTACAGGTTTCTCTCAGGTTAGGGTAAGAACTTTCTGGAACCTTCACTTGGGACTAGGATCTTCTCGTGATGGGAACCTTCTCTCGAGACTACAACCTTTTTCTTGGGACTAAAACATTCTCTGGTGACTAGTATCTTTTTTTCTTGACTTAAAATCTTCTCTTGAGAGTGTAGAATGTTCTTTGGGAACTATCACCCTCTTGAGACTAGAATCTTCTCCCAAAACCAGAACCGATTCAGGGGACTAGAACCTGCTCCTATGACTAAAATCTTCTCCAGGGACGAGTACCTTCTCTCAAGACTAGAACCTTTTCTGGGGACTAGAACATTTTCTTGGAACTAAAACTTTCCTAAGGAACTAGTAGTTTCTGTCAAGACAATAATATTTTCTTGGGACTAACACCTTCTTGTGAAAGTAGAATCTTCTCTCAGAACTAAAACGTCTTGGGGGTAGAACCTGCTCTTGAAACCAGAACCTCTTCAGGGGACCGCTATCTTTTCTCAAGACTAGAACATTCTCTTTGGATCAAAACCTTCTCAGGAAACAAATATCTTCTCTCAAAACTGTAATTATATTTGTAGGACATTCTATTGTACAGCATTAAATTCTCTTGAGACTATAACCTGTTGAGAGTAAAGGTTGAAGGTTAAGTCTCTTCTGGGGACTAAACCCATCTCTCAAGACTAGAACCTTCTCTATGGACCACATTCTTCACAGGGGACTAGTACCTTTTCTCAGGGATAGATTCTTTTCTCCAGAATAAAACCTTTCCTTAGGGGTAGAATCTTCACTTGGGACTAAAACCTCTGGGGAATTTAACCTTGTCTCAAAAATAAGACATCCCTTCGGGGGACTAGAACCTTCTGCCGAAAACCATCCCAAGGGACCAATATCTTATTTTGAGACTAAAACCTTAACTAGTTGGGACTAGAATATCCACTTGTAATGAGAACGTCTTCCTTTCTGAGGACTACAATCTTCTTGCGGGACTAAAACCTCAGGGGACATGTACCTTCTCTCGAGCCTACAACCTTCACTTGGGACTCAAATTTTTCCTTGGACTAAAGTGTTCTCTCATTGGTTTGGTGTTTATCGAAATCCTAAACAGGAGTAAACACTTATAATCATTGTATTAAAAGTGACATGTTTTTAGGTCATATCTGTTTCTCTAATAACTTAACGAATGACATGCATTAACTTTGTATGCTTTGTAGATTATCGCCTAAAGAAGTTCTGTCCAATTACTTGCATTGGTTTGGATTAGTTTGTCTATGGTGTGGACACTATCTGGCCTTTCATGCATGCGAACACACATACATTGACTAGACTCTTAGTCACACACCTAACACGCTAACTAAGCACCCATCCACAGAAAAAAACACAAACGCATCCTAGGAGGTGAAGTGTCGCTTCCCGTGTGTGTTACCTGAACAGCGTTTTGTTGTGCTCAGCTCTTCGTGTTGTCACTTTGTGTGTGTACGCGTCTGTTTGTGAGTGCGTGTGTTTGTGTGTGTGTGTGTCTCTACAACTGCGGTTGTCACTCGCTCCTCCCTCTTTGACAGGGGTGGTCAAAGGTCGCATTTCAGTTCGTTCAAGGTGTGATGAAAGGAATGTGTGTGTACACTAAAGAAACCAAATGTGCTATATACTCCATCTATCCATCGATCAATCTATCTATCTATACAGTGTTCCTCCCAATATTGAGCGACGATTGTTCCAAAGGTCCTTAAATGTTAAGTCAAATGGCTGAAGTCAACTAACCTGCTAACAACCACCGTGGCTAGTTAGCATGGTTGGTGTTAGCATAAAACGGTTTTCTCTGTGAGTTAATGGTTTACTCATTTCTATGATGTCATTTTTTCCCACGGTGACGTCACCTTAGAGCCTGAACCCTGAAGAGGAGGCTGGTTGGGTACAGTCTGTTGTTAGCTTAGCATCAACACACATCTAATATTCAACAACAACAATGTAAAAGTCATCAAGTGTTGACAAAAGAAGCGTGCCGCGCGCACGCACACACGCGCACACAACGGATAGTGGTAGCTGCCGAGGAAAGACGCGCGCGCACGCACTCAACCTGCAATAGTGAGCCCGCCCCCTTTGCGCGTGCCTGCCTAACAATGTGCTGACAGCGTCGTTTTGACCTGCAGCTCCCGCGCGCGCTCACGTGCACGACCCCATACACATTATAACGCCTTGTTTTTCGCCGGTCAAATCGTTGTCACGCACACGCATACACAGAGAACCGTGTACGTTTACCGTCATGCTCGTCCAGCGTGTTTCCCCGTCGCGTTGTTGCTATCCCGGCTTGGAGCCGCTCGACGCTTCGCTGAAGGCAGCTGCAAGGTGCATACGCGCGTGCGTGCGGTGGGTTTTAGAGGCGGCGGGGGGCTTGTTGCCAATGCGCGTGCCCGACGGTCCCTGCAGGTGAGGATGCAAATCGGCGAGAGAGTGAAACGCTCGCGCGCGTGTGTTCGCTACAACATCACTCTCGCTCTCCCTCTCTCTTTCTCTCTCTCTCTCTCTCTCTCTCTCTCTCTCTCTCTCTGTCTCCCTCTCTCACTGTCTCTCTCACACTCTCGCTCTCAGGCGCGTTTACGAACATAGCTAGCGTAGATGCGCGTGCAGGGTTTCGAGGGGGCGTGGCAGCTGGAAAGTTGGAATGAAAGCCGGAAGTGGAAGTACGAAGTACGGATGTGAGATGAGAAAACCTACCGCGATAGAATTCAGGATTACCTCTCACAATTAACTGAAGTGCTCTCATACACACTAGTATAGCTCTCGCACCCAATTAAAACAGTCGGACATACTCTACTGAATTTTTGTTCACACACACCGACTCATGAGATGATACTGAAATGCTCTCATAACACTACTGAAACATTCTCATACAAACTACAGATTTGGTTTTGCTCACACAAACAGTACTGCAACACAACACACTCATACGGACAAATGATGATGGCTTTCATTCACGCTAGTGACATACACGCACACACCCTTGATTTTTTTTCACTCACATACATTAATTTAAAGCTCTCACACACTAATGAAATGTTCTCACACATGACAGGTTTTGTTTGCTCTTTGTTTTGTTCACTAATGCACCCGACTAAAGCAGACTCATACACAGAACTGAAACACTCTCGTGCAGACTTTTTTTCACTCACACACACACTACCGAAACATAACTGTCTCATACACACTATAGTGAAATGATTTTGTACACAGTAAGACATTAATAGATAAGGTACTGCTGATTTTTTTTGTTTATACTTATAGTAAATAATACAGTAGCCTACATATGTGTATGAGACAGTATCAGTTAAGTGTGTGTTTCATAGCTGTCATTTTCTTATTGTTGCCACCCATTCAGTCCACACTAGTAGACAGTTGCGAGTTTCACCCTACAATTTCATGAATAGAAACGTGTTGCTTGAATACGTTTTCAAATGAGGAATTAAGCACCGTAGTCTTTTGCGTGCAAGCATGAATACAATCTACAAAGCAATAGGAACCATGCTGAGGTAGGAAATGAGCTGTCATATATGTATCAGCTGCTCTCTGGGTACTGAAATGCTTTCATCCGCACGACTAAGACATTCTCGTACTGAAACACCTGAAAATCCTTCACACAACTAAAAAGCACAGAACCAAACCCATTTCATGTACACTCCTGAAACACTGTCACACACGACTACAAAAATGTTTTCGCTCACACGCCACTGAAACGCTCACACGCATTTTTTTCACTCATATACGCAGTAGTGCTGCGGCCGTTCTCAAACACTCATATACACTACTGAAACGCTGCCACACACGCACGCTCGCACGCACTCACACGCACACACACTGACATGCCACTATTTGTCTGTTTACTCCCTGATGTTGACTATATAGACAAACAATCGACTGGGCGTCCGTTTGTCTACTGTATGCCCCGAAATTGACTCATGACCAATCCATTGTATTTATGTATTACATATAAGTAAATATTTCTGTTACAGTGTGTTTACTGTTGAAACATTTGCTAGTTCCGCATATAGTTTCGTCTTTTCAGTCACCATCTGTTCACGTCACGCGCGCACACGCACGCACGCAGGCTGCAGTTACTCTCCTGTGTGGCAGGAGGCAGCAGAGCTTCATTGATTGTGTCAAGGCTGATGCGAACAGCGGGTTATACTATGACAATAAAAAGTACAAATGTCTCCAGGTTGTGGTCAATTACTTAATGTTACTTGGGAAATTATAAAGAAAAAATTGTAGCTTCCAAACCAACCTCACCCAGTTGAACTGAACTTACTGTAAAAATACCAGGCCTTACTTGAAAATGGAAAGGAAATTATATTTATTGATTATATAATTTTTTAAAGATGGTTGCTAATCTCCCAAACAGTTTACATATCTTATCTAACCATTCTTTATTCATTTCTTTATTTACTTTATATTCTTCAGATGTTTCAAACATTGAACCTCTTCAAAGCTCTTATGTATTGTTTATCATAATAGGCAGAGATGGGCACTTTACCCTATTTTGCCGGTCCGTATCCCGTCCTCCGTCCGCAACCTGGGCACCCTTCCGTCATCGTCCCTCTGTCCTTATTCATCAAAATAATCGTTGTCCGTCCCCGTCCGTCCTCGTCCTTTTAAAGCGCTTCCGTCATTACATTCGGTCAGTCCGCCCCCCGACACACACACACACAAAAATGCATGCATGACATGATTTAAAGGTTACTATCTGGCTAATTTCCTATTTACATCCACTTAGCGGCTAGTAGCATCATGAGTGGATTGAACTGTTTAAAGCACAAGTCAACCCAAACATATTTTTTTCAAGAATATGTTCCCAGCATGCCCACTAGTTTGTGAAATATAAGTTAAGCAGCAAAATGCACTCATTTTTAGCCATCTTTGGGGGCAGCCTGACGGCTGACCTGTTTTCTGAATCTGAGCCGTGATTGGTCATTGTGAGCAGTTGTGCGGTAAGATTGCATTATGACTTAATGCTATTGCGTGCGTTTTATTGGACATACTTCACATGCAAAGGGATAAGGTATGTACTCAATGTTAACAGTTAACATTACTATCCACCTTTTTTCTCGTCAGTGAAATGGGCGCCCTCTAAAGGTCAGACTATGTGAGTGCAATGTTACGGCAGGGAACGCACATGAAAAAGAGTGTACAGTGTTCTGCAGGCTGTAGTAACGGTGGCTCCGTTGTATCGCAGAAGAGGACAGTGGTTTTTCCTTTAAAAAATTAAATAAATAAAGACAACACGTCAGTCGCTACTTGACCTGGTCAGGGACGATAAAAGTTACAGGGATGGACGAAAACCCACTTCCGTTCTTGCTTAGTCCGTCCTTTAAAAAAAAAAATAAAAAACTTCTCATCCTATGTCCTTCGTCCCGGACGGACGGTACGTTCCCGCCCCTGGACGGAATGCCCATCAATGATAATAAGTAAACTGTCTTGTCTTGTCTTAAACTATTTTGTTTAAATAAAGTATAAATTATCCAAACATTGACACACACGCACACACAAACAGTGAAAATCTGCTATTGTGGTCTAGAAACATCACAAACGACGAAGACAAGTTGGTTGACAAACAGGAAAAGAGGTAAATCTGGGATTATCTGGTTACACATAGCACACAAACACTATCATAAAAAATACACACACACACGTGCTCACGCACACACGCACGCACGCACACACGCACGCACGCACACACACGCACGCTCACACACAAACTATAAATAGGTAGTGAAGGACAAAGGTAATGAATGTGAAGGTGAACGTCAGTTCATTCTCAATTTCACCTTAAAGTGGAAGTCAACCCAAACATATTTATCAAGAATATGTTCTATGCAGAGTTGAAACAAGGCAATATGATTAATATAAAATATAAGTTAATCCACCCATTTTTAGCCATCTCAGTGAGCGGCCATTTTGTCACTTCTGTCGACTGAAAATGACATCACAACTGCTCAGGGCTCTGGTAACGACTAATCACGGCTCACCTGTTTTCTGAAGCTGAGCTATGATTGGTTGTTATCTGAGCCCTGAGGGTGTGTGATGTCATTTTCACTCGACAGAAGAAACAAAATGGCCGCCTCCTGAGATGGCTACAAACGGGTGGATGTCTCATGTTCCACAAACGTAATATAAATCAGAATGCTGTGTTTCAACTAGCGGGCCTGCATAGAACATATTCTTGAAAACGATATGTTTGGGTTGACTTACGCTTTGAGTGATTTCAAGTCCTGTTGGCTCTACTGTGATGTCATCAGGCTACATTCAAAATAACTCGTTTTACACAATCACACTTGCCATCATCATATTCATAATCGGTATTCATGTGTTCTGATTGTGTTCATGTCGGGTGTAATTGTGTCAGTTTTTTTTATTTTCACAAGTCAGGTGTGGTTGTGTTCATGTGAAGCGTGATTTTTTATTACATGTCAAGTGTCATTGTGTTAATGGCAGGTGTGATAGTGTTCACATGGTCAGGTGTGGTTGTGTCCATGTCAGGTGTGATTTTTATTACGTGCTACGTGTCACTGTGTTGACACCAGGTGTAATTGTCTTTACTTTCCAGATGTGATGTTGGCGTATATGTGTCAGCCGTCAGGTGTGTTTATGTGTCTAATGTGATTGTGTTCACACGTCAGTTATGAGTGTGTTTACATGTCAGGTATAATCGGGTATAATCATTGACTTTTTTTTTTGGGTCACATTTCTATTCTCTCTGTGCCTTTAATTTATTTGCAGCTGTCCTCCCCTTTAACACACTGAGCCTTTTTCCTATTTAATCCCCAATTGGGGTGGGGGAGGAGGGCAGAGGAGAGAGAGAGGGACAGAGAGAAGGAGAGATAGAGAGAGATGAGCAGAGGAGAGGAGGAGGAGGAGGAGGAGAGATGAAGAGATTCCGATTAGTGAAGCCGAGCTGAATTTCTCTCCTCTCAGCCTCTCGTTCTCTTTTCACAACACTCGGCTTCGTCACAGGAAAGAAAAAACTGAACGCGTCACATGAAACTGTGAGTGACGAGCAGCTGGGGCAACTAGACCAAGTGGACCGGGCCAGCATGCAAAGTTTTGTTTGTTTGTTTTTTTGGGGAGCCATGAAGATGGGACCAATATGAACGCCTGAAGTGCACCACCAGAAGACATGCAGCACAACCACAAAAGTAAGTCTATCTATCTATCTATCTATCTATCTATCTATCTATCTATCTATCTATCTATCTATCTATCTATCTATCTATGCAGTAAAATATGATGGTGCCAATGTTAGCATTGACAATGTATCATTGAAGTTAACCGTAACAATAATAGCGAGACCTAAAAAATGATAGCATTAACACACAAATATTAGCATCAATGTTATAACTAATATTAGCGTTAACGTGATGACTAATACTTCATTATACACTCAGCCCTAAGGGGGCACGAGCCGGTCCCGAGCCGGGATGAATTCAGAGGGTGGCGTCAGAAAGTGCAACCGCTTCAAACTTTGCTAAACAGTGATGAGCGTCCATCGTTAGGAATTTCATACTGGATCAGTCGCGGCTCAGGTTAGCAACGTCCGCCATCTGTGCACCGTGAGGTTGCCTGTGGAAACTCAGATGCAGTGGGTCGAAGATGAAAGCATGCGCTTAAGCAGAAAGAGAGGAGGAACGCACAAAGCCTACAACTGAAGGTAGGGACTTTGAATGCTGGGATCATGACAGGAAAAATAGTTTGTTGACATGCGGATGGGGTACATGGGACACTCTGAGGGCAGGCTCTCCGATGTCTGGGGTTGAAATCACTGAGGTGGGTAGAAAAGCTCTTTAAAGAAGGAAGGGTCCACTGCACACAGTTGAAAGCTGAGCTAATTGTTAAACGGGGAGTTCAGCCAACCGATCTACGTTTTGGGGACTTTGTTTTGTGGACCTGGAGAACAGGGGGCAGCGGGGGGTGGGGAATGCTTCGGGAGTAAGGTGTACCGACCCCCTTGATACGGGATGTCCAGTCCTTGTATGAAGCGTTGTCAGAGTTCCGGATTGTTGGCATTCATTCGGGTTTGTTTCCAAGAACGCTTCTCTTTGTTTCCTATTCTGCTCATAATTTTACAGGACAGAATTCCAAGATACAGCCGTGCCGTTGAGGAAATTTGGTTTGGTGGCCTCAGAATGACATGTTTGGTTTATGCAGATGTTTTGGTCCTGTTGGCTACATCGTGGCGGCGATCTCCAACACTCACTGGAGTGGTTTGTGGCCAAGTGTGAAGCAGTTGGGATGAAAATCAGCACCTCCAAATCTGAGGCCATGGTCTTCAGTTGCAAAAAGGGTGGAGTCCCCAAGGTTCGGGGTGCTTCCCCAAGAGGAGGAGTTTACGTATCTTGGGGTCTTGTTTACGACTGAAAAAAGAATGAAGTGGGAGATGGACATGCAATTGGTGCAGCACCTGTAGTGATGTGAGTCTGTCGCAGGGGCGGAGCCATGCCCAGATTGACAGACTGCCCACCCACTGGGATTCATGAAAAAAAACCCATACTTTTAAATTGTTAGTAAATTATTATTGGATTCTTTTTGAATTGGTGTTTCGTTGTGTTTTTTTTTTTATTTTATTGAATATTAACAATGGCATAATTGTGGTTGCCTAAGGAATATTCGAACTTCATATTATTCAGTTCGTCGTTTTATTTGAATACGCGAGGTTGTCGGGACAGGAGGATTGTGCTCAGTGAGAGAAATATTCAGGCCCACCCTGATTTTTCCAGGCCCACCCGTTAGCCACGTTCTGGCTCCGCCCCTGGTCTGTCGTGGTGAAAAACAAGTCAAAAGGCGAAGCTCTTGATTTACCGGATGATTTTCGCTCACATCCTCACAGATTGCCATATGTGTTGTGACGGAAAAAACGAGATTACGGTTGCAAGCGGCTGAAATGAGTTTACTCCTCAGGGTGTCTGGGCTCTAGTTTAGAGATAGGGGGAGGAGCTCCGTCATCGGGAGAGACTTAGGAGGAGGGATGCTATAGCCTGGCAAACTAAACCCACTTTCTTTATGCAGAAAAAGAAATGGGTCTGGAAAGCCCCCCTTCAACCGCGGCTCTGCCCCGGTTCAAAACGAACCGTGCAATCAAATTAATTTGCGGTGACATATTCTTTTGGGAGCAACGGCACTCTTCGGTGGCAGATTCAAAATGACGCGTGGAAGTGACGATAGTTTGCTTTGTTCAACATTGATGAGGTGGCTGGGCATCTGGTTAGGATGCGTCTTGGACTCCTCTCTGGTGAGGTGTTCTCGGCACATCCCACTGGAAGGAGGCCCCAGTTACGACCCAGGGCACACTGGAAAGAGTATATTATATCCCCTAGATCAGTGGTCGCCAACCTTTTTTCTGCCACGGACCGAAGTCTATACCATTCGCGGCACTGTAACTTTTCAAATAAGTCTGTTTATTTTACTTTTTTGCTAGCTTGTGCATTTAATATTAGCATTACGCGAGACAACTTGACATGAGTTAAAAGTCAGTCATAGATGGATGTATTGGAGAGAATCCGGTCACTTTTCAAAAAAAATATATTTTGCAGATAATGCAAAATAAATAAATTGGAAGTCATGTTTTTTTTTTTTTTTGTGCGTCCCGCCGCCAAGTGGCCTGCTGCCCGGTACCGGTCGTTGGGCCGGTGGTTGGCTACCCCTGCCCAAGATGGGCTGGTAACGGCTGAGACCAGGATAAGCGGAAGAAAATGGATGGATGTTGTTGCTTTAACATTAGCATATTAGCATTATTGTTAGCACTAATATTAACTTTAGTGCTAACATTAGCACTAATATTTGCATTTACATTGGAGCTAATATTAGCATTAATGTTAGCACTAATATAAATATTATTGCTAGCACACATTTTAGCATTGATGTTTGCACTATAATGAGAATTAACATTGACACAAATGTTACCTTTAATATTAGCAATAATATCCGCATTAATGTTAACACTATTATTAACATTATCACTAATTCCAGCATTACTGTTAGCATGTCCATCCATCCAGCCATGTTTTATGACATTCCACTTTTGAGGTCAGACCTCCTCAGGTCCAATTGGAAGATGGCCTACCTCATGATGTCAGTGCTAATGTTAGCATGTTGCTTTAGTCTTTTTACTCAATGTCGGTTATTTTTCATTTATGTCCTCGATCAATGCATCATCACATGAACATTGACCTCCACACACCTCAGTGAGAGTCCCTTAATCCTTCCATCCTGGCAGAGGATCAGACTTCCTGCTTGCGGAATTAAGATGGCGTCCGCCGACGTCCTGATAGTGTTGTCATGGAAATGAGCGCTAAATCGCCAGTTTCCATGGCGGTGGAGCTAATCCCTCCAACCTTTTGTTCCAGTGCCTTGTATTTGACTCAACGAACAGAAACACTGTGAACGAGCGGCGGGTACTTGTCTTTGGCCATGTCATACGTCACACCACTACATTATTCCACTACACTACAAGTATTCCAGTGGCTTGGTGATGAAAATCTATGGGCACTTGCTTTAAAGCGGAGGTCAACCCAAACATATTTTTTTTCAAGAACACGTTCTATGCAAGTCCACTAGTTGAAACAGGGCATTCTGATAAATATTGCGTTTGTGGAATAAGTGTTAATCCACTCCTTTTTAGCCATCTCTGGGGGCGGCCATTTTGTCTTGTGATTCAGAAAACAGGTCAGCCGCGATTGGTCGTTGTGAGCAGTTGTGATGTCATTTTCAGTCGACACAAGACAAAATGGCTAAAAAACGAGTGCAATTTTGCTACTTAATTTATATTCCACAAACGCAAACTTCATCAGAATGCCGTGTTTCAACTAGTGGGCCTGCTGGCAACATATCCTTGAAAAAAATATGTTTGGGTTGACTTCAGCTTTAAGTGTGTGTCAGTGGACAAACTATGGATATATGGATAAATTAGCTTGTAATTTGTGTAAGGTAAGCAGAGCTGCATTGAGGAATGTGATGTTAGCCGCTTCTGTGATTGGCTGGTGACCAGTCCAGATGCTTCAGCTCACCCACAACCCTAGTCAGAAGAAGCGCGATAGACAATGGATGGAGGAGACACATTACGCCGTTATGAAGAAAAAGAAAAGAGCAACGATGTTGACTAAATAACCTAATGACCTTCCCAGCTGGACCAGGCTGGAGGGCACACATGCACGCATGCACAAACACATGCACGCACACACATGCGCACACACGCAGAGTAAGACAACAGCGAAAAGCAGGAAGTTAACAAGGCGTATGAGGGTTGTGTGAGAGTGATGCTCAGCTACACACACGCACCCCCCCCCACCCCCCACCCCGCACACACACACGCGCACACATGCACAGTTGGTGGTCCGACAACAGAACCCAGTCCCGCTAAAGTGGGCCTCGACTCAGCTGAAGGACTTCCTCCAAAAGTCTTACAGCCATTGAGGTCACGCAAGTCCACACACACACACGTGCATATGCACACACACGCACACAAACACTCATACATGCATGCATGCATGCACGCTCGCTGCTGTCAGGATGATCTCGGTTGTCTCGGGATAATTCGGGCATAATTAGACGGATTCTCATGGGGCAATGCAGGGCTGTGTGTGCGAGTGTGTGGGTGCGTGCGCGCGTGTGTGTGTGCGCAGCTCCACCAGCTCCACAGACACACACACGCACACATATTCAGACACACACGCAACAAAACAACGTGAGCAACAGTCATGTGACCTGCACTGTCCTAACCTCGGCTCCTCAGCAGCCTGAGGACAAAATAATCATGTTAAGTTAGTGCAGCAGAAGCAGCAGCGCCCCCTGCAGGCTCGCTACACTCTTTACCCGCTCATTTATTTGCTTCCTTTTTATTTGCTAACTGACGATCACTCCGCCAATCCTCCCGATGATTATTCATCAATTCAACAGTGGTGGGGAGTAACAAAGTACAAACACTTCATTGATGTTATTATGTAGACTTTTCGGATATCGGTACTTTACTTGAGTATTTATTTTCGGATGAGTTTTAATTTTTACTCTCTTTATTTGAAAACATATGTGTACTTATCATTGCTTACTTTGTAAAAAAAAAAAGTTTGGTACTTTTTTCAACCTGTGCTGATGACAGCACGTCATAAAATTGAACTAAATGTGAATCAGGGAGCATTAACGGCGATGACGAAATAGATTCAGAGAATCAAGATATTACCTATCCACGGACTTATTTAAGAGAATTCATTAATATTGTTGGCACATCATGTTGCCAGGAAAATGTTATTTTGATTTAGAGCCATTTCTTGGTTTAAAAAGTAAACAGTGTTCAAGTCTTTTTTTTCATCTTCTCATTTCGAGCACATGTAAATTAAGGAGGAAGTCAAATTAAAGTGGAAGTCAACCCCCAATTGTTTTTTTTGCAATAGTATGTTCTATGCACCTTCATTAATGAATTAAGTAGCAAAATCCACCTGTTTTTAGACATCTCAGGGGGCGGCCGTTCTGCCACATCCTGTCGACTGAAAAGGACATCGCAGTTGCTCAGGGCTCGGATAACGAAAAATCACGGCTCACCTGTTTTCTGAAGTTGAGCCATAATTGCTTGTTATCTGAGCCCTGAGCATCTGTGATGTCATTTTCAGTCGACAGCAAGTGGCCAAATGGCCGCCCCCTGAGACGGCTAAAAACGGGTGGATTTTACTGCTTAACTCATATTCCACAAACGCAATATTAATCAGAATGCCATGTTTCGACTACTGGGGCTGCATAGAACATATTCTTGTAAAGGAAATTATGGGGTTGACTTCCCTTTAATAAAAGAGGAAAACTACTTTTGTTTTTCCAAGTTTTCAAAATGAATATTGTATATGCAACACAATTCAAATTTACTTATGTTTTTATTTAAGTTTTTAAGTCTTTTACTTAAGTGAAGCAGTTGAATCAGTACTTCTACCTTTACCAGAGTCCTTTTTTACACAGGTATCTGTACTTCAACTTAATTACAGAGTTTGTGTACTGAGCCCTGCAATTCAGTCATGCTAGCCAAGCATGTTAGCGCGCGGAGGCACTAACAGCAGACAGCATTAGCACGCCATTTTGTCTTAAAGTGTCAGCTGTTGTGTCTGTGCAATGTGGTCGCCATGATGGCAGTGAGGATGTGTGTGTGTGTGTGTGTGCGTGTGTCTATGTGTAAGACTTATCAGCTTTGTGTCACAGCTGGACACAGCAAGGCATTGTGGGAAACAGGAAATCTAGGAAAATGACAATGTGAAGGTCGAGCGAGGCGGCAATAATCTCACTGAGATGTTCATAGCGTGTGTTTGCGTGCGCGCGTGTGTGTGTGTGTTTATGGTCCTCAGGTAATAACTAATGCACACACACTTCATGGCCCATATTGCACACATACACGCACACACACAGATCTAGGTCACAGCTGTTCACTACAATGTTGGTGTGTTCACGTCACCTTCGTCTTCTCTATCATCGTCATCAACATCATCCTTTTCAGATTTTCTGTATCGCTTATCCTCATTCGAGTCATAGGTGAGCATGTCCCAGCTGACTTAGGGAAAGAGGTGTGTGTTTGTGAATTTGGGCGTGCGCAGCAGGAAAATTGGTTACAAAAAGTAGACGATTTTATACTCGCAAAAAGCAAGTTTAACTCATGATGTAGGTGGTGTAACGCGATTTTAGATTCAAATTCGAGGCGCGGGCAGACAAATTGCACGGGCGACTATATCATCCCTGACTTTGAGGCAAATGAGGGATGTCGCTAGGATTGGCCCGGGAAAAGAATACGTCCATCCCACAATGGCGCACAGCGGCGCAAAAGGCCCCGTTACACCCAATTCTACCTGTGCAAAGTCTATTCAAATACCAATGAAAGAAAACTCCACCCATGCTCACAGTTAAACTGCACTTTGCGCTAGACTTGCGTACAAAAGTGGCACATTTTTACAATATATATTTGAATATTCCAGAACTTTGATTTCAGCCTCTCAAATGTGCATACTTTCTGATTTTACTTGTCCTCCATGAAAGCAGACAAATCGTTTTTGTGTTTTATCATCTGGCCGGGATGGCCCAGATTTAATCAATTTATGTATTTTTTGTTTTAATCACGAACATGATATTAGCTTGCATTTTCAATTTTATCAATTTGTTTTGAAGAAATCACAAAATACCAAACTACTGTGAAAACGCCCCTTTGTAGTGAGCAATATAGCCACGCCCCCCCAGCCCCTTTCAATATTTTGGTGGAAGTCACGGAAGGAACCAGACAAAATTTGTCCACTCAAAATCACTGTACATAAATCACTAATAATTTCCAAAAATGGCGATCAATTGGCACCGAAATTTATGTGGACATCTCTACTTATGCCCACTCGAACCTCTGCAAATATCACAAGGATTAGAGTCTCCATGGCTGATTTATAAGAGAATGAGGAAGTGAGCACTTACATGCAGTCTCTCTCATGCCAGATGTGTTTTCTTTGAGAAGTCACCCAGATATGCAAACACAATGCGTTATGGCAAGCTTTTTGTAAGATGAATTGTACCAAAATTGTTATACACTTCTTTATTAGATTTTAATCTGTAAGAGCGAGCTTGATTTACTTTTTTTCCCAAATCCACCGCCAAGGGGTACACCCGCACCACTCATCCGAATATGACGTGTTGAAAGCGCCCACACTCGCTGGGGGGTCGGCCTCCGGTCTGTCCATCTATCCACCCATTTTCTGCACCACAAATCCTCACTAGGGTCGCGTGCGGGCGTGCTGAATTTTTCAAAATCCAACTTTGAAATTTCGCCAAACCGACCTCCTGTGCTTATCAAAATTGACGCACTCGAACTGTCCACTTGCACCGCTATGCTGAAGTGCATCTCTGTCCGGACAGAATTAGTGTTTGCCCCCCCACCTACGGTTGCATAAATGGCGGGCGACTGCGATGCAGATGTCCGGTAGGAGGGAGACCGTGATGCGAGCTCCTTGGCTGTCAGACTGGTGGCAAACGCAAAGCGACTCAGCTGCCTGGATGGCGGATGTCAGCGACACCGAGCCCCATGTCTGGCCAGTAAGAATCTGATTTCATCCTGCTAAATTTGTCAGTTTAGCGGCTGAACTCCCAACTGCTGCCTTGACAGCTGCAGTGTTATTAGCCATGGGAGCTAGCGGCAGCTAGCTATCAGCCTGCCTGCCAATGGAGTCTAACAAAACTTTAGCGTCGTTAAATGTTTGGTAACGGTGAACAATCAACACCAAAATTCATATGCACGTTCCTACACTAACACTTCAACCTGTAAAAAAAAACAAAAAAAACCGATCATCACATTTTTGAATTTGTTGAGATATTTTTCATCATAGGAGCTCACATTTAATGTCAATAAACTCCTATTATGTCGGGCCTATTGCTTTTATATTTTCACCGATTGAAATGTGCAAGAGTAAGAATGTGCATATGAATTTTGGCGGGCGATTGGTCACTGTTTTCAGACACTGGGTGACAACGGAACGTGGCAAACTAAGCCAAGAAACAATATTACAATGTTTGCCTGAGTTGCTTCCTTACTTCACTGATGTAGTCTGATCACTAGTCTCTCACCCAATTTGGGGGCATTACAACTTGTGCTAAAATTCATCAAAAAGAATCTTAAATCACTACAGAGTTTTTAGGGGGTGACTTTTAGTGCTGACACCATTTTTACATCCAGACCTATTATATAGATCCCTTCAAGCAAAACAAGAAATTCTCGGATATCAGTTTGGACTCCGAAAATCTGAGCAACATTTTTGCCTATTTTCTAACATGTTTTGAATGAAACACTAACATGTCGTTCGTTTCCTAACGCAAAAGAGTGACAGGTCCCAATTTAAAATCTGAAAAATCGTCTGAAGCCCTCTGAATCTTCAATACATGAGACTAAGGTCAACAATTCCCTATTAGATAGATTTCATAACCTGAATTAGTGTATGTGAACATGAGTATTAAAAAAAAAATAATGCAAACAGATAATTTGTACAGTTCACTCGTCCTGAAGTTTAATGTAAGCCTTGATGATGAATGATGACGATGATGAATTTGCACAAACTTTCTCCGATCACTTTTATCTCCTATACTTTTGTGTCCGGAATTCCTCAATCCTCATGTCTGTTGCCAGGCGCGGCACGTAACGGCTACGCCAACGCTGTGGACGGTGAGGATGGCGGCGGGGAAGGTGAGGAGGGTGGAGAGGAAGACGGAGGCGCAGGCGGTGGTGGAGACGCGGGAGAGGAGAGAGGTGGCGGCGACTGGGACGAGGAGCTGGAAGGCGAAGACCAGGGTGTGCGTATGACTAGAACAGACACCCTCCACTCTACCACCAGTTCCACCGGAACGCAACGTAGAAGAGGACAACATGCTAAGAAACAGGTGAGAAAACACTACTTTACCAAAAGTGAATTTTGCTGTTCGGCTCCTAGTGAGAGAACAGCAAATTATCCCAAAAGTCCTTAAATAGTGAACAATTCAACGTGCATTCAAAAGTTGAGAGTCAAATTTAGCTCACCCGTAACGGTTATAGTGCATTTTAGGCTCATCTTGAAATTTCACCCGAAAGCAGATTATCTGTAACTTTTTGCAAGTAGTGTAAATGAGACAATACGCTAAGAGACGACACACTGAGAAACAGGAGTCATTCGCAAGCCAAAATGCTAAGACAACACACAAAGAAACAGCTGCATGCTAAGAGACAGGTGAGACAATGTGCTAGAATGCAGTTAGGTCAATATGATAAAATACTGTAGTTGAGACAAAATGAAATGAGACAGCACACTAAGAGACGCATGCTACTGCATGCAAAAAAAAAAAAAGACATCAACAGACAGGTGGGACAACGCGCTAAGATACGATAAAGACAGTATGCTAAAAGAGGTGAGACTACACTCTAAAAGACAAGTTGGGCAACAGATCACAGCACGTATATTTTTGCATTCCATCAATTTTAACAAATAGAATAGCCAACAAATCAAAAGGTTCACACACTACAGTTCTGGAAAAAAAAAACAATAGTGCATTTTTTTCCAATCACTTCTATGAATAAAAAATATATTTTCATGGTATTCCTCTGATATAACAAACTACACTACCAAATAGCACAATACTCGCTCGGATCAAAATAGTATGTAAAAAGTAATAATGTACAAAAATGTACAAAACACAATAGATCTCCAGACATTGACGTCACGCATCCCACAATGCCCTGAGCCAAACGCAAACAAGGCCATTTTGGTAGGGTAGAAAACCTGTTTCACTTATTTGAGGAAACGCCACAAAATGCTAAGAGACAAGTTGGATGACACACTAAGAGGCAGGTGAGATGAGACAACGCGCTAAGAAACGGCGGAGACACCAGGCGCAGACACGGATTAGATAACATGCTTACAAACAGGTGAGACAACACGCTAAGAAACAGGCTTGACAATGTTCTGAGAAATGACTAAGGCAAATTGCGATGTGTTACGAAGAAAACACGCTGAGGGACAACACACTAAGGAAAAGACAATGTAATGATATGATGATGTCACTTCCTTTCCAGGTCCAGGGAACCAATCAGGTCCAGCGAGCTCCTCGAGCACTGTTCTGCCTGAAACTCAACAACCCGATTAGACGTGCTGCACTCTCCATTGTTGAGTGGAAGTATCCTTTTTATTCCAGTTAGCTAATTATTAGTATGTTCATGACATCACTTCCTGTTACCACTTTTCAACCACATATAATCGTGTTCTGTTTTTATTAAGACCTTGTTTTTTTGGGGGGGGTATAAATTGTGACCGTTTGTAACTAATTGAGCTTCCTTAGTGTTCCTCAGGCCTTTTGACATCTTCATCCTGTTAGCCATCTTTGCTAATTGTGTTGCGCTGGGTGTGTCCAAACCGTTTCCTGAGGACGACTCCAACTCCACCAACCACGACCTGGTGAGCTGTACACAAGTCCACACCCCTCACATAATGCACACACATAGACCACCCTGCGTACTAAGCTAGGATCACCCCTGTGCTAAGACAAACTAAATGCCGCTTACACCTTCACTGTGTCTGTGTGATGATTTAGACACAAAATTAGGACATTTATATAGGACATTTATAGTGATGGGCATTCCCTCCCAGGTCGGGAACGGTCCTTGTGTCCGTCCCGGACGGATGCCCATTTTGGAGATGGAGGACGTAGGATGAGAATTTTTTAAAAAAGGACAGACTAAGCAAGGACGGACGTGGGTTTTCGTCCATCCCCGTAGTCGTCCCTAACCGGGTCATATAAGGACTGATGTGTTGTGCTGGGTTCTTTTAAAAAGAAAGACCACAGTTTTTTTTCTGCGATACCACACTCACAGGCATAGTCTGCCCTCTAGTGGTTCAACGTGTGGATTACGCCACAGGACGCCCATTTCACTGACAAGGAAAAAGGTGGATAGCAATTTTGTTATGTTAAGTAACTGTTAACATTTAGTACCTTACCCCTTTGCATGCAAAGTATGTCGTTGTCTGGCACATCTCTTGAGGGAAAAATCTCTCAAAGCCGTCATTCATGCTCATGCAAGCGCCGCCGTACACTTAAAGCCACGAATCAGAAGTGGAAGTCTTTCGTTCTCCTCCTAAAATAACGTTATTACATTATTTTCCAATAATTATTGTATTGCGTAACAACGCCATAAAAACTGAAATTCTATTGCGTTATAATGAATTTTGCTAAAAAATGCAATAGTATTGCATTATAAGACAATCTTAAATATTCTCGTCATATCCCCTGGCTAAATTCTGTCTTGGGTGACACTTAAACAGTTGTAAACAATTCACGATACTCCCAGCCGCTAAGTGGATGTAGCGGCGGAATGTAAGGACGGAAGCGCTCTAAAAGGACGAGGACGGACGGGATTTGAGGACGATTATTTTTTATGAATAAGGACAGAAGGGCAATAACGAAATGGTGCCCAGGTCGGGGACGGAGGACGGACCGGGTAAAGTGCCCATTTCTGGATATTTAGACACAAAGAGGGGACAATTTGTTGCAAAGTGGGGACATTTAGACACAAAGTGAGGGCATGCCAACTCTATGAAGACATTTTCCACTGTGGGGTCATGTTGTGTTTCCTCTAGGAACAAGTGGAGTATGTTTTCCTCATCATCTTCACTGTGGAAACCTTCCTGAAGATCCTGGCTTATGGTCTGGTCATGCACCCAAGTTCTTACATCCGCAATGGCTGGAACCTTCTGGACTTTGTTATTGTCATCGTTGGGTAAGCTAATGCTGTTGCGTTTTTGCTGTGGTATTGTTTAGTCGGTACTCCCTGTTGTGTGATCAGAGAGACATACATCTTGATTATAGATTCAATTCATATAAGCACAGTGCTTTTTACTCATACTCAATTTATAGGTAGTTTCATAGTATTAGTGCAACTCAGCACTTCTGTTGGTGATTAGTCGACAAGCAAAATAAGCCCTACTTGGCACGTTTGCGCCAAACATCAGTGCGTATTGCGTTTGCTGATGGCTGCAGCACCACACTAGCGCACAGAGACAAGCATGGTAGCAATATTTTTAATCGAATCTTGAGTGAATTCATTGTATTAAATATACAGTGAAACACTCCCATGCGCTGTCCCGTTGTAATGTTCCGGGCAGAATTAGAAAAATAGGAAAATGAACATAAATTGTTCTGAAAGTGAAGCTGCTCTGTGAATGTGATTCAGTCATAATTTATTCTAACTTGGACTGGTGCAACCACGTAAAAAAAGTTGGGTGTAACACTATATAACCAGTACAAAAACAGTTTGGAGCCCTGCTTTAATTTTTTTATTTATTTATTTTATTCATTTGCAGTACATTCTCATGTTTGAGGTTGAATTTATTTAATTTTTTAACACAAATATTTGGAATATATGGGTCATATTATCTCATACCTACCATTGCTGACTATTGTTATTCGTTTTAGTAGAAGTAACTTGATCAATACTCATAACGATTCATACAAAAAAAAAAATGAAAGCATGTATCATTCCTGCTGATATTGTATCGGACGTTATCATATCGAACAGTACTCTAGGCTGCAATATCGGTATCTTGTCGGAAGTGAAAAAATCGGGACAGCCCTAGTTGTATCATTATTATTGTTATGCTATTGTTGTGTTAGCATGTTATGTCATTCTTTTGCTGTTATATAATTGCCAATGTGTATTTTTTGGCATTATTGTAACAGTATGTTATTGTGTAGTCGTTCTAATATTGTTATTATTGTTACAATAATAACACATACTATTATTGTTTGCTGTTGCGTAATGTTTGTGTTATCGTTATTGTTCATGTTATTATGTTACTGTTTTGTTGCTACGTTATTGTTACATCACTTTTATGTTTATTATTATTATTCATAACAGTTATATTAGGCCGTATCCATCTCAGCTACCGGGTGAGTGGATTGAGTGTCAGCGGTTGCGGTGCAGCGGCGCGGCGCTAAAGCGTTTGAGAGTCGAGGCAAACGTGAGCTGACGTCCTCGTTTGTGGGGCGTCCCAAGCGGACGCCCGCGGCGCTGCCACATTTGGTGTGATTCAGTGCCGTCGTTGCGAGCGTGCGCAACGCGCGGCTCGTCACGGGCGGGGGGGGCGGTCGGGGGGGCGGCGGAGCCTCTCGCTGGTGCTTGCAACGTTTGGTCACCGTCGCCCTGGCTGCACGCCCTCGAGGTCGTGATGAAGGCCGTTGTCACGGTGGCCGGAGGACAAACGCCCTCCATCGACTCGTCTGGTTAGGTTGCATCGCTTTCTGTCGATGACTCCTCACTCATCACTAAGCTCCTCCTCCTCAAGGACTGCCATTGTGATCTTTGTCCCGCCTTCTGTACCCAAGATGCTTCTGACAATATACGTTAGCATATCAACCCTTAGCATTTCAACAACAGTTCATTATAAGATTGTTGTTTCGTTTAGGCCAAAATCTGAGAGAACAACTCAGAAAGCAGCTTCCCTATTGTTGACGTTGTCGTTGCCATGATGTTATTGTTACATCATCGCTCTGTCATGGTCATGTCAGTGTTAGGTTATTGTATCATTGTTGTATTTTAACATTGCTGTCACACAGCAGTTTTTATACCATTGTTTTGCTGTTGTGTTAATATTTTGTTGTTGTTGCATCATTACTTTTTATTAATATCGTTGTCATTATTGTTACGTTATTGTTGTGGTAATGTTGCATTAGGTGTATATGGTGTTGTTATTTCAGTGTTATGCTATTGTTTTGTTATTTGTACATTACTGCTTGGCCATTGTTATGCTTTTGTTACTGTAATTGTTACAGTATATTATTGTTACTAGGGCCAGACTAAAAAATACTGACTAATGATTAATTGGATGATTAATAATAATTAAAAAAAAAAATCCATCTAGCCATTATCCAAACCGCCTATCCTCACAAGGGTTGGGGGCGTGCCGGAGCCTATCCCAGCTGTCTATGGGCAGGGGGCGGGGTACACCCTGAACTGGTTGCCAGCCAATACCATGCATAAAATAATTTTTTCCCCCAAAGCATTTCAATGGCCGTCAATTATAAGCAGATTTTCGCAATTTGGGACCATATTGCCCGGGAATAGCGGGGATCAACTATAAGTATGTTGTTTAAAAAATAACTTTCCTCTGCAGTTCCCAGAATGCATTGCGTGGCATGCACACTGTGAAGTTATAATGGCATTCCTCCTTGTCACATGTATGTTTGTGTTACCATAGTTACTGTACGTTGATATGGCCGTCACGTTGTTGTTTGATTGGTATTAACCTGATTGTCTACCGTGCTCATGTGTCAAACTGTCACAAGCTTTTAGGATGAGTCGGGCTTGTTCTTCAGCTTGTTAAATACGAGCCTCAGGGTCCACTTCACTTCAATCCAGGTTTAGTGAATGTGAAGCATCACTTCCTGTCTCACCTGATCTGCCTTAGTTCAAATGCGGCGTGGAGCGCCCTTCGCGCCGTCGTCGCCATCTTGTTTTCGTGCGGCGCGACGCGGTCGCTGCGCTCCGGTGATGTCACTTCCTGTCTCCGTAACAGGTTGTTCAGTGTCGTCCTGGAGACCATGACGCACAAGTCAGGCGAACAGGCGAGCACGCACCATATGCCGGGCAAACCTGGAGGTCTGGACGTCAAAGCCCTGCGCGCCTTCCGGGTCTTGCGGCCCCTCAGGCTGGTTTCCGGCGTTCCCAGTGAGTGTGCAGCGGTCGGGGCTTGCGGCGGCCGTATCGTTTTCCCGTGCGTTGACGCGCGCGGCTGACAGGTCTGCAGATTGTGCTGAACTCCATCATGAAAGCCATGGTCCCGCTGCTCCACATTGCTCTGCTGGTCCTCTTCGTCATCATCATCTACGCCATCATCGGCCTGGAGCTCTTCATCGGACGCATGCACAGAACTTGCTACTACATAGAAACTGGTAAGCAGTACGTATTTTTTATTTTTTTATTTTTTTTTTTTACTAAACATGACTCATGACTGACACTACTCCCCGCGAGAGCCACCGCGCTTCATGCCTTTGACCCCGCAGACACATACGTGGAGGATGACCCGGTGCCGTGCGCCTTCGCGGGTCACGGCCGCCAGTGCACGGTGAACGGCTCCGAGTGTCGCGGCCGTTGGGACGGGCCCAACGGCGGCATCACCAATTTCGACAACTTCTTCTTCGCCATGTTGACGGTGTTCCAATGCATCACCATGGAGGGCTGGACCGACGTCCTCTACTGGGTGACAAACAAACGACCAATGCGCTCGACGAGGGGCCGTCGGGGACAGAATTGCGCAACACTGAAACGCTCTCACACACACTACCAAATTTTTTTCGTCTCACACAGCCGAAAACACTCTCATTGCCACTGTTTGGTTTTTTTTTGCTCTACTAAAACGTTCTCATACAACAGACACGCTCTAATACACACCACTAAAGTGCTCTCACGCTTTACTGAATGCTCTCATACATACTACAGGAGTGTTTTCAGGAACAACCAAAATGGTCTCATTCACACTACTGTTATGCTCTCATACATACCACTAACACACTCTCACTCCCTAATGCTGTCTCACACACACCGACCGTCTTTTTTTCACTCACACATGTGGCTGAAAACACACACACTAATGAAACACTCTCACACCAAAAAATAAGCATTTTTTTGCTCACCTGCACTCCTGTAATGCTCTCAGAGGCACTACTGAAACTCATTCAGAGTGTGAGGTGATTTCAGTATGTGTTAGAGCAGTGTTTTTCAAACTTTTCAAGGCACTTTTATTTCATTGAAAAAATCCTGCTGAAATAGTGAAAAAAAAGCTTATTTTAACAATATAAGTGTTATATTGTTTATATAAGCATTTTTTTTAACATTGAAGAATGACGTTATATTATAACGTCTTGAATATGAATTAAATAAACACACAGAAAAAAGTATTTTATAACGTTTCATATTGATACTTACCCAGTGTGAAACATGTTTGAAACCTGGCCTGTTTGGATAGACATGCGTCACTAATTCGCTTGTCCCTAAACAAAGACAATTGGCTACCTGCTGCTGCTGCCACCTGCTGGTATGGAAGAGTACTACAATGTAGTAAAGACATGATTATTCTGCCAGGCGCTGGACCGCACAGGCACACAAATGAGATCATTTCCCACGGCACACCTGACAATATCTCGGCACACAGTTTGAAAAACACTGTGTTAGAGCATGTCATTAGTCTAAATGAGAGTCTTTCATTTGTGTATATGAGAGTGTTCCTGTAACGTGTGAGAGAGGTCTTCTGGAATAATGTCACTGATGGCCCCTTGTAGCGTTCTGTGGCTTTCCATGCCCCTCTGTCATGGCCGCTCTCATAATCGGCTCATGCGCGCAGATGAACGACGCCATTGGCTTTGAGCTGCCGTGGGTTTATTTCGTTAGTCTGGTCATCTTCGGCTCCTTCTTCGTTCTCAACCTGGTTCTTGGTGTCCTCAGCGGGTCAGTAAACTTCTCAGTGAGCTCCCTGCTGCTTTAACTTAAATATCACTTTTACATTATTGTTGAGTCATTGTTACATTTTTGTCTTATTATGTTACTGACACATTGCTGTTCAGCTATTGTGTTGTTTTTACGTCATTGACATTGGCCCGACCAGAACTGGCACTGGCCCTGTGTAGTCATAATATAACACCAAAAGTTTAGTTTAGTTTAGTATTTAGTTCATTTATACTCTATAATTTATAGCGGGAGTCAACCCTAACATCTTTTTCTCAAGGATATGTTCCCAGCAGGCCCACTAGTTGAAACACGGCTTTCTTATTAATTTTGCATTTGTGGAATATAAATTAAGCAGCAAAATGCACTCGTTTTTAGCCATCTCAGGGGGCGGCCATTTTGTCTTCTGTCGACTGAAAATGACATCACGACTGCTCGCAACGACCAATCACGGCTGACCTGTTTTCTGAATCTGAGCCGTGATTGGTCGTTGCGAGCAGTTGTGATGTCATATTCAGGCGACAGAAGACAAAATGGCCGCCCCTAGAGGTGGCTAAAAACGAGTGGATTAACACTTATTCCACAAATGCAAAATTAATCAGAATGCCGTGTTTCAACTAGTGGGCCTGCTGGGAACATATTCTTGAAGAAAATATGTTTGGGTTGACTTCCGCTTTAAACTTTTAAGGAAAAATATTATTTCTGTGTAGTTAGTTGTTTTCATTTATGTTATATCTTGTTCAAGCCATTTGTTATGGAAGGATTTAACCTGACGCGAAAGCAAATGTCTGCAATTGTGGTGAAAAGATCAATGATGATTCATCAATTCAAGTGGATAAAATTCAAAATATTCAGTATTAAGTTTTTTTTTTTTGTTTTTTTTTTTAAAAGCATGAATATGATGATTTCAATTTGCCAGTGGACTTTGGGTGTCACGTAGTGGCCCCCGGACCGGTGTCAATGTCCAATCCTGTATTGTTAAGCCTTGAGTGTTATTATTGTGTTCACATTGCAGAGAGTTCAGCAAGGAGAGGGAGAAGGCCAAGGCTCGTGGAGATTTCCAGAAGCTCCGCGAGAAACAGCAGATGGAGGAAGACCTGTGCGGCTACATGGACTGGATCACTCAGGCTGAGGACATGGACGAGCTGGACGAGGGAGGAAATCAACGTCAGTGTCTGTGTCTGTGTGTGTGGAATTTTGCATGTGCGCGTGCAAATCTATGAGATGATCATGTGTGTGTGTGTGTTTGTGTGTGTGTGTAGGGCCATCTCTGGGTGATCTGTCAGACAAGAAGAGAGGGAAGTTTGGATGGTTCAGTCACTCAAATGAAACACACGGTGAGACACGCATACATGCGCACGCACTCACACGACACGCAGCTGGTCGGTCGAGCGTTCGGATCAGCAAATTTTTCCTGAACTTCACAATTGCCGTCGATGGTCACATGAATCTGTCATGTCGCTCACTCAGCAAGTCTTCCCGCCAGCGAAACAGCGTCTGAGAACACGGAAAACATTGATGAAGACCACACCAACTGCTGCCAGGCCTGCTGGTAATACACGTACACACACACACGCACACACGCACTGACATCATCAAACCACACAAGAGCTAGTCGGCCGCTTAATCTTAGCAGTTGCCTTCCCTTTGTTTTTGTTTCAGCGCTCGGATGATGAAGATCAGCTGCTGGTGAGTTCAAATCACAAGAAGCTTTATTGGCGGAGTAGGCGGACAGACAGGAAGTGAGCTCGCGCTGACGTAGTGCCGCCTTTGCGGATCCAGTCGGACTCTGCGACGCTGGAACCGAGTGTGTCGCCGGAACTGTCGCACCGCCGTCAAATCGGTGACATTCTATTGGCTGGTCCTGCTCCTCGTCTTCCTCAACACGTCCCTCAGCGCCTCCGAGCACTACAACCAACCCGATTGGCTGACGCAGGTGCAGGGTACGGCCGTCGCCCTCGCTCTTTAAATGCCGCGTGCGTGATGGAGCTCATGATGAGCGTGCATGTGTTGATCGCGCGCGGGTGACCATGTTTGAGTTGCAAAATTTCTGTTAGCAACTGTGCGCGACCCGGTGTTAAGCGCGTGTTATAGTGTGCGTGTGCGTGTGACCTGCCGTGTTTTTCATGTGTGTGTTATTCATGTGTGTTACCATCATACCTGTCAACCCCGGGCTGTGCTGAATTTGACAAAAGTTGTAATTTGCCCGGGGCGGCACGGTGGTCGACTGGTTAGCACGTCCGCCTCACAGTTCAGAGGTCGTGGGTCCGATCCCGGCTCCGGCCTCCCTGTGTGGAGTTTGCGTATTCTCCCCGTGCCTGCCTGCGTGGGTTTTCTCCGGGTACTCCGGTTTCCTCCCACATTCCAAAAACGTGCATGGTAAGTTGATTGGGCTCTCTAAATTGCCCCTAGGTGTGATTGTGAGAGCGGATGTTTGTCTCTGTGTGCCCTGCGATTGGCTGGCAACCGATTCAGGGTGTCCCCCGCCTACTGCCCGAAGACAGCTGGGATAGGCTCCAGCACGCCCCGCGACCCTTGTGAGGAGAAGCGATATCGATAATGGATGGATGGATGTAATTTGCCCGTACATTACACAGTGTTTATCGTTCAACGGGGGGGAGGGGCTTCGGGGGGGGTCGGCCGAAGTTTGCAGTCGGAATCGCTAACGGACGCTCCGGATTAGAACCGAATTGGGCAAGATGAGATCGGTCTAACAAAAAATGAGTTTTTAATTTTTAATTTTTTTTTCCCCCGTACAAAAATTGTTATACGGCGTACACAATTTGAAATGATCGAAAAACGGGTAAAACGTAAAGTTGACAGGTATGGTTACCATGTGCATGTCAAATGTCACGTGCGTGTTACTTAGTGTGTCTTGCCATGTCGTGTGTGACCATTTTTGTGTTGCCAAGTGTGTTTTGCTGCGCGTGTGCGTGACCACGCGCGTGTGACAACGTGCGTGTTCCAACGTGGAGCGCAGATATCGCCAACAAGGTGCTGCTGTCACTGTTCACGGTGGAGATGCTGCTGAAGATGTACAGCCTGGGCCTGGCGCATTACTTTGTGGCGTTCTTCAACCGCTTCGACTGCTTCGTGGTGTGCGGCGGCATCGTGGAGACCATCCTGGTGGAGCTGGACATCATGCCGCCGCTGGGAATCTCGGTGCTGCGCTGCGTCCGCCTGCTGCGTATCTTCAAAGTCACGCGGTGAGGAGATGATCAGCACACGGAATGGTTTCCACTTTTGTCAACTTGTGTCCCTACACTGAAAAAAAAATGCCGTGCATCATTTACTCCGTTTTATTTCATCAAGTGGTTGCGCGAAATCAAATCATCTGAATCCAGATCGATTTTTTTTAAGCAGACTGGACATCTACTTTAAAAATCTATCTGGATACGGATGATTTTACTTTGTGCAACCACTTGACAACATAAAACGGAGTAAATTCAGCCATCATTTTTTTCAGTGTACCGTATTTTCCGGACTATAAGCCGCACCGTTATATAAGCCGCGCCCACTTTATTTTTATGAACATTCTGAAAAAAAAAACTTAAATAAGCTGCACCTTTATATAAGCCGCACCTATCTATGTTGAAAACTTTTATATTTACTGCATTTACAGAACGATTATGAACCGTAAATGTACCTGAGCAGATACTTTCCTAACAGTGCCTTTTAACACTGCAGCAACGTTGCTGATTAAAACAGAAGAGAACCAAGAGAAAATAAACGGTACTTATCTTCATTTCACTGCCGACTGCCGCTCCAGTTTGTCGGCTAATGTCCACCAGACTCCACCATCTATTGTTCTACTACATTCTACATATCGTCGCTGTCCTGTGAAAAACACCTATCTCCAATTTTGGAAACTTTTTAAATGTTCAATTTAATGCGGTTTCTGTGACGCGGGAACATGATTCAGGTAAAAATAAAAAAATGGAAAAAAATGGAGATAAGTGTTTTTCACATGACAGCGACGATATGCAGCTGTCTTGTTTTACGTTAATAAAGTCTGCCAATCGAAACACACGACGTGCTAAATCAACAATAGCATTTCACATCGAAACAACAGAACAGACGTCACATCAGCCAATGGCATTCATGTGCACTTCAGGGACCTCTAGGAAAACATAATATCAAAGCATTACAGCATCTAATGCAATAATCTAGTCTATGGCGCCCTCGCCTGTTGAACTCCTCTACCTGCAGTCACATCCAGTTAATGGGAAATGTATTGTATTGAATTGTACTGTCATTCCCGTTAGAGCGGTGGAAGAAAAATCCACAGAATAGCCGCACCGGACTATAAACCGCACGGCTCAAAATCTAGGGGAAAAAGTCGCGGCTTATAGTCCGGAAAATACGGTACTTGTTTTTCCACTTTGTTACTTCCCGCCACTGCTGACCATGATCTCCTCTGCGCAGCCATTGGACGGCTCTGTCCAACCTGGTGGCGTCCCTGCTCAACTCTATGAAGTCCATCGCCTCGCTACTGCTGCTCCTCTTCCTCTTCCTCATCATCTTCGCCCTGCTGGGCATGCAACTCTTCGGCGGCAAGTTCAATTTCGACGAGACGCAGACCAAGCGCAGCACCTTCGACGCCTTCCCACAGGCGCTGCTCACCTGCTTCCAGGTTGGCTTGCTGACTTTACTGACTTTAGCTTCCTCCCGATTGAACGCATATCCGACATGACGCTTGGTTCGTGTTTGACCGGCTGCAGCAGCTAAACGGTGAAGTTCATGTCGCTTATCTGTCTTTGCGGGTTTTATAGCGACGGATGAAGTTATATGTTGTAGTTGTAGCGTCGCTTATCTCGGAGGTGTTAACCTTGCATGCTGCCGTTGTCATTTTCGGAATTTTATCGAAAGCCTGCAATCCTTGAATCCAAATTGAATAATCGAAGAAGCTCTCTCCGTAATAGATACTGAACGAGGTGAACCCGTCCTGGCCTACTGGTGGGTTGCCAGGTTCGCTCACACTACACATAAAGATAACTTTTTCTCCCCACCCAAAAAAAAACAAAAATGGCTTACTATCTTTTAAATGCAGATTTTCACATGTAAATTCACAAGACTTTTCTGGAGTTGACGTCTATGTCGCGTTGAGTCCCGAAATTGCCGACTTAAGCCTGACTCGGGTCAGGTCTTGTGGTGATTCGAGTCTCTCGCATTTGGGAATCACAGCCACACTTGTTAAAGAAAGTCAACATCTCTGCACGACAGCTCCGTTTTTTTTTTTTTCTTTTTGTTTTGTTTTTTTTTTTTTTGCTGCATCGCTGTGTGTGTAACTGGCTTAAGATGATCTGACCGCATGTTGCAGATCCTGACAGGCGAGGACTGGAACGTGGTGATGTACGACGGCATCATGGCGTACGGCGGCCCCGTCTTTCCTGGGATGATCGTCTGCATCTACTTTGTCATCCTCTTCATTTGCGGCAACTGTATCCTTTGCCATGTCCTCTTCGTGCCTGTGTCCAAGCAAAATGAGAATAACCCTGAGGAACTCCGCAGTAGCATAACAAGCGTAAAGAGTTCCGGGTTAAAAGTCGACATGGTCAAGGTTTTTCCTAGCATTTTGGAGGCGGCCACCTCCGTCTCTAAACATTCCGACATGATGAAAACTGTTTTTATTTGACTTACTGCTCTTGCGAGAAAGCCACTCACGAGCTACAGGCTTGAATCCCTCAATTCTCATGAGATGATGGCTAGCCAATAATCAGCAATTGAAGAAGAAAAATGCATTGAAGATCCAGGGTTCCTGTATTTGTATTTTACTGTAATATATGACAAAGAGAAAGTAAACGTTAAAGCGGAAGTCAACACAAACACATTTTTTTCAAGAATATGTTCTATGCAAGCCCACTAGTTGAAACAAGGCATTCTGATAAATATTGCATTTGTGGAATCAGAGTTAATCCACTTGTTTTTAGCCATCTCCGGAGGCGGCCATTTTGTCTCTTCTGTCGACTTAAAATGACATCACAACTGCTCAGGGCTCAGGTAATGACCAATCACGGCTGACCTGTTTTCTGAAGCTGAGCTGTGATTTTTTTCGTTACCTGAGCCCTGAGCCGTTGTGATGTCATTTTCAGTCGACAGAAGTGACAAAATGGCCGCCCCCTGAGATGGCTAAAAAGAGGTGGATTAACTGTTCTAATTAATAACTAACTAATCAGAATATGCCGTGTTTCAACTAGCGGGCTTGCTGGTAACATGTTCTTGAAAAAAATATGTTTGGGTTGATTTCCCCCCCTTTAAAGAACAACAAAAATGCATATAAATACTTTACATGACAAGTATTTCCTTGAAGCAGTGGGGGGGGGGGGGGGGGGGAATTGATCAGCACACGACCACTTGTGCTGATATTTGAGCCGAGGAAAAACCCTGTAAATGTTCTTAATGCGCCTCAGACATCCTGCTGAACGTCTTCTTGGCCATTGCTGTGGACAATTTGGCCGGGGGGGATGGAGACGACAAAGCCAAAGAGTAAGTGGCGGTCGGAACGTGATCAGCTGGAAGCGGGACCGACGTTCCGCTGCTTGTCTTTGCGCAGGAATAAGACGGAGGGCACGGAGGAAGAGGCGGAGGAGGAGACGGAAGTGAAGGTGACGGCGAAGGCGAGCGACTGCGATCTCACGAAGGCTCCTCCATTCACTTTTCAACCTTGGGCCCGCAGGTGGACATTGACGAAGACACCGAGTACGAGGAAGAGGAAGAGCTTCCGGAAGGCGAAGATGGTGAGCCCATGTCACGCAGCGCGTGTGAACATATGCGAGATGATGTCAGAGTATGATGACGTGGTGACATCATCTGGTTCTCATGCCATCCCGATGACACAACACACACACACACACACACACACGTATGGTTTGTGGCCTCCCGTCAGATGGGGGCGTGCAACTGAAGATGGCTGACCTGGCCCCGCCCAAGGAAAAGATTCTCCCCATCCCAGAAGGCAGCGCCTTCTTCTGCCTCAGCAAGACCAACCCGTGAGTTGGTCTCCCCGCTCGCCATATGCTGCCTTGAACGATGTCCCGTGACGCTTGTTTGTCCCCAGCATCCGAGTGGCGTGCCACACTCTGATCCACCACCACATCTTCACCAACCTCATCCTGGTCTTCATCATCCTCAGCTCATGCTCATTGGCCGCTGAGGATCCCATCAGGGCGCACTCCTTCCGCAACAACGTAAGTGCGCCGCTCCGACGAACGCGGGTGCATTCGCGGCAACCCAAAAAAGTCGACGCCGATCAAAGGCGGGAGCCGCGGAGGTCTCCATGCCAGCGGATTGAGCGGATTATTCCAGAAGTGGGTCAGCGGCCGACAGAAACATCACCAGGCTAAAACGTGCACGCACCACAGCGAGCGGCAGCAGCTGTCCTCACGCAACAAGCCCGGCAATTGCACAGATGTTAGCTTTGGGTGTGTGTGTGTGTGTGCGTGGGGGCCTGCACTTCTGGCTGGTTCGTAGGCGGAGTCCACTTCACAAACTACGTTCCAACTAGGGCCGTCAAAGCTAAAGCATTAAATATGGAGATTCATTTACATTTGATAACGCATTAAAAAAAAAATGAATTCAGTTGAACTCAGTTTTATTGACTTCCTGTGACAGCTGACCCCTGCTCACTTTGCAGCCAAAGTTAGAGGAGAGTCACTGTTACAAAGACGGATGTTTTCGTAGTTTTACTTGAAATTTTGCCCCACGGCTCATTGGAGAAATCCAAAATAATCAAATTCAAATACCATATTAGTTGTCTTCGGTGTATCGTTCAACAGTTGTATTTTACAGGAAAGGAATTGTATTCAAGGATCAAAGAGAGCTACTAGAACAATGTTTGAATCACATTTTTTTCCACATTACAGTGGTACCTCTACTTAAGAACGTCTCTTCGTACGAAATTTTCAAGTTCCGAAACGCCTCAACAGAAAAATATTGCCTCTTGTTACAAAAGAAATTTCAAGATATGAAAGGTAAAAATACGGGATCGGCTGCCACTCGCAGCTCCGAAGTTTCCTGAACTCAACATACTCGTAGCTGCTGTGCCACTGGCTAGCCTAGCATCTTCCTGGCATCCCATTGGCTAAGAGGGACCTCTACCATATGTCTCTATGTGTGTGGATAGACAGGTATATATGTCTCTGCAGCGTCCTCGTCAATCGCGGCTCAGATTCAGAAAACAGGTCAGCCGTGATTAGTCGTTTTGAGCAGTTGTGATGTCATTTTCAGCCGACAGACGACAAAATGGCCGCCGCCAGAGATGGCTAAAAACGAGTGCATTTTCCTGCTTAACTTATATTCCACAAACGTAAAATTAATCAGAATTTCAACTAGTGGGCCTGCTGGGAACATATTCTTGTAAAAAATATGCTTGGGTTGACTTCCGCTTTAAACTTGTTGTTTTATCTCATTTACAAACGAGCACGCCGTGTGTGTTTAGGTTCTGGGTTACGCCGACTACGCCTTCACCTCCATCTTCACTGTGGAGATCCTGTTCAAGGTAGAGAGCGTGACGGCGCATGCCGGTTTGCTTTTGCCGCACGCTCACCTCCTGTCTTTGCTTCAGATGACAGTCCACGGAGCGTTCCTGCACCAGGGCTCCTTCTGCAGGAACTGGTTCAACTTGCTGGATCTCCTCGTGGTCAGCGTGTCACTCGTCTCTTTCTTCCTGCAGTCAGTACTCAGTCTCTTTTGTCGATGAGGCGTACAGTGAACTTTCCATTATTATTCCTGTGAATTTTTATGTAGGGATAATTCAAAACTATTTGGTGTAAAATGTACCAATTGGTGCCTATATTTTGATGCTCTTTCTCTAAAATGGCACCTAACTGTCCTGCTGCTTCATAGGCGCCATATTAGCAGAGGAATAGCTAGCGCTGCCTACCAGCATACCGTATAGTCGGTCAGCTGGAAAGCAAACAGCAGCGAGACGGGAGATTCTACCGTACTAGAAGTTCAACAGGTGGGCGAGGCTCCGCCGGAGAAAGCAGGGTACCGAACCTCTCAAGACGATGCAGAGAACAGTCTAGATCACCATTGGCAGTGGTGGAAGTTAACAATTGATGCGCTTTCTAAGCTAGCTGCCTAACACGAGGTACAGTAACTAGCCCAACAAAAGATGATGTTGTTTGCGATACAGTGCGGAGCAAGCCCTGCTGCGAATAGCGAAAATCCAAGAGACTGACTAAATTAAGATAGTCCCCCACACTTCAACATTGTTCCTGGGCACCAAGATGCTAGAAGATGTTGCCAAAACAATACTTTTATGGGACAAGGCTTTGGCATGAGCGCAACAATATTGAATAGGGGAGATTTTAGCGAATAATGTAGGGTAAGTTCCCCCCAAAAATGAGCAAATATGCAAATGCCAAATATTTGGGAACACTGTCAAAAACGCAAGGGAATGACTAATAGCAAATGTAGTAATCGTTACTTTTACAGTATGTGTCGCGAAGCTACGATATACATGGCACCTTCCTCCATTTTGTCAAAATCCAAAAATCTATCAAAAAAACAAATTGCTAAGCTAACATTAAAAAGCCATGCAGGCCAGCTTGACTTTTCCAGCTGAATCGGCAATTTGGCCAAATGTTTCTTGCTTCATACTAGTGTGGCGCACGTGCGCGTGTGTTTGTATGAACAGTTCCAGTGCCATCTCGGTGGTCAAGATCCTGAGGGTCCTCCGTGTGCTCAGACCTCTGAGGGCCATCAACAGAGCCAAGGGCCTCAAGGTAAGCAAATGGGTCAAAATGGCCGCCAAGCATTCCCCAGATATGCTGTGTGAGCATCGATGATGATGATGATGATGATGAAGCTTTGTCTACGCGTTTGTGTGTCTCACAGCACGTGGTCCAGTGTGTGTTTGTGGCCATCAGGACCATCGGAAACATTATGATCGTCACTACGTTGCTCCAGTTTATGTTTGCGTGCATCGGAGTACAACTGTTCAAGGTGAGGGAAATCTGACTTGTTATCCATCAATTTGTAGGGTGTACGTGATAATAAAAGGCGATCGCACATTTATGGGTTCACAGTCATAACAGCCCTCCGAGGGACACCGTATTACAATGTGGCTAAATGAGTTTGACACCCCAACCCCTATGCATGTGTGTATGTCTGTACAGTATTTATATATATGTGTGTGTGTGTGTAATTATGTCAAAAATTGTGTTGTTGTGTCTTCAGGGTAAATTCTATCGTTGTACCGATGAGGCCAAACACACCCCTGAACAGTGCAAGTATGTCAAACTTTAACGTCTCTTTTTTTTTTTTTTTTTTTTCAAAACCACAGCGACATCATGTTTACCTGTGTGCGCGTGCGCTTGTGTGTTTGTACATGTACACGCAGGGGGACGTTTGTAGTGTACAAAGATGGCGACGTGAACCATCCGATGGTGCGAGAAAGAATTTGGCACAACAGTGACTTCAATTTTGACAACGTGCTCATGGGAATGATGGCACTCTTCACTGTGTCCACCTTTGAGGGCTGGCCCGCGTGAGTGCTCTGTCACTGCGCGGGTGCGCGGGGGTGGGGGTGGCGGGGATTTGTGTGCGAGGATGTTTGGTATGCTCGTAGGTGTGTGTGCACTTTTGTATTAGATGTGCGTGTGTGTTTGTGTGTGCCCGTGTTAATGTGTGCTTGTGCTTAGCTGTGTGTGTGTATTTGTGTTAGGGTGTGGGTGTGCACGTGTGTATGTGTTGCACCCTCACAAGGAAAGACACGTTTCCATTCTTCGTTTGGGCAACTTTATTTTTCCAGTTCAGTTGGCGTTTACATGAAGCATTTTTCATCGAACAGGCATTCACTCACTAGCTCTTTTTTTTTCTAACCACGCACGTTGTGTTCTTTTTTTTTTTTTTCTTTATTAACAATTTTTAATGAACAATTTGGACATAACTTCACA
Organism: Filicampus tigris; assembly: GCF_054856515.1. Classification (NCBI taxonomy): domain Eukaryota; kingdom Metazoa; phylum Chordata; class Actinopteri; order Syngnathiformes; family Syngnathidae; genus Filicampus; species Filicampus tigris. Next base: position 33,108,045 of record NC_141217.1, read on the forward strand.
CAAAAGACAAATAAAATAAAATAGACAGCAAATTAAAAGAAAAAAAATTTAAATAGGTAAACATAAAAAATGCCAGGGGTCCTAGATAAAAACTAAGACATATTGAAAACATTAAAATGGGAACACAATTTCACAGTTTTAACAGCTTTCTTATTTTTACAACCAGATATAGAACGTAAATATATCTCCATCTCTTTCAACCAAAATTTGGGTTTTGATTTTGAAAATTTACATTTGTGAATATAAAACTTTGTAAGAAGCAATACAAGATTAATTAAATAATATTTTTTTTCAATTTAAAAAAAAAAACAAAACAATGTGTTCTACCTCGATTTTCTCTCTTCCCGCTTTTTTATGACGTCATGAGCCACTTGAGCTCCAACCTCTAGGTCCTAACAAGACTACAGTTGTACCTCTACTTACGAACGTCTCTTCATATGAAATTTTCAAGTTACGAAACGCATGAACAGGAAAATGTTGCCTCTTGTTACGAAAGAAATTTCAGGATACGAAAGGTAAAAGTATGGGCCGCTACTCACAGCTCCAGAGTTTCCTGAACGCAACATACTCAAAGCTGCTCTGCCATTGGCTAGCCTAGCATCTTCCTGGCATCCCATTGGCTAAGAGGGACCTCTACCGTATGTCTCTCTGTGTGTGGATAGACAGGTAGATAGATAGATATGTGATAGAGGTGTCTATGCAGCGTCCTCGTCATACGCCCCTCGGGCCATGAGGTGTTCCGATAGTTTGACGTGAATTAGAAACGAGGAAAAGAAAAAAAATCGTTTTTTTTTGTCCATACAAACAAAGCAAGAGATAATAGAAAAGTATGAAAAAGGGATGCGTTTGTTTGATCTCACCAAAGAATGTTACCGTAATGTATCGACAGTCGTTATTAAATCAGTTGTTTACAAAACGCCAGGCAAAAACCACTTCTGAGAGAGAACATGAACCAAAGAGGGCAAAAACCGATGAGGACAGCAATTAAAAGCTAAACGACCATCATTTTAATTCTTTACTCTAATCTTTGTTTTTTACATTATGCACAAATCTCATTTATTGCGCAATAATCTAATTGTAACATGTATTTGTTACATGTTTTCATGCATTTTTATGCTTTATAAAACATTCATGTCTCAATATTGGGGGGCTTGGAACGGATTCGGGCATTTTCATGGAAAACGCGTCTCTACTTACAAAATGTTCAACTTAAGAAATTTCATCCAGAACCAATTAATTTCGTAAGTAGAGGTACCACTGTATGCGCGTGTCTTAGCGTTGTTGTGCACGTGATAGTGTTGCCTGTGTTCGTATTCGTGTTAGTTAGCTAGCGCGCGTGCTTTTAGCGCATGTGTGCAGTAGCGTTTTCTCTTGATGGCTCATCGAAGCTCCTCCGCCCACCCCCTCAGCCTGCTATACAAGGCTATCGACGCCAACGGGGAGAACTCGGGTCCCATCTACAACTACCGTGTGGAAATTTCCATCTTCTTCATCGTCTACATCATCATCATCGCCTTCTTCATGATGAACATCTTCGTGGGTTTCGTCATCATCACGTTCAGGGAGCAGGGCGAGCAGGAGTATAAAAACTGCGAACTCGACAAGAACCAGGTGACCCCCGCAGACCGTCCCCCTACGCGACCCCCACAATTGGCTTACTGACACACTTTTTCTGCGCGCGTGCTCGAGTCCTCCGTTAATGCCGCATTCGCTCCCACAGCGTCAGTGTGTCGAGTACGCTCTGAAAGCTCAGCCGCTGAAGCTCTACATCCCCAAGAACCCAGTCCAGTACAAGTTCTGGTCCATCATCAACTCCACGGCCTTCGAGTACGTCATGTTTGTGCTCATCCTGCTCAACACCGTCACGCTCGCCGTCCAGGTAAACACCTGTGGGTGGAGCTAGGGGAAAGTAGGGCCAAAGGGTGAGGGCACCCGTGGGCGGGGCTGCGTGTGACGAGGGGGCGGGGTTTGTCGTGTGTAGCACTACGAGCAGTCCAAGACCTTCAGCCACATCATGGACATCCTCAACATGGTCTTCACTGGACTCTTCACTGTGGAGATGCTGCTCAAGCTGTTGGCCCTCAGACTCAGGGTGAGGTGGATTTTCATGGCAGGTCTTTCCACGGTAACGGCACTCACGTGTGTGTGTGCGTGCGCGCGCGTGTTCAGCATTACTTTGTGGACGCATGGAATTCCTTCGACGCTCTCATCGTGGTTGGCAGCGTGGTGGACATCGTAGTGACGGAGTTCAGCGTACGTAAACAAACGGCAAAAACAAGTACAGTGTGTGTTTGTAGAGTTACTTGACTCTCACTCACCTGTGTGTGTGTGTGCGCGTGTGCGTGCATCAGAGCGGAGAGGACAGCTCTCGAGTGTCCATCACCTTCTTCCGCCTCTTCCGAGTGATGCGATTGGTCAAGCTGCTAAGCAAAGGGGAGGGCATCCGTACCTTGCTGTGGACCTTCATCAAGTCGCTGCAGGTCTGGTTGTTATTAGAACACTAGTGCTACTTAACTCATATTAAGTTAAACTGGTTATTACTACGTTATTACGCAGTAACCAGTAAACTACTTTTTAAACACTTTTTTTATGACTTATTACTATGTTATCCCCCCCTGTAGTTAGGACTTCTTTTTATTTTAACCCAATTCACCACTACTGTGTTGAACAGATTATTACTTTGTTGTTACACTAGTAGATTTGACGTCTTTACACAATTCATCATTATTTACTGTAACATGCAATGACTGTTATTTCACCTGTAGATGCGACTTTTTAAACAGCAGTCATATTACTCATGACTATAATACCATCTTACTACTTTTTGAACCCAAGTCACCCAGGTTATTATTAAATTACACTAGTTCAGGGGACTTTTTTACTCAAGTCACAACTACATGATTACATGGTGTAATATAATACTAGTATACCTATCAATACGATTTTGTTACCAAAGTCACCACTACTTGGTCAAACTGGTTATTACACCAATGGAAGCTACTTTTTAAATGAGTTGTTACACAGCTTATTTCTTTATTACTATGTTATTACCCTAGTCACCACTACTTTGCTAAATAGGTTAGCCTATTAGCTTTCTGTCAAGCCAGTAGATGCTAATTTGTAAACACAAGTCGCCACAAGGTGCTCCGTGGCTTAACACTATATTATTAGATGTTATGTTATTAGATGTTTAGTTCATTTTTTTTGAAACCCAAATCACCACTATTTAGTTAACAGGCTACTACCAGAGCTGGGCATTTGACTAAACATTCCGTTTATCGCCTTCTACAGCAAGGGTGCCCATCTGCCGTCCATTTATCCGCCATTTTGTCCGGCCGCACCAAATGGCGAAAATAGACGATGACATAGAGGAAAAAATGGGCTTATAGAAAAATAGGCCGATAGGCGGAGCGGTCGTCATTTAGGCGGAATGGAAGTTCAGTAACTGCTCTCATGTCTTCTCAGGCGCTGCCCTACGTCGCCTTGCTCATCGCCATGATCTTCTTCATATACGCCGTCATCGGCATGCAGGTGAGAGTGCGCCGAGGACATCGCTAACAAGTCAAGTCTAGCCATTTTTGCGTCATCTTTGAGTTTTACCACCCTGCTTAATGGAGGAGATAAAGTATGTGATGTGTCTCCACCAGACCTTTGGGAAGATTGCCATGCAGGATCACACACAGATCAACAGGAACAACAACTTCCAGACTTTTCCTCAGGCCGTCCTCCTGCTCTTCAGGTCGGGTGTTTATCATCACCTCTTATTCGGCGTCTTGACCGTATGTGGCTGTGTGTGTGTGTGTGGCTGTTAATGTTTGTGTGCGGGTGTGTGTACAGGTGTGCAACAGGTGAGGCGTGGCAGGAGATCATGCTGGCCAGTCTTCCCGGGAAACGCTGCGATCCCGAGTCCGACTACGAGGCGGGAGAAGAGTTCAGCTGCGGCAGCAACTTTGCCATCGTTTACTTCATCAGCTTCTTCATGTTGTGCGCCTTCCTGGTGCGTGCACACATGATACACACACGACACACACTGCACCACGACACGCCAAATTGCCACTACTTTGTTACACAGGTATACTATGTTATTACACATGTTAATATGATTTTGGGGGGGTGGTCACACAAGTTACTAATACACAAGTGTAATAACTATGTTGTTACTATGTCAATACAACAGCAGATATTCACTATTTTGTTATTACTATGTTACTACACTAGTAGATATGACTTCGTTTAAAATCAAGTCACCACTATTATACAAACACACACACACCCGCACTCACACACACACACCATTACTTCAAGTCACCACTACTTAGTTTGACAAGTTATTACTATGTTATTACACCAGTATTTACAACTTTCTACCACTGCTGTGATAAATGTATTACATCAGTAGATTACTTTATTACACATGTGTATAAATAGGTATACAGATGCATGTGTATGTTTGTATCCACAGATCATCAACTTGTTTGTGGCTGTCATCATGGACAACTTTGACTACCTAACCCGCGATTGGTCCATCCTGGGTCCACATCACCTGGACGAGTTCAAGAGGATCTGGTCAGAATACGATCCAGAGGCCAAGTATGACCACTAGGAGGTGTAAAAATGTATTCATGACAGTATCAAAGCAAAATTGTACCTTTTTTTGGTGTTGCCGTCTCTTAGGGGTCGCATTAAACATTTGGACGTTGTGGCTCTACTTCGGAGGATACAACCCCCGCTTGGCTTCGGTAAACTTTGTCCTCACAGAGTCGCCTGTAAGGTAATCGAAGCTAACACTTTGACGCGCTATAAGGTGGAACGTCTAAGGCTGACGACAAACCTCATTGTTGACGTTGCCGTTTGTTAGCGCCTGGTGGCGATGAACATGCCTCTCAACGCAGACGGCATGGTGACCTTCAACGCCACCCTCTTTGCGCTGGTCCGCACGGCACTGAAGATCAAGACCGAAGGTACAACCGCGGGAAACGAACGTTGCGCTCGACCCGGCTGCCGGGTGGTGAGCTCTCTTTGGGCTGTCGCTAGGCAACCCGGATCAGGAGAACGAGGAGCTCAGGGGGATCATTAAGAAGATCTGGAAGAGAATGAAACCAAAACTCCTGGATGAAGTCATTCCCCCGCATGAAGGTACAAAATGTTATTATTAGCGTTAGCGTTAGCACTAGTCTCGACATAGCTAGCTAGCATAATTGTCTGAGGTCAACTTTCTAAAAGTCAGAAAGTAACGGACCAGACTTTTCCCTTTGACGTTTCGTACTGCAGAGGAGGAAGTGACGGTTGGGAAGTTCTATGCCACCTTCCTGATCCAAGATTACTTCCGCAAGTTCCGTAAGAGGAAGGAGCGAGGGGGTCTGAGTGTGGAGACCGATGCCACCAACCCGTCAGCTGTGCAGGTCCGTCAAATCGCACGGTCTGGAATCATACGGTACATCAGGCGCTTATTGACGTGCGTGTGTGTGTTTGCAGCTGTGTAAAGCCGGTCTGAAGACTCTGCAGGATCTCGGTCCAGAGATGCGTCTGGCCCTCAATGAAGACCTGGAGGAGGACGAGGAGGAAGAAGAAGAAGAGGAGGAGGAGGAGGAGGAGGAGGAGGCCATGAGGGACGAGGAAGAGGTGGGTCTTCCCCTTTTACCGCTCACGCACTTTGCACATGACATATCGACTGTCTCCCTACGTCTGCAGATGGACGCAGTGGGACCACACAAAGACCGGCGAGGATCTGTTGTCCCCGTCATGGGTGACGGCGGCGTGGTGAATGGTGGCCTGATCCGTCGGGTCGGTTCTCTTGGCAAAATGTCCAACGGCGGCGATTACGACGCTCACGTCTCACGGAGGGACAATCTGAGGTCGTCCGTCAATCATCATCAGCGCCGGCCCTCCGTAGGGAATGCTCTTCTGGACCACGCCCACAAGAGGCCGTCACATTACAAACATGGAAGGTAAGAAATGACCAAGAGCTGGCAAAGCTACCGAAATGGGAGCAGTAGTTAAACTGCAAAGATGAAGATAAACTACAAATGTATAAGAAATAATGTTCAACCACAAACATGTATGCTGATGAATTAACCCTTTCATGCAAAGTGGACACTACAGACGACAGCTATTTAAAAGTTGCTTTCGCCGATATTAATTAAACTAAAAAAATACATTTATATTTTAAATAATAATATTAAATCACAATTAATGCGTGAAAGGGTTCCAAATATTTTTTTGAATTTCCATTAGTTAATAAAGGCGAAAGCAACTTTTCAATAGCCGTCCACTGCACTGTGCACGAAAGGGTTAAACGTGCAAACGAGGCTGTGGAAACAACACCATGGAAGTAACGGTAACCTACAAACATGGAGATTAACATTTAGCTAGGCCGTGAAATCTACTAATATGGAAGGTGCTTTGTTTGAAAGGAGGGACTTGAGGGACAGACACTGGAGGAATGGAGACGTGGACATGTCCAGAGAGTCGCGTTACTACACAAGAGAAGACGACGCAGGCAGCATTACTTCCACAGAAAGGTACACGCACACGCGCACACATGAACACACATGCACCTGTACTACGCGCGTGTGTGTTTCTAGATATTACCCTGATGATCGTCTGCACCATGATGGCCACGCCCCCTACAGCCACTATGGTAATGGCTACAGCGAGGGTAGGAGGACAACACGGAGACGCCTTCTTCCCGCCACGCCCACAGGTGAGAGGCAACCAATTATAAGAGCCGGGCCTTCCGTCCCGGGGGCGGAACGGTCCGGCCCTCCGTCCCGGACGGACGCCCATTTTTGGGACGGGGACGGACTAAGCAAGGGCCGAGGTGGATTTTAGCCCGGCCCACTAATCGTCCCTCATGCGTGTGACGTGGTCGCAAGGCGGCAAAAGTTCATCTCAACCTACTCGGCGAAATAAGCAAACTAGTTACCCAACTGCGTGTACTTAACTTGCATTTGGAACGTCCCGGCGGCACTGCGCACGTTCGGTCGCACAGGGTCTGCTGAATAAAGCAGTCACATTACAACTCTCGACTCGTTCACTTCGTCTCCTTACACACATGCGTGTGGAGGCAAGCGGTTCGTCAAACTGTTAACCCAGAAGTGGGTGCCTATAAGGTAGTAAATTAGCCAACTGGTGAGCTTTAACCTCTGCCGTTAGCATCCCTCCCGTGGCATCACGCACGGATACTTTATTTTGATTTTGACGGGAGGACGGGACCACTTTAAAAGGACGAGGACGGACGGGGTCGCAGGACGGTCGTTTTTACAAATAAAGGACAGAGGGACGGAGGACGGACCGGTAAAAAAAAAGGCTCAAGTGCTCAGCTCTGCCAATTATAACATCTGTGTGACGTCATCAAAGATGGCTGACAGTGGATTTGACCGCCAGGTCGAAAGCCGTCGTTCAACATTCAGTGTCTGAGACGTCAGGGCAGCAGCGACGACTTGCCCATGCCGGGAACGTACCACCCTAATTCTCCTCCGCGCCGCACCCGCACTCAGGTACATAAACACGCACACGCATACGCGCACACACACACACACACACGCACACCCAAAGTTAACACTATCTCCTTTTTCCTGCAGACATACAGCAGTTACGACTGTCCTCCGTCGTCCGGTCGCCCCACCGCGGCGTCCTCCACATCCTGGGCCAATCCGTGTCCTCGCCGCGGTCGCCTGTTGTATGCTCCTCTCATCCTGGTGGAGGAGGAGGGCAGCCCGTCATGGGGGCGGGCAGTAGAAGGAGTACTAGCAGGGGAAACCCGAGGAGGCCGGGTGGACAAGCTGGCAGCGGCCGAAAGAGGTGAGTTGCATTCCGTCGGCCCAGTGCCGGCCGACGAACCGCGAGTCGCCGATCGCTCATCATGCTGTATGTTTGCGTTTTCACCTGTAGGTGTTAGCGTGACGGGAGCGCTGCCGAGTCCCGCCTGGTATGGCGGCACGGGAGGTGAGCCAAAATGAAAAGATCCTGTCGTGTGTCATATGCAGAGCTGGGCGTTTTACAAAAAAAAATGGAGCGTGCTTTATTCGTCGTTATCCGTCTGCAGCGTGGGTACCCTTTCGTCATTGGCCTTTTTTTCAGGGGGGAAAAAAAAAATAGTACCCGCCTATAGTCCACTTCCGTGAGCGATTCTGACTGCAAACTTCAATATTGCACCCCCGACCCATCCCTCACTCAAATCTGTCCCCCAAGCAACAATAACTCACTATTGTTTCTCGCCGCGGCCATGGAAGCCTCGCCGCAAAAAATAGACTGAAGACAGACTTCAGGCGTAAAACGGATTAAATACATGGGCTTCCGACTATGCTTACCGAATTTTGCGGACTATAAGGCGCGACTTTTTTCCTAGATTTTGAGCCATGCGGCTTATTCTGTGGATTTTTCTTCCACCGCTCTAACGGGAATGACAGTACAATTCAATTCAATACATTTCCCATTAACTGGATGTGACTGCAGGTGGAGGGGTTCAACAGGCGAGGGCGCCATAGACTAGATTATTGCTTTAGATTCTGTAATGCTTTGATTTTATGTTTTCCTAGAGGTCCCTGAAGTGCACATGAATGCGTTTGGCTGATGTTACGTCTGTTCTGTTGTTTCGATGTGAAATGCTATTGTTGATTTAGCGCGTCGTGTGTTCAATTGGCTGACTTTATTAACGTAAAACAGGACAGGTGCATACGTAGAATGTAGTAGAACAATAGATGGTGCAGTCTGGTGGACATCAGCCGACAAACTGGAGCGGCAGTCGGCAGTGAAATGAAGATAAGTACTGTTTATTTTCTCTTGGTTCTCTTCTGTTTTAATCAGCAACGTTGCTGCAGTGTTAAACGGCACTGTTAGGAAAGAATCTGCTCAGGTACATGTACATTTACAGTTTATAATCGTTCTGTGAATGCAGTAAATATAAAAGTTTTCAACATAGATTGGTGCGACTTATATAAAGGTGCGGCTTATTTAAGTTTTTTTTAATTTTTTTTTTTTTTAATATATTCTTAGAAAAGCAAATAAATAAAAATAGAGTGGGTGCAGCTTATATAACGGTGCGGCTTATAGCCCAGAAAAGACGGTAGTCTATTTTTAAATTTTTCCCGTAATTCATCAGCCGTCAGCAAAACGGGCGCCCGTTACAGGCGGATAGACAGACCGGTCCGTCACATAGACGGAATGCCCAGCTCTGTACTATATAGCCAATCAGCATTTGACCTGTCACTTATGTTCCGCAGCCCCGCCTCCTTACAGAGCGTACACTACCCTCAGAGTTCCTTCTCAGCTCGGCGCCCCGTTTGGAGAGAAAAGAGGCTCGGCCGACAGCCTGGTGGAGGCGGTGAGACCAAAGGACATCAGACATGACTAATTGATAAAGGCCTATCAGACGCTAATTGAAAGAAGTCGATCAGGCATGACAAATTGAAAGAAGTCGATCAGGCATAATGAAGTCATCAGACATGATGAATCGTAAGAGAACCATCAAACATGACTCCTTTGAAAAAATTACTCAGGCATGCATAAGCAGAGGAAGCTCCACAGACATGGCGATGAAAATAAGTAAATTAGCCGAAAAAGTTGATCAGGCATGACTAAACGAAGGAAGTCCGTGAGACATGACTAATCAGAAGTTGTACAGGCATAATGAAGTCATACAAGTTGATAAGGCGTGATGAATCGTACGAAACCCATCAAACACGACACTTGAAAAATGTTATTCAAGCATTGATAATCAGAGGAGGTTGCACAGACATAGAAATCAAAATAAGTGGATTAGCCATTACTAATCGAAAAAAAATGAGCAGACATGACTAACACACCGGTATAGAAGTGGACCACACCTTACTACAGGGGTCTTCAATCCTGTCCAGATAGGACAGCCGCCATTCGGGAACAGGATTGAAGACCCGTGCCTTACTAGTTGCTGGGGTGTCAAAAGTGCTGATGAATTTTTCTCTCGGCAGGTTCTCATCTCTGAAGGTCTCGGACTTTATGCGCGTGACCCCAAATTTGTGGCGTTTGCAAAGCGGGAGATTGCCGACGCATGTCACATGACCGTGGACGAGATGGAATCGGCCGCTAGTGATCTGCTGGGGTCCGCGAGCCATGACTTCCTCAACACCGCTGGCGGAGATGCCGCTGCGCTCTACAGCGACGAGGAGCCCATCAGGACGGGCCGAGAGGAGGAAGAGCTGGCCGACGAGATGAGCTGCGTGACGTCATTTTGATGGACGGATGCTCACAGCCAATCAGAGACCAGGGACGTGGCCGGTCGGCAAAGCGCCGCAGGAAGTAAAACGTCAATAAAGAAAGTAGCAGAGGAAGGGAGGTGGCCTGAATGCGCATGTGCGTGGCTTGAAGCCGCATAGCACGCTTGACCGCCGACGACGAACCTCCGGATGTTTACAAACAACAACTGCAAAAGCAAAACTTACAGTTGGGTGTTGGGTGCTATCTTTAGCATTGTCCAGACAGCTGCATAGCATGCTAGCTGTACAGATAAAAAAAACAAAAAACATTGACTTATTTCTCCTACTTTTGATCATTTGGACATTTTAAAGGTTCCCAACAAGCACAACGCTGTTGTTATTATTTAGTTTGACGTAACTTAGCACAAACACTATTGTCTGTCTTGGACGTCATGATGCCGTCAGATGCGTATTAGCCTTAGCACAAGCTCAGTGCTAACTGCTAAGAGGCTACCAACTGGATTTCTAGCTGACTTTCAGTGTCCAAGCATCAAGTGAGCTGCCATGTTGTGTAAAAGGACAACGGTTTGAACAATGACTTCTGACAGTGTGCCGTTAGCTATCAGCTAGTTCATGGTAAAGAATTCACTTATCGAGTACATACAAACAATAGAAACCTTTTACTTTTTCACGCACTCCTTGTTGCTATCGATAGCTGCTTCTTGACTAATCAGAGACATGACTAATTGAAATTAGCTTGTCAGTCAGGATTAATCAAAAACAAGTTGGTCAATCATGAATAATAGAAATATGTCAATTGGGAATGACTAATTGAAAAATAAATTATCCAGACTAATTTAAACATGATTCATTTAAATAAGTTGATCAGACATGATTAATCAAAGGAAGTCCATCAGACATGACTAATTGAAAAGAGGTATTCAAGACATGACGATTGAGAGGAAGTTGTACAGACATGACTAATTGAAATAAATCGACCGCGCATGAGTAATGGGAAAATAATTTAATCAACATGATTAATGGAGGGAAGTCCATCAGACATGACAAATTGAAACATTTTATTCTGACTTGGCTAATCAAAATAAATTGATCAGGCATGAGGAATATAAAAACAAGTTAATCGGGCAGGACTAATTAGATGAAATCCATCAGACTTGACTAAATGTATGTGTGTGTGTGTGTGTGGGGGGGGGTTATTCAGACATGACTAACCAGTGGGAGTTGATCAGACTTGAGTAATCCAAGATTCAAGGCTAATAGTAAAAGGTGTGCTAACTGGATTCACTATGATAGTACAAGCCAACAAGAGAATCTTTTTGTACTTTTTCTAGCTAGCTATACTGCGTCCGACGGATGAGCTACTTCTCGTCAGCATGTAGCCACATGTGAAAGCTATTGCCGCCTGTCTGGTGTCCCCGCGAGCATACTCTTGCGGGTTCATGAATTTTATATCGTTTTTGCATCTACTGAAAGGTGGATTTATACGTTTGATCTTATTTTTGTTGTCAATATGTTGTTTTTTTGTATTGATGCTGACCATCAGCAGCTCTCGTGTCTTCTCGTCTTCTTCCTGACCGTCGACCGAAGGGCTCACTCACGGATTCCCTCCAAATTTCAATCACGTGACCAAGTCAACCGTGAGTACCTCAAATAAAAAAAAATTAAACCAAACGTGTGTTCGATCACTCAAGACTTCATTACGCACACACAGTGGTGAATATGTTGGAGGACAGCTGGGTGATTGATTGATTAACAATTCATTTGAGTATATTTGTCGGGACAATTAAAAAATATATATTTTTAAAAGTGCACTAAACAATTGTAATGACAGCAGAGGAGCTGTTTACAAAACCACAGTCAGCAACTTTCACGAGTCCCCCCCAACCCCCCTTACCTTTTTCAAACAAGCAAGCCTACATTTTAATTCTGGCTATGAAATAGATAACTTGAGGGAATCATTGTCACATTGTTTTGCATATGACAAGAATAGTGCATATAGAACATTGTCACTGTGTCTACATACATTTTTGGACAAAAGACACTTTCCCAAGAGGAAGCACTTATTTCATGTTGACTGTTAAGAAAAAAATAATCTTAATCAGTTTCCATTATCTCTGCGGAACTTTGTTCATGTTATTGCTGAGGAAGTTTTAAAGCTTGTTTAGGTATCAGGATAAATAAAGCAAATCTCAGAAGGATACAAAAAAAAAACATGACTTACTTTAATCAACGTCAGAATATCGCCCAGCCCTGTCATAGCATTATGCTACCATGCTAGCATAAACGTTTTACCAAGAGCAAGGAGCTAACTGCCCCCTGCTGTCCATATGCGGTAAGTGTTGCAAACATGTGGACCATGACCTGCCTTCCCAGCATGCATTGGGAGGTTCCCAAGTCAGATTGTAAAGGTCACATGATGTCACACTTGTCAAATAAAATCGCTTCAGTGTATTGTACTTTTTCTTTGCTTATTAAATGTGTGTGCTTTTGTATGTAATGCCAACACACGCCAAAAGGAATAATGATAACCCAAGAACAGGAACCTGAATTTATTGTGCGCACATATGGATGTTGTGTAACAAAGTACACACAATAATCATGTTACGTTTTATCAGAGCTGGGCATTTTACTAAAAATGTGTAGTCTGCTTATCGCATACCGCCTACAGCCGGGGTACCCTTCCGCTGTCCGTCTATCCGCCTTTTTGTCTGGCCGGAAAAAATAGTAATCGCCTGTAGGCCGGTCCGCCTGTGATTTTAAACGGGCTTCTGTTAGCATTTCCGACTACCAACTTCGACAAACTACCACTCGCGCACTCCCCCAAATGCCCCTGGGTCAGCAAGAATGGCGGCACGGGTTGTTGTTTTGGCAATTTTGCTGCTTAAAATTAAATTAAAACTTCAATAAAATAGTAGTGAAGTAAAAACTCGGGCCCGGTCTTCCAGTCGATGGGGGCTATGGACCCATTATTTGGACTATTTGCGGCTCCTGCATGATATACGGCGCATGCGCAGAAGTACGGCAGCTACACTAGGACAAAATAGGTAGGTAAACAGCCACGGGTAAACGGTGACTTTAAAACATCGATTAAATTACACATATACAAATGATAAACGTTTGTCATAATTCCATATTTACATTTGAACAGACTTTTTTTTGGCACAGGTACAGAAATTCCACCGAATGTCGTCAGTTTCCCACTATTTTGGTCAAATCTGCAATGAATTGTGGGTAAAATGCTTCGGTTTAGGGGCCATGGATGCTGGCTCAGCTGAAGTGCGAAGGGCGCAAAGAGGGGGGGCTGACCTGTTTTCTGAATCTGAGCCGTGATTGGTTGTTGTGAGCAGTTGTGATGTTATTTTCAGTCGACAGAAGACAAAATGGCCGCCAGCAGGCCCACTAGTTGAAGTTTGTGGAATATAAATTAAGTAGCAAAATTGCACTCGTTTTTTAGCAATCTCTGGGGCCGGCCATTTTGTCTTGTGTTGACTGAAAATGACATCACAACTGCTCACAACGACCAATCACGGCTGACCTGTTTTCTGAATCACAAGACAAAATGGCCGCCCCCAGAGATGATTGCTAAAAACGAGTGGATTAACACTTATTCCACAAACGCAATATTTATCAGAATGCCCTGTTTCAACTCGGGCTTGCATGGAACATATTCTTGAAAAAAGAAAAAAATATGTTTGGGTTGACCTCCGCTTTTAACAAATGAATGATAAGCCTTTCTGGTGTCCGCATTTTCAGGGTCCTCATTTACCGAACATAACACTAGGAACGTTTTTTTTCACTCAGAATTTCTAAATACATATTACAAGAAGAGTACATTTTACCAGTTTATTATTTAAAAAAAAAAGAAGCTATTCAAGGGGAGGTAGTCGTTGGCCAAGACACTTCACCACCACCAGTGCCACTCACACTGCTGTACAGAATGTTTGGTGGCGATCAGAGGGGCGTAGGCGCATACTGGCAAGCAGCCACGCTTCTGTCAGCCCGCCCCATGCATACAGGGCCGCTGTGGCTTTACAACTTAATTTACCACCACCACAGCGTGAATGTGTGAGTGCAGGAATATTACATACATTGTGGAAGTGTCCAGAAAAGCGCTATATAGAACCAATGTATTATTATTGTTAAATACCGTGTGTGTGTATATATATATAAATGTATATACATTTAATCTTATATATATCAACCTGTTTTTCCTCAAAACAAAAAGCATAAAATAAACTGTCTATTTTGCCTAAAATGCTGGCGCCTTATAAAATTCTGAAATGGTGCATATATTTTTTTCACGTATAAAATATCAACATAAAATAAGAAGAGCACACAGGAAAATACGTCAGCCCATCCTTCCCTTGCCCCCACCGCCCCTCCCTTGCAACGTCCTCCCCCTCCTGGTCCATCTGGTGTGACGTTCTTCCACATTCAACATCATGGACGTCGTCAATCAGGTAAAAAAAACAACACAATTTTTACCCCACTACTCGGTCCCGGAGAGAAAAAAAAAAATGCTAGATTTTTTTGGGCCACGTTTGCACGCTCGCGCTCCACATCCACCCGCGCGTTTTTGCGCGTGCATGACCAAGCCTGATGCGCGTGTCCACGAAGACGAGCGTTTATTTAAACGTGAACGGCGCACATTATGATGTAGACGAGCGATTATTTTGGAGGTGCGTGCGCGTGCGCGTCTACGTGCACGACAGATGACGTAACGTTATCCGGTCCTTCGTGTATGTATGCATGATGAAATGTGGAAAATGGCAGTGGGGGAAGCAGAGGAAGCTGGTGATGCTGATGATGAAGCATCCCCCTCCTGTTTGTTTTGTGTCACGTGACGTTCATCTCGTGATGATGTCACAATGTCGTGTCCTCAAGTTAACACAAGTAGAAGGGTGGCCGCTAGGGGGTGGCTGTGAGGGGCAAAAAAAAAAATGATCGCGAGTCTGTTAGTGGATGACTGTCAGCTCCTAATAATATGAACATTATATTATCATCTAAATAAATGAATTACTGATATAGCTCACCCTTGATCAAATGTGAGGCATCGTGTGTTTTCCAAATATCTTAATGAATAACAGGCAATAATTTGACTCCCGTGCCAAAAGTCTATAACTGCCTTTAGATTCCAATAAATGTCCGCAAAGCACAACTTTTTTTCAATTGAAACTATTGAACTAACTCTCATATCCTTTGCATCATGTGTACTCATGTTCAGTGTTATATAGCTCAAGTGCCCGCTAAGTGGCACCTGTGCAGGAGATTAGAAAAGTGAAAAGTGGAAGGTAAATGGGTAGAAGAAGAGTGATGTTGGGTGGGCTGGAGTAAAGCATTCAAGTGAGATGGCCATGTCCAAATTCACAGGCTGGATCCTCCGAAGGCCGCATTTTCGACGCATGACGTCACTTCCGTCGCAACTCCACTTCAGTTGGTGTTCAAATTCACATTAAGCCTGTCCAAATTTTTATTTAGTTTATGCGGTCCGCGAACCTACTGTGAGCATAAAGTAGGCGTTTAACGTAAGTGGTGAGTGGTGCGGGCCCGAGGAAGTCGCTCGGTTTAAATGGCCGACGCAGAGTTAAGAAAAAGCTCAACAGCGCACGGCTCGTGTCAGACACACACCGGACACTGACGGAAATGTGGGATCAAATATTCTCCCCCGCACATCCCGCTAACTTCAATTTTCAGGAGCCCAGCTAGATCATGGCCGCAGTGGAAAAGACGGTTTCGAGATTTTGAGACAGGCGTTCGCACTGAATGGAAGACATGCAGATTTCCATATGAACTCCCTCAGTCAAGTTCAATAGCAGAAAGCGACAACACGGAGAGCCGCTCGATAACTTTATGACGTGAAGTGCATACACTGGCTGGACACTGCAAATTCGGTCATTGCAGGAGGAAATGATAAGAGGCGACATAGTAGTTGGCTTAAGAGACTCCAAACTGTCAGAGAGGCTTCAGTTAGACCCGAGCCTGACGCTGGCAAAAACAATTATTCCGGTCAGGTGGCAAGAAGAAGTGAGAAAACAACAACAACTGATATGAGGGGCACATCCAGAGATTAAAGGTGCTAATTTGGGTGCCGTATATTCAAATAAAGGAAGAATGCAGCTAGGACAGGTGTAACTGTTAAAAACTAACTGTTAAATCAAACTCCGCAGATAAGATGTTTCATGCAGGAAAATGTAAGAGACGTGGTAAAACTCCACAAACCTCATGGAAGTAGAGCCCAGCCAGAGAAAGGGAGCGTTGCAAGTGTAAAAAGAAGAACATCTTGCGGCACTTTACTCGACTCGGGGGCTTCTTTTACAACCGTTCCAGCTCGACTGTACTCCAGCGTGCGTGACGGTGCTGTATATTGATGGAACCGCCCAGAAAAATCAAAGGTCCTCACGCTCAATGAAAAATGAAAGTTTTCTGCTAAAAGAGTGAAATTCCTCGGACATCACATACGTGCAAAAGAAACCGAGGCGGATCCGGACAAAATCGGCACTATAAAAAAAAAAACGTCTGAACCTTACAATGTCGAACAAGTCCATCGCTTTATGGCGGGGTGTCCAATCTTTTTGCAAAGAGGGCCAGATTTGGTGGGGTGAAAATGCTGGGGGCCGACCATTTAGCCGGACTTTTTTTTTTTTTTACATGGAACACCCAATAAATCCAAGTGCCATTTTAGCAAACCAGTCTTCTCTTTTTGACAATTTTTATTTAAATTCAAGATTCCTAAACACGTCTTTTGGTCCATTTGAAACGTGACACACTGTCAAATAAATGTTCACTGAAC
This sequence comes from Filicampus tigris, assembly GCF_054856515.1. Lineage (NCBI taxonomy): Eukaryota > Metazoa > Chordata > Actinopteri > Syngnathiformes > Syngnathidae > Filicampus > Filicampus tigris. The sequence continues at coordinate 33,125,031 of NC_141217.1, forward strand.
CTTTGGATTTAATAGATTTCAAACAGGGAAATAAGTACAAGCATTCACCAATGCAAATTACATTGTGCATTTCAGTGGGAAAATAGTCAAATTTCCACCTTTTCTTAAATTGTCGGCCCTCGTTGTCAACTTTTTTTATTCATTGTCGCCCTTTTAGAAACGGTCCGGAAAGGGTCACACAGTATTATGGAGTTGGACAGAATGCTGCTGCTGCCCTCTTGCGTTTAAATGTGAAATTGCATTTCGAGTGTATTTAATAGACTTGTCTGGGCTACGTTATTAATTCTATGACAGAGGGTGTGGGCCGAATAAAATGTGACCGCGGGCCAGCTTGGCCAAACAACAGCACAGACCAAGGACCTGCTTCAACACCGAGGTCTTACAATGTGCAAACACACCGAGTGAGCTTGAGTTCCCTGAGACAGGACTGCCTTGCTCTTGTGAGACCGTGACTGGCAAAGACAAAAAGACTCAACAGTGACCAAGTCGGGAAGAGTTTCCCGGCCTCCGGATAAACAAAACCCGTGACAAGAAAACATATGCGTGCGCTTACAAAAGTTACAAAAAAGAAAACAAAAGTGATATTCTACAGGGGAAGAATAATACTCGTACCGTTTTGAATATCTTGTGAAGACTGTAGCGATTGTTTTCAAATGTCTTGGTTTCGTGCAGTCAAATATTCTAAGTGAAGAAAAGGGTTTGTCATCTAAGACGGGGGGGGGGGGGGGGGCGTACAAATGTTCAGTGTAATGACGCAAGTGCCCACAGAGTGGCGCCTAAGCATTCGCGTGAGAGTCACACCAAGGTCTCCTGTGTCTTTTATAAATACAACACATACAACACCATGGTGCCACAAATGGCTGCAAAGCACTGCTTTTGTCCAAACGAAGCTCCTTAACTCACTTCAACATAGTTCTTGAACACCAAGACGTCGTAAAATGGCACCAATCTAATACTTTGAGCAAGTTTTCAGGGAGTAACAAAGGATTGATGTCTCCCCCAGCTGGTGGCCCAGGGTCAGTTCAGGGTGCTGAAGGTTCCTCTGGGCTTTATCAAGATCCTACAGTGGGTCAGTTAACACACACACACACACACACGCACGCACGCACACGCCCACGCACACATTTGCCGTATGAGATGTAACAATTGAGGATTGATTCTCCAGTTCTTCTCCATCTTGGCCTTCTCCACATGCGGAAGCTACTCAGGAATGCTGAGCATGTCCGTGAAGTGCAAGAACCACACAGACAGCGACCTGAGCATCGAGGTGGAGTTCGAATATCCTTTCAGGTCAGGAAATGGACCTTGAGTCCATGCGAAGCTATGCTAGTACTGGTTTTAAAGGGGGAGTCAAACATTTGATTTCCAATTATATGTTGTGCGCCGCTAAAGATGCAAAGCATTCTGATCAATATCGTGTTTCTGGAAAATGAATTAAGTAGCAAAATCGTCGCCTGAAAATCTAGACTCATCGCTGTACCTGCTGGTCATCGTCTCATCAAGCGCATTTCTGAGGGGTTGCAAACAGACAGTGAAATGAATCAACCAGCGAAGAGTGGACGTGACGTTGAAAAAAAAAAAAAAAGGCTTATTTTGAAATAAATGCTTCCAGTGCCGTCAGCTCCTGTTTCTAGTTATTTAAAACCGATTTGATGCTGAATGATGTTAACAAATTAATGTCTCTCCTGCGTGTCATTTTGAATGCGGATGATGGACTTCCGCCCTGAAGAGTGACGTTGGGCACGAAGAATACGTCACAGCAGATAAACAGATTTCATTGCACGCCTCGTTTGCAGGCTTTCCAGATCCACTTTCTTAGTGGGTGTGGCTTTTGCCAAACTACCAAAATACACCGTTTTTTATCCATCACAGGGGATGGCCACTTTGCCATTTGCTGTCGACTGAAAATTGATTTCACAGTGCTTAAGGGCTCAGATAACGACCAATCGCATCTCACCTGTTTCGTAGGTTTGGTCATGTGACGTTCGCAAGCTGAGACCTGAGGGACTGTGATGTCATTTTTAGTGGACAGCAACTGGCAAAATGGCCAACCCCTGCGATGGATAAAACGGGTAGATTTTGCTGCTTAATTCATTTTCCGCAAACACAACATTAATCAGAAAACACCATGTTTGGACTAGTGGGGCCGCATAGAAGATATTACTGTAAAGAAAATGTTTAACCTGACTTCCACTTTAACCTTGATGCCAAGACTAGTTATGGTCATATTAATGATACATTACTGATCATGTTAGCGCTAACATTGTTAACACTAGTGATAACTTAAATGCTAATATTAGTGCTAACGTTAATGCTGACACCGGTGATAATGTTAATGTTAAAATTAGCGCCAAAATTAATGCCGCCGATCTGGTCAAAAAACACCATCATAATAGAGTCAAACAGCTTCAGCCGAGGGTAGGGTTGCCAACCGTCCCTTGAAAAACACAGTTGGTTGACGGCAGTACTAACGGAAGCGTGTTTAAAATGATAGACAAACCGACCGATAGGCGATTACTATTTGATCCGGCTTGACAAAACAGCGGAAAGATGGACGGCCGGAGGGTACCCAAGCTGCAGACGATAAACGGACCAGCAAGTTTTTGTAAAATGACCTCCGACAAATACTAGTGATAACATGACTGCATTTTGAATGTTATGGTGTGTGTGTGTGTGTGTCAGATTGCATCACGTGTACTTTGATGCCCCCACCTGTAAGGATGGCAACACGGAGCGTCTCTTCCTGGTAGGCGACTACTCCTCCTCGGCGGAATTCTTTGTCACCATTGGCGTCTTCGCCTTCTTGTACGCCACGGCAGCACTCAGCGTCTACGTCTTCCTCTTTGACAAGTACAAGGAGAACAACAAGGGCCCGCTGGTGGTGAGTGTGTATTCATGTTACTGATTGTAGGCCACAGAAAACCTTTATGCTAATATTCGTCCCAACAGTGTGCTAACACTCATGATATTTTTAATGCTAATATTAATGGTAATGTTAATGCTAACACTAGTGATAACTAGGGCAAGGACGATATACTTTTGTCGCAATCCGATATGGATCCCGATACTTGGGTTGCGATCTGATACGTATTGCGATGCTTAAATATTTAAAAAATATCTATTAATTAAAAAAAACTGAGGCACGGCTTTCCAAAGTTTTAACGTAAGTGCCATTTGACATTTATTCAAGTGTCACGATTGAAAAGTCCATGAACTGTTCCAGTAACTGTTCCTGATACACAGGAGTGCAATAAATAAAACTAGATTCACAAAGCTCAACTTTAAGGACCTCAAATGTTCCAAAAGTATGTTATAAAACATGCAAAACATAACATAAGGTATCGAAAGCATTGATACTTCATCAATGTATCGATACTTGGTATCGGCATAAAAAGTATCACGATACATCGCGATACGATATTTTTTCCCCAGCCCTGGTGATAACGATAATGATTACGGCTAACATTAATGGTAATATAAAGGCTAGTGTTATTGCTAATATTAGTGCTAATACACGGGACTCAGTTGCAGTCGTCCAGATGAGAAGTGAATGTGGCATGGATGAAGATCTTGGCTGGTCTGGTTTTGCACGTGAAAGTAGGCGATTTGACGTGATATGACTGACGTGTGCTTGTACGTGTTTGTTTTTCGTGCTGCCATGCAGGACCTTGGCGTGTCCGCCGTGTTCGCCTTCATGTGGCTGGTGAGCTCAGCGGCATGGGCCAAGGGTTTGTCTGATGTCAAGACGGCCACAGACCCAGACCAGGTCATCACTTTGATTACCGCCTGCGACGCTGAAGAGAATCGATGCCGTGAAGTCCACGACCCCGTCATGTCTGGACTCAACACGTCTGTGGTGAGCAATCACTGCTAACAGCTGTTAATGACAGCTAATGACGGCTAACAGCCACTAATGACAGCTCACAACTGGCAACAACAATAGTTACCTCTAATGACTGCTAACAACTGCTAATGACCACTAGTGACCTCTAACAACCACTAACGTCAGCTAATAACCTTTGATGACTGCTAAAGACTGCTAGACACCAACAACAATGGCTAATGACAGCTAACAACAGCTAATGGCCATCAATGACAGTGAACGACGACTCACAATTACACACTGCTAACAATACTGCTAAACAGCACTAGTTAACAACTGCTAATGGCCACTAGTGACCTCTGACAACCACTAATTACATTTATTAACCATTAATGACACTAAAGCCTACTAGCAACTGCATATGGCTGCTAAAAGGCTGATTGTGACTACTAACAACCGCAAACGATAACTAGTGACTGCTAACACCAGTTAATGACAGCTAAAGGCTGCTAGCAACTGCTACCGACCGCTAACATTTTGATAGTGACCACTATCAACTCCTAATAGCTGCTTCCAATGATTAGTGACTGCTAGCAACTTCTAATTCCACCTAACGACAAGTAGCGACTGCCAATGACCACTGAGAGGCCGATAGGTCAACGACCGCTAACAACCAGTAACAACCCCTAGAGCAGGGGTCACCAAGTCCGGTCCTCAAGGGCACCTATCCTGCATGTTTTCCATCTCCATCTCCACACCTGTTTCAAATGATCTGTATCGTTATCAGGCTTCTAAAAAGCTTGCTGATGAGCTGATCATTTCAATCAGGTGTGTGGCAGAGGGGAGAGATGGAAAACATGCAGGATAGGTGCCCTTGAGGACCGGACGTGGTGACCCCTGTCCTAGAGTAACAATTGCTAACTCTAGCGAACAACCTCTAAGGACTGCTAAGGGTGGCAGGTGGTCATTAACGACAGCTCACAACTGCCAACGATTGCTAAAAACCACAAGTTATTGCCAGTTACCGATAACATCTACTAACAACAGCCAGTGACCTATAACAACTGCTGATGCTGACTAACTACCACCAGCGAGCGCTAACAGCAGCTAACAAGCGCTAGCGACAGCACTTACAACAAGTAACTGTTCATTACCTCCACCCTTGTCTGTGTGCAGGCATTCGGCTTCATCAATGTGGTCCTGTGGGTGGGAAACTTGTGGTTTGTCTTCAAGGAGACAGGCATCATTGCCCCCTTCATGAGAGCTCCACCCGCTCCGGAGAAACCTCCCACCGGCACCACCGCGCCCAGCGCCTATGAGCAGGATCCCTACGCAAGCAACCAGGGGGGCTACCAGCCTGATTACAACCAGCAGGGTTACAATCAGGTGAGCTGCATATCAGTTGCAACAACCTTCTCTAGAACATGTAGACCCATAGAAACTCTAGAACCTTGTAGATTGCCACATTCATAACCTTGGGAGTGGGCTATGGAACCTCCGTGATCATCATTAGAACCTTCTTAAGAACATTTGACATGTAGAGCCTCCAGAACCTACTTAATAGCCACAATCACAACCTTGTAGCTAGGGCTGTTCGATTTTGCCTAATAAGAAAATCCCGATTATTTTCTCTCAAACACGATTTTATGATTACAATTACTATTTCTTTGTAAAATTTAAAAAAATGAAAAATGAAGTATTTTGAATGTCTTTTATTTAAACTTAATTTTCTTACTTTTAACTCAAAATGCCAGTCAATTTAACTTAATACACACCGAACAATCCATTGGGATTAACAGCATTTTACTTACACAATAGATTTCAGATCTGTTCTTAATTGAACCAATAATGAAAGAAGAAAGTGCATATACCATCTGAAACGAAATCATCAACATGAGAGAAGGTAGACAGTCAAGTCTGTAAACCAAACAGTCTGTCAGCAAGTCATTTTGCCAACCAGCTAGTGACTAGCCTTTCACCTTTCTCCCTGGTCTTACTTAAACATAAATCACTGATTAGTGCAAAACGGCCCTCCAATAAAATATGGATGCATAGTCCGGCTGCACCAGAGGTCCGTTGCAGAGGAGAAAAAAAGGGACGCCTTTCAGACGTTGAGTTAATTGCTTACGAGTTGTATTGTACATGCGGGGCACACACTACACTACAGATCTATTTTTGCCCGATTTATTAACCAAACGCCCACTTGCTAGAGCAAATAGCAGAATCGCCGGTAGCCATGGATGTTGTTGTTGTAGTTTTTACGGACTGCGCGCTCGTGGGAGGAAGCGGAAATGCAGAGGAAACTACGGTGGCGTAGATACATTTGAACGTTTTTAACATCGTTTTATCCAGAAAATTGGGTTTCGGTTCAAAATCGCTTAATCGAGCAGCCCTACTTGTAGCGGACTATTCGGACCTCTTTGAGCAGCTCTATGATCTTCTGTATAACATCCAGATAAAGTAGAACATACTTTCTGAATAATTGGGTGTAGCTCCAGTCTGTTGATGTTCGGTGGTGCTGTTTACAGGACGCAGAACAGGGTGCACCCACCTCTTTCTCCAATCAGATGTGAGCCAACGAGCAGTTGGTGAGTTACATGGGAAGTTACATGTAATTGTGATCAAACTCCGAATTGAGCAATATTTTAACGTTGTGATTTGATGCAAATTATTCTTGTGAGTCAAAGTTTCGCTGTACGGATGAATAATAAAGGTGGACTCAGTAGTCAGTCATTGCACGAGCGAACCTACTTTCGCAATGATCACAACTTTTTTGTGTTTTCCCGTCACAGGAAGCATCGGAAACGAATGCCTGCCTGCAGCCATCCTGCAATTTAACACTCACAGAATGTTTGTGAGGGGGTAATCTGGAGCTTTGATGTTCAATATAATCAATTTGACATACTGTAAAAAAAAAAAAAAAACAGAGGTCAAAGCTGACACTTGAACAAACTAACAAAGGTCAACAATCCATTGAAAAGAAATTATTTTGGTTGTGATGACTGTTTGTCAGATAAATAGATAAATCAAATAATCAATCAATAAATAAATAAATAAATATTCACGTATATTGCAAGAAAGTTTGTAAACCCTTGGAATAATTTAGATTTCTGCATAAATTTGTCATATTATCTCCGACAATCTTTATCTTTAAGTCACAACAATGGACAAACTACAAATGAGACGGACTATGCTGCTTCAGAATAGTTAAGTAAAATATAATGTTGTTTTTTACAGTGTAAGGGTAGGTTCAACCAACACTTCCAATCTCATGACCTTCATTCGACTATAGTTGGCTGACTCTTGACTCAGATTGCTTGTTTAATGTTATGACTTAGAGATGGAGAGCTGATCACATTTCATGACCAATTTATGCAGGAATCCCGGTCATTCCAAAGTGTTCAAATATTTTAGCATGCAACTGTATATACTGTACAGTGTTCCTCCGCTACTGAAAATCTACGCATATTTGTTACCCACTCAAAAAGTAAAATTACTTAAAAAAAAAAAAAATTTAAAGGCAAGGATATGGTCTGACTAAATCAAGCACCTCCCCATACTTCAACATACTTTCTTACCACCCAGATGCCACAATATGGTTCCAAAATAATTTTAAATCAGACATGGCTTTGGTCTGTGCACAAAATGTGTTCCAACAAATAATGGAAGATAGGTATTTAAAGAAAGGGCAAATTTGCAAATGCTAGTAAAGTGAATACGCAAGGGTTCACTGTATATGCACATACTGTATATATTTATCAGATATGGGCACTTTACCCTTTTTTCCGGTCCGTCCTCCATCCGCGACCTGGGTACCCTTCCGTCCTTGTTTCTCCATCCTTATTCATAAAAATAATCATCCTCCGACCCGTCCGTCCTCGTCCTTTTAAAGCGCTTCCGTCCTTACATTCCGTCAGTCAAGAAACCCAAAATGGGCTGGATGGACGGATAGAGCGTTCCCTCCCTGATACGGAATGACAATCTCTGATGTTTATGTTAGCTATACCTAAATATCATATATATGTATATGTTGATCTGCAGTGATTACCCCTCATATACACAAAAGTGGTTTCAAACCGAAAAACAATCAAGCATCTTAAGTCAAGTCAGAAACCAAAATACGGCTTTGTTGTAGTTTTTAGTGACTCACCAGAAATGACAACAAAAACATTGTTAGGAAGCTATCTTAAGTGGCTAGCTTAGCTTCTTGGCTGCTAACCAGTTAGCCTCACTAATGTCCTAAAAAAAAACAACACAAAACAAAAAAAACCTACTTTTCCCAAAGTGAATCAATCCATCAATGTTGTGACGGACGTTTCTGTTGACATGTGTCCCTTCGGCCAATCGGTAACCATCTTTGTGGATGTTTGTGTTGTACAGTAACTGATGGTGTGTTTGTGAGCGCGTCTGTGTGTGTGTATGTGTACGTGTGGGTGTGCCTATGTGTTACTTGTCTAAGTTGTCTCTATCCTTTACACTTTCCTTTGTTCCTCTTCCTGTTGCTCTCTACTTGTGTCTCCTGATTGAGATGACCATAGACATAGATGCTCCAGTGAGTTGGTTTGCCCGTTGTGGTGATATGTCTTTGCGTCTGCCATATTGGATGTGGCCATTAGTCCACTTTGCCACATTCAATATGGTGGCAAAATAGATGCACAATTCAACGCTCAGTACGGCGTGTGTCTATACATGTCTTTGATGACTCAATAAAGACGATGGCAATGGTGATGATGTACATGTTGCTATGCTGCTCCCTCTGCTGTGTTTATCTGCTGGAATGACTTAATAAACAACTAAACAAAGCAATTGTGTGGCGTGGTTGTGAGCAAAAACACAAAATGTTTGTTTTATGATGTTGCCAAGGCAACTACAAATAACTCACCTAAGTCACCAACCAACACATGGCCATAACGTCAAGGTCCTAGTCCTGAGAGGAGATTCTAGTCCCGAGAGTACATTGTATAAGTACATTGGCCAAAAAAAGACTCTTGTTCTAAGATTGAAGTTCTGAGAGGAGGCTCGAGTTCTGAGAGAAGGCCTTACAGACCATTCTAGCCCCGAGAGAAGGTACTTGTATCAAGGGAAGGTTGTAGTCCCAAGACAGTTGCATACCTGTCAACCCAGGACTGTGCTGAATCTTACAAAAGTTGTAATTTGCCCGTACATTTCTGTATATAATCTTACACAGTATCTATTTTTAATCTTACACAGTATGTGTCACTCAGCGGGAGAGGTGGGGGAAACGGAACGGATATTTTTATATAGAATCTTACACAGTGTTTATCGCTCTATTTCACTTGCTCGTGAAAGTCGACCGAAGTTTGCAGTCGGAATCGCTAACGGACCGGAGCCGAAATGGGCAAGACGAGATCGGTCTAACAAAAAATGAGTTTTCCCGTACAAAAATTGTTATACACAATTTAAATTATCAAAAAACGTGAAAAATACGGGGAAAACATACAACTTGACAGGTATGCAGTTTTTGTCCTGAGAGAAGATTCTAATACCAAGAAAAGGTGCAAGTCTTGAGCGAATGTACTCATGCCCAGTATTGTAGTCTATTATCTCCTCTCATCCTTATAAGGCGCTATTCTGGATAGAAGGTATTAATCTTGAAAGAAGGTACTCGTGCCCAGGGAAGGTTCTTATCCTGAAGGAAGGTTCAAGTCTTGCGAAATGGTACTGACGCCCAGGGAAGGTTGTAGTCCCAAGAGAAGGTTGTACTTCCCATAGAAGGCTCTAGTCCTGGGGTTAGGCTCTTGTCCCAAGAGAAGGTTGCTGTCCTAAGATAAGAATTCTGTCCTGAGAGAAGATTCTAATGCAAAAAGAAGGTTCAGGTCTTGAGAGAATCAACTCATGCCCAGAGAAGGGTCTCATTCCGAAAGAAGGTTCTAGATTCCAGAAAAGGTTTTAGCCCTGTGGGAAGTTTATCATTCAAGAGAAGGTTTTAGTCCTGAGACGAAATTCAAGGTTGAGAGCAGATACTCATGCACGGAGAAGGTCTCACTCCAAGAGAATTTGCTGGTCCCAAGACAACATTTTATTCCTGAGAGAAGGTTCAAGACTTGAGAGAAGGATCTCCTTCCAAGAGAAGATACAAGACCCAAATTTAGTTCCGGTCCAAAGATGATTTTTTTTTTCAGAAAATAAGATTTTATTCCCAAGAGAGGGTTCAAGTCTTACGGTTCAAGGTACTCATGGCCAGTGATGGTTCTTGTCCTGCGAGAAGGTTCTAGTTTCCGAGAGAAGTTTGAAGCCCTGAGAGAAGGCCATGGCCAGTGATGGTTCTCGTCCCGAGAGAATGTTCAAGCCTTGAGAGAAGGGTTTAGATCAGTGGATGTTTTTAATATTTGTCAACTGTTGGCTTGTGAAGCCCTTTGAAACTTTCCCATGATTAAAAATTTGACAAATAAACTTGACTTGAGAGAAGGTTGTCATTGCAAGAGTATTCTAGTCCTAAATAAAATCTCATCTTGAGAAAAAAATCTCATCCCCCGAGAAGGTGCTTGAAAGGAGGTACCCTCACTTTCACTCCCTCTCAACTGTCCCTCATCTCTCCCTCTCCCTTACTCTCTCATATCATCACTCCCCTCTCTGCCGCTCTCTCTCTTATCATTCTCCCGCTTTTCTGTGTCTTTCTCCTGTCTCCATCCGCCCTCATCAATATCACGCTCTCCCTCACTCTCATTACTCACCCCCGCCTCTCTCTCATTCTCTCATCTATCTTGATCTCGCTCAGCCCTCCCCCATCTCTCTCACTTCTCTCGTCCCCCCCCCACCCCCCCCCCACTCCCAGCCACCTCCTTGTTGTTGGCTTTTCGTGCGCGTTCCGTGGTCAGAATGGCGTCGCTCAGCCTCCTAATGCTTGGTGCCGCACTGCTCCACGCCGCTCAGGTAGGCGGAGACGCCATTGCATCTTTTTCTGTGATCGAGCGTGACGCTCCTCTGGCTACTTCCAGTTTGTTTTTTTTCACTGCCATTTTGTGGAAGCTGTGTGTGTGTGTGTGTGTGTGTGCGCGTGTAAACGTGTGCGCGTGTGTGTGTGTATGCTGACGAATTTTGCATTTGAGCTCCTGGTCACCATAGTGACAAGAGGCAGTAGCCCATGGCAACAAGGCCTTACAGTCTCCTGGTGGCTAGTGTGTGTGTGTGTGGGGGGGGGGTGGGGGGGGGGGGGGTGGCAGGGGGAGTATGTGTTTGTGTGTCTACATATGTGAATAAAGATGATGATGACAAACATGTAAACAGAGTAAGAGCAAAAAAATTAACGCATCAAATTAATTAGCGGCAGCACAGTGGACTCATAGTAAAAGCACATTTTTCTTTGTTGCGAGCCAAGCCTAACCCCAACCGTATGCGCAAGCTTGAGATACGCCGACGCTGGAGTAAAGCAAAAAATAAATAAAAGGAGAGCTGACTGTCACCGACGCACTTTCAGCTGATTATTGAAAAGGACAAACCATCCAACACACAAATACAAAACGAAAAAGACTGACAAGGCGTATGGACGGGTTGCCCACACTGAACTAACCATGTAGTAACCAGCTGATTGTGTATATAAATCAAAATGTCCGACAGTGGTGTTGGCTGATGGGAAATGGCCTTTGTTATAGAGTGCACTTGCAGTTCGCGGAGGAGTCGGACGTCAGAACCCGTTGGCCTACAATGATGACCACAATGAGTTGATGTCGCATCCCGCCTACTATCGCTCGGATGGCTGGAGTGGGCCAAGCTTGGAGCAGGCCCTTCAGCGATTGGTGGAGATGGGCCAGAGGCAGGACGAGGAAGAGGAGGGGGAGGAGGAGGAAGAGGAGCAGCGGACAGGTTGGATAGGACATTTCATCATTAAATCACGCGTACTTCTGGGTGGCAGAGTAATTGAGAAAACAAGATGAAGGGCTTGAATGATTATTTGGCCTTCTTCTCTATCGCCAAATTTTGTAAGTCTAAAGTGTCAGTCGAAAAGAAGATGTTATATAAGATAAGCCGCTTAGGTTAAGGTTGGAAGTGACACCCAATGCCGTTTGTGATTAAAATTTCTATATTTAAGTTGATATAAAATAGCCATGATGGAAATTCAAATGGGGTGCCACGGTGGGCGACTGGTTAACAGTGCAGAGGTCGTGGGTTCGAATCCAGCCAAGTTCGCATGTTCCCTCTGTGCCCGCGGGGGTTTTCTCCGGGTACTCTGGTTTCCTCTCACATTCCTAAAACATGCATGGTAGATTCATTGAATACTCTAAATTGTCCCTAGGTATGATTGTAAGTGCGGATGTTTGTCTCTGTGTGCCCTGCAATTGACTGGCATACAATTATGACATCCATTCAACATGTCCTCATCTCAGGTTCCACCGTATTGATTTAGATGTTTTACGAACGAAAGTAAAATCCCCCCCAAAAAAGCAACATTTTGTGGTGTACGGTCTGTGGCTGTTCAAATCCAGACACAACAAGTTTTTGCCATCATTTTTAGTTCAGGTCACTTGCGTTCTGCTACCCGGAAGTATCCCGGCACCCGTTGTTAGCAAATATTATGAAATGGTCTCCTACCAACATTCACATTGATCAATCCAATTAAGTCCGTCACTTTCACGCAGCCACCGTGGCGGCTTTGCTCCGCCTCCTCGCCAAAGCTGAGGCTGTGGGATTGGTTGACCCGGGAGATGTGCAGCTGGAAGAAAAGGACTTCCAGGGCCGGGGCCGAGGTCTGAGCATGGGGCGGCCCCCCGCGGCCTGGTGGACCCTTGTGACACCGCAGCTACTTCAGGCCCTCCTCGACAGGTGAGGGGATGATCCTTAAAAGGACATACTGTAGGATGTCAGAAATCATTTTTAATAGTTTGTTTACACATAGTGGCAATACTTTGGCATTGTGGTTAGCACATCCGCCTCAAAGTTCTAAAATTTGGGGTTAGAATCTGGGCTCGAGCCTTCCTATTTGTAGTTTTCGTGTTTTCCCTGTACTTGGGCTTTCCTTTCACATTCCAAAATCAGACAAATTTAAGTCTTAAAAGACTAGTTGGACTTTCTAAAGCATTTTTACAGACTAGTTGGGCTTTCTGAAGCGTCTTTACAGATTTGTAAAGTTCTTTGTTACAGCTTTAGCTGCTATGAAATGCGCTACTAAATAAATAAAATTGTATTGTATATTAGGTAAACAGTCTTTACCAGACATGGGAAGTAACAAAGTACAAATACTGCACTTGAGTAGTTTTTTCCAGTACTTTGTAATTCACTGAGTATTTATTTTTTTCAAATTCTTTTTACTGTTATCTGTTACATTTTAACTCCAGTTATCTGTACGGGGTGGGCGGTGATAATTTTTATGAATAAGGGCGGGGGGTCGAGGCCGGAAGGGTACCCAGGTCACGGGTGGAGGGTCGCTGCCGGACCGGCAAAAAAGGGTCAAGTGCCCAGCTCTGCCTGTGCAGACTTGTTGCCTGTGCAGACTTGTTGAAAAGAGTGTTCACAGACTAGCTAAAGAGCTTTTTAAGGACTATGTAGACTTTCTAAAGACTCTCTATAGCAGAGGTCTCCAAGTCCAGTCCTCGTGAGCCCCGATCTAGCCTGTTTCATATGCAACTCTGTTCCAACACACCGGATTCAAATGATCAGAATCATTTTTCTGGTGAACTAAGCCGTTACCTTGCTGGTTGAGTAGAAGCAACTGTGGCTAGAGTCAAATTGTGGAAGTTTTTACTTTCTGGACCTGGATTTGCCATCTGTGTCAATTGGTTTTTGGTTGAATGACATCACCGCAAAGACTCAAAGACTTGTATCAAACACGTTTGAGACGTAAGGTCAAGAGTAGGAAAAGACTGATCTAAAACATCTGAGATTACGACCTTACACTAAACGATCAAGATGACGGGAGCGCGCTGTGACTCCAGTAAAACCCTAAAACTTTCTCCTGACTTTCAGTTTTTAGTCTGTGACTGTGAAAATTGTTTGGTGTAAGACCAGCATTAGTCTGACTTTTTATAAAGAGTCTTTACAGACTGGTTGAAGAGGCTTTGCAGACAAGTTAGAGTAAAAGTATTCTATTTTATTATTTTTAAGAGTAAACACTGATGTGTGATTGGCAGGTTGGAGCCACAGGTAAGTGGAGCGAAGCAGACCAAGACAAGACTTGAGCGATTGCGGGGCGATGACTACGAAGACCTCGGTGACGATGACGTGAGGTAAGCTCACATCGGTGAGTCAACTGAAAGCCAACAGACTCTCATCACTGTGTCCCGCCTCCTCAGACATCTACTTGCTAGAATCCTGCCAATCATCAGCGCCAACTACGCCCCCTCCAACCGGCGGACAAGACGGGATCTGTCCATCACTGAGCCCGCAAGAACCACCCACAGGAGAAGCCGCCGTTCCCTCGGTGATGACGCCTTGCCACCGTCTGGCAACGAACCGTTGTTCAGGGTGAAGAGGCTGGGTGAAGAAGAACAGGAAGGGCAGCAGCCTCACACGGTGGCAAACACCAATGCGCGGCATGGCACCCGACGCCGGAGAGCTGCCCTAAACCATGTTCTGCTTCACCAGATTGTCAACTACATGAGAAAGTAGGCGACAAGGAGAGGAAATGAAGGAGGAAGGAAGTGGTGTTAAGCAGAGTCATCTTTATTGTCATGAATGTATGCATATTCAAGTAAAGTGTCCTCATCACAGGGTCATTGCTAAATTTGATAACACCTGTGGGAAAAAAAAACTTTAATAATGCCTGATTATCGTGATGTGTGTACCCCACTTTAGCCTTTAACAGGACCAGCTGGTGGGAAATTTCTTCTAAAATACCCCACACATCAAGAATAATTACTGAGGTTACTCCTTGGTTATCTGACAAGTCGGCCTTTGCTGAATTTGATCGGAAGGAGGCAAAAAGTCTCAAATTGGACCCAATTATCGGTATGGGTGTACACTGTTTTAGACAACAGCAAGATCAGGTGTGGGAAATGTCTCTTAAAACAATAATAAAACACCCCACAATAAAGAGTAATCACTTGGGGTCATCTTTAGATCTAGACCTCCGCTAACTTTACTCAGAAGTGGGTAAACATGTTCAGATTAGGAAGACATTCATTTATCCCTCTGTTGCCACTAAAAGAGATCAGGGGTGAAAATAATTTTTACACACCCTCCACAACAGGATAATACCTAGAGCCTAACCACCAAGAACATCATTTAAAGCAGGGTTGTCCAAATCCGGTCATCAAGTGCTTATCCTGCATTTTTGGATTTTTCCCAACTCCAACACACCTGTTCAAATGATCAGGTTCATTTTCAGGCTCCCGAAGAGCTCGCTGATGAGCTGATCGTTTGAATGAAGTGTGACGGAGGAGGGGAACATCTAAAACATGCAGGATAATGGCCCTCGAGGACCGGATTTGGACATCCTTGATTTCAAGCTCTGTGACTAGTTCCTTTTAGTTGTGTTTGTGCACTCCAGCTTGTCATGTGACTACAAGTGTGCGTGCCTACATGGCACACTGTAATCAAAAGTAATAAAGTTCAAAATGTTAATCATGTTTCAACTTCACTAAACTGAACACGCCATGCACACCAATACTAATGCAATGAGTGCTTGCTATAGGCAGGAGTCAGGGACCAATCCAAAACACATGGTGGAGGTTTTTGGCATGTGCATTCTATACGGCAGAGCTGGGAAGGAGGCAACGCGTTACGTGCCCAAAAGTAAAAATCCCAAATAATGGATGCTCGCCTAATAATGTTTCATAGTTGCCAATATTGATAGTTTAAAGTTTAAACCCTAGATATTCCCAAAAACTGTGATCCCAAAACACTTTAATATAATAATTTTAAACCAATCTTACAACACCACCCTTAAGAATAAATCTTGCAGTGATTTGACTTTGATACACCGGACGTGTGAGGACACATCTGTAAAAATACAACTGACTACTTTCTCCTTAGCCATTTCAGGGTGTGTTTTTTTAATCATACATACAGTACATAAACATTTTTTAAATTCAGCATATGACAAAGGACTCTTTATCTTTCGTTAGCCATTTCAGGATGTTTTTTTTTTAAATCATACATTATACATATATAATCCAATTTTTTTATACAGTATATGACAAAGGACTCTTGATCTTTCATTGGGAACTCACTGTGCCTTATGTTGAGCATCATCTTCAAAAATTACCACTCTGCTTTCTTCTCTCTCGCTGTTGGACCTTCACTGGAAACTTCCCTCACGCTGCTGTGGGCTGGAAACTTCCCTCACGCTGCTGTGGGCTATCTGCTGGTGGCCAATCCTTGTTATTCCTCTGCTAATCTGGCACTTTAGATGAGTAGCGCATTTGTACCACTATCTTGATTACTATCAAATGCTGACATGCTAACAGTTGTTATGCTAACATACAAAAAAATCATGGTAACTAGGGTTGCCAACCGTCCCGTATTAGCCGGGACGTCCCGTATTTTGGGCTAATTTGATTTGTTTGTTGACTATCAACTCTTGCAAATACAGAAAATTGCAACCTACCGATCCTGTAATATAAGATGCTTTTAGTAAAGCTTTGGATGACGATCGATTGTCAATAACGACGGACACAGACGGGTTGGCAGCTCAATGCCTTTTACCTGTATACTTGCTCGAACATACATTGCTGGTTCTTAAACAGTAGTAGCACATTACAGCGCTTCTAATGGAGACACTCGGTACTACACATGACAGATCCTAGATCAGATAAAGCGTCAATCACAGAACAAGCGGCAATCACTCCACCTGTCATGTAAGGACTTCTCTCTGGCTGCGCAAAATGACAGGAGACTGTTGAGTCAGTCAAAGGCAGCCAGAAATAACCATAGAAAAAATAAATTTGGTCCCACTCCTCTTTTACATTTCAGATTTCTTACACCCATTTTTTGATGAAAAAAGCCAAATTGTGGTTTCATATGAGGTGACATATCGTCGCTGTCCTGTGAAAAACACTGTGCATTTTTTACGTAAATGTGGTTTCAGCATTAACGTGAAAATTAGAGAAAAAAAATCCAAAATTCACACATCATGCTCACACCACCGTGGCACCGTGCACCTGTCCCTTATTTAGGAGTGAGAAAGTTGGCAACCCTAATGGTAACACTTGGTACACATGAAAACACATTACTTGTATGGAAATGTGACGCACACTGCTCAACCTCACTGATGCTAAACTAAAGCAAAGATACAGGTATTTTTTAACATCGTAACCGATTCTTTTTTTTAAATCTGAGAGCGCTCATATGACGAGGGAAAAAAATGGCTGAGTGTGTTCTTACGGGAAATACAACGAAGAGAGAGTTGTCGGCTCCATGGCAAGAAATGGGTGAAGCTAGGCTAACAGTTACATTGTGTTGTAACTCCCTAACACACCCCACACCACAGTATAATATCTTAGGACAACCCGTCCTCTGCCTACTTTGACTGGAACGGAAAAAAAATCAAAATAAAAGAGCTCAAATTTGGCCCGATTATTGGTACGGTATAAGTTTACCACACTTGACTGAAGCTAACCATGCAAAGTGAAAGTCTTGCCATCCATTAAGTTTGGGAGCACACTTACTGAGAACACTGCTAAACATGTGACGTGCTTGGACACAAGGAGTTGATGAACAACCGTTCCACTTTTCATGAAAATGTTGTGCCTTCGTGACGTCGTGATGACGTCATTTGTCTGAGAAGGAAGGTGGGGCACATGGTGGTCTATGCCGACATTAGCAGTCCTGTTGTCACTGCATACACACACGCGCGCGCACACCGTGAACGCACGCGCAAACACACACGCAAGCGCACACACACACACGCACACACACACACAATAAGACAGGTTGTCCTTTCAGACTCGCTACCACTATATGCATGAACCCACCTTCTTTGCCGAGCGGCGGCAGCAGGGCATCTTGTCTATTGGCCAGCACAAACGCCAGCGTGGCCAAGATGGCAGCGTCCAAAACGCCCAAAATGGCCAGGATGAAGGCCCAGTGGACCGAGCAGTTCCCTGACGAGAAGCTGCCCACCTGGGTATGACACAGACGCGTGCACCCCCCCCCCCCCCCCACACACACACACACACGCACCCACCCCCACACACACACACACACACACGCCATCAACCGCCGACCGTGACGAATCGGGCCGAGTCTCGAGTCACTCACCGAGTCGCCGCACAGGACTCTCATCTCTGGACTCTCCCATGAGTCGGGGAACAGCAGACACGCTAAGGCCAAGCAGAACCCTGAAGGCAGAGACGGGAGAAAGTCACATATGAAACGTCCAACTCGTGACTAAGTCCCAAAATAGGCGCCTTAAAGTCTGACTCAAGTCAAATCATGTGACTCGACGCCAGCGGCAATGAGAAGCAGTCAACCTGCTGTGAGCTGCAGCCAGGCGCAGATCTTGTAGACGGTGGCGGCGCTGCAGAATCGGAAGAGGCAGAGACAAATTACGCTGGTCCACACAGCCCACAGGGACACGCCTACCAGGACCGCCACCGACTGGAATGACGGCAGAGGGGACAAACTGGACAGTCGGCCGCGGCAGTCTGGAACGGGCCTGTCCGACTCCAGACACACCTGAGGTGACGTGGGAGGACGGACGGAGAGCGTGTGTTTAAGAAGTCAAGGAGGCATTCATCCATTTTCGAGAACGTTTTTCATCAATCGGGTCAGTTTCCAATATTACATCATCATGTCATGCAGAGATAATGTCAACAACCTTAACTGAGATTTGTGCTGTTTTTTTTGTGTGTGAATGTATTTTGAGCAGAATAATAGCCGGCGCGTACACCCTTAAAATGCCTCGATTTCAAGAATAGTTAACTGTTAGAATGTCAATACAACACAATAGCGTTTAATCGAGTTCCACGCTGTCCAAAATGTGACAGCATGTTTTCAGAAAAAATTCCGTTACGGTCGTTACATTTTGAGTTCACGAGGCACCGACAACAATTTACAATTGTACATGACCTTTCTTTCAAGGATTAAGAATATTGGATTTTTTGGACTAGTTACGCAAAGGTCTTTGCTCGTCCGAACGGACGCTCCGGATTAGAGCCGAAATGGGCAAGATGAGATCGGTCTAACAAAAAACGAGTTTAAAAATTTTTTTCCCCCGTACAAAAACTGTTATACGGCGTACACAATTTGAAATGATAAAAAAAACGTATAAAATACGGGGAAAACGTATAAATTGACAGGTATGGGAATGCGATATTTTAAGATTATTTCTAAAAGCCCTCACTGTCAAAGGCAGTGACGCAACAGACAGGGTAACGACAGAGTAGTTTACTCGTCACGTGTGGTATCCAGTTAAATTTGGACTGACTGTATAATAACATCGATAGATACATTATTTCATGCAAGTTGCACCCACTTTTTTTTTAGCTCGTAAATTAAGCCGTTGAGACACCGCACCAAAGCAGCACTCTGATCTTCACGCACGTAAGGTAAGAGGACATATCAATTACAGCATTGTCCATGCGTGTGTAGCAAGGAAACGACACGGCAGGCATGGTGCTGTCTGCCGCACTTCCTGGTCTACTTGTTCTCCAAATTGTATTCTGTGCCATCAAAAGACCATCCGGAGCTGCATCTTTCACATCGAGTGGAGTCTCACTTGGTCAACTTATTTCGTAGTATTGGCTGGAAACAACGTGGCTTCATTTTTAATGGAATACTGCTATAGATGTATCCCATATCCACGATGCTGTGTGTGTATATCATTGTCCAGTCTAGTCCAACTTTTACACACGTGACACAATACGTGACACAATGAACATGGGGGCCATTTTAATTATTTCTAAATGTACTTTACACGAATTGTACTGTACAGTACACAAAATAATGACGTTATCAAATTAGCCTATAGAGAAAATATGAACTTTTCACTGCTGCAAATGGCGTACGTATGTTAAGTATCCCTTTAATTGCAGTGTGCGATCACCTCAAATAATCCAAGGGTGCCAGTGGGCGGGGCCGGACCCGTCCCAGGGTGATGGATGTCGGCGGTACCGATCCAAGACGGCTGCACCAGGATGACCACCTGGATGATGGCGAAGCACAGCGTGCAAACGGCCCACAGTGCGCCCACCGCGCGGGCGCTGCGCACGAACTCCGTCTGGTACAGGCGGGACAGGTCGCTCAGGCCGGGCGTTGCAGCTGACGCCATGACCGCGCGCACGGGTCACGTCAGATATCCTTGGAGAACGTCGTGGAAAAAAAAATAACTCTCAGAATGGAGGACACCAAATCCGTATGATCATTTCTGTTTTTTTCATCAATCCAGGTGTGGGTCGGCCGTCAATGCCAAGGTAGATATCGACAAACAAGCATTCACACACGCATTAAAACTGCAGTATTATAATTTTCATTAACATTCTTCAATGAAGCTAACGGAAGAAAAACCCACGCAAGGATGGGTAAAACAGGCAAATTCCACATGAGCCCAGATTCGAACGTCGAGCACTGTCCGCTAACGGGGATAAAAAAGAACTTTTAATCTATTCGAACCCCTCAATGTAGGAACGCAGATTTGCCAGATTATCCATTTTATTTTATGGTTGACATTCTTTGCAATAAAATCCGCATTTCCAGCATCGAGTGACGTCATCACCACAATCACCATCGTTACTGATTTTTGCATCAAACGGAAAAGAGTAAGCAAATAAAACCAACCTGCAGCAGCTTCGCACGTACTCGGGCCGGAAGCGACGATGATGGAGGCGCGTCCCTGTCTTGTCCAACAGGGCGCGTGGCCGCCAGGCAGAATGGGAGCGACGAGGACGCAAATTGACGCTCTGAAACAGCGACACCCCGCGGCGGAACAAGGTACTTCAGCGACGCAGCGCAATTCATCTTTTTCAAAAATTTATTTACAGTGGACACCAACATACTTGCGGTTCGGCACCCACGGATTCAGCTATTTCTCTCCAATATTTTTGAATCTGTTTTTGTCGAGGGGTCAACCCCCGTTTTTTATATAACAAAATGCTTACTGGAGGTTTACCAACGCATTTTTTAAAATTATTTTTTCCCCCCAATACATTTCATTGGCCGTCAATTATATGCACCCATCCATCCCTTATCCGAGCCGCTTATCCTCACGAGGGTCGCGGGTGTGATCCCAGCTGTCATCAGGCGGCAGGCAGGGTACACCCTGAAAGGGTCACCAGCCAATCGCAGGGCGCACTGATTTTCGCTGTTCGAGGCCGCCCAGACCCCCTGTCCCTCATGGGGGCCCATTGTACCACATTAAACTCATTCAGTACCAGACCTCAGATCTGTGAAATGACATAAACATGTCATTGAGATAGAATGAGTTAAGCTGTTGGTTCATTTATTTATTGAAAATAATCAAAGACAACAATTGAATTCAATGATAAAGCAGCAATGTTAAAGCAGCACTGGGAAAACGTTGGTGATCCAAGGCCACATTTGATTTTTAAATAGATGGGCGATCTTATTGATGAGATTAAAAAATAAGTCCAAAATTGTATTTAAAATAGTTTATTCAAATAATAAAATAATTTTTATTTTTATATTATTTGTAATAAACTAATTGGTTGTTTAGTTATGTATATTTAAAATTGTTTATTTTAGTAATAGAATTTACTTAAAACAAATAAATTATGTAATGAGATACATACTGTATACATTACGTTTACAATGAATCACAGCGCAGAGGTCATGGGTTCGTATATAGGCTATGGCCTTCCTGTGTGGAGTTTGAATGTTCAGGCACAGCCTGCGTGGGTTTCCTCTGATTACTTCCCACATTCCAAAACATGCGTGGTAGGTAAACTGAACACTCCAAATTGTCCCTAGGTGTGATTGTGAGTGTGAATAGTTGTTTGTCTAATGTGTACCCTGCGATTGGCTGGCAACCAGTTGAGGGTGTACCCTGCCTACTGCCCAAAGACAGCTGGGATAGCCTCCAGCACGCCCAAGATAAGCAGCTAATGGATGCATGGATGGAAATACATATGGGCATGCGCCCTGACATGTTATTGTTTCCTTATGTACCCTTTTGGCGACCAGTCTGTTTCTAGATATGCCTACTTTGACTGACAGTCAGTCCATTGTTTGTCTATTTGACTTTATCTTACCCAGCACCCTAATGAGAAGCTAAACTAAAATCAACTATAAATGGATGGATGGATGCTATATGCGACCACTTCCTGTTATTAATATCATCCCATGTGACTGCCGAGCAAAAAATATTTGGAAGAAGGATGTTTTGACCTTCAAAACATACAAATGTGTGTTTTTTTAATTTTTATTATTATTAATGTTTGTACTGAAACATTATTGCACACAAAACAGGCTTCCTCGTGTTACCACGGCAACTTGAACATCTTATTAATGTCAACAATTCTCATTGGGTAAAAGGCAAAGATAAACAGTGAACCCCTGCTATACTGCAGTTTGTCTTTGGCGACCTCCACATACAACAGATTGTTTTTTTTAATGGGTTTTACAGTATACAGGGAAGTCCAAATGTAAAGTTCTCCACGTTCAGTCTAGTAATATAGATGAAGAAGTTTCCAAGGAGTAGAGCGAATGTGCTCTAAAATCCTTGTTTGCTTTGTTTGTATGAGTTAACACTTCCATATGTGTTAAAGTGGCAGTTGTTTGAAGGCTTATAAATAACTTAACATTGATGCTAATTTCTGTTAGCCCACTCATGGCATTTCCCATTATATGTTAGCATTAAGCTAGCAGACTTTTGTTACATGGTGTTGTTGGAACTTTTTGGTGTTTAAATGTACAGTGCTTAATTCTCTTTAGTTTTATATGACAAATTTATAGTAAACTTAAACAGGGAGTGACCAAAAAATAGCTTGAAGCAAGCACGCTTCACGTCTTATTTGGAGAGGGTGTCCTTTTCTTTTCGTTACCTCAAAGTACAATACTCTCGCATTTCTAGACAGCTGGAGAGTGACAACAAGTGCGTGAACAATTATAAGTGTGTGTCAACTTGTTTATATGTTTTTAAAAGTATGTGGAAGGGGTAAAACGATACCCCCCAAAAATCGCATGTACAATATTACAGTTTTTCATCTATCGCAGGTGGGTCAGCAATGTACCGCCCCGCAATAAACATGGGTTCACTGTAATAATGATAAAATGTATAAAAGTCTGTGTCTACTCTTCATTATCTGCTATCCTCCTCGTTCTCATTCTCCAAACTCCAGAGTGGGATCTCCTCTCCAAACTTGGCGTTGTGGGCAGCATTCTTCGCCTCAAACACAGCCTGCACGCACCAATGAGGTTACACAGTATTGTATCACAATAGCATTATGTACTTATGTACAAGCAGGGGCGGAGCCATGGGTGGGCACAGGCCCACCCAGATTGACAGACTGCCCACCCAGTGAGATTCATGAAAAAATATATACTTTTACATTTTTAGTAAATTATGAAATTTTTGTGTGTTTTTTTTTTTTAATTGAATATTAAGGATGGCATAATTGTGGCTGTCTAAGGAAGATCTGAACTTCATATTATTTGGTTTGTCATTATATTTGAATATACAATGTGTCGGGACAGGAGGATTGTGCGAAGTGAGAGAAATACTCAGGCCCGCCCTAATTTTTCCAGGCCCACCCATTAGCCACGTTCTGGCTCCGCCCCAGTGTACAAGGCTAAGAAAAACATCAATTTGTGGTGAGAAACTGTCGAAAAGTTGAGAGAGGTATACAGTGGGGCCAATAAGTATTGGTCAACTTAAAAATGTGCAAGTTCACCCATTTAAAAAAGATAAAAGCGGTTTGTCATTTTCATCATCACACATTAAGCATGAGAGACAGAATGTAAAAAAATAAAATAAAAAATACAGAAAATCACATTATATGATTTTCAAGCAATATATTTGTGAAAATGGGTGGCCAATCTGTACACATCGTCTCTAGAGCATTGATGTTTGAGGGCTGTCGCTTGGCAACGTGGAGTATCGACTCCCTCGACGGGTTTTCAATTGTGTTGAGGTCTGGAGACTGGCTAGACCACTCCAGCACCTTGATATGCTTTTAACTGAGCCACTCCTTGGTTTTCCTGGATGTGTGCTTTGGATCGTTATCATGCTGGAATACCGAGCCACGTTTCATCTTCAATTCTCTGACCGAGGGAAGGAGGTTTTTACCCTAAATGTCACAATACATGGCTCCATTCATCTTGCCATTGATACGGATTAGCCTTCCTGTCCCTTTTGCAGAAAAGCATCTCCAAAGCATGATATTTCCACCCCCCATGCTTCACAATAGGTGTTCTTGGGATCCAACTCAACATTCTTCTTCCTCCAAACACTGCGAGTGGTATTTAAACCAAAAAGTTCAATTTTGGTCTTTTCTGACCACATCGCATTCTCCCAATCCATCATCATAATGGTCTTTAGCTCATTTCAGACGGGCCCTAACATGATGTAAATTACAAACCTCTGTTATCTTTTTAAACAGGTGAACTTGCAAATTTGACCAATACTTATTGGACCCACTGTATGTTTTTTGTTGTACTGTATGTTGGAAATAAATGAATCAATCAGTGAGATATTGTGATGTCACCTGGTTGTGCACGTAGGCCTCGCACGCGTAGCACCACACGGAGAGGTCGCAGAAACTC
Organism: Filicampus tigris; assembly: GCF_054856515.1. Taxonomy (NCBI): domain Eukaryota; kingdom Metazoa; phylum Chordata; class Actinopteri; order Syngnathiformes; family Syngnathidae; genus Filicampus; species Filicampus tigris. Next base: position 33,149,467 of record NC_141217.1, read on the forward strand.
AGCACCACGGGATGATCGGACGTCGCACCGTGTATTAACATGTGCTCGTTGACGTAGCGGCCGCACGCCACCTGACGCCAGGGACACGTATGACATCATAATTATCTTACACATCGGATGATGGATGGATGTAAATTGTATTTGCGATATCAGAGCCTTTATTACGCAAACACTATGAGGTAAAAATAATGCACATCGTCGCTGTCCTGTGAAAAACACTTATCTCCAATTTTTGGAAACTTTTAAATTTTCACTTTAATGCCATGTCTGTAACGCGGAAACACCATTCATGTAAAAATAAGAAAATGAAAAAAAAAATGGCGATAAGTGTATTTCACATGACAGCGACGATATGTAAAGCAGTGTTTGAATAATAAAATAATTCATTCTCATTTTGAAAATATTATTCATAATGAATGTCATTGTAATGAATAAGCCAATTGTTTGACTAAATAATTAATTCAATAAATACAAAATGAACAATATGGGCCCCATTTTCGTCTTGCGCAAAGTGCAGTCTAACTGTGTGCTTTGGTGGAATTTTCTCTATTTTTGCCGTTGTGGGATGGAACATAGTCTTTCCTGGCCAATCATGGCGGCATTGCATTTTAATGCAAATTAGGTAATTGCATTAAAATCAGGGCAGTCGGAGCGCACGGGTCTGTGCATGACATTGGCAGGTAAACTGCAAGATCTCCCCTTGCGGATGACGTAGTCGGCTGCGCATGTGACAGGGGTAATTGGAGACTGGCACCCACGACTGTGCGTCTGTCCGTCACCTTGTAGCAGGTGAGACAGATCCAGTTCTCCGCCTCCGAGGCACAGTCCTGACAGGGCTGGAAGACATTGATACCAGAATGCGGCAGGGGCTTGACGGCATCCAGGTGAGGACACCAGGAAAGAGGGTCCACCACGTACATTTGGGCCTGCAGAGACGGAGAGAGAGACACACACAAACACAGTAGTAGTTCATCCGTGTAGGGAATTCCAGAGCAGTAATAAAGTCCCGACTGACCATCTCAGCTCCACACGTCAGCTCCAGGGTTTCCTGGGGCTTGGACCAACCGCACGCTCCCTCCAGTTCCTCTTCCTCTCCTGGGTCAACATCTGTTGGTGTGGCGACGATGACGACCTAAGCGCGATCATGAGATAAAAACTTCGTCAGGAAGAAAGAAAGGGTTTCATCAACTCCATCAAGTACTAAAACATCAACTGAGCCTTTACGTTTATCAAGACTCCTCCAGTATTTCTCGCATTAATTTAATAGCTATACTTCCGTAAAACTGGTTAATTGAAATAGATCTGTTCATTTGTATTGTGGTTTACGTTTTGTGTTCTTGTGTTTACAGCTGCAGTTGAGATGTTTTTTAATTCATTTCTTTCATTAAAACTGGTTAATTCATAGATTATACACCCAAAAAAATGTTAAGGTGAAAAAAATTATCGTATTTTCCGGGTTGTAAGTCGGTTATAAGTAAGTTTTGAACCATATGGCTTATATAAAGGTGCGGCTATTCTGTGGATTTTTCTTCCACCGCTAGGGGTGCTCTAACCGGAATTACAATACAATACAATTGCCATTAACAGGATGTGACTGCGGGTGGAGGAGTTCAACAGGAGAGGGCGCTATGCACTAGGTTATAAATTAGGGGGTAACTGACAAACTGGAGTGTCAGCGGGCAGTGAAATGAAGGTAAGTACTTTATTTTCTCTTGGTTCTGTTCGGTTTTAATCAGCAAAGTTGCTGCCGTGTTAACATGCACTGTTAGGAAATAATCTGTTCAGGTACATACATGTATATTTACAGTTCAAACTCATTCTGTAAATGCAGTAAATAGCACATTTTTCAACATAGATAGGTGCGGTTTATATAACGGTGCAGCTTGTATGTTTTTTTTTCATTATTTTTGGAAAAATAGAGTGGGTGCGGCTTATATAAAAGTGCGACTAATAGTCTGGAAAATACAGTATATGCAATCAACTCATTCAGTGCCAGAAGTTTTCAGACCCACGGTGAAATTTAAAATTTAAATACGTCATTGGGATGGAATGAGTTAAATTAATTGTAAATAATTAAATAAAATAATTTGTGCTATTATTTCAATCCACATGGTGAGCTGGTGATCCAAACTGAAGCAAGTTATTAACTTCTCTGCAAGGATAAAATGAACTATTTTACAATTTTAAATTAAATGGTTGAAATATATAATTAAATAACTGATAAATAAAAAAATAGCATAAATTATTTTTTGTATTACATAAATATAATAATTTTTGCAATTACATAGTTGCTTAATTCATTTGAATTCATTTGTAACTAATTATAATTACATTCATTGTAAATAATGCAATTTTAAAATCAATTTAAATCCTTTTGTTGTTAAATTGCACTATGGCTAACTGGCAAGCATTCCATGGCGTGCCACGTCTCTCGTCCAAAGTCAGCTGCTCCTGCTCAGCTGCCACGAATGAACTGGCCAATCTGTCCGTTTTAAAAATCAAATATGGCCCATGTTTACCCACTCCTGGCATAGAGCGACAAATTGCCCCTACTGCCATGCTGGTTGCCTGTTGTCATGATAACATTGATCCGTGGACGATGCTAGCATGGGAAGCCTTGAACTCACCGTTGGCTGTGAGCTCTCTGCTGATTGGCTCTGCTCGGATGTCACTTCACTTGACTCGGCCCTGGGTTGGTTCTGCTCAGATGTGACTTCACTTGACTCCGCTTCCACGTCGGGGGGGTGTCGGATGTCCAAGTTGGCCAATCCTTGTGTGAGCTGGTCCAAACTGTGGTCCGCCTGATTGTGCCAAACACCACAAACCATGTCAACACTTGCCACGCTGCAAAATAAATATGATGGTAGGTATTTTAGTCTTTGTGCTATTACTGCGCTCCCGTCCAGTCCCATAGGGGGCAAGGGTGGTTTGTCTGGACCGCTCTGTCTCGACCTCCTGCCTTTCCCTTTTCCACTGCACATCCGATGAGCACTTGGTGAAGGTGTAGCTGTTCGCACAGATTTGGGGACTGAGAGCAAAAGTAGGGTTAAGCCAAGGTTGGGAAAAACAAACAGACACCAGAAACAGACACACGGGCCAGCTCATTTCGAGATGAGGTTAAAAAAAAAAAAAAAAGTTAAAATGTCGACATAAAATATTTCTTAAAATGAGCTAAATGATAAAATAATAATTCAGAGATACAGTGTTAACAGGGTTTCTGCAGGTATCAGAAAATCTAATTTGATGCTTTTTAATGCCTCTGTTTATGCAACTTTTTTACAACAATTTTAATGACCACATCGACCGCATATACGTAGGTCACGGGTGTCCAAACTTTTTCGTCTGAGGGCCGCATTCATAAAAATGCAAGAATGCAAGGGCCACATTTCACAATTCTTCAACTTTAATTTATTAAACACGCTAAAATCAGTCAAGCAAGCAAATGATATATTGTTTACATTTTCTAGTTATTTTGAAAAACTGCTCGATAACAGCGATCGATTAAAGGTGATACGGCAATTGTTTGGATTTTTTTATTTTTATTTTGGGGTGTAAACCACTAGTCCAGATCCGCCCCTGTATTGCAGAATCCCATCCCCACATTCAGAACCAAAACAAGATCAAACTATAGTAAGCTGACCATTTTTCAAAACAGTTGTTTGAGGATGATTCATGTGATATATTCAAAAATTGGATCTTGACACAGTAGAACGCGGAAGAAACGATTTTTTGAAGCTAACCCATTAAGGACGGGAGCGCATATCCGCGTTTCTGCCACTAAAGCCGGCAGCGCTGTTTCGTGTTTCTCCCTCGAAAGCCGGAGAGCGTATACGTCATACGCCGGTCCTAAGCGGCCCGGTGCCCTGCTTTCTGGGGCATATAGGCTTGTTTGGTTTGAGTGGTAAAGTGACTTTCATAAGGGCCCAATTGAGAATTCTCTGCCCCCTCCTGTGCTGACACCGACACTCCACCACTGGTATATATGTAATGTAATGACTTTTTTTTAATGACACGCAGAAATCCCAGTTAACAGCATTACCTTCTGATAATAATGTTAGGCTAAATTCTGGATATAGGAGTGTTTTTTTTTTTTGTTTGTTAGTCCATTTGACCGTGTGCCACAATAAAAGCTTTAGAGATGTACGAGCGACACCCGCAGGACCCCGTACTCACTGTTTATCCGCAGCGACTTCCAGTAGGGGGCGTGGTGCCGGATGACCTCGTTGATGGCTGCCACAGCGGTGTTGTGAGGTGGGGGTAGGGGCGTCGCCAGGGAAGGAGGGGGGTCGCCGAGCAGCACGCTCGTGCACATGGCCATGGAGTCGGAGATGGACGTCAAGTTGTAACCACCCTGTTGCGTGACAACGGGCCGCTCGTCACATTGTTTGTCGGTTAGCATTAGGGCTGGTTGATTATTCGATTTGATTGATTCACATTTATTTGTCGGGATGATGATGATTTTAATTCATATTTTTTTCCTGCACTTTTCGCGCAAGTTGCCGGGGAACACAAACTGTTCAAATGAGAAATCTGACTTGGGGGGGGGGAGAGAATGGGAGATTTGATTTTAAGCCGATATTGCCCCGCCCTAGTTAGCGTCATCACTCACCTCCAGTATGAGTAAGACTCGCCCACAAGCCAACGACCTCAGCATGTGCGTGAGGTGGGCGTAGCACTCCGGGGTCACGCGGTATCCGCCCAGGGGGTCTCCCCGCGCAGCATCGAACCCCGCCGACACTAACACCAGACCTGGATTGAACTGTGAGGCAAGGCAAGTTCATTGACTGTATACACAGGACAATTTACTGTGGACACAAAGCAAACCGAGAGGTGTAGCGCTTTGCAGTGGCAAAGAAATAATGATCAAAAACAAGATGAAGCGAAGTGATGAAAAAGAGAAAAGTGTGTGAGTGTGTGACTTTTGCCGAAATTACATGTTGTAAAACCAGTTTATTTCTATTTCTATATCTTTTATGTGTGATATTCGACAATGCAGTGCTATTTCTCATTTTTAGGGGACTGGAATGGAATAATGGCATTTCAATTCATTTCACTGGGGAAATTGGATTGTGTGCGCATCATGAGAGTGTGTGCGCGCGCGCGTCACCTCAATGGCAATCGGCATGACGACATGGTGGAAAGCGGCGAGATAGTCGGCGTCACCCATCCGCCCGCCGCTCCACGCCACGTTGACGTTGAAGCCCGTCCCCCTGGCCACTCCCACCCGGTCCGGGGCGGCGTCCTCCGAGGATGGGAAGAAGTTCCCGTTGTCGTAGCGATGGAGAGAGATGTAGAGGACGCTGCGGGCAGGAAACCAATCCGAATGATGATCTGACTGGTCGGCTGACAAACACCAGCCGCATGAGATCTTACCTGTTGTCGTCTTCAAACATGTGCTGCGTGCCGTTGCCGTGGTGAACGTCCCAGTCCAGGATTAAGACTCGCACAGGTACATGCCGGGAAGTCTTCTGCGCGTAGCGAGCGGCGAGTGCCGCCGTGTTGAAGAAACAAAATCCGCACGCGGAGTCTCTCTCAGCATGATGACCAGGGGGACGCACGATAGCCACGCCGCTTCTCACCTGCACACGCGCACCCACAGGATGAAATTGCATGTACTCTTAGGCAATCATATCCATGTCATAAAGTGTTATGAGCAAACCTCTTTTAAGGCGATGTCACATCCAATTTGCCTGAGTGATAGGGAGAAACTAGAGTTCTCGCTGAGACTTTGGAAAGAGGAGCAAAAAGACGCAAAGCGGAGAAACGTACGTCTTGAAGCTCAAGACAATGTCCAAGGCAGACCGCAGCTACAGACAGATCATCAAACAGAGCTCAAGTCTTGAATCTTTGATTAGCTCCCTTGGCAAGTGGGGCAATTTTTTTGTGCTTATAAGAAGTCCGTTTGTTTGATCTTGAATCAGGTGATGCGCTCAGTTGCACTTAGTTCTTACTATAACGATAGCAATCTATAAATAAGAGAAGCACCCGTCTGAAAACGTCTTGGCTGTTTATTAAGCTGAGTTGTGTGATATGAGTGCGTGTTTGAAGTTGTGCTGTGATCGGTACCTGGTCAGTCATGATGTGGTCCACGGCATTGAAGCAGCTTCCAGCAGCAAGCAGGGCTGACTGGAAACTCTGATTGTTGATGTAGATGGAGTTGAACTCTTGTCCCAGTTTGTGCAGATCTCTGCTCTTCATCGTAGTGGTAGACTTCATCCGCCGGATGTGGTCCGCGCTAAGCAAACATTCATACGCACAAAGTCATGGTTTGGTTTACCATTCGGCGTGACTCCACAAGCCATTCTGTGAGAATGACGGAGCGGCCTGTCGGTCCGTCACTGATGGACGAATGACAGGACAGTTTTTAGAAAATGACGGGCTGACAAGGGACGGACGGGTATTTTCTGCATTCAATTTATATAGCTCACTTTATTTGTGCAAGTATTGTTTAAAGGTCAGTGAGGGGATAGTGTACATGATTGTTGCGCCTGCTTTGGACCTTTTTTTCCACTGTGTGATATAATGTAACGTATTATTTCAGTATATCACACGGCACAATGAATTTTCTATGTATTCGCGCTTGCTATTATTTCACTTTGTTTTACGTTGCTTCGCTGCCAGTTCGGCTTTACAAGTGACAATCTGTTCTTAACTGGATGAATTAATATGACAAAAAAACCCAACATGTTTGTCTATGCTAGACTATAAGCCACCATTGACTGGCGACCAGTCCATTATTTTTCTATATGTGCCCAGATAATGACTGGGACAAAACGGGACAAAGCAATAAAAAAAAAAAAAGATGACTGAAATAGGACGGTTGCAATTGTGACAAGTCGCAGCGCAGACGACTGGTTGAGGTTTTTCCCCTCTGGATGCTGTCACGTACGTGTGACACATGGCGAGCTCCCCCTCAGTGGCGAAGCGAGCTGGGATGCGGTGGCAACGTTCCACCAGTCCGAGCTCCTGATGCCTAGAGAAGATCTTGAAGATTCTTTGCGGCTGCTCAGGATGATGCCTGCACACAAAGCGGAGCATAGTGGACCACGTCAGTCCACTCCAGCCCAGTGCAGGACACCCACTAGGACCCCCCCGCCCACCTATCCCACAGGTTCAGGTGCTCCATCATTCTCTCGTCGTACACCAGGCCTGTTGTCATGACAGTGGGACTCTGTGGACTCTCCTCATTGGTTGATAATCTGAGGACATGTCCTTCAGGGAGCTGATTACCCTCTATAGGAGACACATTAACATGGACATGCAAAATGAAGACATACAAGCTAGAAACAGAACAACCAATTGTTTAAAACAAGTGATTCCGATTACCGTGCTGCGGGAAACGATCCAATTTCACTTAATTGGTCCTTCCAATATTATTTATTTGCTGCAAATAATGTATCTTGTTCATCTATTTGTGCCAGAGATGTATAGTGCCCGGTAGAACAATTCAATTCTCTTCCACTCGATGGCAACAGGCACAATTAACCTGTGTACCTATTTGCTATTCATACGACATAATAATAGCTTTGTGTTCAACTAACAGGCCCAGATTTAGTCCTGACTAAGGACATTTGTGAGTAAATTGAGACGAGATGATCATTGTTTCACTATATAGCTACCTTTCTGTAACATTTTTGTATGACATGTTTTGAATTTTTTATAATGTAAAATATGTGCCTTGGCTCAGAAAAGATCGGGCAAAACTGGTTTATAAATGACATAAGCTAAAAGGTACAGGAACCCGGAATCGACACTACCGCAAAGTTCCATGCTTGTGTGTGTGTGTGTGTTTACCCAGCACTTGCAGCGAGGACCAATATGGATACAGAGTTGAGATGGTCTCAGAGATGCACTTCAGGGCACTGACACACAGAGACATAACTATTTTAAAATCCAAGCTCAGTTAGCATAAGTTAGCCTTGTGTTAGCTAAAGCCCGACAGTCGCAAAATGTCAAGTCATTGCCGAGTCAAATGATTTGAATTTCAGTTAGCTTATTTATTTTATTTTTTTTTCACAATTTGAAAGAGTTTCCAGATGTCTTAACACGTCTGTGATATACTTTCATCAGGCAGGCGAATAGTGGTGGTGCGCGCATGTTGCTAGTTGCGTTTGTGATAGATTTTGGTAGCACAAGACAGCACACAATTGAGGTCAAAATCAAGGAACCTCAAAATACAGGACGGCCATGGTTTATGAGGTTGAGTGTTGTCCAGTAACCGAAGTTTGAAATCTGAAAATAACAGTAGATGCGGTGTAAAATCAGCACACCACCCATTGTTATCCTATGGCGATATACTGTAATTAAAAATACAGCACTATAACTGTTAAAATATATTACAGTAGGTGCATTGTAAAATAAAAAGTAAATTGCTGGCAGCTGGGATTATTTTACAGTGAAATTCTTTACAGTGCAGATATTGGTAGGCTCACGGACACTTTCTAAAAAAAATAGGCAGATAATTAAAATATTTACTTGTTAATTGATAGCACTTCAGAAACAACTTTTTTTTAATAAAACATTAAAGCGGAAGTCAACCCAAACATTTTTTTTTTCAAGAATAGGTTCCCAGCAGGCCAACTAGTTAAAACACGGCATTCTGATTAATTTTGTGTTTGTGGAATATAAATTAAGCAGCAAAATCCACCCCTTTTTAGCCATCTTGTCACTTCTGTCGACTGAAAATGACATCACAACTGCTCAGGGCTCAGGTAACGCCCAATCACGGCTCAGCTTCAGAAAACAGGTCAGCGATGACTGGTCGTTACCTGAGCCCTGAGCAGTTGTGATGTCATTTTCAGTCGACAGAAGTGACAAAATGGCCGCCCTTTGAGATGGCTAAAAACGAGTGGCTTAACACTTATTCCACAAACGCAATATTTATCAGAGTGCCCTGTTTCAACTAGTAGGCTTGCATAGAACATATTTTCGTGAAAAAAAAAATGTTTGCGTTGACTTCAACTTTAAGACAATTTTCCATTATATGACCACTTAAAACTAGCCGCAAAGTCCACTAAAAGTCAGTTTCAACAATATCTAGTTTACATTAATGGTTAGAAATGTGTAAATAGTTAGACTTTTCATTCTGCTTTTTTAACAAAAATTCAAGCTTTAGTTTTGAGCTAACGCTATCATGTCTTTTTAAGTTCCCTAATTATGGGAATTCCACTCTACATCTCAAAAGGGAAGACTAAGACAATTTGTAAGGCAAAAGTCATAAGTGCCACTGTGTATGTGTGTGTGTTTTACAGGTACCAGTCAGAAGGAGCGGTGGATGGAGCCATTGGGGCACAGGCTCCCCCCAGCAACGCACGAACACAAGCGGCAGCACCCTTTGCTGTTGCCTGTACGTTGTAACCTCCCTAAACATACATATAAACACACAAACATTGTTGTACGGATAAGATTGAAACTTAAGCCGTTTTATGAAATCAAATGAAGCCTTTACTCTCGCCTAAAGTGTTTAGGCCTACCTTGTTGGCTTTCACAAGAAGAACAGAAAACCTCTGCACGAGGCCAAATTAAAATTCTGAACAATTTGCTGAATTGAAACAAAAATTGCCTAAATGATTAGGCTTGGCTGATATTTAGTGCTGTCAAGCGATTACATTTTTTAACTAATACATCGCAACATTTTCCATAATTGATTGCGATGAATCATATTTTTCAACTACAATTTTTTACAAAGCTTGGAACAGATATTTACTTCAGTAAAATCTTGGAATTAATTTACGTATATTTCTATTCAAAGACTGTTCTCATAGCTTTCTTTCATCCTTGAATAAGATTCTTTTTCTGTGAAATACAACTGTTGAACGATACACCAAAGATTTACAACTAATATGGTATTTGAAATTGGATTTGCAGTTTGGTTGCAAAGTGAGCAGAGGTCAGCTGCCACAGGAAGTACATATAACTGAGTTATCTAAGCTAATTTTGTTTTTAGTGCGTTATAAAACTAATCTCCATTTATAACCATGATGTTGGTGTTAGGTTTTCATCCATACATGTTGTTGTTTTTACCTCAAGAGCCAGAATGAGTTGACCTTCTGCCAAAGACATCAGCATGTGTGTCAGTGTCTGAAAACACTCGGGACTCACGCACATCTGGCCCTGAAAACAAACACACACAACACGCCAGGAGTGTGACGAGTTCATTTGGATATTCAATTTTTCGGTTAATTCCACATTACTTTATTTTGTCTTTCTATCGGTGTCCAAGTGAAAGCTTTATTTACAGTCTATGCCAGCAAGTATAGTGACAGGCCGGCATCGTGCAAGTAGTACTTGTAAAAGTAGTCGTATTAGCGGATGTGGCATGAATAAAACTATGATTGTCAGGATTGGAAATATCAGTGGATGTATTACTAGTAGAAATATATCGTCACTGTCCTGTGAAAAACACTATACTATACTATACTATACTATACTATACTATACTATACTATCTGCCTATGACGAACGCCCATTTTGAAGATGATAAACAATAGACGGAAAACTTAAAAAAATAGTCGGACTCAGTGTAGTCGGAAGCCCATTTTTTCCCGTCAATTTAATCGTCTATCTTCTTTACCGGAAATTAGAAATGATGGTGGAAGAAGAAGTATAGAGTAGTATGAGAAGTAGTATTTGTAATGTTAGAGGAATTAGCCCAAGTCAAAGTAGATACAGTACTCACATTAGTGAAAGTTGCATGAGTAGATGTGACAGGAGCACTACCGGTGCTACTAACATAAAACTACTGTACTACTATAGATTGGGGCCACTGCAGTAGTAAACTGTAGTGCAGTACAGTATAGTATAACGAGTACAGCACAGAATGATAGCGGGCGCAGTCTAACATATACGTTGCCAGATCGTGCCCGTTTGACTGCGTTAGTGACCAGAGCTTATTGTAAATTGACCTAGTTAGTTGGAGTGCAGCATTTGTTGCCATGGTTTCCATGTACCGGTACAAGAGAGCAAGTAGTGATGACAATGACAGTATTATCACACAACTGATCTCAGATCTAACCTGTCATACCTTGGGATCCCCCAGAGCGGCATCAAAACCCGCACAGACCAGAACCAGCTCCGGCTGAAACTTCACGCATGCACGCACACAGACACACACAGGTAAAAGTTTTAATATGACAGGGTAAAACACTTTTTAATATGACAGTGTGATGTCTACAGTTATCTGGACAGGAAGCGGTGAGCGTTACTTCATAGGCGACAGGAAGCAGCAGTTGCTGGAAAGCAGACACATAATCTGCATCGCTTTTTCCTGCCTGAACAAGGAAACAACAGAGGTGAGGGTAAACTTTAATTTTGATTTTTGGGGGGGGAGAGGGGGCAACAGCAGCGATTCCCAACTAGTGTGCACATTAACGTGTCCTGAGACTTCATCTGGTGTGCTGCGCGAGATTATCCAGGTTACACTTAATCGATCCGAAAATTATTATCAATTGACAACACAGTAAATTTCCTATAATATCGTTCCAGTCTAAACAGTCAGATTTACACATGGAAAAATAGTAAAATATTCAGTTTTTTAAATTTTAGTCAAAGTAGTGGATTAATTGTACCAAACGATTAAAATTCTGAAGATTTACTTCCGCTCTAGTGGCCGGGGAAGGCAATTGTACTCCCAAATGTTTCAATACAACTCAATTAGAGGAATTGTGACAGTGAAAAATAATCTACCAATTTTACTGAGTACTTGTTGATTTTTTATTTATTTATTTCTTTTTTTTAGCCATTGAAATTTGGAAAGGATGTTAACACTCTATTCTTTGGTGTGTCAAATTTACAAGACATTTATTTTCACTTGACAGACAAGTCCTTGAAATGATCATTAAAATTTGATGCTCCACCTACATAGATGGGAAGGGCAAATACTGTCATACACAGTAAAGATACTTTGAGTAGAATTTACTCTGAATATTTTACTCTCTTCCAAGTGTAAATTTGACTCTGTTTACACTCGGAGCAAATATAGTCTTTTTAGAGTAAGATATACTCAACGAAATCTACCCTGTACAAACGATGTATTTTTGTTCATATATCTGCCATGGGCAAATAGTGAGAGGCAGGACAATGAAATGCTCTTCCACCAGATGGCAGAAGGTACAATAAACTGTATATCAACCTGTTCCCATTTATACGACCTAATATTAAACTCATACTCAGGGTAGCACTGTATTGCTACTTTTTCTGTTGCTTTGTTTCGTGGTATGCTGTGAATTATTTCTAACTCTACAAAGGTTGGGAAACACCGTGCTGGAGAACAATTGACATGACTGACCGCGGCCCAGGCCAGGTTGATGTTTCGTCCTTCTGCGGGGGCGCTGCCCACGAATACGCTGTCAGACTCTGGCAGGTGAGGCCAGAACGCACCCTGCTCAAACCTGTGCACACTCATGTACAACACGCTGATGCACGCACACACAGTTGAATAGGACAACACTTTTGTTATTTTTGTGATGTTTAAAAGGGGGAGACGTCACCTGGGGTCTTCCTGGAAAATATATTGGACACCTTGACCGTGATGAACGTCCCAGTCCACGATCAAGACCCTGACACAAACACACGCACGCACGCACGCACACACACATAATTTAACAGTCAGTGGCTTAAACTTTTAATGTCCTCACTTTTCTAAATGTCTTCACTTTCTGTGAAAATGTCATCAATTTGTGTCTAAATGTCCTTATTTTGCATCTAACTGTCCTTATTGTGTCTCAATTTCCTCAACTTGTGGCTCAAAGTCCTTATGCTAATTTTGGCTAAATGTCCCTTGTGTGTCTAAAAACCTTTTAAATAGAAGGTAAATATTTTGTGTTCAAAACTTCTCAATGTGCGTCCAAATGTTCTGTCTCTAAATGTCCTTATTACAAAATGTTCTCACTTTTTCTACATGCCCTCATTTTGCATGTCCTAATTTTGTCTGCTCAATTTGGATTTTTTTAAAAAATCTGAAACCTGTTTTTTTTTTTTGTTTTTTTTTTATAAATGCATAAATGGTCTATCTCGCATGTGAACATATGCATCTCCAAAGTGACTCGCATGTGCAGAAGACCACATCACTCAGGACATAGTTTTTACAGAAGTAAATGTGGTCCAGCACATCGGGGCATTTTTACAGTGAAGCCATTAGGTAGGAGGTAGAAATACAGTATTTGGGGAAAAATACCCACGGCGTTGCGTCTTTGAGCCCTTAAACAGGAAATCAACCCAAACATATTTTTTTCAAGAATATGTTCTATGCAGGCCCACTAGTTGAAACACGGCATTCTGATTAATATTGTGTTTGTGGAATCTGAGTTAAGAAGCAAAATCCACCTGTTTTCATCCATCTCCGGGGTCGGCCATTTTGTGGCTTCTGTCCACTGAAAATGACATCACAGATGCTCAGGGCTCGGATAACGATCAATCATGGCTCAGCTTCAGAAAACAGGTGAGCTGTGATTGGTCATTACCTGAGCCCTGAACAACTGTGATGTCATTTTTAGTTGACATAAGTGACAAAAGGGCCCCCCCCAAAGAGGGCTAAAAACCGGTGGATTAACTCCACCAATATTTATATTCCACAAACGCAATATTTATCAGAATGCCTTGTTTCAACTAGTAAGCCTGCATAGAATATATACTTGAAAAAAATACCTCTGGGTTGACTTCCCCTTTAACTGCAAACTTTCAGCTTTAATTTGAGGGTATTCAAATCTAAATCAGGTGGAGGAATTTTAACAGCTTGTGCATACGCCTAACAGTTTTTAATGATGGGGGCCGGCTAGCTGCATGCTAGCATCACATATTCTCAGGTTAAACTAGGTTTGTGTGATAATCAAAACACCTCAGTCAAGAACACAGCGATTTCCAGCCAGTTGTAATTCAAAGTCAGCTGTTTTATGTACCAGAGATCTGGCATTGGAGATTTAAAGAGTAGCAGTGGCTTATGGCGGTAACACTAATTACGTCATTATGAATCGAACTGGAGAAGCCGACCAGGCAGGACGCGCCTGCAGCAACATGGCTGGCTTCCGAGTTGCTGGAGGGATATCACGTCCTGCCTTGGGCTTGTTCTCGAGTGTGAATGAGGACGTGCCACCGTAACGATGCTCGCCGCCACCTCGGCTTAGCGCAACTGAGTGGAAAAAAAAGAAAAATAGTTGTGCGCGCAGGCTGAACGGAACACAGGCGGACCAAACTGAAACTGTCGAACCGGACGGTTTTCAAAAACCGTTCCACCCCTACCTCATACAAATATCTGCATTTTGTGTCTAAATGTCCTCACTTTGTATCTTAATAGTCACACGTGTCACCGAGAAGACACACCTTTTGACTTTATGTTTGTTCTGAGCGTAACGAGCTGCAATGGCCACGTTGTTGAAAATACAAAAACCATTGGCCTCGTTTGACTGAGCGTGATGTCCTGGAGGTCTGAAACACACACACGCACACCGGCATACCCGTTATTGTTGGTTATTGAGGGAGGCCTGAACACCTCATCGCAGCCTTCAGATCATACCTGATGACAGCGAAGCCATTCCTCAATTCAGACGTCAACACCTGGTCTACCATCTGGAGCACTGAACCCACCGCCAATATGGACACCTGGAAGGTCTCCTGTAACACGCACACAACAGATTAGTTTGCGTAGGTGTGTGTGTGTGTGTGTGTGTTCTTACGGGATGGACATAAATGGAATCATATTTGTCCGAAAATTGATGCAGCTCTGTTTCAGACATCATCTGAGTGGACTTAATCAGCTCGATGTAGTGCTTCCTGCAGGGAGGAAATATGCCAACACACCTGATCAGAGAAGATGTAAAACATGAAAATGCGTTGTTTCGTGTTTGGCTGAACTCACGTGTGCACGAGAAGCAGCTCTTCATCAGTGGCTACTCTGGGCTAAAACACACACAGGCGCATGTACACGCATACGCTTCATTCTCCTGCTTCAGCATAAAGTCAAGAAGGTCAGTCAAACGGTCAAACGGTCAAACATCCCACCTGCACTTGAACGCAGCGAGACAACAGATCTTGTCTGTCCAGCTCCTCCATGATGGACGTCACTCTGGCTGGACTTTCTGCATGACTGAACACCAACGGCAATCGTTAACCGGGTCATGTGACATACATGATGAATTGATGACATACATGCATGCAGTCATACAGTTATATGACATGCATGCATGGGCTGTACGATATATTGAAAAAATATTCTCATTGGCGCATGGAACTGAGGGAATACTAAAAAATTATGAAAAACCAAAATGCCAAAATGTCGGATATGCCAATCCATTTATTGTAGGGGCGGATGAAAAATACTGTAAGACAGTAAATCACTTACGGGTATGGATGATTTATAGTAAATCGCTCGAGCGCGGTAAAAGAACGTATGTTCTCAGTGCCACACCTGAACCTTATTAGGCACTTCCTTTAAGCCCAATTTGGCAAAGCCACTCCCAGAGTCCCCTCGGCTGTAATTGGCTCCACCAGTGATCATGGCCTGTGCTATATCCGTATAGCAAAGACGTTCAATAAGTTCCATAGGGAATTGTGTGCTTTTATCTGACTTTGACCAATGAGATGCAAACTTAAATGTGCATCGCCATCCAATAGGTGAACCGTATCGAAGCATTACTAACGCTAAATAACTTTTTTTTGTCAAGTTATTGCAATTAATTAGCTAAGAATACATTGAGCGCACTTATTTTGTCGCATGAAAAAATGTATTTCTTTCATTAGATAATAAAAATAACATTTCTTTAGGTACATGTTAAATATTGTAGTTGATTGTACATATCTCAATATTCAACACTAATACAGCACATCACACTTTTGGGCAATATCATACATCCTTAGTATCCACAAACTGTAGTCAAAATAATGTTACTGTACTTAAGAATATTATGACTAATATCCATCCATGCATTATCCAATCCGCTTATCCCCACAAGGGTCGCGGTCGTGCCGGAGCCTATCCCAGCTGTCTTCGGGCAGTAGGCAGGGGACACCCTGGACTGGTTGCCAGCAAATCGCAGGGCACACAGAGACAAACATTCACACTCGCAATCACACCTAGGGGCAATTTTAGAGTGTTCAATTAACCTACCATGCATGTTTTTGGAATGTGGGAGGAAACCGGAGTAGCCGGAGAAAGCCCACGCAGGCACGGGGAGAAAACGCAAACTCCACACAGGAAGGCTGGGGCCGGATTCAAACCCACAACCTCTGCACTGTGAGGCGGACGTGCAAACCAGTCGACCACCGAGCCGCGGATATGACTAACATGAAAAGTAACAATAATTACTTGAGTAAACATATACATTAAATATTGAGTGAAGTAATATAATTCATCCCAAAAATTACAGAAGTACTGTACATGTGCATTACTACCTGCCTGTGATGACGTAACACATATATACATACATAACACATAGTCACGCCAGGTGAGCTTACTTGGAGTCCCACAGGTTCTGATGATGAGTGAAGGTCTCCGAATAGACCAAACCTGTCCCACTGGCAGATGACCTGCTGGACAGGTCCTACACACACACACACACACACACACACTTAAACATTATGTGGAGCCCATTGCCTACTCCTGTACACAAAAGGTTCTACTGTGATGCAATTGGTTCCGCTCACCAGCCGCTGCAGTTGGACCTGCAGCTCCTCATCTCCCTCTTCTCGGCCCCTCGACATTCTCCCTTTCTTCTTTACCTCCTGCAGGCTGCTACCTTTCTTCCTCGGCTTGTTTCCTTGAACCTCGCCTCCCTGCGCTCACACATACACACACGTGCCTGTTGCGTTAACAGCGTTAGCAATAAAAACAACTTGTAAAACTTTAACAAGATGAGAGTTATTCAAGAGCCCTCAATTTATGATTGTTAAGTTAATACATCACCAAGATTTTTTCAAAGTCTTTACCCGAACATCGAGCGAGTGAACGTTCACATGAGCTACCTGCGGGGACAGACGAGGAGACCTCCGAACTGACTTTGGTCCATATGATGATGCTGATGATTGAGAATCATCTGCTCCAGACGACATCTCACACTAGGGTGAACACAACAACCCATCATTAGTAAACACTGTGATTTAACGTTAAAGGGCATGATGCATAAATCATGTTTTGTCAGTGACTTCACTCTTTATCTGCTCATGTACTTCATTCATTTATGGTCTAAATCTAAAGTTAAAATTCATTAATCTATCCTTTTTTTTTTTATTTGCAAGTTTTTGTCATTAAAAATTCCTCTCCCAAAAAATGATATGCAATACTGTATTATGTTCTATGCGCCTTCACTAGTCTTAACACGGCATTCTGATTGATATTGCATTTGTGAAATATGAGTTAAGCAGCAAAATCCACTCATTTTTAGCCATCTCGTGTAAAGAAATATTTTGGGTTGACTTTCCTTTAAACAGATACTAAAGGACACGTTCCGCCTGTAATTTATATCTTTGTTATTGTATGTGTTAAGGGACCAAAAAAAGAAATGGTCTTATTCATTATGTAGTTTTTTAAAACAATCAGCCGATTAATCGGCTATCACAATTTGTTTCTGCCAAATATCTTAATTAGCATGCACAAGCTCAGTTTTGGGCTCACGTCACACTCCTGGACCATGTCTTCTGAGAACAACTCATATCTACGCAGTCACTTTTTTATGTCACCATATTCAGTACAGTACCCTCCAAAAGTTTTGGAACTTCAAGGTCAATTCAATACTTATTTCATTTGGGTTTCTGATCAAAAGATGAATATGAGAGAGAAGTTGACAATTATTTATTTCATGGTATTTACATCAAGATAGACAACAGGATACGATACCGCTGACATCCCATTGACTTTGCTAAGATCCACAGTTTCCAAATAACGTATAAATGGACCCCAAAAACTTTGAAATAATGACAGTTTCTCTTTTATAATGTAACTTATCTTCTCCATAGGTAAAGTTGTGGTGGTTTGCTTTTCTCCCATAAGCATGCTCTCTGGTCTTCCATGTTTGCTCAACATAAAATGCAGTTTTCACTGGTGAAACCCGAATTTAAAAAAAACAAGCACTATCTAATGTGTAAGCAATAAATCTAAGCAAATAAAAACACCCATCAGTCACATGTTTCTATACTTTTACTCACTTGAAAAGTGGGTGGCTTCAAACAAAAGGTGCTGTGTTCTGAGTGATTTAACACGTCTAGATGTAAATAACATGAAAAAAAAGATGGAATTCTGAACTTTTGTCTTATATTCATCTGTTGATCTGAAATCCGAACAGCTTGAATATACAACAAAAACTAAGGAATTGACCTTGCCATTCCAATACCTTTGGAGGGGCCTGGAGGTATAACGTGTGCACGAAATATTGATTGTGAGTGTCTTAAAACTGAAATGAACAACTTGAAGGTTTGGCCTTTGGGTAAAGAAAATTGAGCACACCTTCGCTAGAAACTGCAATAAGCGATCCATTTGTTTCCCCAACTGTCCAGGAATGATAGTGATTGTGCAATGCCCTTGTATGTTGCCAAGCATGATAAAGTCGCTGATCCATTTCAGTTGCTTATTCCTACAAGCGGCAACGGAATGCATTTTCATTCAAAAAACTGCTATTCTACAACTTACATTGCCTGGCAAGGCGCACCCACTAAGGAAGTGGTACAGCAATTATTCTGGATTTACGGGCTAACAACTCATTCCCAGGCACTCCACACACTGAGGAAACACATTTAAGATGAAATGCCCTTTTGCTTTTTCATCTTTGCTGATGTCACAACAGCCAATTATCAGACCCGCCCCTAACAGCCAACCCTCAGAGATATTCATCCATCCATATTACAGTATTATAAACGCGCTCTTTACACCTAATTTGTGACCACGAATGTGCAGGTTACAGCTGTATTTGCGGAAACAATTCAATCTTTTTGCCCCATGTAATTTTTGCAGGTCGAATAAGAATATATGACAGATTTAATAATAAGGCTGGTATTAATGACCGCGTGTAAACATCCATCCATCCATTATCTGTACCGCTTCTCCTCACAAGGGTCGCGGGGCGTGCTGGAGCCTATCCCAGCTGTCTTTGGGCAGTAGGCGGGGGACACCCTGAACTGGTTGCCAGCCAATCGCAGGTCACACAGAGACAAACATCCGCACTCACAATCACACCTAGGGGCAATTTAGAGTATCCAATCAACTTACCATGCATGTTTTTGGAATGTGGGAGGAAACCGGAGTGCCCGGAGAAAACCCACGCAGGCAGGCACGGGGAGAACATGCAAACTCCACACAGGGAGGCCGGAGCCGGGATCGAACCCGCGACCTCTGAACTGTGAGGCGGACGTGCTAACCAGTCGACCACCGTGCCGCCCGCGTGTAAACATGTAGATCTTCAAACAGACACTCACATTAATTGAAAATATGAGAGTACTCACAGGAAATTCTCAGCGTTTTGTTTTTACTCCTGAGCGCCAACGAAATGTCGTGCAAGAATGACGTCACAAACACGGCGAAGCCTCGCCCCGCGATGTCACATTTCCGCGCCCACAGTGTCTGCCAGAGAAAACAAGCGAACCGCGATGGTACCTCCAGCTAGCTCTAAAACAAACGCTAATTCTCATAGTACAGTGGGCTCGAAGGTGTTGCAGTATGAAAGGTTTATTGACGAAGTACTGCAGAAAGATTTACAGTAAGAGACGGATTACTGTGACTATTCCTTATGTGCACTTGTTTTGTAGTTGTACTATCGGAGCTGGTTCACGCATAATACTGCACGTCGCATCATTGCGAAAGAGTAACTGTGACATCAACACGTTTACCTGGCGCCTTTTTAAATAACATACCTATCAAGTTGTACGCTTTTGGCGTAATTTGTACAGGTGGAACCATGTTTTCCAACATGTATGCCGTACATTGCGAATATGTAGGGTCAATGTCAATTTTATTAGTGTTATCCGTTCCGTGTTATCAATATTTTTATACGCTTAGAGTATTAAACTATGCAACAAAGACAAAAATCGGCAAAAGGAAATTGTCAATTTTTTTACTGTTTATTTTAAGGTGTGGGGGCTATTTGAATGTCATTATCTTTGTCTTATGTTGTAAAGTGTAAAAAAAAAAAAAAAAAAAAAAGATCGTAAAAGAGTTGATTAATCGGTCGGGCCCTATGTTTAACACTCATTGTTTGTCATTTTCAGAAGAGTGATGGAGCAACGAGATGCTATTTATGAGCAAATCTCTCATTACCTGCAGCTAAAGAACACCTTGCAGGCTCTGCAGGTACACACAAACACTCACACAAACTCGATACAGTACACAATGTGATGTGTGTGTGTGTGCATGCGCGTGTACAGGAGACAGATTCTCACCGCCTCAAGGCAGATGTTGACCTGGGCTGTAATTTCTACGT
The DNA here is from genome assembly GCF_054856515.1 of Filicampus tigris. Lineage (NCBI taxonomy): Eukaryota > Metazoa > Chordata > Actinopteri > Syngnathiformes > Syngnathidae > Filicampus > Filicampus tigris. The sequence goes on from NC_141217.1 coordinate 33,169,863, forward strand.
TCAGGCTGAAGTGTAAGATCATACATTTCTCCCACTTATTACTACTAATAATGCTGCATTTAGTGAAGCATAGTCTTTGCACCCTTACACAAGCACAGTACAAATCAATGGCTTATTTAAAAAAAAAAAATCTATCTGGTATCGTTGCTTGTCCTCATCTCCACAGTGAGGACTCCTCCAGGATCTTTGTGTTGGTGGGCTTTGGCTTCTTTGTGGAGATGGACCATGCTGAAGCGCTGCACTTCATCGAAAAGAAGACGAGTCAACTAACAGCGTCAGTGAAGACTCATACGATTTAACAGGAAATAAGTGATGGGAATTTTAACTGACAAAAATCCAGTTTGGCTTGAAACATTTGATAAGGTTCTAGCGTAGTGCTGGCTTAGCTTTATCCATTTTTCCCAACGTAGGATGATGCCCATGCTAATTTTGCTTTTGTGCATATGTGTTTGTTAGCTTCACAGATCAGCTGACCAAAGACTGTGCCAAAATTAAAGCAAACATCCGCCTGGTGCTGGAGGTCAGTTTCATCATCATCATCATGGCACATACAGAAAAATGACATGAATAGCTTTAATAAGATCAAAGTCAAGTCGTTCATCTGTGGCTACTAGGTCATGCACTTTGGTGGATCTGTATGCCATTTCTTGCAGCACGGGACTTTGGATATAGATACCCCTATCTGTAATTTAACTCTTACAATGCTGGCCAAAAAAGAGAACCTGAGTGCCAGCCAATTTAGAGCATTCTGACTGATCTTTCATGGCTCACAGAATATTGTGTTTTATGACTAGAGATGGGTACCGAGCCCTGGTGTTCTGCCAAATTGTCCTACCCGTGCGAGACTCCCAACCGGAGGCTGATCAGACAGCCTAACCCTAACCCACCTCACTATCGGTGTTGTGAGCATGCGGCGCAAGCACAGTGGGCATTTGGTAGGACATCTCGACGGGTAGGAAGGAATTACAGGTCACCAGGACTAAATTGGCCCTAGGCTGAATTTTAAAAACTGTATTCAATCAATCAACCAATCAATCAATCCACTTCAAATAAAAACAACATACAAAACCAGCACGAACAAAATATCACACATGAAAAAGACAGGCATACCAGTGTTTTGCATTGCATTCTTAATGGTTCCGTTAACAGTACTCAAATTAATTTTCAATTGTTTAGGCTGTATGAATATCATTTCTTCTACCTCTCTGATCTAATTTCTAACTAACAATGAAATCAATATGTTGGTCAAAGGTGTATGTTCAACACTCGGAGGCTAGCCATCGCTTCGCCTTGTGCACCCGTGACTCCTTCTGTGCGAATGTAGTTCTGTGTGTGTTTTTTTTTTTTTTTTCCGAATACATAACGCCGGTAAGTGACGTAAGCACTCGATGATGTCGCAATGTGTACCCACGGACGAGATGGTGCCCCCCACGGATGATGGTTTCTTACACTGACACTGTATTGTACGCCGCCTGTTTGCCAGCGTTTAGGGGCGGCTCCAATGCCAGCGGCTAGCAGCGCTAAAGTGCCCTCCGCGACCTGACCTCGGATAAGCGGAAGATAATGGATGGATGTGCACACTTTGATGCTTACAATCTTGACACAGTTGTGTTGCAACTGATAAATTTTAAGCAGGCTTAATCAAATATGTTGCTTTAGCCGGCCAAATTGCTACTATGGTTGTGACGTCACTTCGTCTCATAGACGAACATATATGAGGAGAGATTTGTCTAAAATCTCAATAATGTTTCTAGAGAGGAAAATAGTGCGCTGCTATGCACAGTTTTAATGTAGGTGTAAAATGTTGTTTATCTAAAATTGAAAAACAGTTGGCAATTCATTTTTAAGTATTAATTTAGCATTTTTGTCTTCTGTATTTGTAATTGTTCTTTGGCAAAGCAAAAATACGTTTTATTTTTATCCAAACACATGATTATACGCTAGAATTTTCAGTAGGACCTCAGAATACCAAAAGCCCTTTTAGACCTAAGTAGGACAGACCGAGGTTTGATGGAGATAGACCTAACAACTGTGCTATTTATGGCAGTTACCAACCAAGCCATAACATGTATCGCAGAAATCTGCAAGTCATTAGCTAATGCTGATAATTGCCTATGTTAATAGTTTAAAACCCAAGCTGTGATCTCAAAACTCTTTAAAATATAATTTGAAACTCATCTTACATTACCCTTAAAATTAATGGCTTACAAGTGAATCAATTTTTAAATAATGCACTGGAACACCCCTTCGTAACCCCCCCTCCAAAATACGAATTACTACTTTCCACTTGCCGTTTGATTTCATTTTTGTACTGAGTGATAAAGTATATCCCAAAAGAACCACAAAAATATGGTGCGATTCACAAGGACGAAGCGGGAGGCCACTAAGAGAGGAAACGGGCAACAAATAAGGAGAGAGTGGAGATTTTGCGAGGCTGTTGTCAACAAACGCCCGTGAACCGAGTGACGAACCACCTCCCACCCTATTACTATGATCACTGGCAATCATTGTTCCGGTATTTGTGTTGGTGTGGTTCTCAGTCCAAAGGATTACAATTGGAGGGAGCTCTAAAGCTTGAACTCAGCTGTTGACCTTTGGGTACTGTCTTGTTGTCTTTCAGGGTCTGCGAGAACTTCAGGGTCTGACGGAGCTTCCAGAACGTGGCAGAAGAGAAATCTTCTAGATTTTTACTATGTTTGGATGTCTCGCGAGGAGAAACAAGGTCCAGCAGCACACGATCAGGAGGAGCAACCTGAACATTTCGTGGTTCTTCTGCTGTAGTGACCCGATTTTGTGGATTGTCATATGTGCAAGCAGAGAGATGCCCTGCTATGTCCACATCTGGATGGATTGAGTACAACTTGATGAATAATATATCTCTGATATCCAAACATGGACAGTTGTTGGTGACATGACGCTGAATTAATGCAGGGTCATAAAGGATTGTAGAAACAATTGTTACACGGTATGTGGCATTTCAATAGTTGGATTATTTGTAATATAATTTCCTCTAACTGTAAATAAAACAAGTCATTTTTTTCTCAAAATTACATATTTCATTTGTATGGAACTTGGGCGATGTCATTGATGTGTTTTATTATGTTGTGCACAAGTTATAATGTACAATATAAAGAAATACAAGAAAATACGAGCTAAATTTGTCGCACACGTACCTTATTTAGTAAGAACAAAGAGTAGACACCATTTAGCTTTGGAGGGTTGGTAAGATGTGTCTCAAATTGCAATTGTTTGCTAAACTTCCTGCTATGTGTGTGTGCATATATGCGCACGCACACACACACACATATATATATATATATATATATATATATACATATACACACACATATATATATATACACACATATATATATATATATACATATATATATAATGCACGCTGATTGATTGGTTTTAGCGTGTTAAATAAAATAAACGTGAAGAATGTCAAAACGGCCATTGTATCCTTTGATTTTTCTGCATTTGGCCCTTGGAAGAGGAAGTTTGGACAACCCTGGAGTAAAGGATCTCAAGAGAGATTGCCAAGAGCAGAACGTTAACAAAACCTTGGAAACTATGTTTCACCAGCGACACTTTTACTCTGAAAGTAATAGGCGGAAAACCGAACTTTTTTTTTATCCACGTAACTTGACGCAGGTAAAAAGTAATGAGGAGGAGGCATTCGTCCAAACCGGAAAAGGGGAAAAAACAAAAAGAAATGAGCATTAAATTTTTCGTTTGTTGGTTGAGTTATAGTCGGGAGCAGCACAGGCCGATTTTGAAAACTACTTTTAGACGCTTCCGGGGAAAGTTTTGCTAGCTTTCGGGTGTGATCTTGGCGACGCAGCCCCTGCAGTGAAGCGGCGTCGGCGGGCTGACGCACACGCGAGAGGCGGGGGGGCACAGAGAGCTGTCACCGTAGCTAAGGCTAACTCTTAGCACGGTGGGCTAACACACAAAATACACTCCACTCCAGGGAAACTAAATTTTGCTTGCCGGTATCCTTAAAAAATATTCACCTTTGAAGAGCCACCGCGAGATCCACGGGGGAGGACGAGATTTGGAAGTATTGGTTGGTTAGCGTATCTTAGCATACCATAGCATCTCGTTAGCAACACGCAGAAGAAAACAACTCGATCGACGTCCGCACACAAACATGCTAAAGTGGACAGACAACACTTTGACGTCCATTAGATAGACTAATAACTGCGTGGACGTGCTATTTCATTTGTTTTTGGGAGGCTACCAGGAGTCGTTTGTCGTGGCTCTTGTTTTTTTTTCTTTCATATTCATATCTTTTTAAGTTATACATTTTTGGTGTTAGCATGGAGGCTGCGGATCCCGGCAGCGGCGCCTCGAAGCGGTTACATAACAGCCGCAAGTGCGCCGACAAGCTACTGCTCTGACGGCCGCAAACACGAACACGCAAACACACACTTGAGTAAACAAATACCGAGGGGGTGGGAAAGAAGAGGGAACAACACAAAACAACATGGAGGAGCTGTGAGGCGCCTGGTACACGCGTAACAACGATAAGAGCAATGTGAGCAAGATGGATTCAAACCCGCTCATCAACGGTAAGGCGTGTGTGTACTTGCGCTTGTGTGTGCAACGTTTGACAGTTAGAGCGCAACATGTTCCAGGTGTATTTCATTGGGTTACGAAGTATGGTGCTCTCATCATTGTTGTGTGTGTGTTGACAAGGCGTGATTGGATGTCAATATTATTTCAAAGCAAGGAAGCTCTGAACTTCCATCTTTTCCTGGTTGTTGCCGTGGCGACCCGCTGTTGCCAATTTTTGCCATCAGGACTGCATAACCGTGTACTACTTGTGCCACAATTTACTTGCACACAGTGTCAGGGATGACATGCCCTTTTTAAAAGAACCGTCATTGGCCACACTTTAGTCATAAATAACGACATATTCTTACTTTCTCGTGAAACAGTAAAGCGGTTCATTACTGGAGTCCCTCAGAATGATGTCCTTGCAACGTTTGTCTTCTAGATGGAAAGCCGACTCTCATACGCATTTTACCTGAGATGCCGTGGTTCTCGTTTGATTGTGTGCAAACTCTGTTGTAAACCTACAATATCGCTCCTGTGCATGATATTGCTTTCGTGGCAAAATCTTCTACTTCTCACCGTCAGCATTACGTGAACAGTGTTAAATGTTCTGCCTGTAATTCACATCTTCTTTGTTGTGTTAAGGAACCAAAACAATAGTTATTTTACTCATTATCTGTTTTTATATTTAATTGGCCAATTAATTGGTCGTCTGATTTTGTTTTTCCTGTCAAATTTCAGAGTGTGCATCGGCCGAAAAAATCGCTTGTAGTCGGCCCCGCATCACTACCATTAGACAATTCTACAAAGACTACCTTGACAAGTGAGACATTAATGACATTTCATAGTACTACTACAACAGGCCACTACCACATTGCACTAGTGTAACAAGCTATTGTCACATTCATCATAAGGCAGAACTTTTACATCAACAGTCCCTGTGTACTGTATACAACTTTATAGTACTGCTATGCTATCTACTACCACAATCTGAGACTGCATACTGGTGAATAGCATATAGACAAGGCAATACTGCAAAGCACGTGTTTGACAATGTATTGCCACACCCCGGACTAGGGATGAACAATTTTGGGAAAATAATCGAATTGTGTTTTTTAATATTAAATATATTCATATATTTTGATTGTGATCTAATATGCAATTATTTTCCAAGGTCTTTTCATGTATTTTTCAACAAACAAGTGATAAATGAATCTCCGTCACAACAAGCAATATCAGAAAATGTATCTCCGTCGCAACAAAAAAATGTTGCTCTATATTATAGGCTAGGATTTTGCTAAAATAAAGAATCATGAAGCATGAATTAATTTGAAAGATGGTTTACTTACTTCAATTACTGTGGTAAACATACTAAATACATTGACTTGCAGTCTTGTAAGTGTCGTTCACCACAAAAATTCTGCCAAACTAATGTGTTGTAAACATACAGTAGGTATGCACAGTAAGTCAGTAATAAGTAACTTAAGATAATGTGCAAATTAAATCAATAACACAAACAATTCTGTGGCTTTACCATATATATCCAACTTTTCATGAAACATATGTAAGCATGTGGACTGCACTTCTTAAACACTGAACTTAATTAGACAATTTATAAATAATTAAATACATCTCGCTAGGGGTGGGCGATATGGCAAAAATTTCATATCACAATATTTTGAAAATAAAATCACGATCACGATTTTATCATGATTCTTTTTTTTTTTACATCCTTTTTTAAATCTGATTTGCAAATTTCTGACCATTTTCCTCATGTTAAACATATAAATCATATTTAAAATGAATATAAAACTCTAAAAGAAAAAAAAATACAATTTTAAGCCAGCTAAGCTTTCTGAACAGGTTTCAATTTGAATAGTGACAATTTTTATCAAAATGTGCAGTGAATGTAAACATAACGTAAACATAAAAACACAGCTCGTAATGCGGGTCTAGTACTTTGAAGAGTCTTTTAAACCTCTCGTTTTCCACTGTTTTAATGGGAATTATGTCTTCAGCAAGGTAATAAGTCACTGCCTCAGTTACTTCTTTACACTGCTTGCTTGTTTTTTCATATTTTTCTTTTTTTTCTTAAGTTAGTTAATAAATGACTGTGTTACCGTGTGTCTTACCGTGGGTTGCGTTAGCTTGAAGCTAGCGGCTGCCTCTGGCTACCATCTGTCTGATCTCCGTTTGCTTTGGCTGTCGGCGCTGACGTCCGAACCGAGTCCCTGCAAACTTTGCAAATAACTGGTTTCCGCTTTCTCCTCCGAGAAAAAGCCAAACCAAATCGACATTGTGGAAGTGGAGTTTCTTTTCGGGACCAACTCTGCTTCGTGGTGACTTTCCGCTATAGCTTCCCGCTGTACAAACAAGCAGGGAGGCGGGTAGTGTCGCGTACGGTGCACTGTGCGTGCTGTGATTGGTTGGTCGGGTATACGCGTCAGCGGCTTTGCGCCGCCATAGAGCTAAACTGTATAGAATGTGCCATCTAGACGATCAAACGATCTTTCGGCTTTATGAGATCGTGAACACGTTGAATCGCTTAACGATCTAATATCGTCATATCGCCCACCCCTACATCTCGCTATTTAATTCAGTTCAGTGCTTTTACATAGTGCTATTTACTATGACATGCAACTACTACATGCATGATAGCATGAGTGTGACAAGTTACTACAACCCCAAGGAAGTGCTACATATTATTCCACCGTAGTACTAATATTACATTGTGTAGTACTAGGGCTGCGCGGTTATTGACATAATGATTGATCATGATTATTTTTGATTAATATTGTAATTATACACCATTTAGCTGCCAGCAACCAACTGTCTTGATGTGATGATGAAGATGAGGAAGATGATTAAGATGACCAGATCAAGCCAGGGGACATCGCGATAATATATAAGATTGCGCTATAACAGAATGCTATTGGGGTTTGATGCACGTTTTCACTTTTGAATGCGTTATTTCACAATAAAAATATTTATTGCAAAATGAGGCAATATTATTTTAGGAGGAGAACAAACGTCTTCCACTTCCGGGTCGTAGCTTTCAGTGATTTATTTATTTATTTATTTATTTATTTTATTTTTTTACCCTCCTCAGTGAAATGGGCATCAACTAGAGGCCAGACTATGCCTGTGAGAAGAATGCTGCAGGGAGGGAATGCACATGAAAAAGAGCACTCCAGCGTTGTGGAAGCTTAGCAGGCAGTCGTTTTAAAAGAACACAACACGTCAGCCGGTACTTGACCCGGTTAGGGACAATTAGAGGGACGGACGAAAACCTACGTCTGTCCTTGCTTAGTCCGTCCTTTATAAAAGAATTCTCGTCCTCCGTCCAACCGTACACAAAATGGGCATCCATCCGAGACGGGGGCGGCATTGCTCAGGTATTAGAGTGGTCGTCTCCTAATCCGAATGTTGTCGGTTCGATCCTCAACCATTGTGACCATGTCGAAGTGTCCTTGAGCCCAAGTGAAAGCCCATTTACCTGGTGGTTCACTTTCGCCTGAACTAGAGTCAGATCTTCATTGTCAGAGCAACTGAAGTGCTTTTGAGCAGTGCTGGACATTCCGACTATATGACGGACCGGTCCGTCTAACCGTCACTGACGGAAGCCCGTTTTGCTGACAGTTGACAAATGACGGGAAAATTTTAAATTAGGCGGATTAAGCATGGACGGAACCCCCTTTATTTAGTCCGCCATCCGTCTGCAGTCTGTCATTAGTCTATTTTTCACGGAGAGGCTTTGATGTCTGTGGCGAGTGCGGGAAGGAAAATAGTGAATTGTTGTTGCTTCTGGGACAGATTTGAGTAAGGGGCTGTGAACAGGCTTCCAAACTCCAAATTTCAAATATCTTCCAACAGGAGGGGGCGGTGGGGGTCGTGGGGGCGAGTGAAAGTTTAGTCGGACACGCTGACAGACTGGCGTTTAAAATTAGAGGTGGACCAGCCTATAGACGGGTATTATTTTTACTCCCGGAAAAAAAGGCGAATGACGGACGACAGGAGGGTACCCACGCTGCAGACGGACGACCAATAACGGACACTCAATTTTTGGTAAAATGCAGAGCTGTGCTTTTGAGCAGAGCAGCTAGGCCAGGGATCGGCCATCTTAGTAAGTCAATGATTTTGGCCACTTTTATTTGTGGTCCTAGATTGGATACCTATTGGATTTTTCAATGCGACCGCAGTCTGGACCTCCAGGTCGCATACATCCGACATTGACGTCAGGAGCCAAAAATGCACTCATTGTCATTGACTCTGACAGTAAACAGTATTGACTTTATATTTGACTTTAATTAAATCCCACTTGAAACATGAAGCATAAAGTTAACATTTATGGTGATAGTAGTACGGTAATAATTCGGCTCATTTTTCACATGCGGCGATAACTCAACTTTAGTGACGTCTCCATGAAATGAGATTGAATAAGCCTTACCTCATCATTTCCCCTAAATACTGTAGTTCTACCTCTGACCGAATTGAAATGTTAAAAATCACTGTTGAAATGCCCCAACACGCTGCACCACATTTACTTCCGTAAATAAACATAGTGAGTGACGTCGACCGTCTCTTCCTCTGCTTGTGCGGGTCACTTTAGGGACACAATTATGTTCACACAAGAAAAGAGACAGAGGTCGCATTTATAATGTGATATGAACGCTTATACACAAAAAAAGGATTTTCCTTAAAAAGATGGCAGCTTACAGTCCTGCCTAAAGATGAAAGTGACTAACCAGCCCTGGTTTGCAGACGCTGCATGTGCGCAAAGGTTCAGGAGCAGAAGTCCCATTAACCAGGTCAAATAAACATTCAGGAAGTTATTTTGCAAATAATTATTTTCATTGCTCAGTGAAATACCGCTCTTTTTTCCCACAGTATTTGTAAATTCAGGCATTTTTGATTGCTAAATGGATCATTTAAGTTCATCTTTTTTAATTCTTTTGAAAGAGACCTTCAAGTCTGTGCTTTTTTTTGTAAGAGTTCAAAATGTATTTATTTATTAACTAAAATTACATTTTCTGAAACACGGATGGACTGCATGGAATTTCATAAGCAACACACTATTGTACAGTGTAAAAAAAAAAATTAAAAAAATGTTTGCGGCTTTTTCGTGGTAACCGGGTCGAAATGGCTCTTTGAGTGTAAAAGGTTGCCGAACCCTGAGCTAGGCTCTGTGGCTTGATGGTTACTGGTCACTTGTGGCGATGATTTCCAATATGATTGCGTTTGTTGCATAACCACTCAAGCCAGTGACATTAGTGCTCATTTGCATGTGTGAGGAGGTTCTGTGCATGCATGTGTCAATGTGGTATGATTGTTTTCCTGTAATAAATCATCAACCAATCTTGTGAGCATCCCTGTTGAATTTCTGCCCTGTCAGCCATGGACCCGTCGATCACACTCTGGCAGTTCTTGCTCCATCTGCTGGACGACCAGCGCCAGCGTCACTTGATCTCCTGGACTGGCGAGGACGGCGAGTTCAAGCTACTCGACGCCGAAGAAGTGGCTCGTTTGTGGGGCCTGCGCAAGAACAAACACAACATGAACTATGACAAACTCAGCCGCGCACTCAGATACTACTATGACAAGGTATTACTGCTTATTACTCTCCTAAGCGTTGTTAACTATTCTTTGGGATACAACCGCGTTGTATTACCACCCTGTGCGTTACTGCATAGAATATATTTGCTTTGACTTGAAGGAGACATCAATATTTCAAAGAGGAGCAACTTTCATGACATAGGCATGTGCAGTTAACCATCTCCAGGTTGCAGCAGTTCGAAAGAATTGACAAAACTTAAATGGTACACACAGTACATCTCAGCCACGGTGCGTCCCTCACACACACGTATTGTGCATTCAACAAAAGTAACTGTTAATGAATAATAAAATACAGGAGGACACCTGATTCCCATAAGTGGGCATTTTACTAAATTTTGCTGGTCCGTCTTTTATCATCAGTCAATGGCCTGAGTACCAATCTGTCAGTCCGTCATTTTTCAAGCCGAACTGAATTGTAATCGTCAGTTGATCAGTCCGTCAGTTTGTCCGTTAGTCCGTCAGTCCGCCCCCCCCACCCACAAAAAACCATCAGCAAATAATTACTCAGACGGACGAAAATCCACTTCCGTCAGCGTTTAGTCCGTCCTTTTGAAAAAATTGTCCCGTCATTCAGCAATCGTCAATAAAATGGGCGTCCGTCAGTCAAACGGAATGCCTACCTCTGCTGATTCCGATCACCATATAATACATAGCTAGAAATTTTCCTGTGGGGTGGCCAAGGTGACAGAACACCTCAGTGAGGGGTGGCCATTAGAGGGTGACACAGAGTGGATTTTCACTCCCATCCCACTCCCACCAAAAAAAAAAAATCTTTATCCCTTCCCATACCATAGTAAAAAAAAAATGAAATCTTGTCCCATCCCGTCCTGGTGAAAACGACTTCCATCCCGTCCTGCTCCCATTCAGCATGACGCCCACTCCCATACTTCTCCCATTTTGGAGGTCAGCTACGTTTATTAAAAAAAAAAAAAAAAAAAAAAAAAAACTGAATCTTTTCAATTTTTCATTTAGATGAATTGTGTATTTGTTCTTTAAATATTCAATTAAAACAAATATTTTTTGGCAGAGTATCAAAGGGCCTAGGAATAATACTACATCTATGTGAAAAAGGCAGAAAAATCACAATATCAAAAATTTCCCCTAGGTGTCGGGGTGGCCAGAGAGTGACAAGGGGTGGCCATGGACACCCCTGGCTATTACGTAGCTCCGCCCTTGCTAAGTGTGTACAAGATAGGATAACCTTTCTAAGGGCCATCATTGGGAAATTTGCAATAAATAAAATTAAATGAATAAAAATTGGATCACGTGTATGTGTTTTTCCAGAACATCATCAAGAAAGTGAGCGGACAGAAGTTTGTGTACAGATTTGTGAGCCAGCCTGACCCGTCCCTGCCTGATGGGACACACAATCCTGAAGACAGCCAAAGGCGGGACAACCCCGATGCCAACAGCCAATCAAAAAGCTGCCCGTCCAAGAACGTAGCACAGGTGGGCTCAGACTCGCAGACCCGATTGGATGCGTCAAAAGCTCAAATGATTGATTGATTCGTGCGTTGACTCTCAGACATCATCGCCCAGTAACTCGCACAAGAGTTCTCGAAACGACTATATGAAGTCGGGCCTCTACTCCACCTTTACCATCCAGTCGCTGCAGGCCACGCCCAGCCCTCGGCCCGTCAAAGCTGAACTCCTGCTGGAGCCCGTCCCTAAGCTGGACCGTGCGCCTAAAGAGGTGAGGCAGACCATCGCAGGAATCATGGACGCCACTCTCCTAAATCTCCTCTTCCGTCTCCTCCTACTCCCAGGTCTCCTCTCCGTCGGTGCTCGGCGATCCATCTCGCCAGGTGATCGTCACACATCAGTCACCGTGTCCCACTCCTGTTGTCAGCCCCCAGACGGCTGCTAACACCCCTGGTCAATCACAGGTCAGTGTCATCTCAGGAAGTCTGTCGTTTTGCTTTGAAGCAGACATTTTAGGCTTATTTTGTCCATTTCCAGGGCTCCATCGAAAAGGCAAATTGCTCCAAATTTGAAGCATATCGTTATAAAAAAATAGAAAAACAAAAAACAAAACGAGCCCTTCTTTTGAAAAATCAGCCCTCAAGGCCAGTTTGACTGAGTAGACGCATGCTCGAAAAGACACTGTAAGTCGGCGTTTTCTGTTTTGAGGTGGCCATTTTAGGCTTATTTTGGCCATTTTCAGTGGTGATTCAAAGAAATATGTCCAAGAGATTCAGTCTGATTGCTTTAATTGAAGCAAAGATTGGAGACGCTAAATGTTAAAAAGACCCTTGGCTAAAATTTAGTTGAGTATTCCCATTTAAAGTTGCATGACTCATCATCAAATTATTTGAAAATTCAGCCCTGAAAGACAGTTTGGCATGAACGACATAAAATCTGGTCGTCCGATTTATGTGTAGATCTACATAAGAAAACGTGTCAAGAAGCCATGTCTGAAAAGATGCAGGAAGTCGACATTTTGCTTCGAAGCGGCCATTTTAGACTTATTTCCAGCGGACCTTCAGACTTTGTACGATTTTTACTAAGTTTGAAGCTACTATACTAGACAGATGAGAGATGCAGAAATTTTAGTGGGCCGAGCATGGCAGCGAAGTTTGATGACTTTTCAGTAAAGCACAAAACTCTAATAAGGTTACCAAACGTCTTGTGTGTTATGAATGCCTATCACAATGTTAGTGCAATGTTAGTACCTAGACCTGCTGATATTGCCTTTAAAAAGTTTAGAATTGCTTAAAGGTGCCACATAATGTTGGCAAAGCACTACATGAAACTCCTCACCTCGTTTCCACATAGTTCCTTGGCACCAAAATGCCACAAGATGGCAGTAAAGCACTACATAAAGCTCCTCAACTCACTTCAACATAGTTCCCGAGACAATATAAGGTGGCGGCAAAGCAGTACTTTTATGTTAGACAGTACTTTAGCCTGAGTGCAACGGAAACTAGAGCAGTTCTTAACCATAAAAAAAAAAAAAGTGAAACTGTGAGTAGAGAATTGTGACTATAGGAACCCTGTACTTAAAGAAGTGCTGGTGTGAATTCAAATATGTGCTGACAATTTGTCCTGTGATCTCCCAGAATCCTCCTGGGCCTCCTTTGAACGACCACCCCCACATTTACCTCACCAGTGTCAGGGACCCGTCCTCCCTTACCCCACTCCTCCCGCTGGCTCCCGTCGGGGGCTCGGCTAGTTCTGTCCAGCCGCCGCCCGCGACTGTCAGCCCCCAGACGCCGCAAAAGGATGACGACGGGGGATTGGCCAACGTCGCAGGCTTCTCTTCCCACCCGACTCCCTCTCAGCCTGTCTTGGTCATCATCAACCCTCCTCCCTCGCAGCAGCAGCAGCAGCAGCAGCGCGTCGCCATGACGTCAACACCTCCCTCCGTTGTCCCACCCCTAGGACGCCCGCCCCCGCCACCCATTGTCATCAAGGAGGAGAGCCTGCCGTCGGAGGAGGAGCTTCTGGAGATGGTGGGGCTGGAGGAGAAACGCGTAGAAGAGGTAAGAGCAGTCTGGCTGCAGACGGAGTTTTGAAAGTCACTGAAAGTTGGAGATTCTTTGAATGTTCATTGAAAGTCCCAGCGTATGGATACTTTGACTCCTTATTGCTGCTAAACAGAACATTTTTCATAACTGAAACTTTTATGTTTTAGAGAACATGTGAGCGATTACGTTTCATGAAGATGTTCCACAAGGTCAAATTTGAGGTCAAAAGGTCAACTTACTAAAATATGCACCGACCTTCTAAATGATTGGAGATTTGGAATCCTTGTTGAATTCCTTTTCCTTTTATGAAGATTGAACCAGTAGTTCCTGAGATATACAGTAAGGGTTCAAAGGGAGGCAGCCGTGCCGCTTTCTACCCAAAATATGAAAATACGGTGGGCCATAGCTCCCAAACCCCTGCTCCGATTGACCTAAAATTTGACATTTAGTGTTGTGCCTAAATACATTTTAAGATGTTTAGCATTCAGCCATTATTTCACTCCTTTTTACTGATGTTTTACGGTTTTGCCGTGATGTTGTTGCTTGTTGCAAACCAAGTTCTTCCATCCATCCATTATCGATACCGCTTATCCTCACAAGGGTCACGGGGCGTGCTGGAGCTTATCCCAGCTGTCTTCGGGCGGTAGGCGGGGGACACCCTGAATTGATTGCCAGCCAATCGTAGGGCACACAGAGACAAACATTCGCACTCACAATCACACCTAGGGGCAATTTAGAGAGTCCAGTCAACTTACCATGCATGTTTTTGGAATGTGGGAGGAAACCGGAGTACCCGGAGAAAACCCACGCAGGCACGGGGAGAACATGCAAACTCCACACAGGGAGGCTGGAGCCGGGATCGAACCCACGACCTCTGAACTGTGAGGCGGACGTGCTAACCAGTCGCCCACCGTGCCGCCAAACCAAGTTTTTACTATAGCAAAACATTTAACAAATATATCTTGTCAATCTTTATATCATACAGAACTATGGTATGCCAAATGAGATCATCATCATCAGCAAATATGGTCATGCTGTACCTCCACCTTGAAAAGGTGACAAACTGAAATAGTTCATAGCATCATTGCTACCAGTGCAAAACATGGTGTAGTGCCCTGATTAATCAGTGGAATAATTGATTGAATAATCGATTCTTAAATGTATTCGGTTATGACCGCCTTGATGCATCGCAGTGAAAGTTTCACTTTTATTTCAGAAATGCAGTGTAGTCAAGTTGCCATCAATGTAAAGAATAAAGTAAGTATGTATATATATTAGGGATGGGAATTTCGACTAATTTTGTAATTTCGACTAATTTGCCTGCCGACTAGTCTCAAATAATATTTGCGACTAGTCAACTAGTCTATAAGGAAGAAAACTTGAATTTTAATACACATTGAATTCAAAGTTTAAAATGCAAATGTTGTGTGTATTTAGGGGCTATTTTAGCCCAAACATTCAGGACAAGTTTGTTAATTTAAATTCTATTGATGTAACAATGTAACAACAACTGACTAAATAAAGGTGAACAATTGAAAGAGAAATACATTTCTGATGTACGGAAAGTATTCAAACCTCATTGGAGTCCAGCTGTGTTTAATTAAACTGATTGGACTTGATTAGGAAAGGTCTACATAAGACCTTACAGCTCACAGTGCATGTCAGAGCAAATGAGAATTATGAGGTTGAAGAAACTGCCCAAGGAGATCAGAGATAAGGCATGGCAAGGCACAGATCTGGCCAAGGTTACAAAAGAATTTCTGCAGTACTCAAGGTTCCTAAGCTCACAGTGGCCTCCATAATCCTCAAATGGAAGAAGTTTACGAATACCGAAACTCTTACTCGAGCTGGCCGTGCAGCCAATCGTGGGAGAAGAGCCTTGGTGAGAGAGGTAAAGAACAAAGAACGCAAAGATCACTGTGGCTGAGCTCCAGAAGTGCTGTAGGGAGATGGGAGAAAGTTCCACAAAGTCAACTATCACTGCAGCCCTCCACCGGTCGGGGCTTTATGGCAAAGTGGCCCGACGGAAGCCTCGTCCGCATAGAATTTGCCCAAAAACACACGAAGGACTCCCGGACTATGAGAAACAAGATTCTCTGGTCTAATGAGACCATGATTGAATTTTTGGGTGTTAATTCTAAGCGGTATGTGTGGAGAAAAACAGGCACTGCTCATTTCCTGCGCAATGCAATGCCTACAGTGAAACGTGGTGGGAGCATCATGTTGTGGGGGTGTTTTTCGGCTGCAGGGACAGGACGACCGGTTGCTATTGAAGGAAAGATGAATGCAGCCAAGTACAGAGATATCCTGGATGAAAACCTCTTCCAGAGTGCTCAAGACCTCAGACTGGGCCCAAGGTTCACCTTTGAAAAGGATAATGACCCGAAGGACACAGCTAAAATAACAAAGGAGTAGCTTCAGAACAACTCTGTGCCCGTCCGTTCTTGACTGGCTCAGCCAAAAGCCCTGAGCTAAACCCGATTGAGCATCTCTGTAGAAACCTGAAAATGGCTGCCCACCACCATTCACCATCCAAGGCTCTGCAAGGAAAAATGGCATCGGATCCCCAAATCCGGGTGTGAAAAACCTGTTGCATCGTTCCCAAGAAGACTTATGGCTGTACTACCTCAAAAGGGTGCTTCTACTCAACAATGCGAGAAATAACATTTGAAATAAAATGAACTTTTTTTGATTTTGGCAAATGACTGCAATGACACAGAAAGTGGAAAATTTGAAGACTTTCGGTACCCACTGTATATATGTACATATATGTGAACACTGTCCTGGAGTACAGTAACAAACTATTTGTACTCCATTTCAATGCAAGAATGGGTGAGAGGATACTCCCCTCTCCTGTACGGTGTCATCACCATCTCTTTGCTCAAGGCTTGTCTTTGCGTCGTTCCCTTCCTCAGGTTCCTCACCTCATTTGCGGAACGGGCGATCCACAGGCAACATTCACCATCATTGAAGCTATGCCCCTTCCCAGCGTCCAGCCTAGGGAGGGGAGACCAGAGGGAGAAGGAAAGGACACACAAACAGGTAGCGAGCGATAAAATCACATACTTGTTGTGCAATGAACCCCTAACAGTTCACAATTTTACCTCGTCGCGATGGAGGAGCTAAGTGTAGCCTGGGTTGTTAGTGAACATTGCAGAGAGTTTTGTATGTTTTTGTTCCGCTGAGTGGCTCTTAAAAAGTTCAAGCTATCAAATAACAAATGCCTCGTTATTGCTTGACTATGGCTCATTCATCAGTTTTGTAAGGTGATGAAATCAAATCAGCCAGTTACTTTTAAGGGTCATGTTATAACATCCGTATAACATGACTTTGGCAGAATATGTCAACACAAACATTTTTTTTTTCAATAATATGTTCTATGCAAGCCCACTAGTTGAAACAAGGCATTCTGATAAATATTGCGTTTGTGGAGTAAAATGTTTTTAGCCATCTCTGGTGGCGGCCATTTTGTCACTTTTGTCATGACATAGCAGGTGCTCAGGGCTCAGGTAACGACCAATCACAGCTCACTTGTTTTCTGAAGCTGAGCCATGATTGGTCGTTATCTGAGCCCTGAGCTTCTGTGATGTCATTTTCAGTCGACAGAAGTGACAAAATAGCCATCCCCTGAGATGGACAAAAGCGGGTGGATTTGAACTGCTTAATCCTATTCCACAAACGCAATATTAATCAGAATGCCTTGTTGCAACTTGTGGGCCTGCTGGGAACATATTCTTGAAAACCATGTTTGGATTGATTTCTGCGCCGCTTCTGGTTTGGATCTAGTGGCAACTGGGCTAGCTGAAGCTAGCGAAACGAGGCTAACCCGACTCATGCCCATTCGAGTTTGAGCTTTGCCCGGTGTGTGGCGTTCAGGTTTTTTTTTTTTTCTTGTCTCATCATAACATCCCGTTTAAGTCTTTTGATCTGAAATGTTTAGCAGAAATGGCTCAGCAAATAACAATATTTCATTAAAAAGTAAATAGATTTACCGTTTGCACTTGAGCGAGTGGATGAAAAATTTCATCTTTTAGACGAAAAGTGCAACCAGTTAGGAGCAGCCTGGAACCCTGAAGTAGTAGAAATAAATAGTTTGCTCTTTGCAAATAATGTGAATGTCCCTTTTGTTAAAACGTGTACCGAAAACCAGCACAAATTTGGTGTGTGCTTGTGTGTGTGTGTGTGTGTGTTGCAGGCTCGTCCATGCCCGCGGCAACGTCATCGATCTCCGCTCCAGACGTAATTCCTCCCAAACCGAAGAAGCCGAGAGGTTTGGAGCTGCCCTCCCTACCCCCGGGCCTCTCCCTGGATAAGGTGATCATGCCTACATCAGTTTAGGGAGCGATACTACACACGCGTAGCGCCGGCTACAGCTCCTGACACCACTTCCTGTTTTTACCCCTGCCAGGTCAACGCCGCCGTTAACAGTTTGCTTGCGCCCGGCTCAGCAACCAACACGCTGACGCCCACTGTCATCACCTCGCACGCTCTGGTAAGTCAACGCCGGGCCAGAGTGACGCTTGCCCCCGCCGATGTGTTGCACGCGCCACTAATCTGCCGGCTTGTTTGTCCTCCAGACTCCCGTCCTGTTGACTCCCGGTCCGTTTCCATCCAGCGTCCACTTCTGGAGTACGCTCAGTCCCATCGCACCCTGCTCGCCTGCCAAGCTTTCCTTCCAGGTAACTCGCCCTCGCCGTTTCCTCGCCTCTCAAGAAAAGGAAGCTGCTTCAAAATACAGTGACTCTCACTGTTGGCGGTGGTTATTTTTATAATGATATTCTAATATTTTTATAACGACCAGCGACGGCTCACCTGTTTTCTGAAGCTGAGGCATGATTGGTTGTTATCTGAACCCTGAGCAACTGTTATGATGTTTTCAGTCGACAACAAGTGGCAAAATGGCTGCCGCCTGAGATGGCTAAATGGTTGGATTTTACTGCTTAACTCCTATTACACAAACACAATATTAATCCGAATGCAGTGTTTAGACTAGTGGGGCTGCATAGAACATATTCGTGTAAAGACAATATTTGGGTTGACTTCTTCTTTAGGCATATGATTATTTAAAACATTTTCAGATTTGCATAATGTTGATTTATATATAGACAGACCTGATGAAAATCTTAACACCAGATGAACAATTGCTAAAATTTGCATTTTGCACATATGGATCTTAATGAGTGACACAAAAACATTTGGAAATTGGGAAAAAATTGGGGTAAAATAACGAAACTGAGATGGGTTGTTTATCACCTGATCAAAAGGTTTAAGACCACAGGCTATAAAAGCCAAAATCTCCTGAGAATTTTAATTTTCTGTCAGGCATTCACACAGTCATGCCCTCCTGATGGCTAAAGCTAACAAGCTTTCGCTTTAAAACAAAACTGAGATGGGTTGTTTATCACCTGATCAAAAGTTTAAGACCATAGGCTATAAAAGCCAAAATCTGCTGAGAATTTTAATTTTCTGTCAGGCATTCACACAGTCATGCCCTCCTGATGGCTAAAGCTAACAAGCTTTCGCTTTAAAACAAAACTGAGATGGGTTGTTTATCACCTGATCAAAAGTTTAAGACCATAGGCTATAAAAGCCAAAATCTGCTGAGAATTCAAATTTTCTGTCAGGCATTCAAACGGTCATGCCCCCCTGATGGCTAAAGCTAACAAGCTTTCGCTTTTTGAGCGTTGTCGGATCGTCGAGCCGCATAAGCAAGACCTCTCGCTGCGGGCCATTGCTGCTGAGGTTGGATGCAGTAAGACAGTCATTCTAAATTTTTTCAAAGATCCTGAGCATTATGGAACAAAGAAGTCAAGTGGTAGAGCCCAAAAAATGACACTCCCGCTGAGCCGGAAGATCCGATTGGCTGCATCAAACATGGGCCATTGAAAGGCGAAAAATAGTTTTATTCTCTGAGGAGAAAAAATTGTAATCATGCCGGTCCAGATGACTCCCAATGTTACTGACACGACAAGGAGATCCCCCCTGAGATGTTTTCTACCCGGGACAGACAAAAAAAAAATACAAATAAATTCCTGGGATTGAATGGCTGGACTGTGAAAAGTCAAAAAAATTTGTCAATGTCAGTGAATGAGTTAACAGTTCAACAGCTGTAAACAAGTCAATGCACTCACCATCCAACCTTTTTTGTTCAGTCCCGGCAGCGAATAGAAGCTGCCACTGTCATTTACCTCGCGCCAGTCGTGTCCCACATCGTAACATTGGAAATGTTATGCTACCAGAAAAGATCAAACATGCCACCGCAGCATTAGGCTAGCAGGACTACATTTCGCATCTTTCCTAGACACAGTAGCAGAAACTAGTCTTACTTCCGGTTTGACGAAAATATGTAGTGCCTGCTAACAATTTGTTGCGGATGAGAATGACAACGTGGACTTGATGGGAAGGAATTTTAATTGATGACAAACAGAAAAAGCCAACATTCACCCATACGTGGGGCATTACAAGGCGCACTGTCGATTTTTTTTTTGTGGGGGTGAGAATGAAAGGATTTTGAGTGTGCCTTATAGTCCGAAAATTACGCTAAATTGCTTAAGTGGGCGAGTTTGCCGATGAGTTGACCATAAATGTCTGTGTCTCCTCCAGTTCCCAACAAACGGCAGTAACCAGATCCACATTCCAGCGCTGAGTGTGGACGGCTTGTCCACCCCTGTGGTTCTGTCCCCTGGTCCCCAGAAGCCCTGACATTGTTCGCGCATCAGAAGGTTGCTTTGTTATTTGCGCCACGTGCCAAGATGACGGCGTCACTGTCATCCGTTGTGATGCATACGCTCTCCAGTTGGTGTGACCCCCTGGAAGACACATGGGATTTTTCCTGTTTGCGAAGAAGAAGAGGGAAATGTTTTTTTTCTCCGGAGAGCCAAAGCTGGCCTTCTCATTAATATTCATGAGGAGGAGGCTCTCTTTTCTACCTATTTATTCCCTGCATCGTCTTTTACCGACAATTGACGCTCCTCTCTTCACCCCGATTGTTCTTTTTTGGGTACGTTTTTTTTTTTTTTTTTTTTTTTTTTCCAGGCTATGCCTTATTGGAAACCATCACGACGATAATGATGATGATGATGAACATGGCCACGGTTTCTTGTTCAGACACTTTTATGTTTTGGGGGCGCCTGCAGACATTCCTCGAAGGCCGCCGTGGTCTTATCAGGATATTCTTGGCTTCATTCCATATGCGGGCTTTTTGTGTGCCCCCCCCCCACTGAAGGATGGTTGCCGCTGCACCTTCTTAAAGCCGTGGTGTCTTTGTTTACTGGACAAGTAATTTGATGCACAATGACCAAAAAAAAAAAAAGGTTGAACATCACGGTTGATGTGTCTGTGGTGTCCTTGAACATATCACAGAGGATAGAAGAATACCAAGCGGTTGTTGTTTATTTTGATGCTTGCATGTTCTCCATGGCAACCCGACATTGACTGTTGTGTTTCGATATATACTGTATATATACACAGACACACACAGCTGGACCATTTTGGACCCTGAGTGACACGGTGACTGTTTTTTCTGCCTTTTGGGCAGATGGGTCAGTAAATGAACCCGTGGGTGCCGGGCATGGATCCCTGAGACCCCTCGACATGTGACAATTGGATGTAAAAGATGGAAAGCCTCTAAATCGGGGTTGGGCAAAGAAGGCCCGTGTTCCACATATGGCCATTCCGTTCTTTTCTGACCCACTAAGCATTTATGTTATCAAGAATCCTGCAATATTTATTGTATTAATTGAGCTGCATTTCTTCTAAAACTAGTGAATCAAAACATGTATTCATTTTTTTTTTTTTTTTTTAGTTCATTCAAAAAATTTATTTTTAATCATATAATTGGCTGATTAATTAGAATTTATGTAATACAATTTAAAAATGGAGCACTTATTTTGCTAAGAAAAGCAGTTTTACATGCAATGCAAAAATATCAGTCAAATAAACAATAATGCTTTATTAAATAATTGGTTAACTACCAACTATACTATAAATATACTATAATCAACTCAACTATAAGTAATACAGTAAAAAAAAAAAGCATAAATTACTTTTTCTTTTAGTTTAACTTTTTTTTAATGGACTTAAGCTGGCCTGTCTGCTCATTTTAGAAATCAAATGCACAAAAATTTGCGCACACCTACTTGAGAGCTCCTGCATCCTCGTCACAAAAATGAAGCTGCCAAAGATGTCCAATTAGAGCCAAGTGCAGTTTAATTTTTCTCGGGTAAGAACAACCCCAACTGTCGATGAGACGACGGTGCCGTATCCCAGTCTCCTGAACGCAGCACTAAGCCATCGCGTTCGACTGTTCTATTTTTCTAGCAGAGAGCCGCTGCTTTATTTTGTCTATTGAAGATAACAGGAATACAAAAAAAAAAAAGCCTTAAAGACGTCGCCAGTGACGCAGCAGGATGTGACGTTGGGATTAGTGGGTTTTTTTTTTCTCTCTAGTGGGCGTGGCCTACAATAAGCCATTCATTACCGAACATTTTGGACGAACTTTTCCTTTCACCAGCAGAACAGGAAGAATGTTTTTATACTGATGACGCCACTTAGGAGCCTCTGCGGCATTGGCTGTTTGGGTGTCATTACCGCTGTTATGTGGGTGTTTCCTTGCGGGAGGGCAGTGAGTGGTGGAGGTGCTTCAGAATAAGACCTTTCCACCAGTTTTCTCTTTTCTGTACCAAGATAAGCGTGGCGTAGATACAGGGGGGGGAATGTGGTACAAAGTTGACCCAACGTTTGTCAAATCCCCTTTGGCCCCGCCCTTTGCCATTGGCTGAGGAGTTTATTGAGATAAAAGAGGCGGAAATTTATTTTTCTGAGACTTGTTATTCATATTTACTGGAAATATAGAGAGGACAAATTATTTTTATGGGTCGTATTCCCCCCCCCCCCGCCCCTCGTATTTGTTAATGTTGTACAGAATGTCTGTTTTTCTATGACATGCACATACACACATGCAAACACAAACACATATGGGGTGAAGTGTAATTAAAGTGTCCCATTGAAACTACTGAGTCATCTCTTGTATGATTTCTGTTTTTAGCATGTTTAGCACTTTCAAACATTTTGGATCAAGACAAATATAAGCAAAAATAAACCAATTAGATCTAGTTTCTAAAGTTTAAACTCTGTGGGGGCAGGCGTGCCTAAAGTTTCTTAATTATTTACAGTACTTATTAAAGAAAAAAAATCTATCTGGCGCAGTGTGAAATAGTAATCAACCCCGCCAAATTTGTTGAATCAAGAAATCCATACTAGATCTCAACAAGAAAGACATAATGCTACCATCCAAAGACATTTAAAATCAAATGAGAAACAAAATATTAAAATCTGCATCAGCCTGAAAAAGGCATTGCACATTATACAAAGCCATTTCCAAAACTTTGCGACTCCAGTGAACCGTGGTCTGAGCTATTATTTACAAAAACAGAGACGACATGGAGCATGGTGAACCTTATCGATAATGTTTTCTGTGTTCTGTTGTGTTATTGTTAATGTTTTGTGTTCTGTAAAGTGCTTTGTTACAGCTTGCAGCTGTTGTGGAAGTGAGATATAAATAAACGTCTGTTGAGAGTACGGATGGAGAGTATGGATGGATAGTTGGACAACCAAAAGAGTCTGCTTAAGAAGGTCACAAAAGAACCCAGAACAACCGCAGGCTTCACTTGCCTCACTTTAAGTCAGTGTTCATAATACAACATAATACACATACAGTACATACACACATATATATATACGTATATATACATACGTATATATATATATGTATATATATATATATATATATATATATATATACATACATACGTATATATATACATACATATGTATATATACATGTATATATACGTGTATGTACTGTATGTGTATATATGTACTTTATGTATTTTATGTATATATACATATATACATACAGTATATGTGTAATTATATATGTGTATATATACATATATAGATCTATACTGGCATATATATATATATATATATATATATATATATATATATATATATATATATATATATATATATATATATATATATATATATATATATATATATATATATATATATATATATATATATATATATATATATATATATATATATATATATGACACACACACAATCAATCAGTAAATAACACCTACACGTTTGGACTGACAAATAGCATAGATTTGTGCAAAAATATGAAATTCACCAAATTGTGACATAGGAGGGTCCAGCCTGACATCAGCAATGTACAAGTCAGACCCAGAAATCAATAGAAAACGTGGAGGGAGTAGAACTTTGGGGCTTGGAATTTCCAGTCAAGAAGTTTTGCATTCCTAGAGTTTGTGTCAAGAGAATTTCGATTTATGTATAAATATAAGTACCACCAAGCCTTCCATCGAGCTCTTTTCTTGTTATACGCAAAAACAATGTGAAAATTGTCCCGCTCATGTTGTCTGTTTTATTTCTTCTTCTTCCCTATGCCCAAACTGTTTTTTAGCGGGAATTAAATAAAAAAAATATTGGCCTGAGTAGTCAGAAAAGTTGTCAACACTGACTGTGGTCCTCTCTGTTCGCTACCGCGTTTTAGCGGGAAAAGTACACATCATCGAAACAATCTTTTTTTCATTTAAATAACCTTGTCCTGATCTACATATAACATTAATCAATAAGAGTGATTAATGGCCCCAGCCGAGCTTGCAGCAATTGGGATGTATGTGAGTGAAAAGGTCGCACATAAAGGCCGCTGCTGTTTTGCTGATACCGGGAGCATTGAGGCCTGCGCTGTGTTTTGATCAATAGTGATGAACATGTCAAAAGCGGACAACAATAAGTGACCATTGCACCCGCGTCGCCACACATAACCAGATTTCAGCTCGTAAAACCCATTTGTATGACAATACTTTATGCTGTGCCATCACACAGCTACTTAATATAAAAGGGAGGCACAGCCAAGAGTGCCCATTGAGCATTAGTCGGGACCACCAAGAGAACAATGGGAAAGGTAAGTTGCATTTGTTAGCTTGCTAAAGCCAAGTATATAACACACGGAGCCCGTGTACATGTCCACACCGTGTCTCCGCAGATCATTTTCTACGAAGATCGGAATTTTCAAGGTCGGCACCACGAGTGCGTGAGCGACTGCGCCGACCTGCATCCCTACTTCAACCGCTGCAATTCCATCCGGGTAGAGAGCGGCTGCTTCATGGTGTACGAAAGGCCCCACTACCTGGGACACCAGTACTTCCTGCGCAGGGGGGAGTACTCGGACAACCAGCGTGTGATCGGTATCAATGACTGCATCCGCTCCTGTCGCGTGATTCCGCTGGTAAGTTTGTAGCAAAATCATGCTGCGGAAAAACCTCACGCTGCACCATACCTGCCGAAAGGAGACATAGTAAATATTTTCTTTCTGTTCACAATTTGAGGCAAGATTTTCGTATAGCACCATCATCATATTCACTCTTTTTCTGGGCCAAATGGCAAGTCCGGCTTTCGTTATCATGACGACAGGGGGTGGAACCTAAGCTTTGCAAC
Organism: Filicampus tigris; assembly: GCF_054856515.1. Lineage (NCBI taxonomy): Eukaryota > Metazoa > Chordata > Actinopteri > Syngnathiformes > Syngnathidae > Filicampus > Filicampus tigris. The sequence goes on from NC_141217.1 coordinate 33,195,035, forward strand.
TCTCGCTGGCAAGTGTGCAAAAGCTACAACAACAACAAAAAAAAGGAATTTTAAGTCATGGCAGCAGCAGTTCATTCTCTCCTGTAGAGGTGCGACAATTAATCAATTATCAAATGAGTAAATCATTATTTTGATAATCGATTAATTGTTTGGATGATAGATAACTTTTTTTAATTTAGAATTGTCCGAATAGTTGGAATGTCAATTTTTTTTTTCAGATTTCTTCTGTAGTCTCCCATGAGAGCAGATTGATTGTGTTTTTATTTTCAAAATAAGACAGTTGCAAGCACCTACTTTTCCTTTGGAAAACAACGATCAACATTTTTTGTCGATTTTCTGACATGTTACAGGCCAAACCAGTAACTGAATCATTACACCAGTCCACACATTTTTACAACATTTTTAAATCAGACATCCAAGTTAACCTTTCTATATTATTTGGCACTAATTCAAAATCTGCCCTCATTGATTCTCTAGGCATCAAGTTTTCTTAATAATAATAATAATAATAATAAAAAAAGTGATAATAATAACTGATTTAGTAATATATTTATTAATATTCATGACTTATGGGTTAGGTTCAGCAACAGGTGGAATTTTATTCAGTAACGTCATAGCGATAAATTACAACACACGGTCAAATCTATAGTGTGCAAGATTTTTATAGGTCAAAAACAGAAAATGAAAAATATCTAAAGAAAGCCCTGATGTGCCAGCAAAAAAAAAAAAAATGTAAAGATATTTTTTGAATCCGCATCAAAAATACATTTAGACACACATAAAGCCATTTATGATTAAAAATGGCTAATGACCATTGTTATTGATTTTATTTTTGTGCATTTTCTGCACTGTCAATTTGAATTAATGTCCTGTTTTGCAACAAAGAAAGGGAAATGCAAATGCCAGTCATGAGCAGGGAAGCTCAATTTGGGGGCTGGAATTTGTAAATGTGTCCGTCACAAGCTCATGAAATTCAAGTGTCTTGTTTTCAAAAGCTAGCTAAAAATTGACTTGGTTGTCAACTAATTGTATGCAAAACATTCAAAAGTCACTTTCCCATAAAACCTTACCACCGCTTGCAAGGGCCCCAAGTTACAAGATTTTGGTAACATGAGCCTTTGATCTGATGATTTTCCTGCCTTGACTTGAGAGGAATGACTTGAGTTAGAAGTGTACTTCAGACCCTCCGCTGCTCCTGTGAAATGAAAAAAAAAGGAGAAATTATGTGAAACTGCTTAGTGGAAAACTAAATTATTTTTTCTGATGAATATTGCTAAAGTTCAGGAACTATGTTTCCTGACATCCACGCTCAGTAACATTCAAAAACGCTCAGTTGTGCTTTCACGTACCATGGTAAATTAATGCCAAGAAACCAAGAAAGTGAAATCCGCAAGTGATCATGCTGAAAAGCAGAGGTGGGCATTTTACTAAATTTTACTGGTCCGTCATTCGTCATCCGTCAGTGGCCTGGGTACCCGTCCATCATTCATCAGTCCGTCATTTTTCGTGACAAACCGAATTGTAATCGTCAGTTCGTCAGGCCATCAGTCTGACCCCCCACCCCCTCCTCGCCAAAAACGTACAAAACGGGCGTCCATCAGTGACGGACTGAGCGGTTCGCCACTGACGGACAGATTACACTGACGGACGAAAACCCACTTGTGTCAGTGCCTAGGCCGTCATTTTTAAAAAGTGCCCTGTCATTCGTCAATCGTTAACAAAATGGCCGTCCGGTTCGTCAGTCTGACGAAATGCCCACCTCTGCTAATAAGAAATCCCTGAAAAGTGAGTGCAACATCTGTTGGGTTCTCGCTGGTTAGGTTAGTCAACCGTGCCGCCGCTGCCAGAACTACTAAGCAGGGAGAGAGAAAACGAGATGAGAGCCACAAAGCGCTCTGTAGGCCACAAGCACACCAATGTATGCCCGCATGTGTGACACTTTCAACTTGACTACTCACACGCTACATTCCCTTTAATTCATATCTTTATATTTTACGACACAGAACCATTTTTTTCATAACAGGACGGACTCATGGCATTTCTATAAGTTATTCTGCGATACAAATGATTTTAATGAATTGAACTTGTAGGTCAAAGCAAACATTTAAGACATATATTCAAGCCAGTCGTTGGGGTCCGACACTGCTTTCCCTCTTGACTGTTGAAAGGATAGAAATGCACTTTGTGTCTCTTCCGCAGCACCGAGGCGCCTACAAAATCCGATTGTACGAGCGGCAGGACATGAGCGGCCAAATGCAGGAGGTGAGCGACGACTGCCCCAACGTCCAGGACCGCCTGCATATGTCTGACGTAAATTCGTGCAACGTGGTGGACGGCCACTGGCTGCTGTACGACCAGCCCAACTACAGAGGTCGGACCTTCTATGTGAGGCCCGGCGAGTACCGCCGGTTCAGCGACTGGGGAGGCGCCAGTGCCAGGATCGGCTCCCTCAGGCGGATTACTGACTCCATCTAGGACCTCCTTCCTTTCTCCCTGTTCTCAATTAAACATGATTGGCTTAACTCTCCGGTCTTGCTCGATATGACTACCCTTTCTACAGATATACAACAGTGGTTCCTTGAGATATAAGTGTCCTGGCTTAAGAGTGTTTCAAGCCGCAAGCCATTATTCGTAAGTGAATAGTTCTTCAAAACAGAGACTTCAAGCTGTTTAATGCCACTCCCAGTTGAAGTTTACTGTCAACCAAGTCAATTTTTAGCTAGCTTTTGAAAACAACACACGCACACACACACACACACACACATCTTAGCCCGTTAGCTTAACGCTAATGCTAACACATAATGGGAAACCCATAAATATAAGCTTTAGAGCAACTGGTATTTGAACGCAGAGCAGCAGCAGCAACTTGATGAGGTAACGGGTGATGTCCAGACGTCTTGTCAGGTGGGGCAGGCTGAATCCTTCGTACACGGAACATATGTGTGTCACGCGGCCGCACATTTAGACGTTTCTTTATGTTTATATAAAGTACAATATTAAAGAGTGCTATTTTCACATAAAGAAACCTTAGAAAATGTTTTGTTGTTTTTGGGGCAGGCTGGAAGATACTATTGACATTTCCATTCATTTCTAAGGGATAACATGATCTGAAATACACGTGTTTTGAGAACAAATTCAACTCACATCTCAAGGCACCACTGTATCGTCTCTCCACACTCAGCAGTTAGGGTTTCCGCTTCTTCAATTAAAATGTAATTCTTCTGCACGGTTAGCAGAGGGTTTCCCACTTATTAGAATCACACTAGTGCATATTATGGCCTCACTCGTCCTACTAGTATGCCAAAGTTGTCCTGCTAGTGTGCAGAATTATCACGCAGTAGTGGTAAAAAAAAATCACAAGAAATAATTGTTCCCTTAAGTTCAGAGTGTGAGTGCTTTCGTTCGCCACATCTGCTCCTACTGCACCCTAGCTGTTCTATTAGTTCAGTGCACTAGTAAAACATCCAGGACTTACTAGTGAAGTTTTTTTTAATAACATTCTACTACTGTTCGATATTCCTGCAAACTGGTAGAATAACAAAAACGCGCTAGTAGAAAGACACTATTTCTTACTAGAGAAGCTTTTTCTTCTGCTGTGCACTAGTTGACATCTGCGTGCTAGTACAACTCATGAAGCCCTAAAAGTTAACTTCTAGAATTTTGTAATGCAAGAGGTAGGCTAATATTAATACCACACAACTATCAACTAGTGCATAAATTTGCTTGACTATTATTATGTCATTGTTCTACTAGTACACAGTGGTCATTCTTCTAGTGCACAAAAATGTCATACAGTAGTGTAAGACAGTAGTGTAAAAAAACATTATCAGAAAGAGTTGTTGTATTAGTGTGCTAAATTGTCCTACTAGTGACGACAATGTGCATTCTAGTACATTGACCACAAACTTATATTGAATAGATGCTCAAACAGCTTTCCATATAGTGCCAAAATGTTATGAGTAAGACACAATCACTCTACTAAATGATCTTATTAGTGAGGACAAATTTATACTAGTATACTAGTATATGGACCTTAAGCTGATATGGAATAAATGCTCAAACCTCTTTCAACACATATTGTACAGTAGTGGAAAAAAATGTACATGTAAGACATAATCTACCGGTGCACCTAGTAGGTACAGTGATGTAACGCAGTAGCGGAAGAAAAATCTTACTAGTAAGACAGTTGTTATCCTAGTGAATTCTACCCAATATTAGTGAGGTAAATTTTCTCCGTTCATCGTAATGAGAAGCATACTTGTACATGGACCTCAAGGGACAAAGAGCATACTAGTACGGGGACAATTCAGAGCACCACAGTAATAGGATCTGAAATAAATCCCCAGATGGCCTGATTTAGTTGACCTTAGGAATCATGCGGCAGGATCTCACGTCGTCGTTGATCCGCATCCAGCGTTGGTGCACCTGCCGTTCCCCGCTTTCCAACCCGATGGAGTTGCAGCGTCTGAAGTGCGAATGCAGGTCGGGACATTCGCTGCTGCACTCATAGGAGCGACTCTGGAAATTTCTATCCTCATAGAAGGTGATCTAGAAGCAGGCGGTGGAAAAGAGAGCCAAGAAAGAAAATGCGGATCCAGATGAGATTGTACAGCGTTACGTTAAGCGGGGAATAACGCGAAGAGACACACGGCAAAAACAAGTAGCCTCACCTTGCCCATTGTATCACTGACCCGGGCGCACTACGACCGGCGCTTCTGGCCCTTTATAACCCGCCGTTGACCCGTGTCATTTTGGCGCGCGACAATGAATGGGTCGGTCAGCACTTTCTCTCCAACACTATATATTTTTGCACTTCTCACCAACAATATACATTTTTGTCGCTAGATAGTGAGATTCATACTCTACAAGGGTATTTGCTAGCCACACAGACAAACAAACGTTCACGCTCGCAATCAAACCTAGGGACAATTTAGAGTGATCAATTAACACTCACGTTTTGGGAATGTGGGAGGAACGCAGTAAACCCACGTGGAGAACATGCAAACTCCACACAGGTAGGCCGGGGCCGGATTCGAACCCGTGACCTCCGCGCTGTGAGGCAGATGTGCTTCAACAATACATTCGGAAGAAGATCAGCTTGCTGATTACTAGTGATTGGAAAGACATTAGTAAATGTCGCGATGCTCTTTCATCTGCCATTTTTAGTACATTAGAAAGCGACGGCTGGAGGTTCCCCTCATAATGTACATCTTTGGGCATCATCATTTATGGGCATTGTGAAATGATAAGTTTGTTAATTTGGAAAAAAAAAAAAAAAACAGGATGTGTTGACAGCAAACAAGCTCAGCCTTCTTGATAATTGTTGAACCCTCACTTCAGAGGGGGGTTTACTATGATCTATTCCAAGTTCAACATATTCAGCTCATTGAGAACACTTGGGTAATTATTTACTACATGCCCAAAATTCAGACTTTTGAAACAATTTCCATGAAAATAACTCCCATTAAAATGAATGGACACTTTTCCGTATTTGACATCATTACTTATTATATTATTTCACTCATTCAACCAAGGCAAACCTTTCCAACTCCAAACTCTTCAACTCATTTGGCACATCATGGTAACCATTTTTCGCCTCCCCCAAATTCGTTCATTATTGCATATCTTTCATTACATTACCAAAATAATGCAGATTTTTTATATAAAGTTGATATAAACAGTCTACACACACCTTTGCAAGTTCCGGGTTTTCCTGTTATGGGTTTGGGATTCTGTAAAAAAAAAAAAAAATGCAATTATTTTTCACTCCTCCCTACCTTAGCGTAAGGTTACTTTAAACCTCTGATATGACTGGGGCATACCATCACATGAATCTGACATAACTTCATGAATAAAGTAATTTAAAAAAAAAGGCCATATGAATTCCTATTTTATTCTCAAGAATGTGTATAATCTTGAAAAAATTAGGCTTTTTTTTTAGTAAGATTATGACTTTTTAAGATGCAAAATTATATCATTGTTATTGTTCTGGTAAAGATAACGATTTTATTTCTTAAAAAATAGGACTTTATGCTCATAACATTCCGCTTAAAAATACTATATATGAATGTTATCATAACAAAGCAAAACTTTTTTCTAAATTGGCTTTTGTTTTTTTAGGTATTCTTAAGCCATTTAAGTGTCCACATTGTATTTATGTTTAATTGTTTTTAGACTCATGAGGGGGTCCTTCAACCACAAAAAAAATAAAATAAATTATCCGCTCTAATGGAATCTCTGGACCTAAGATGTTGGATGAATCGTTTTGTAGAAGAACAGCAAGAACACCCACAGCAATGTTTGCTTCATCACATATGAGGTAAGATTGAAATTTTCATTAACATTTTATTGAATGACTCTTACTCGCTTTTGTTGCCAGCAGCTTAGACATTAATGGCTGTGCGATGATATAGTGCTAGCAAAAAAAAAAATTATCCGCTCTAAGGGAATCTCTGGACCCAAGATGTTGGAAAAACCGTTTTGTAGAAGAACAGCAAGAACACCCACAGCAATGTTTGCTTCATCACATAAAGGGTAAGATTGAAATTTTCATTAACATTTTATTGAATGACTCTTACTCGCTTTTGTTGCCAGCAGCTTAGACATTAATGGCTGTGCGATGATATAGTGCTAGCGCGTTCGGGGTTCCTCTTTTAAGGGAAAAAATAAAAAAGGAATTGGCCTCACTTTTTGAATTTTTTTGGAGATGAGTCTATGTATTGTCATTATGGCCTAGTATTTGCGCTGTACTGTATTTCACGCTGATGAAACATTTCATCTACTGGAAGAAAACAATAGGACTGCTCAGCAAGCAACAGATTTTTTGACGATGCCTCTTCAATGGAACACCTTTTTAGATTCGGAGCGTCAGCGCAACATTGCTCTTTTTTTTTCTATGCGCTCATTGATTGCTTTTGTTTGCCCTCAGATTCCACCGTGACAGCCACTCGGAGCTCGGCTTCACGAGAACAACAGCGCACCACCCAAAGTGATGACACTGTGTTTTGCATGGGGAGAAAAAACACAAAAGGTAAATTAGCATTTGAGATTTCTTTTTTTTTTGTTTTGTTGCAAAATTAGCTTCAAGTCCATATACTAGTTGGCTCGCTTTCCTAAGATGGTAAATGACCATCAACAACCTTCATTTTCTGTAACGCTGCGTTTTAGAGTTAATACAATGGAGATTCCGTCATCATTGTATTAACTCTAAAACGCTGTGTTGCCCAATGATGACAGGAGAGTTCATGCTCTCAGAGGAAGCCATTTTTCGTTGGATCGTCCACCATTTTCCATCTGGATTCATTATCTGTAACAATTTTCGTGTTAAAAATGTGGCCTTTTGATCAGCCAGGACAGATCTAATAATGACCGACTTTATGGGAATAACCTCGACAGTCATATTCTGTTTAAAGTCACACAAAGAATGCGCAGATCATTTTCAAATGAGTCTTCAGTTTTGTCTCTTTTTTATTTTATTTCAACATGAATGGTAATCAGCACACATCCATGATACGTCTAATGGAGCTGATTCTCATAATGTTGCTCAGGCCGCTCTCCCGCAGGTTCCTGTGCTCCCCGGGTCTCACGTAGATCACACGTCCTCGGAAGTTGGGCTGCTCGAATAGCAGCCAGTGGCCCTCCAGCACGTTGCAGGACTGGCAGTCGGACATGAACAGGCGGTCCTGCAGGGACTCGCAGTCCTCCAGCAGTTCCTGCATCTGGCCCCCAAAGTTCTCCAGCTCGTAGATCTTCACCCTGAACTGTCCCCTGTGCTGTTGGGCCGAAAATAGGTGTGACCGCTGAGTCTCCGATCAGGGACCTACCCCGCAAGGAGTGCAATCTTACCATGGGGATGAGACGGCAAGAGCGAACGGTGTCCATCACCACTGCCCCAACGCCGGTCGTGCTCCCGACACGAGTCAGGTCGGAGTACTCGCCCCTCTTCAGGAAAACCTGGTTGCCGATGAAGTTGGAGCGGTCGTACAGGACGAAGCAGCCGTTCTCCACCCGGCAAGAGCTGCAGCGGCTCAGGTGCAGGTGGATGTCGGAGCAGTCGCTGCTGCACTCGTAAGAGCGACCCTGGAAGTTCCTCTCCTCGAACAAAATGATCTGTGGGGGAGACACAAGGCACCGAACATGAAAAGCTTTGCCATCGTTGATTGATTAAAAAACGACGAGTTACAACGACGGGATGGCTGTTACCCTGCCCATGGTGACGCTTGTAGTTGTTGCGCCCATGCCAACAACTGAGCCCTTTTTATAGTGACCCTCGGCCTCGGACAACCTTGAGCACCTTTTGTGCCAAACCTCATGACTCATCAAAAGTGCAGCCGGCCTGCATTCTTTCGCCGACCGCTGTAGCTGTTATTGTACGCGGGGGCTGCATTTTGGAGAGGGAATGCAAGCTCATCACAGAAGCTCCGTGCTCCTCAGATGACCTCTTACTAACTGCAAAGTATCCTCTATGGAGGAGTTTCCAGCTGGTTTGAGGCCTTTTGTGTCAGGCCACCACATTGATCTCCATAGTTGATTTTTTTTTTTGCAGCAGCATTAAACATCCAATTGTAACAAAAGCCACATTCTGACATACAGTACAGTGAGGTCTGTCACCCTATAGTGATACAACCTGGCACACAATATAGAGTGATGACTCCAGGGCTTTAGCATAAGGCCCGCGAGATGTATAAAAAGGGAGCAGGCTTGATGCCCAAGCTGTACATCTGCAGTTATCTCACAAATACCATGACCATGGGAAGGGTAAGTAAGAAACGGTGATAAGCAAACCACAATGTGGAATTCTTGTTTGTCTATTTTGTGGCAAAGAAGGCAATGGATCTTACTGATGGGCGGAGGGCTCTCCGCTTACAAATGATGATTTCGACAGATCATCTTCTACGAGGACCGCAACTTCCAGGGTCGCTCCTACGAGACCAGCAGCGACTGCCCTGAGTTGACCACCTACCTGAGCAGGTGCAACTCCTGCCGAGTGGAGAGTGGCCTCTTCATGGTCTATGAGAAGGCCAACTTCAAGGGTCACCAGGTGCTGGTCAGGAGGGGCGAGTATCCGGACAGCCAGCGTCTGATGGGAATCAATATGAGTGACTGCATCAGATCCTCTCGTATGATCCCTTTGGTAGGTGCATGCATGAGCCCAAGCTAAATGTATTCCTTAAGGGGACCCCTCGCCGGAAAGCCTAGAGGAGTGGCTGGTTGAATAGTCAATTGATTGGTGATTGCTTGGTTTGTTTGTTTGGTCAGTTGATTGGCTGGTTGATTAACTGATTGTTTGGATATTTGATTAGTCAATTGCTTGCTTGGTTATTCAGTCATTTGATTGGTTGGATGGCAGAAGGACTGAATCTAGTAGAAGTACTGACTCCGGTACTTAAAGCGGAAGTCAACGCAAACATTTTTTTTTCAAGAATATGTTTTATGCAAGCCCACTAGTTGAAACAGGGCATTCTGATAAATATTGCATTTGTGGAATAAGTGTTACTCTACTCGTTTTTAGCCATCTCTGGGGGCGGCCATTTTGTCTTCTGTCGACTGAAAATGACATCACAACTACTCACAACGACCAATCACGGCTCAGATTCAGAGAACAGGTCAGCTGTGATTGGTCGTTGTAAGCAGTTGTGATGTCATTTTAAGTCGACAGAAGACAAAATGGCCGCCCCCTTAGCTGGCTAAAAAGGGGTGGATTTTGCTGCTTAACTCATATTCCACAAACGCAAAATTAATCAGAATGCTGTGTTTCAACTAGTGGGCCTGCTGGGAACATATTCTTGAAAAAAATATGCCTGGGTTGACTTGCGCTTTAAGTCCAAGTAAAAAAGTAGAGACTTTAAAATGTACTGCAGTACTAAAGTAAAAGTTAAAAAACGTTTTCTGCGTGCATAAGTAGTCAAATTGAGAAGAGGAAGGGGGGGACAAAAGAGCTAGTTAGTTCTCAGGTGTTGGTGTGAAAACCTAACTCTTTATCTTCCAAGGGATAAAAAGTTGGGCTTCCACACCAATCCCCAGACTTGTCCTATCCTAACTAGCCTCAATTGATGAAGTCTGCTCGAATGAGAGGCGAAACATTTTCCAAATAACCCTATCTGATATTCATGAGAATATGAAATGAGTATGAGAACAGGCAAGAGGTAGTCGGTATTAGTTGAACTTACGTCAAAACGACTTGCTCCCATAGCGTCTCCAGCGTTGTGAACTGACTAACAAGTTAAGCTAAAGCTAATGCTAACAACAGAAAAGTACGACGAACAATTTCGAAGATGGTGCTTTTTAGGCTGGAACAATGCATTCGCCACAGATTATTCTTGTAGCCGATAACATAAAATAATTATCCTAAATAAGGCGGAGAATGGGCCATGGGGAATATTTTGCTTCTCCAAATCCTTTGCATCATCTTTAATGCCCCCTGGTTCACGTTCGGCCTTATGAGTCTTCTACATCTCAATCAATCACGCAGTCAATCAATCAATTGGGCAGCCGCGGCTCAGGAAGCAGAGCAGGTCGCTCAGTAACAGGGTCGGCTGTTTAAATGCAATACACTTGAGCCACCTTGCCACTCACGCTGGTGTGCGGCCAGGTGTGAATGTTTGGCGGTGGTCGGTGGTGCTCCTGCTTAGATCTTTTTTCCATTCTGTTGTCATTCGCCAAAAAATAACCACCCTATTTTGACAAATTCAGGAGTAGAACGTACAGACATCTGTTTAAAAATGTAGAGCGTACCAGTAAAAAGTCATCAAAAAATAAATATTCAAGTAAAGTGCAGATACCTGAAAAAATGTACTAAAATACAGTAACACAATATTTGTGCTTTGTTACTTCCCATCACTGACCACCGTTAGAATTGCATTTGTTTTCTTGGCTTCCGGTCACAGCTGATTTGGATCTGTTATTGATCATGCTGCGCCTTGACCCACAGCACAGAGGACCGTTCCGAGTGAGGATCTACGAGAAGGAGAACTTTGGAGGCCAGATGCACGAGCTGACCGACGACTGCGACAACGTGGACCGTCTGCGCATGTCCGACTGTCAGTCCTGCAACGTGATGGAGGGCCACTGGCTCATGTTTGAGCAGCCCAACTTCCGAGGGAGGATGCTGTACCTGAAGCCCGGCGAGCACCGCAACCTCCGCGAGCTGGGAGCCAGTAACGTTATCCGACTGAGCTCCATCCGGCGCATCACAGACACCTGTTAGCTTCCTCTCTCATTTGTTGAATAAAGCAAGCTGAAATTTGAATCTCTGAAATCAGGTTCTCATTTTAGCCTAATGCTAGACACATTTCTTGGACAGGTAGCCTAGTAGTTAGCTAGCATAGCATCAGAGTGTGAATATGGGTCATCATTTGAGGTGGATCAAATGACGTATTTTGTATTAACCAAAAATACATCGAGGAACTTTTTTAAAGAATTTTTTCTCATATATATATATATATATATATATATTTAAAAAAACACGCTCTCCCAGTGCTCGCTTGAGTTGTTTTTTTCCTCTTGCATTCCAAAAATGTTAGCTTCATTGAGGGTAGAAATTGTGTCCGTATATATTTTTATTCCTCAAGGTCACTTCTTTCTCAGGGCATTGATTCAATTGCTACTAGACTGCTCTGTTTCGAAGATGGTTTGCCTTTCTTCCGAGAAGGCTTCATCAGCTCATACAACAAGGCTTGGTCAGGACAAGGCTGGGCTAACCAAGCGCAGAGCAGTCCAGTTGTGATTGGCTCGATTCCCCGAGAAATGTCCTTAGGTGTGCAAATGAGTGTCAGGGATTGTTTGTCTAAATGTTCCCTGACATTAACTGGCAACCAATCAATTGCTTGCCAGTCCACTGTTTGTCCATCCGTCCTAACATTGGCCAGTGACCCGTCCATTGTTTGTCTTTAGGAGTCCTGACATTGACTGGTCACCAATTTAATTTTTGTCTATGTCTGCCCTGATATTGACTGGTGACCAGTCCATTGTTTGTCAATATCAGCCCTGACATTGACTGACGAGGAGCAACCAGTCCACCGTTTGTCCGTAAGTGCCCTCTGACTGTTTTATTTTCATTTTTGCTTATGAGGTTTTAGTGGTTCGTTCCAATATTCTATGTTGTTTCTCTAAAAGGATACAATGCGAATTTCTATGGACGGTAAAATTATTTTGTCAAGCATACACCGTTTGTCCGCAACTGCCCTCTGACTGTTTTATTTTCATTTTTGCTTATGAGGTTTTAGTGTTTCGTTCCAATATTCCATGGCCTTTCTCTAAAAGGACACAATGCAAATTTCTATGGACGGTAAAATTATTTTGTCAAGCATCCAATTAATTTGCTTTCATTTCAACACTCTGGGGTACAGGTTGTACAGTAATAGGTGTTTGGACGTATTACCCGGTGCGTTCAGTACACTCCACTTTGGCTGGTCCAAAACAACTCTCAGCATTCACAAGCGATGTTTGAGGCAAGTTCGCAACTTCCAGGTTGTTTTTGTTCCGCCCCATTGACAGCCATTTATCGTGTGAATACACAGAAAACAAAAGATTTTTTTTTTTTGCCACCCGCCCTGTCCCCCATCTAGAGGCACCGCTGCCCCCACTGTTCCAGCACTCGTTTGATAGCAGCTCATCATCGCATAGGAACAAAAGCCCATCAAACGACACAGGGCCATTTTGCTGATATGTGAATCCGCCTCATCTGGGTATCAAAGGCTCGCCTCACTCTGCACATTTTGTTTATCGATAAATACTTTGACGGGAGCTTCAGCAAGGACCGAACATCGCTGAGCATCAACATGGGGAAGGTGAGATCAAACCGTCAGGAACACTTGTTTGGGCAAGCCATTTGAGCATTTACTTAATATTCTGCTAGTGTGCTGATTTGTCCATGTACTAGCTTCTTCACTAGTAAGACAATTCAGCGCATTTGGGGGAGACCAAGTAAATGCTCCAAAAGCATGCCATAGACTTGTTCGTCGCCGTACCCCGCAAGACTCACAGTGTCACTTGTCTCTCTTTGCCAAAGATCACCTTCTACGAGGAGAAGAAATTCCAAGGCCGTTGCTACAACTGCAGCAGCGACTGCGCAGACCTGCACTCCTACTTCACCCGCTGCAGCTCCATCCGGGTGGAGAGCGGCGTGTGGGTGATCTACGAGAGGCCCAACTACAAAGGCTTCCAGTATATCCTGTGCCCGGGCGAATATGCCGACAACCAGCAGTGGATGGCCTTCAGCGACAGCGTCAAATCCTGCCGCGCCATCAAGAACGTAAGAGTCATTGTCGACTTATTTGAATTCTTCTGCTCCGATATTCGGCCAAATTTGAAATGTCTTGATGTAGTTTAATAGGCCTTGAGGTGCTGGTGCTAAAAATAGACTCCACTGATACAAGTTCACTGAACAAAGATGACTTTACTTCCAGCCGGCAAATAACAGTTCAACGCTTTGCTGTGCTTGAGGAAGGGTTGGTCGACAACTGCTAAAGAGTTTAACTCGTTACCTTTAAAGGAAGGTCTTCGTCCTTGGAAATAGTCCTAATTTTACTGTATGTAGTGTTTTAATTTATTGATCAACACTTGTGTATTATGGCCTTTTTATTGTTCATTATTTTTATTATTATTCATTGTTTATTGTTTGTAAAGTGCTTTGTTACAGCTCCCCAGCTGTTATGAAATGCGCTATATAAATAAAATTGTATTGTATTTTTCCAGGGCTCCCCTGACAGAGTTGCCTCAACATCTACTTACCAGGACCGAGAAACCTTTTATATTAATGTATTTTTCCGATGATATGAGTAGCACTCCATTACAGCTGAATGTATTGAAATAATCTGAAAAACAGATCAGAAGACTTACCTTTGGCCTATGGTCACAACTATTATGCAACTTTTTTTTAACTCTTCCTCAAGACGGCTAAAAGGTTTTAGTAACACAATGAGAGAGGGAATTATCGCCATTCTTTCCTGTGCTTTCAGGTTTACGGCAACGCGTGGAAGCTGAGGCTGTACGAGAGGCCAAACTTCGGCGGCCAGATGGTGGAATGCACCGACGACTGCCCCTCGCTGTACGACTCCTACAAGGTGCGCGAGGCCTACTCCTGCGTGGTGAGCGACGGCGCCTGGGTGTTGTACGACCTCCCTAACTACAGGGGGCACCAGTACCTCCTGGAGCAGGGCGAGTATCGGCAGCACGCCGACTGGGCTGCCTCCTCTCCCGGCATTGGCTCCTTCCGCAGGATCACAGAGTTTTAGTCTCCTCTCCCAATGAGTCTCCTCTCCCAATGCATCAATAAATGATTAACTGACTCAAACTCTTTGCTTTTGTCGGTCTCGTGCTGACATGCACGACATGGTCACATTACAATTACATTAGGCTCTGCTGACAGGCACTCTTATACTGTGGTTGTGTGATAAACATATTTTCATCTGGCTCACATATTCACTGTAAACTTAATATTTTTGTGATAAACATATTTTCATCTGGCTCACATATTCACTGTAAACTTAATATTTTTTTCCCTCTATGATTTATGCGAATGCTTATTTTGGGAGTTGAAAAAAACATGGACACACACACACACATACATCAATAGAACTACAGTACTGTATGTCATTCCTGCCAACCCATTAGTTACAGGGTTTGTGAAAATTAATTTCGATTTTTGGTACCTACAGTATGTACCTAGAAACCAGAGCTGGCAAAAGTACTCACACTGTAGTTAAACAGTACAGATACTTGTGAAAAATGACACTCTGGTAAAAATAGAAGTACTGTTTATTTAATGGATGCAATTAAGTAACAGTACAAAAGTACAGAGTAAAATCATTTGATTAGATGGGATTTTTTAAAAATCGGTTTTGATAATTTGGCACAATGAAAAAAGTGCTTATTCACACACAAAATAGTTTCCTCTTTTATTGGCTCACATAGTGCTTATATATTGTTTGTGTTTTCTTACATCATGTTATAGGCCGCCGAAGTTGAAAAAAGTGTTGATCTTATTTTGAGAACAAGAGAAAAAAAAGTACATATATATGTTGTCAAATGTATCGACTAAAAGTAAAACGTCTTTTGAGAAAGAAATGATCAACTACAAATACCTGAAAAATCTACTAAAGTACAGTAAAAAAAATATGGACTTCATTACTTCCCATCGCTGCATCATACAATACAATAGAGATGTTGCACTTCGGAATAAAGGAGGTACAGTACATTCAATATGTATTTTAGTGAAATATGTCTGTTAAATAAAAGACAGTAATTTCATGAAACGATTCATTGACGTAATGTATTGTTAATAAGAAGAGAACATTTGACGTAATTTGAATAAATTCCTCTTATGTAGTCCAATACATGTCTCGGTTAAAAATGTTGGATTTGTGTTTGAAATGCCCTCTAAATTGTTCAACACTGACATTAAGCCACTGTGGTTTGCTTTGATGCAAACTATCTAAAGATGATAAAGAATTGTAAAGCATGAATGAACCTCTCCTAAACAGTTTTAATTTCTAAACATTCTTCTTTTTTTTTCGTCCTTCTTTCTTGTTTTTTTCCAATGCGCTCAGCTGTATACACTTGCTTGAAGTTTGCATTGTCCAGGGGATCCAGGGGCCACGGCTATGTGAATATCTCAATCACATTTTTCCCGGTGGGTACATTTTTCCATGACTTATGGATTGAAAAACAGAAAAAGCTGCTTCGGTTTATTGACGTGGAAAATGTCAGTTTTGACACATTTGTGTTCACAGCAAACTTTGAGATCCTATGCAGTCGGAATACGTGTAATATTATACACAGTGAATGAATCAACACTGTCATAAACAACAAACGACACTGCTGTACTGTAAAAGGGTTGGCGCAGTTTTGTGCAAGAAATCAAATCGTTTTCCAGAGTCAGACAGCATTCATTCAAAATTTCTGTATCAACACATATAAAGGCCAAATGCAGCCTCAGCTAATGCGGCAAACTTAATGGGCAACTCATTTGAATGACAATCGTTCCACTGGCATTGCATTTCATCAGCGTTTGTATAAAAGTGGAGCCGCTGTAAGGCAGCGCAAATGAAGGCTTTTCGACTGCACTGATAGGAAGCACTAAGCAATCATGGAGCGTACAGGCAAGGTGAGTGCATACTTTACTGAGATTTCTCCTTGAAATCAACCTCTCCAAGATGATTTAGATTTAGATTCTTCATGTCCACTTTATTCACACAAAATCTAAAGCAGTGAAATAGTCCTCTTTCCTGGAATATTATACTTATGTATTTTGTACACAGTATAAGTAAGGGTCATTCCAGAATCGGAGGATAATTCAAGCCGTAACATTTTGGGTCAACAGATCAATAGCAAATTCTAATCAGAGATGGCCATGTGTCCATAAATGTATTTTTGAGAAGCTGAGTTCAAAAATATATTTATTATATTTTTCTAGCACATCAGGTTTTTGAGATGTTTTATACTTTTGTTTAAAAGTTTGACCTATAAGAGCTTGCAAAATACACATTTTTTACAATTTGTGTTCATTTATAGCAGTGACGTGTCAGATTAAAATGATACCTTTTGCTAAACCTAACCCTTGACTCATAAATATTATTAAATATATTACTGTGATTATGATGATGATGATGATGATGATGATGAAAACCCTCATGTGCTAGAGAAAACAAGCCTAGATTCTGAAACAGCGCAAAAAATGATCTAGTAAAGTTTATTCGAATCTCTGATTAAAAAAAAAAAGATTTGTTTTATCAATGTGAATGTTCTGGTCATATTTCAAGAACAACACTTAATCATAGAATTTGATGCCTCCAGCTCTACCATCAACGATACACTTTTTATGAGCTATTGGATTTGTCGTATTAATTGTGCTGTTTGGTGCAACCCTGTTACATGGTCAGGCACCTCCTAAACATTTTTTCAAAAATACTGCTGAATAAATCCTTTACAATTAATTAATGTTATGTTATATTTGAATTAATTGCAGTGCTACTCTAGTTCCAGCAACAGGTTTGCAAATCGACGCTAATGTTGGAATTTTTGCTCAAGGTACACACTAGCTGGATTAACTGCTTTGCTTACTGGTCAAGAACAAAATGAGCTATAATAAAAAAAGAAAAAAACGTTAATATTAGTGAATCTTTTTAAAATAATATGAGTAACATGGTCAGAGCAATTATCTTGATGATGTAATTTCTGATCGGTCATGTTGCTCACTTTTTTTTTCTCTTCCACTCGAGGGCTAAAAATGTTTTCGTAACAGGTTTGTGTCTACGTTGAAAGACACAACTTGAAAGTGACGATTTGTGTCTGTGATAAAACAACAAAATCTGATTTGATTTAGTTACAGAAAAGACGTTTTAGGGGATGATCAAGAGCTTTTTGGTGTGCCTCTCGCCCAAAATCAGATGGGATAGTTTTCCAACACGCCCGCTACCCTACTTGGGAAAAGCGGTACATAGGATGGATGGAGTTTATATTTCGTCCCGAGACATCTTAACATAGCATAATACATCGCACATTGCTATATTTCTCATGATCTTAGTCATAACGCGTACATATCTGTAGAAATAGACTATCATGTTGACAAGTTTGTAGGCTTATATCATCTCATGCTTTACAATTTACTGTTTGTGCACTTCCGGATAAAATCTGCATTTTGTTGCATTGACTTTAAACAAACAAAATCTCTAATCCATTCAAATTGTTTTTTTGTTTTTTTTAATCTTTGAGCGCAATGCTATTTTCTCCTTGCAGATATTCTTCTACGAGGACAAAAACTACCAGGGCCGCTATTTTGAATGCAGCAGCGACTGTCCTGAGCTCAGCTCCCACGTGAGCCGCTGCAATTCCATTCGGGTGGAAGGCGGCACCTGGGTGCTCTACGAGAGAGCCCAGTACATGGGCTACCAGTATGTGCTGGTGCAGGGCGAGTACCCAAACTACCAAAGCTGGAATGGCTTCAACGACACCATCCGCTCCTGCCGCCTGATCAGACACGTAAGTCCTGAAAAACGAGGGTCTGTAGATTGACGGTCACCAGTGTCATGGTAATCCGCAAAGGATGATTGGAACCAACTGGACTCTTGTTGGTTGTTGACGTTGTATCCCCTTTAATGTAAAAGGATTCTTCTGTTTTAAATCTTAAGTGTGGAGTTCTTCTATTTATGTCTCTGGTGGGTGTTGATTTTGGTAAACAGCTGAGGTCGGGCTGACAGGGCAGGTCCATCCAACACTTTCATCAATGCTCTAAATGAAAACAGGCTAAATGTTTCTTCAAAGATTTAAAAAAAAAATAAAGCCCTAAGTCTTTTGGAGTTAATTTGTCTAAGATTGACAAAAGACACAGGTTAGAGACCAAGAAGGGTCAATTACAATTTCTACTGGAAATATAGCATGAATTAATTTTGTGTCCCTCCCTGGGCAAACACAGCCTACCCTATTCTCACATTGTTCTGCAAGGGCTGATGTCATAATAATGACCCATGTCTGGATTTGTTGTGTACTATTGTAATAATTAGCCTCGCTGTGTGAGATTTTGTGAGAATTTAACTGCCTGGTTACTAATCCTTCGCCTGTGTTTTGGCTGTGGGAGCGTTTTGTACTTTCTTGTCTTCTCTCCCACATGTGCAGATAAGGTTTTAACTTAAAGTCCTGTATCAGTGTCTGTGATTTTTGTGCTTTACATGGGTTAATACCCGCGTAAAGTTGTAATTCAGTCTGACAGTTTCCCACGTACTTGGTCCTTATCTGGATCTGCAACGTGATCTAATCTGATCTAGGCCCTCAGGCCTTAGGTTATTGTTGACCTTAACCTGCTGATAATACATGAATCCCAGCTCCTTGAGCATACGCTATTTAAAAAAAAAAAAAAGGTACGCCAGGAAAGCAATAATAATTTTGAGTACAAGTACAAATGTAAGTTCAAATAGTTCCATATAAGTCAAAAGATTCAAAAGACACAACAATGTGTGCCCTTGAGGTGGACATATGAGGGTTGTTGCTGTTTCCAGTTGGTGAATGACATATTTCATGGAGTGAGTGCTTTTGATTGATCAATTGAATTGTTGGTTGATGGATTACGGATAATAACAAAACTTGTAACAATATGACTTTCATCCTTTAAGATCATAATAGTACAATTTTATCTTGGGAAAAATACTTATTTATTCTCGTAAGATTGAAACTTTGTTTCTCCACAAATACGAATGTGCTATTGTGACATTAGGCCTTTTTTACCTTCTAAAATAGGAACTATTTCATTCATTTGAACTCCTTGAATTGCTTTTTAATTAAGGGTACACATGGTAGTTATTTTAATTGGGTCTTGTGATGAGTCCCCCACCTAAAAAGCTCGACAAGCCGGATATAAAGGCACACTGGAATTTCTGCTGTGGCCAGAACAGAATAGTCATGGTGACGTTCCATTTGTCATCCTAACGTCCTCTCTTTGTGCTCCAGCCTCCAAGTAGACACAGGATTCGCATCTATGAACGTGCAGATTTTGACGGCCAAATGATGGAGTTCAGCGAGGACCAGCCAAACCTGCAGGACCGCTGGCGCTATCGGGACGTTCACTCTGCACACGTCCAAGATGGCATCTGGGTCTTCTACGAGCAGCCCAACTACAGAGGGCGCCAGTACCTGCTGGAGAAGGGCGAATACAGGCGGCATGCCGAGTGGGGGGCCCTCCACCCCACTGTTGGCTCCATGAGACGTGTTGTGGACTATTAAACCACGACGCCGACGCAAAGCGCGGCCCATTTTTCTCCCTGTATTCCTTTCCCAAACATCCACGGCAATAAATGCACAAGATCATCTGTGGTGTTTTTATTTAGTGGAAAAAAAAAATTCAAAAAGGTAGAAAAGTGTTGAGAAGTTGAGAAGGCTCTCTGATGTGAATTGAGGTAACTAGGTAGGTAGGTAAGTCGACAGATAGCCAGACAGACAGTCAGCTATAGATATATATAGATTCCTCGATAAATACTAGAGCTGCAAGTAATGATTATTTTAGTAATAGATTAATCAGTTAATTATTTTGTTGATTAATTGATTAATTGGATAAAAAAATGTTTAAATTTCCAATCCAACATTCAAAAACAGGAGATTACTTAAAATTGCCTGCAAAAAGATGTAAGAAAAACTATCAAGATGTTCTTTGTTGGTACTTATGGTACGTACAGTATCATAACATTTTCCCAATGAGTGTGAAGTACGATACTATCCACCTAACACCCCATGAGCCTTTACGTGACTTCTGTGTGCGACTGGTTGTTGTGTTGCACTTTGTTATTTTTGCTGAGCGATGGTGTTATATCGAAGTGTTTGTGAATGCACGCGACTGACCGTGATCGCGGAAGCAGTCGGGAGAGCGGACGTTATGCTACTCTTTGCCTCAGGCTGTTGTTGCTCTGTTTTGGTATTAGCTGCGACCCACAGTGCGGTGTTTGTGATAATGTGACGTGATTTCTAAAAAGTCCTTTTGGACGACGTCATTTAAGGGGCATGGTAGCCACACGGCCAGAGCCGGGTTTTAGTGAACAAGGTGTCTTATTTCCGGGTTACAAAAATAGACACCAAAATAACTCATATTTAATAAGAAATAAGACTGTTATTGTGTTAAAGGTAAGTTTTAATCATATACATACTTATAGTTGACTGTGGAAAGCTTAAAAATAGAATGATATGTGGCCCCTTTAAGTTAATTAAATTTGCAATCAATCTTTAAGAAATGTTTTTTGTTCAACATTTATTTAGGTACAATTATTATAGATTTTTGTAAGTGCAATACATTTGAACCACACATTCGAATCACGTTTTTACATACATTTTATGTGTAATATATTTTAAGTACAATTTTTAGTTTCTTATGTTCGGGCGCAGTGTTAATGCTCAATAATGTTATAGTGACATAAAGTCACCTTTTTAGGAATAAAACGTTCTCCTTTTTGTTGATCCACACTCCACACCACCAGGTGTCAGTGATGCACCAAATCTTATTTGCCAAGCGCCGAGAATCACCAAGCGAGGAAGAAGATGCGCGCTTAGATGAAAACATGTCGGCAGAGGTTTTCCGCTTAGTTGAATGGTAAGTGGTGACGGCTTGTCTTGTTGTCATCGCAATATGGCGATTCCCCGGAAAAGAATACGACCCAGTCATGCCGACCGAAGTTCACCCGCCAGCTTCCCCACGGGCTGCCAGCCGAGTGAAGCCAACGAGACAGGCTGTGCTTTTGTGGAGGGTGCAGTACTTCGCATCACCATGAAAAACTTCCTGTAAGTTACTCGTCGGAAACAGTACACTTTTAGTCAAGTCAATATGGCTTGTATGTCACAACTGCCACAACGCAGCAACAAACACCTCGACTCGTGTCGTTATTGCCGAGTTAGCGTTCTGTCAGCTGGTTGAGTGATTCCCACTTCCAAGCCAGTGTCCCGTCAGATTATTTATTTATTTAAAATAATGCTAGTTTCTTTATTTATAACAATCAATGGAATCGGGTACAGTGCAAAATATCCTTCATAAAAATTGTCAGTCTTGCATGCAACGTACCTGGACATGATATTTTCGTAAAATTAACAGAAAACTCACTCTGTCGAATTTTACTTGAGTAAAAATTTTAAAGTACCTGACATGTATCTGACATTTGCTGTACTTGAATATCAGAAGTAATATTCGGATATGTGCAGTGGTGCCTTGATGATGATGGTGATGATCTGTGGGGGTCGTAATTTGAATGGCATCCGGCTCCCCCCATCTCTACAGTACACGCACAGATGAAAAAATACACGCGGGTGGAATATTGAATGATATGCAAAAAAGAATACAAAACCGGCAAAGAATAATTACAGTTAAGGAAACAGAGAATTTAAAAGATAAATCTTGCATTGCACAAATGAAAGATTTTTTTTTTTTTTTTTACGAAAACGCATTGCAATCATTTGGCTTTGTTTCCAAGCGTGCCTGCTTTCTTTTAAGGACTCGATTCTTAAATTATTTCGAAAGTTTTACCTTCTGGCCTTCTTTGATACAAAATGTCTTATGATGTCTTTGTATAATCTGCTTCTCAACTGTTTGTTTGATGCCGAGGCCAGTTAATCTCGCCTGGGACATCGTTTTTAGTGACTTTATATTAATTTGCGCTATGAAAATGCATCTCTTGGGACACAGTCCACAGGTGTCAAACTCAAGGGGGCGGGTCCAGCTGGGCACATAATTTTACATGGCCCGCCAAGGCAAACCATATGCGCCAACTTAATGTTTCTTGATAATATACCAAAAATTTCAAATTGTCTTCACTTTTAATAACATTGAGTTATTACAGGTATTTTTTTGTTACCAACCCCCCTTTTAAAGTAAATTGAAAAGTACTAGAACAAACTTTTTTTTTTACTGGCTTCTGATTTCAAAAGTTAGAAATGATCCATCATTGCATTATGTATATATGATAATATAAAGCGATGCATTTATACGGGTTCACAGTCGTAATGGTCCTCCGAGGGAGACCATAACTATGTGGCCGGTGACAGAAATGAGTTTGACACTCCTGTTTTATACAGAGGGCGACTCCACAAGGGGGCGCACATTTCCAGATGCCATGTCACGCAATAGAAGATCCATTTCAAACAGAAGAATGGAAAGACATTTCATCTAACATTTATTTTTCCAAATGTTGGGGTGCAGAGGAAAAACCCCTGCAAGCACAGGGAGCATACGAACCCCAACCCTACTCCTAACCCCATAAGAGAATCTCAGAGCTGGAACTTAGAACTGTGAGGCTGATCTCTCGCCCATGGCACTGCCATCAATTTGATAATGCATACTCACAAAAAACAATTAAAACCTGATGTAAAAAGTACAATCGGTGAGAATGTAAATGTAAAGCAATATGTTATGAAAATGACAGAATACTGAAATGTATCATGTATGCTCCTGCTGGTATGTTATTCTCTTTTTCAGTTTATTGTACTTACTTATTTAAATTTAATTTTGCACGCTGCTGTGTATTTTTCTTGCTCTTACAGGACGTACGACTACACAGTGGTTCGTCCTGGACCAAATCTGAACATGGTTATTGGAGCCAATGGAACCGGCAAGTCCAGCATTGTGTGTGCCATCTGTCTAAGCCTGGCAGGCAAGACCACTGTCCTGGAAAGAGACGACAAGGTCAAAAGTCACAGGCGGATAGTTGAACCGATTGAAAGGAACAAATGATTACAAAATGCTTGTTGAGTTCTTTTTTTTTTCAGACTGTTGTGGACGTCATCACAATATCAATGACGACTTTGTCTTGTAGGTCGGGGGCTACGTGAAAAAAGGATGTGCCCAAGGATCTGTTGAAATTGAACTGTAAGTTGTCTGTGACGTGGTGGAATTTCAGACATAGTTCTTATTAAGTTACTGGCTGCTTAACTGAATTGTGTGTTGCTTGTATTAGTAGCACAGACATGTTTTAAGGGGAAATGGATACTGTGTTGTAGAGCTGATGATGTTGCATTTTATACATAGCTCTGATGTAAAATTCCTTCTGCAAACCTGATGATGGAGGTTTACTTCCCCGTCCGACCATTTTAAAGTCAATGCTTTGCTCCCTTATCCGATATAAAAAAAAAAACAATCCAATGCGATTATAAAAGCGTCAGTGATTCAGTTAGCACACAATTGTGAATTGAGTATCTAGTAGTTCCGCCTTCCTGTGCAGCCTGAATGCATTGCGAGATGAAATATGTCAACACCTCTGATTGTTTGATGTCAGTGAGTGTGTCTGCATGTAATGCTATTTAGTTAGTTATATAAAGTTTTATACACAAATTAGTTAATGTTTGATTTGGGAAAAAAAGGTAGAAAGGTAGGCCTGTTAAGATTAATATCATTAATATGCATTATGGTTAGATTTGATATTTTCAAGGCCATCAGTGTGTTCAAATGATATGCCATTTCTTCAAATTCCACAGTTGTTTTAGTTGCTGTTTGCGTTTTATCAGCTTCATTTAAAAATAACAACAGTAATAACTACAATAATAAAATGTCCCAACGCGAGACTCTCTATTTACAAATCCAAATTCTTTTCAGTTTCAAGAATGGTGGCAATATAATAATTAATCGAGAGATCCATGTGGAAAACAACAAGTCCGTGTGGAGGCTGAACGGAGGAATTTGTAACCAGAAAACGGTTGAGGAGGAAGTCAAGGCTCTGCAAATCCAGGTCAACAACCTTTGCCAGTTCCTGCCTCAGGTATGTTTCAGTCTGGAGTCTCTGGACTCAAATAATCATAAAACGGCAGAACATTTGTGCCAGTCTTTTTGGGCTCCCCTTGAATGCCTTTGATTTCTCTGCGCCAGGAAAAAGTGGGGCAATTTGCCAAAATGTCCAAAATCGAATTGCTGGAGGCAACCGAGAAGTCAGTGGGTCCCCCGCAGCTGTACGAGTATCACTGCGAGCTCAAAAGCTTTCGCACCAAAGATAGAGAAATGGAGGTAAACGCCTACAACGGAGCCTTAGTTTTGTTCAGTATGACAGCCTCACTAAGCCATTGAAGATAAGAACAAATACTCAAGATGGACTACTTGAACGTTTTTTTTTTTTTGTTCTGTAACAGAAAGGATCATATTTTTCTCTTATTGTTTTTTTTTCAGAATGCTATAAAGGAGAGAACCAGCTACCTAGAGAAAACCAAGCAGAGATTTGAGAGAAACAAACTTGACGAGAACCGCTATTATGAGAAGCAGAGGCATCTGGATGTGATTGAGTTGCTTGAGAAGAAGACACCCTGGGTGGTGAGTAAGCTTGCAAAGATGTGGAAAATTTACAGTCAGAATCCATGGGATCTTAAGTTGGGGAATATTTCAAAATATTTTAAATAAGATTTATGGAAATGAACTGTGAATTGAGGTTTATTTAATGGAAAGTGATCATATTCAGGTATAAATAGAAACATTTTTCATTGGCAGCAAACATCAGTGCAAAATGATACAATTAAAAGCATGTTATCATCAAATTAATGAATAAGTATAACTTTGAATGAATGAATGAATGATTTATTTGAACATGCAACATAAACAATAATTACAATAACAATGAAAATAAAAGAAATAATAATAGAAATACCAACAACAATCAAAACTTGCCAAAGCGCACACCTAACAAAAAGTCTTCCATGCTCAAAAGGGAGTGGGAAGAAGTCTCGACTTATTCAATCCCAGCCCTTCTCCATTTTTTGTTAATTTATACCTCTATTCATCATCTATGGCAAAATGATAATGAAGATAATAATAGTTATAATGATAATAATAGTAATGAACCACATATAAAGTAATACTTTTCAGGTACATCATTAAAAAAAAAAATCACATAGACAAGGTCCAAAACCCATCAGTCAATAACAGCAAAACACATCTAAATACAAATCAACAATTCTCTTATACACCTAGTGAGTCCCTCCCACTCCCGTTACCTTTATATTCCATGAATATATAACATTTATATTTTATTTTAAATTGAAATAACTTTGAAATATTTTATTAAGCAATAGATTCTTTCATTGAAGAACAATAACATGAATGTTGAGTTCATTAAATTAATAAATAAATAATAAATTGGAAAACTGGAAAACCGTTAGTTCTAATGGAAAAATTACAGCTTGGAAAATTTCGAGATTTTTGCAACTCTCGTGGCACTGGTGAGTGGCGGACATAAACCCTGGCGCATGTTCATTCAAAAATTCAACCCTCTGCTTGCAGGAGTACGAAACCACCCGCAAAGAGCTTGAGGGTGTGAAGAAGGAACGAGACGAGGCTAAAAGGCAGCTCTCCGTCCTCAAGCAGTCCCAAGTGCCCATGTTGACCAAGCTCCGGGACATTGAGGAGCAGCTGAAGCCTAGTGACGCGCAAATGAAGGCAAAGGTGACCCATTTTGGATCCTACATAAAGCAGAATTATCCATATCTAGCTTTATCTGCAGCTATTTTTTGTTATACTCTTGTCAGCGTGTAACTTAACTTTCAGAGTGCTGCCATCAGAGAAGCGTCCTTGAAATGCAAACAAAAACAAGATCAATTGGATGGAATTCACAAAGAGGTGAGTGACAAATTGCAGACCTCTGCCGAGGTGGTGGCTTGCGTATCAACACAAAGCATTCCTGGCCAAGAACAGTATGAGGAAAAG
The DNA here is from genome assembly GCF_054856515.1 of Filicampus tigris. Classification (NCBI taxonomy): domain Eukaryota; kingdom Metazoa; phylum Chordata; class Actinopteri; order Syngnathiformes; family Syngnathidae; genus Filicampus; species Filicampus tigris. The sequence goes on from NC_141217.1 coordinate 33,221,178, forward strand.
GAAAGGAAGAGAAAAAAAATGTAGCAAAATAATCTATACACCAATAGGTACACACAGACAGACAAGCAAAAAATGATTTCAATCCCAGCGCCTGCGGCAAAGCAGTCCTTACTTCATTTAAACATGACTCGTGCGACTACTCAGCTTTAAAATGGCCTCCGCAACTCATACGGCGACAAACCGGAAGGTGCAACGACATACAAAAAGGCTAAGATGTTGAAAAGTGAAAAATATGTCACAGCTCAGCTTCACAAAACAGGTGATCTGTGATTGGTTGTTACCTTAGCCCCGAGAAACCGTGATGTCATTTTCAGTCGACAGCAAGTGACAAAATGGCCACCCCCTGAGATGGCTACAAACACTTATTCCACAAAGGCAATATTTATCAGAATGTCATTGTTTAGACAGAACACATTCTTGTATTCTTGTATTCTTTTGGGGTTGACTTCCTCTTGTCTTCTTGGTCTCGTAATGTCAAAATGTCACCAATATTATGAAGACTGCTTAAATCGCCATTCGAATTGAAATAGAAATGTATTGGTTGATTCATGGCTCAAATACCTGTTTTGAATTAGGCTTTTTTACTTCTTGTTGGAGAACAGCAAGTTGTGCACAAAGTACTAAAACATCCAACTGTTGGACATATCTATTCAAAAGTTTAGAGAAGGTCAAATTAAGTTGAGCTATAAATGCTATACTGTAGTGCATTTCAGGTTCATCCAGAAATTTCACCCTGAAGCCCAGTAAAGGTTTTAGAAGTAGTTTAAAAACACATGATGTACTGATGTGTTAAATTGTTTAAAAAAAAAAATGACTACCCCTGTCCGCAGATTGAAAATATCAAACAGGCTTTTAAAATGAAGCAGACAGAAGAAGAAGATCAGAAGAAGCGCATCAGAAATGTCAAGTTGATGATCGAGGACTTGAAAGTCGGGCTTGCCGAAGTCGACAACCAACCCGACGTGACGCCGAGGATCAGTGAAGTCAATGCCGAGTTGAGGCACATCCTGCTAGAGAGGGGCAAAGTGGAAGAAGAGAAAACCAGCCTGCGCCGGGAGAAGGACAACTTGTCCGCGGAGTTGAGAGGCAAGTATCAAGGACACGTGATGTTGAGAGCAGCAGGTCATTTTATTTTGTGGTGATTGGCAGTGCTGGAGAAAAAGCTCAGCGACATGAACAACATGATGACGGTAAAAGAGGAGAAGCTGCGCGGACGCCACAGGGACACGCACACGGCTGTGCAGTGGCTCAGGCAGAACAGAAACCTCTTCAGTGGAAACGTCTACGAGCCCTTGATGCTTGTGGTGAGTCGACCCGGACTCGTCAAATAGTCGCCCAAGAAGTCGGCGAGTTGCCAACACGGAATGTGCTTTTGTGAACGAGCGGCTTTCTCTTCGCAGCCATGTTGTTGATGCCAGCGAGCGCGGACGGGATTCGCTTCAACATCATCTACTAATTGTCCCCCAGCACAAATGCTTATATATGCTTTGTAATTTGGATTCCTCAGATCAACATGAAAGATCATCGCTTTGCCAAGTACATGGAGAATCACATCTCCTTCAATGACCTTCGGGCCTTTGTCTTCCAGAAGAAAGACGACATGGCAAATTTCATGACAGAGGTGAGGACGCGTCAACAAATACAATACGAATCAAATTTGCCCCCCGGATAATGTATAATCTAAGTATGAATGTTTGTGATATTTCAGGTGCGTGACAACATGAACTTGAGAGTCAATGCTATTGTTGCTCCAACAGAGACGTGCTCAAGAGCTACTCCATCGCGCCATATTGAGTCCTTGAGGTAAGAGTACAAAAAATCATTACACATCAATTCAAGTTGGGACCTTTACACAATGACCTCTACATTGGAGAGACCAAGCAATGCTGAAGGCCTCTTTATCCACCTTTATCCTCCTTTAAAAGGGAAGTCAACGCAAACATTTTTTTTCCAAGACTATGTTCTATGCAAGCCCACTAGTTGAAACAGGGCATTCTGAATAACTATTACGTTTGTGGAATAAGTGTTAATGCACTCGTTTTCAGTCATCTCTAGGGGCGGCCATTTTGTCTTCTGTCGACTGAAAATGACATCACAACTGCTCACAACGACCAATCACGGCTCAGATTCAGAAAACAGGTCAGTCGTGATTGGTTGTTGTGAGCAGTTGTGATGTCATTTTCAGTCGACAGAAGACAAAATGGCCACCCCTAGAGATGGCTGAAAACGAGTGCATTTCGCTGCTTAACTCATATTCCACATACGTAAAATTAATCAGAATGCCGTGTTTCAACTAGTGGGCCTGCTGCGAACATATGTTCAAGTGTGATTGGTTAATAATCTGTAAGTAGACTGTTGCTGTCCCACCGCTAACATCAATGTTAGCTATTTCTTTAGCGGATCATCTTTTGCATTTTTGTAATTTCCCTTGTTTGCCATTGCAGGCGTTTTGGGTTCTTCACCTATTTGCGCGAGACCTTCGATGCCCCCGATGAGGTGATGAGCTACCTGTGTTATCAGTATAAAGTGCACGAGATCCCCATAGGCAATGAGCAGACCGAAGCCATGATAAAAACGGTATTAACGTAAAAAAAAAAAAAACTTTACAAGTCACGTTACCGTTGGATACAATCCAGGAATGAGGATGGAATTCTGCACGTATTTTGCAGGTGATAGAGGAGCCTTACATCAAGGTGCTGTACACAAATGACCAGAAGTATACAGTAAAGAAGTCCTTCTACTCCAACATTACTTCTACCAAAAACACCACAGTGTATCCGCCCAAGTACCTCAGCATCACCGTGGACGCTGAGCAGAAACGGCAGCTGGAGCAGCAGATAAAGGTGAGAGGCACCTGCGATATTTAAGTGCACTCAAGCTGACTCAAGGATTTGAAAATGAGCTGTGATTTCAACTGCCTTCAGAGGTTACTTGGTTTCATATCACGATGACCAAAATATGTGGAAAAATATCAAATTAGGAACTTGGGCCGGGCGATGTGGCTGAAAAATATATCACTATATACTGTAACGATTTCATGTCAGTCTGTTTTATTCATTCATTCATTCATTTATTTATTTATTTATTTATTTATTTATTTATTTTTATTAAATGGATCAAAGGTAAACTACAACATCACTATCCAGAGAAAATCTACCATTCAAAATATCTGGTAGAAAAACCTTTTTCAGGGAATATACACAGTTGTGTACATTCATTGTTTACATACGTTGTGCATTTATTTCAGTTGACCTACCGTCTTAGGGCTAATCGTTGTTGAAATAAGACTTATTTCATTGTTTCCCTTACCTCATTGTGGATTTACTGCGATTCTAAGGCTGAGCGTCTGAGCCGGCTTACACCGGAGCTAGCATGTCATTGACAGAGAACTGCATTACTTCCACACCATGTACTTACCCAGTGGTGTTTAGTCATGTTAATATGTACAATATAGTATTGCAGTGAGGCAACTGGTCATTTATTTCAAAAACGTTAAGCCACACTTGCGCACATTCATGCGTGCTTGCGTGCGCGCAGGTCTTTGCTGGTTCGGCAACTGCTTCGTCAGATTAGCGGGTGAGCACTTGGTGGACTAGGCCCACAATGCGTACGTATTTGCTCAAAATCTCCTCTTACGCGCTTTTAATTTTGGCACAAATTTAACGCCATACAACCCGCAGCAGGGGCTTGCCAATCCCATTTTTAGAAGTGCTGAAGTCCTCCTAAAGAGAATCCAACAGAGCTGGGCATTTTACTAAAAATGTGCAGTCCGTTTATTGCCTTCCGACTACAGCCGGGGTACCCTTCCGCCGTCCTTTTATCCGCCATTTTGTCCGGCTGGACCAAATCGTAATCGCCTATCGGTCGATCCGTCTATCATTTTAAATGCGCATCCATCATGCTTTTGTTGACCAACGCGGCACGCTATTAGGACCCATTAGCTGACCAAAAACATGCCTGATGTAAAATACACGAATCAAGCAGCAAACTTACCTGCATCAAACGAGACAATAATCATCAATGTCAGGTTATAGATGATTAAATACAGTCAAAAATCCACTCCTGCTCATGCTTAATCGGTCTTTTCCTTTAATTTCCCGTTTGTCGTTTCTCACCTACAAAATGGGCGTCCTTCATAGGCGAATAGGCGGACCGGTCTGTTGGCTAGGCGGAATGCTCTGCTCCGGAATCCAAGCGCCCCCAAAATATTAGAGATCTTTATATTGTTTTTTTTTCTGTATGTTACTTTTGACCTAGCTAGAAAATTGTAAAAAAAAACAACGACAACAAAATAAACAAACAGATGGTAATTGTTTGAAATGCAATATTTGATCAAAAATACAGTAAATCCCCCTTTTGCTTAAAAAACGTTTTGGCCTCGAAGGCGCTCGCATGCACCCTCTCTTTTGCTCTCTCGCTCTTAAAGGGACCGCGCACAGCAAATCAAAAATGTAATATACTGAAATCCTTTTGATCGCCACCCTTTCCGCAGATTTGCCAGTCAAGGGTACGAGACATTGATGAGCAGATGAACACGTTGCAAAGAGAAGCGACCGCACTAGATCGCCGTGACAACGAACTGTTGACGGAGAAGAAGGCCCTCTTGGAATTGAAGGGCAAAAAGAGACAACTGGAGCAGAAAATCAGCACCAAACAGGACAGGTATGATCAAAACTCACTGGTGGCTCTCTGAGCTTGAGCTTCTAAAGTTTGGACTACAAGCCGCGCCTTTCCTCATCCACTTTTAAGCCATTTATGGATTTAACCTTGTTTTCAGTTCATGAATTTGATCAACTTTTGAAATCAAATCTGCACATATTGAAGGATTACGATTTGTATTTACATCTGGTGTCCTCAAGTGTATCCTCTCATCTATGACGCCGCCTTCCAAGTTGAAGACGATTCACCTGGCCGTTGAAAAAGGCAAACGATATGTCAAATCCAAAGATTGTTACTTATTTTTTCTGGGCATATTTCATTGTGGCATGAACATTATTATTGCATCCGTGTTATTTTGTGCTGTTTCAATGTGGTTTGCTATGTTTGGCAGTTTTTTGTTTTTTTTCTGCCTTCCCCGAACATTGTTTAGCTCGGCACTGAGCTCTTGTCTCAAGCTGTGTATTTGTGACCATAAGTGTTCATTGAAAGTAGAGGTGTCAAAATGAATCGATTAACTGTCAATCTAATTAACTGACAACCATTTTGATCATCTATTAATGTTTAGAGCCATTGTTTAACATAAAATCGTCAAAATCATCTGATTTCGCCCTCACAAAAGTAAATATACTTTGATTCATCGAATCCTTTATGAAAGCTGTCTAAATATTTGTTGTGTTTGACCAAAATAATAAAACATTTGCAAACATCTGCTTTTACATTGGAAAATGGTACGGATCAAACCAGAATTTCTGGAAGTTTAATTATTGTTAATTTTTAATCAATTACAAGAAGATTCATTATTTGCAGTCTTATGTGAAAAACCTGTAATTGACAATCACGTAGTTAACATGAATCGTATAGCAAACTAGAAGCCCTTCGCATTAATCTGTATCCAAGAAGTAGCTCTTAATTCCAAAAACATTGGTGAGTACAACATCACTCCCTCTCATGGGGTATTTCTTAATTCTTATTTCATCATTAAACAATACCAAATAACAGCAACAACAATCGGTTATCAAATAATGACCAGGGGGGAAAAAAGATTTTTCAATTCATTTTAAGGCGAAATAATTTAATCTAACAACAGTTACTTTAACACAAACTGCAGTAACACACATGAATAGAATAAAACCTTTATTTAACGTCATCTTAAATTGAGTTTACTTGACATCATCAATCACTTAATGTAGTGGGGGCGGCTTATAAACCGGCATGCTCCAAAGACCGACTCATATGGTATTTACTTGGAGTCTGATGGACCACTTCCATGTGTTTTATAGGCTGAGGCAGCTGGAGCAAAGTGGAATTGACTTGAAGAAGATTGAGGCAGAGACAAAAGAGAAAATAATTGCTGTCAATTCCCGGAAGATATCCATAGTTACTGCATTGTTGACACAAATGAAGGTAAGGCTGAAAGAACCGGAATGCCCGTGCGGCAACTCTGATACGTCTTTTGAGGTTTATACATTTTGTGCGTGGAATTTCATGCCAACCCATTGTTTATGATTTATGACGCCGAATTTTGGAGCGAATCTACACATTAGTACCATAATCATACAATCATAGCGACAGCTATGGAGGCAACTGGCAATGTATTTTAACAACGTTATACACATCCAGCTCACATTAGTGCACGCATGCGTCTTTGCAGGAATGTAGAACTGAAGAGGCTTTCTCCAGAAGTTCAAATTCTCGGGGACGAATCCACTTGTCCGTCTCCCGCTCCATTCTTCCCGTACTTGTGAACAATACCCAAAGTTTTACTTGAACTTGGAGCACAATCTCATCCCCAACCCAAAGCGGGCACCGTGGTCGGGAGTCAGGCGCTGATTTTCAGCACACACGCCACCGCAAACTCCTCCAATAAGACGTAGAGGTCATGTTTTGACAAAGAGAACAGAACTTCTGCATCAACGTCTGCAAAGAGTTGAATCAAGGCAAAGGGAATCCAAAAGGCTTCTTCCGGTCAAAATTTGACGTGCCGTTCCACTATTTACATGTCACCGGTGTTAAATGAACACGCCTTTATGATTAAAGGTGAAATGTCTTCCACCAGCCAAAACGAGTCCAGTTGCCTTGATTCAACTTTTGCGGATTACCGCGACCTGGATGGCTGAGGCACTACAGACATGTTTAAATGAATATTGGCCCTAGGTGTGTTTAAGAGTCCTTTGGTGTTCCCTGTTATCGTGAGAACGTCATTGTGACTTCACTTGTCGCTGGTTGGTCCGTCCACCTCTAGCTGCGAGCCAAGTTGACCATGGAGAAGGTGTACCTGGCATTGGAGATGGTGGGGCTGGTGGCAGAGAAGGCCAAGCTGGAGACCACATGTAGAGAAGGCGCAAATGGACTCAAAAGCATGAATGTAAATATTGGAGCCACCACCAGTAGCTGCTCACCATCTTCGAGCTACGCGTGGCTGATATTACCATTGGATGTATGTGTTTGTTTGTGTAGCAAAAATGCAGCCAGCTGGAGGAGAGTACTGTCGCGCTGAAACAACAATGCAAAGAGATCTTGAAGAAAGCCAAATCCGTCTGCAAGATGCAGCCCGACGAGGCGTTACCGGAACACCTCCATTATGTCAGCCTCTCCCTGTCCACCAGATATCCTACTTATCGTGTGATCTTAGGCTAGGTTCACACCGTAGGTCTTAATGCTCAATTGGGATTTTTTTTTTGTGTCAACGTTCATATTACATTATAAATGCGAGCTGGGTCTTTGCCGTATGAACACATGCGTCGCCAAAGTAACGCGCATGTGCAGAAGAAGAGACGACGTCACTCCCGAGTCCCGACGTTGTGTTAGCGGAAGTAAATGTGATCCAGCGTGTCCCGGCATTTATACAGCCAAGCGATTAGGTAGCAGGTAGAAATAAATACAGTATTGGGGGAAAATCACGAGGCGGGGCTTTGATATCTCATTTCATGGAGAAATCACTAACGATGACGTCGCGTCGTAACCGTGCGTAAAAAAATGAATCGAGCTGAGCCGTGGTTGAATTGCTACGATCGCCATAAATTTACCACTTTATGCTTCATGTTTCAAGTGGGAATAAATTAAAGTAAAATATGAAGTCAATAGTGTTACTCAAAACAACTTTGCACATTCAAGTTTCCCTCTGCCTGCGCAAAGGGAATTTTGGGCTCCGGATGACGTCAATGTCGGATAGATGCGAACCGGCCGTTGGAACCGCGAACGCATTGGAAAAGATCGGATACGTATCCGATCTAGGACCACATACGAAAGCGACCCAGGTCGCATTTGAAAAAATCGGAATTGAGACGTTCAGACTGTCATAAAAAAATCAGACACAGGTCGCTTATGGGCAAAAAAATCAGATCTTGGTCGCATTTGCCTGCGGTGTGAACCTAGCCTTATTGGCATGTGAGTGCAGTTGCTACACGGCAATTGTTTTGTGAATGCAGGCTTTCAGTAAACTGCCCGATACACTGGACGAGTTGGACGCCATGTTGAATGAAGAACGATCCAGAGCCGAGTGCTTTCCCGGACTCAGTAAAAAGGTGAGGACGCGTCGCAGTCACGCCCGAGAAAGGGTGAATCCCTCCTAACTCAGTTTAGCTGCCAAATCAAGGGTGGAGAAATTCTTGAGTGGGAGTGGTGAGGTGATGCAAATGACACAAAATTTGTTGGATTTTGTAGTGGCAAAATTGGCAACGGCTCCCTTACTTATTATTTTGGGAAATAGTTAGCTACCAAAGGATTGAATTTGTTGCTTGAATTAAGGCACCAGGACCAAAGCCGGAAAATCGTTCATTACTGGTGCTAAATTATCTCAAATGACAGACAAGGTTTGTATGTCGGGGAGTGGCTAAATAATCTGGAAGGCATTTATTTTTAAGGAATATGTTCTCAAATGAGTTTGAAATCATATTAAAGTGTTTTGGGAACATTTGTGGTATTTTTATGGTATATTTCATTAATTTAGGCAGTTCCAAGCATTTTTAGGGGTGCATCACTTACTATTTGTGGCAGAGCTAAGTGTTATTGTACAAGACATGTAAAAATCAATTTGACATCATACGTCTGCTTTAAAATTAAGGAGAAGAGTGTTTCATCAGAGATTTTTATGAAAGAGTTTAACATCAATATTAAATTGAAACTCAGAATTTGTTGTGTATGACCTTGATTGTTGTTGTGTCCGAGGTTGTCGAGGAGTGCAGCAAGCGGGAGCAGGAAATCAGAGAGCTGGAACAAGAGCTGACCGAGAAGAACGACGCCTTAACTGCTTTCAGACAGAGGATGTCACAGGTACACCACTAGATACTATTGCAGGCGTCTTTTGGGTGAAATGTCAAGATGAAGCTAAAACGCACTCTGAACTTTAGGCACTTTAGATTGGTTAATAATTTGTAAAAAAAAAAAAAAAAAGAAAAAAAAGAACATTCCACGTGTGGATTGACCCATTGTATAGATTTGTGAAAAATGTGAAATTTACCAAATTGTCATTGTAGGTTTCGGCCCGACGCCGGCGATATAAAAGTCTCACCCATGTATAAGTTGCAAGACCAGCCAAACTATGAAAAAACGTGTGACATATTGTCCGAAAAATATGGTGTGTAAACATGTTTTTCTATGCATGTGTGTGTTTTGTACAGGCTAAGGAAAATTGGCTCAACCCTCTGAAACAGCTGGTGGAGCAAATTAATGACAAGTTCAGTGATTTCTTCCACGCCATAAAGTGTGCAGGAGAAGTGGATTTGCACTTTGACAATGAGGTAACACACCTGTTTTTCACCTTTTGATTTGCCCCCCTTTTAAGCATGCCTGTTTCTATCCTTTACTTCATGAATGGCTAGCTTTCTGTTTTGCATCGCAATTGTGGAGTCCGTGGCTTGAGCTGCTCGATGCGGTTTTGATCACACAAGGATTTGCCATTGTAAATATTGAGCAAGTTTAAAGGAGACATTTTTTTTCACAATCCAGTCACATGTCTATGTCGTGCTTTCGTCAAAATAGCCCAGGCATTAAGGATTATTTTTACAGTGAATATTTAGCCATACAAAAATTATCTTATTATAGGGGCTTATCTGTCTCATGCAGTGCGCACCAGCCCTCATCCCTCCCCACATACTCCTCGGCCAACCTGGCTTTCGTTAAATTGGCGGCCAATGGACTGGATGTTGTATGGCCGCCACATATTTTTTTCAAGAATATCTGCTATGCAAGCCCATTAGTTGAAACAAGGCATTCTGATAAATATTGCGTTTGTGGAATAAGAGTTAATCCACCCATGTTTAGCCATCTCTGGGGGCGGCCATTTTGTCACTTCTGTCGACTGAAAATGACATCACAGGTGCTCAGGGCTCAGGCAACTCACCGGTTTTCTGAAGCTCAGCCACGATTGGCCGTTATCTGAGCCCTGAGCATCTGTGATGTCATTTTCAGTCGACAGATGTGACAAAATGGCCGCCCCCTTAGCTGGCTAAAAAGGGGTGGATTTTGCTGCTTAACTCATATTCCACAAACGCAATATTAATCAGAATGCCGTGTTTCAACTAGTGGGGCTGCTTAGAACATATTCTTGAAAAAAAAGAGATATGTTTGGATTGACTTCCGCTTTAATCGTTTTTTTTTGCTAACTTTGATGGGAATGTGATGGTTAAATTCAGGCAGATTATTGATATGTGCACTTCCATTTTAGCCACCATTTAATATTCATAATGTGTTCACATTCATGCGCTGTAATAAGTCAACGTCTCTTTTCGTATTGGCTTGGTGCTGCCGGTCCGCCGCAGGAGGAATATGACAAGTATGGCATCAACATTCGGGTCAAGTTCCACGAAAGCAGTCAGCTGCATGAGCTGACGCAATTCCATCAGAGTGGAGGGGAGCGCAGCGTCTCCACCATGTTGTACCTCATGGCCCTGCAGGAGCTCAACCGCTGCCCCTTCAGAGTGGTTGATGAGATCAACCAGGTAACCTACACGCACACTGACACCATTCAAATGTTTGGGGTTCACCAGACTATCATTCCATGTTTTCGGTGAAACGACATAGACATACTATGTACGCCGCATCATAGCTACATTAGCGACTATATATATTATATTAGTGTGGTATGTGTAGGAACATTTCCGAAACTATCCGTCAAACGATAGCGTGTGTATTTGTTGTCACTACAAATGTATATGTAATAACGGTGCTAACAGTTATATTTCACTTACCGTCTGTGTTAAGTGTCCACAAAGGACTTATTCCAGGGTGACACAAATGACAGTATATCATTTTTTATTTTTTTTTTCATTCTGATTGCGATAGTAGCTGGAATTGGCAGACATTTGCATACTGCACATCAATTTTCTGAAATGTTCACCAGAAATGTAAACACCTTTTCTTATTCTGATTGCTACGGTAGTTGGCAGTGGTAGCCAAGCACTTACTGCACCTTAAATTCTGAAATCTGTCATTATGGAGTAATAGGTGAAGTCACATAAATATTTACCAAATCAATCAAAACAGTGCAGACATAATTTGAATTGTTAAATACTGCATAAAGAGTAGAATAGAATATCATTGTTCAATGTTTTGTAGATGTATGAAAATGTTATTTTCTCTTTTTTTTACCCCACATCACCCAACCCCCTAAAGCTGACGTAACACCTTTTTTGAAGTGTTCAAGTTTTTGTACCATCATGAGGGTGTCAGCATGACTTTGATTTTGCACGAACTTTCATATGCAGGGTTGGTTCTGCCGCTGTGTTGGCACCATTTTAATCAATGGCTACGTTTACATGGACAAATTTGCATGTGCTGTTTTTTTTCACGGACGCTAAAAATATAGATCCAATCAGGATGTGCGCGTTCATGCATCACACTTTCGATCGGAACAAATGATTTTGACATGCACGACTTATACTCCAGTGCGACTTATATATGTTTTTTTCTTCTGTATCATGCATTTTATGGCTGGTGCGACTTGTACTCCGGAGCGACGTATAGTCCGGAAAATACGGTACTCACATCACAGACATGCGCTGTAAAGACGGGTTGCTCCGAAATTTCATAAGAAGCGTTTTCATGCGCGCCGATCGGATTATCAATCACCATAAACCACCCCTTTCGTTCGGAATAAAATCTTGATCAGAATGGGCTTGATCGGATCAGAATATTCCCAAATGTGTTGATGTGAGTGTGTAACGTTATCCGATAACAATGTAAAGTATAATACCAACTTGAACGAAACAGTGCGTGGGAACTCGAGCAAGATGGCATTTTTTTTCTTTTTTAATTTCTTGAAAAGTGGTGCTTTGGTAGACACAAAGATTCTGCCTAACAGTGACGATATGTGATTTACTCCCACCTGTAATAATAACTTTTATAAGGAATTTGGTCTCTTGTCTAGGGTATGGATCCCATCAACGAGAGGCGAGCTTTTGACATTCTGGTCCGCACCGCCTGCAAAGAGAGAACTTCACAGTACTTCTTCATTACACCCAAAGTGAGTGTTTGAGCTGCAGGTTCACGTTCGACTCAGCTTTTCCTCAAAGTCACCATTTCGTCGCGTCGGTCCGCAGTTGCTGAAGAACCTCAGCTACGTCGACGAGATGACCATCCTTTGCATCCACAATGGCCCGCACATGCTTCGCTCCAACGAGTGGGACAACAGGGCGTTCCTTCGACGCTGTCGCCGGAAGAAAAAAGATCAGGCTTGATTGAAACCTTGAGTGTTCCAAAAATGCGTTCTGATGACACAGCCACGTTCACTACAATTTCATGAGACTTCAGCCCTGTTTGTGTACGTACCACGGTGATACTAAATATGGAATTTAAATGAATGCATCATTGGCATCTGGCTCCTTGCTGCAATGTTAGAATGACTACTGATCATTTTGCACTGTCCCGCTCACAATAAATGATGTGTATTTCCTGTTCTCTGATTACCATCACAGGTACCCCTCTCTGGTGGTATAAAAAAAAAAAAAAACACTTAATAGCTTATCCTGTTGAACCGGAGTGTCCAAACTATGGCCCCCTGTCTATTTTAGCGGATGTAGAGAATACTAAAATGAGCATTTGACGGCGTGTAATTCCCAAGGCGTTAAAGTCCTTCCAAACTAATTAACTGAAAGCTCTAATTTAGCAGTTTTTCTCAAAATAACTGCAATATATTAGCATATGATTTGTTGATGGTTTGTGTTCCAGCGTACGTATTATGTAATAACTTGAAGTCGAAGAATTTTAAAGCGGGCCTTGCATTCTTCCATTTTTCTGTATTTGGCCCTCAGAGGAAAACTTTAGACACCCCTGCCTTAGAAGCTTACTGAGCTGCAGTCTCATGTGCTGGCACATAACTCCAGAAATTGTTTCACTTCTATTTTGACATGTTCAACTTTGGACATTCCACTGTATGCCCCGTGTGAAGTTTGTCTCGGAATGAGAACCCATTTGAAAATGAGGCAGCATCCTAGATTGCATTGCACTTTTTGGAGGTTCTACTATGTTAATAAAAGCTTCCAAGTCGTTTCTAATATACTGTTGCTGGTGGAAGCTGTTTTGAACAAAACAAAACAGGCAGAGAGATATACGAAGTGAAAGACCAAAGAACATTAAACAGGAGCTCAGGTTTCATTGGATGTGGTTGTTTTGATGATCAAGATAAGCTATCAACCAATATCCTACAGTGCAATGCTATGTGTGTTGTCCAGCAATTTCCACATGGAACATGTCTTGAAGATTGACATTTCTTATAAATGGTGGCGGGGGGAAAAAAAAGTGCAATACTATGTGTGTTGTCCAGCAATTTCCATATGGAGCATGTCTTGAAGATTGACATTTCCTATAAATGGTGGCGGGGGAAAAAAACAGACTCAGATTCAGTGTGAGGTGGCTACCTACTTTGACTGTTTGGTTTGAGCGAGCTGTTGGCGGTATTAATACTTTCGGTACTACTACACTTAATGGCAGCTGATAGGAACATGCACAGTCTCCAACAACGGTTCAAACGAACCATCAATGAATGAACCGGGGGTGTATTGAACGTGCGCATCCGACTCTACTGCCGAGTGTGGCCGCTTTGGAACGCACCATTTCGGCTGTTACGTTCCATTGGACGGTGTGTTGTCGGTCGAAAAACTGAGGGCATTCCTCATCCAAATAAATGTGCACGTCCACTCATTCCCACTTCAGTCTCTGTAAATATCCTGAATGGTGTTAAATCCCTCGCCCGTCCTAACTGTGATCAGCAAAGAAGCAGTGTTTTTGTTTTTTTTAGCAAAGAAGCAGTGTGCACCCGTCCCAGCATAAATCTATGTAGCTCTGCTCACTTCCACATTTGCTCATTCTCATATAAATCAGCCACGGAGAGGTTAATCCTTTTGATATGTTGAAGTGGTCATTAGAAAGGATGTCCACATACATTTTGGTGCCAATTGATCACAGTTTTTGGATGTTATAAGCAATGAAAGTACAATGATTTCCAATGGAGAGTTTGTAATCGGTTCCTCCAGTGACTCTGACCGAACAAGGATAAAATGGCAGGGGGCGCGGCCATTCTCCTCATTAACAAGAGGCGTTATTCATGGAGTCACTTATTTTCTAATTTCTCCCAAATGTATTGATAAAATAGTAAATGTCAACTCTTTTCATTTTCCTGATTAAAAAAATATATAAAATGAACTTGTTAGTGAAAACATGGCCATCCCGACCCCACCGTCCCTTTAAGTTAAGACCGTGAGTACTTTCGACACCTCTGAAGTGAAATGCTGACTCATCAACAGTGTTTGTCGAGAACAAGGCCGCACCTGAGAGCTGCGAGGTGGGGGTGATGTAGCGCGTGTCCGTCCTCCTCCTCTTCCTCACCTGCGCGTACTCCATCACTCGGACACTGACAGCAGGCGGCCATGCTCCTCCGACGCTTTCTGCTCTGGTTGCTTTTTGCACACGCCTCCGCGGATTTGCCCATGTGCAAAGAGGTAAGAGTTTGTCGTATTAGAAGTTGGAGCGACGTCTATTTTTTCTTGGATTTGAGTCGTTCGTGTGCACTTAAACGTCATCGTGTCGATTGGTTGTCAATGTCAAGCAATGTGTGAAGTCATAAAAAGTCCGAAGTTTAAATATTTATCAATGCAGGTTTGTTTAAAGTAACCAGTTTTGTTTTAAAACGTTACAATTTTACGCTTTCTTATGATTTATTTAATATGGCAACAAACTGTGGAAAGAGTTGCTTGTCTGCTCGTGTGTGTGGGAAATGAACATATGCTCCCACAACAAACTAAATCATCGTCTCTAATGATCCTTGTGCAGTTTTTTTTTTTAACAAACGTCTTACTTCACTCTAATTTTTAATTCTCCTACCTTTGTTTTTATACTAAACATGCTCATTGGGTGTACAGTAGTAGAAATTATATGGTATGTTGGATTTCAACTTTATTTAAATTTATAATTGGATATTACAGACTTAAAATTGTGGCGATATGGTGTGTGTATGAGTGAGTTGAAATATGAGAATGAGTGATTTGTAAAAGCAAAATAAATGTATTTGAGCCTTCTACCCCAAATTTAGCCCTTTCTGTCACTGCTTGTTCAATATATGTAATACTGAACACCATGTCGATTAACAATACTGTGTGTATATATATATATATATATATATATATATATATATATATATATATATAAGTAAAAGAGCAAGATCATCTGTTTTCATTTTTGACTTAGACTTCAAAAAATGTGTCAATTTGACCATCAACATACCAGATGCGTTAACTGATTTAATTGCTAAATGATAAAAAATGTCCAACTAATGAAGCAGGCTATTTACAAAAGGGGCAGCTTGTGTATGGAATTTAAAAATAAATAAATAAAAGATGCATAGTTAAAGGCAAAAGAACCAAAATCGCTGCTGTATACAGTGTAGGACACCACTTCCCCAAGGTATACAAAAAGGTATACTGTACGTGAGTATGTGAAGTAGCATGACATAAAAACCGCAATTCAGCCTACTAAAGCTTAAATGCTTTGTAAAATTTCGCCCAAAATGAAACGTTCAACGACCATCCCACTGGCGCTGTAATTAAGTGGAAATGTTTTCAAAAACAATGTTTTCATATTGTATGTAGCTTTCCCACAACAAGACAATAGATCCGAAGAATACAGTTGTGTGCAGAAAGCTTAAACAATGTAACCATAACGCATTGAGAGCAGCAAGTTGTCGGACCAGAGAATTTCCCTCTGGCAACAAACATTTGGGAGATTTTATTATGGTCCAATGGAGCAAAAGTTGAAGTTTTTGGACCATAATTCCAAAAGGTATGTTTGGCTTGAACACAGCACTGCCCATTACTAAAAGAACGCCATCCCTAAAGTTAAGCATTTTGGTGGCAGCGTCATGCATTGGGGCTGTTTTTCTTTAGGTGGAGTTGGAGTCTTAGTCAACGTAGAGGAATTATGAACAATTCCATATAGCAGTCAATGTTAGCGCAAAACCTTCAGGCTTCTGCTACAAAGCAAAATAAAAATGTCAGGAAAGCCTACTAAAACATCTTAACTATTTGAGGTTAATCCGAAGCCCTTTAAATGGCAACAGGTGTGTGCTAACTACCATCTAACTTGAATTTGCATGTAATTCGGTAATTCTAAACCCAGCCACATCCCAGTCATAAGAGGGTCTGCACACTTGTGTAGATTTTATATCTGCTGTATTTGTCCTTGACACAACTGAACTGAGGACACAATCATCAATCCGTATAACCGGTTCAATGTTTTTTTTGTTTCCTTCGTTTTTCCTGATATGCTGTCGCTGTGGGTTCCTGCGTTTTGCTCGAGTGACCTTTAAAAGCCTCTGGCATGTGTCCAATCGGATGCATTTTAACATCAGAACCGAGGCACGAGGCTGCTCTGCTACCCTAGCAGCCACAGCCTAATGGAAAACCCAAGGTCCTGCCCACTCCTGTTGATGCTGTGTTTCTGTTAACTATTAATCCTGCAAGGCTTAGTCCGCCTCATGAGCGTTAGTTCAGTATACCGACAGCAAGATAACAGTCTGTTTCTGCTCTAAATGACATTCATGCAGGTGCTATGCTGTTTGTTAGTCACCGAGTAAGTACTGTTGAAGCCCCATAGACAAACAGGCCCCTGCTGCCACCACTGTTGACAAAGGGGCTGGAGGAGCACTGAAGGAAAGGAACAGAGTTTGTATCACACCCTCAACAAGGAAGATTAAAACATTTGGAACAAGCTCCTTGGCAAATATTTGCCTTGTCTTTTATTTGGAAAGGAGGCTGTCTTCATCCTCAAAGCTAAAACCTGTTTCTTAGCTATGGCTTGTACTGTAAAAATGATTCCGCTCGTGTTGTCTCCTTAGCGGGAATTAAAGTCGCTAGTCGCGTTTGGCTAAGTGGCTAAGTTGTTAACGCCGACTCCTTTTCTAAAGTAGCTTCTCTATATTCTCTGCAATGTTGTTACTTGTTAGTGTAAACATAGCACATCAGAAGGGATATGCTTTTAAACAATGGGAGCCAGAAAAAAAAATCTGTTGAAAAAAATATTAACACTATATATAAGAGCTCGGACTTGCACCCAAAATCCTGATTCGCTCTTTGTGTTGAAAGTTACAAATGACTTTTGAATGGAATCGAGTCATTGCCCTTTCGGAAAAAAAAACCCCAAAACAGGTCATAGTCCAACAAATGGAAAATCCAATTTAATCAAAATAGTTAATGAAATGCACTTATATAGTGCTTAATCTACACTATATGGTCTCCAACAGCACTTTACAAAGCCTGACATTCACTTATTTGAAAACTTATAGTTAGTAGCCTATCTATTGAACTGGAGAGCACGGATATGGCTACTTCTGATTCCGGATTTATTTTCTTTTTAGTTGAAAAGAGTTTACTTTAACCAGGATCCTGCGCCTCTTTGTGGGAAAAGATAGAACCCGGTTCAATTTTTGCACCTGTTGGTGTTGTGAATAATGCATCCTCATTGCCACGGACCAGCTGCTTTTCTAGCTAAGCTAGCTAGCCTGTTCTGAAGTTGGCTAACCACCCTTTGTTGTTGTGCGCGACGGAGTGAGTGAAAGGCCGACAGCAAACTAATGCCAGATGCGACGACTCACTGCCGAGATGGCCTTTATTGACCGAACTGTTGAACAAGTTGATTTCAAGCTCATTAGCTGGCTAACTATTCCCATAGATGCACATACACTCATGGTGAATCGCTCACACATGCACACTCCCCACGTACATACGCACGTCACGCAGTTTGAGCTCCCTATTCAATCGACAACACACACAACAATATTATAGTATTTGTTCTGGTCCGAGCCAGAAAGTTATGATGCAAAGTTTGCTTTTCCATGCTCGCTGGAATCCCCGTTCGAATCAGCGCCAATTGTACACAAGCCTATAGTCCTGACACATGCACTCAAATTAATCAATAAAATCGCGCTGTGTTGGCAAATGTATCATCCTTAAATAATGTGAATATCCCAACCGTTTGTCCCCCATGCAGTCAGATTATCACTTTGAGTACACAGAGTGCGACGTGCTGGGCTCTCGCTGGAGGGTGGCCATTCCCAACAAGGCCCAAACCTGCACCGGCCTCCCAGATCCAGTCAAAGGCACTCAATGCAGTAAGCGTCCCGCTTTGATGTTCAGTTTTAAAACAAAAAAGTCCAATGTACAAATTTGTTGTGGGAATTCATTTTCATTTCCTTTGGCAGCTTTCTCCTGCAACGAGGGTGAGTTCCTGGACATGCGGACTCAGCTGTGCCAGAAATGCGCGGCCGGGACGCACTCTCTGGGCTCTGGCGTGGCCTTCGATGAGTGGGACCGCCTGCCCACAGGATTCGTCACACTCGGGATCAACACCAACGGCTGGGACGTCCACACAGACTGCTCCAAGTTAGTACAGCGCATTGGAAATATTCATGCCAAGGCGTTGGCCGATTACCGGTTTGACGGTTTACTGTGATTTTCAAGGTTTTGATAAGCGTTAATACGTTCTATCATCGGCGAGCTTTTATTTTCAATTCAGGGGACTTCTAAGCAGGGAACAATACATATTATTGGCTCCTTGCAGAGTTGAGTAAAAAAGCCGCTTCTGAAGTTAATGAGAGGGCAGTGGCTTTTGTTTTCTCCTTGGCAAGCGCTGGGGGGGAGATATATTATACTTGATATGCTCCCTTTTATCCGCTCCTTTCTCCAGCTCAACTTGGACACCGATGGGCGATTATGTGGCCTCAAACACAGACGAATGCACGGCCACACTGTCGTATTCTGTGAACCTGAAGAAACCAGGACGCGTGTCCTTCGACTATTTCTATTCCGACAGCAGCATCTACTTTGAATTCTTTGTAAGTGGACTAAATGAAGTGAGCTAATTCCTTTGTTCAAATGAGTATCATTTTGTCTTTCCTAAACTCAACAGTTTTATGTCAGCCTTTCCCAAACATTTATATGCCCGTCAGTACCTTACATGCAGAAGAAAAATCCGGCTTAGACGGGTGTTATAAAACGGGCTCTTGAATACATTTTCTCTCCCTTTCAGGTCCAAAACGACCAATGTCAGTCCACTGACTCCACCAGCCGCTGGATGAAGATCTCTGAGAGCGACTGGAGCAAGCATGAGGTTTGGACTCTTTGCCCTGGGTACACAAAGTGAACCCAGACTAGGGGTGGGACGATACGGGTAACTCACGATTCGATACTGTGACGATATGCGGCCCACGATCATGATATTATCACAATACACAATGTCTACGATATTCAATATATTGTTCGAAACTTTCTTCAATGATATATCACGAAATATGTGACCGAAAAAGGAAAAAAATTCCCATAAAAAGGAAAACGTCTGCAATCATGCATTTATTCAACGCCAAAATCTGTACAAAGAAACATTGCATTTGCATTATACCTCACTGCCTCCAAGTCTTGTAAATGTAAACACTGTACAGCTGGACAAATTAAAGTGCATGAACATTAATAAATAAATTGTCCTAATTCTCCCCAACGACATTTGGCAGTTTCAGGGCACGCTGCACTCGTGAGATTCAAAACATGAGCAAAACAACGAACGTGTAGAGATCCAGTAATCTCAACAG
This sequence comes from Filicampus tigris, assembly GCF_054856515.1. Lineage (NCBI taxonomy): Eukaryota > Metazoa > Chordata > Actinopteri > Syngnathiformes > Syngnathidae > Filicampus > Filicampus tigris. The sequence goes on from NC_141217.1 coordinate 33,240,907, forward strand.
CTACGGAACCTATTTGCTGCGTTGTCTGTAACCATTGCTGGCTCTTTGTCGGTGGGCTTCCACTCTTCTGTAGCCTTCTTAATAGGGTTACCAACTTTCTCACTCCTAAATAAGGGGCAGATGCACGGTGCCACGGTGGTGTGAGCATGATGTATGAATTTGGGATTTTTTTTCTAATTTTCACATTAATGCGGAAACCACATTCAAGTAAAAATAAGAAAAAATGAGAAAAATGGACAGTGTTTTTCACAAGACAGCGACGATATATCAACTCATACGAAACCTCATTTGAGACCACAATTTGTCTCTTTTCATCCAAAAACGGGTGTAAGGAAGCTGAAATGTAAAAGAGGAGTGTTGCTCACCAAATTTATTTTTTCCGTGGAAATTTCTGGCTGCTTTTGACTGACTCAAGCAGTCTTCTGTCATTTTGCGCAGCCAGAGAGAAGTCCTTACATGACAGGTGGAGTGATCGCTGCTTGTTCTGAGATTGACGCTTTATCTGATTTAGGATCTGTCATGTGTAGTACCGAGAGTCTCCATTAGGAGCGCTCTAATGCGCTATCACTGTTTAAGAACCAGCAATGTAATCCATTATGTGGGTTGTAATAAAATATAGATACTTACCTTCAGGCTATCGATTATTTATTGCGACAGAGAGCGCAACAATTTATTGCAATATTGATTTTTTTTTCCCCACTACTAATCCAGACGTTGCCTGTATATGAAGATCACTGTCTTTTACTTGAGAGACACTATATGAATCTCTATGATTAGTGTGATGATGTATGATTGTTTGACTCTGATTGCTACAGGTCCAGCTAAATAAAGGCAACAATGTTTTGTTCTGGAGAACCACTGCCTACACTCTTCTGGGCCGGGCCGACAAAGCCGTACTGTTGCGAAACATTGCCATCTCAGGTACATCACTTGAATCGTACAAATTTAGGACAATTAAGCACAACATTTTTTGAAAAATTGGTCATTTATTTGATCATTTTCCCTCTGCAGTCAGGTGGAAGAGTATTTAATTTTTCTTCCTGTCATTATACATTGCCGCCATGGATAAATGAACAAAGATATATTCCTTGTAGTAAACAAGTAATAGTTGGACTAAATAACATCGGATTATGACACCCAATGATCTATCGCAGCGCAGTAATTGGTAATTGCTGTCTGTATCATGTGTCAATTTCCACACTGTGCTCTTGCCACTTTCTCCCCAGGGGTGGCTTACACGTCCGAGTGTTTCCACTGCAAGCCCGGCACCCACAGTGCCAAGCCGGGATCCGCCCGCTGCGCTCCCTGTCCCGCTGACACCTATTCCAACAAGGGGGCCACTGTTTGCCAGCAGTGTGAGCCTGATAAATACTCAGGTACACTTCAAGATGTCAGCTTGCGTTTTACAGCAGAGGTTCTCAAATGTTTGGGTCGAAGGACCCCTTACCAGGAAGAATTTTTCAAAGGACTGCCTGTTTTCTGAAGCTGAGCCATGATCGGTCGTTATCTGAGCCCTGAGCAACTGTGATGTCATTTTCAGTCGACAGAAGTGACAAAATGGCCGCCCCCGGAGATGGACAAAAACGGGAGCATTTTTCTGCTTAACTCATAATCCACAAACGCAATATTTCTCCGGGTACTCCGGTTTCCAAAAACATGCATTGTAGGTTAATTGGACACTGTAAATTGCTCCTAGGTTTGATTGTGAGTGCGAATGTTTGTCTCTGTGTGCCCTGCGATTGGCTGGCAACCAGTTCAGGGTGTCCCCCGCCTACTGCCCGAAGACAGCTGCAATAGGCTCCAGCATGCCCGGGACCCTTTTGAGGATAAGCGGATTGGATAATTGATTGTAATGGATGGATGGATGGACCAACCCCAATTTGAGAACCATTACTTTACGAGTGCTCAGCCCACAATCACAACATGCACTTGGCATTTTGCATATGAATAAAACAATTAAGTTTCTCATTGTGTATGGGAACGTAATCCTAAATTCCGTTAGCTCTGTGGCTAATGTTGACGCGAGCTATTGTTCTTTTGGTATTTTTTGCAGAGGTTTCATCAGGAAGCTGCAAAGTGAAACCGGCATGCACGAACAGAGACTACTTCTACACGCACACGCCCTGTGACGCACACGGAAAGGTAAACTTATCATATACAAACATATCTCAAGAGCTCACTGAGGCCCCCTGACAGACAAAGTTCTGAGGTTCTACATTCGAATTGTCCATATCTGCAACCAGCCGGGATAGACACCAGTTGAAATTCTTGACGAGTTGTACGCGTGTACGTTGTGTGCCTCAGACGCAGCTGATGTACAAATGGATTGAGCCAAAAATCTGCAGCGAGACCGCCAAGGGGTCTGTGAAGCTGCCCGCGTCAGGAAACAAGCAAACGTGTCCGCCGTGCAACCCGGGCTTTTTCGTGAGCAACACTTCGGCCACCTGCCAAGCTTGCGCTGGCAATTTCTACTCAAATGGAACAGGTGGGCATTCCTCTTCATCAGAGAGAGAGAGTGGGAGTGGGAGTGGGAGTGGGAGTGGGAGTGGGAGTGGGAGTGGGAGTGGGAGTGGGAGTGGGAGTGGGAGTGGGAGTGGGAGTGGGAGTGGGAGTGGGAGTGAGAGTGAGAGTGAGAGTGAGAGTGAGAGTGGGAGTGGGAGTGAGAGTGAGAGTGAGAGTGAGAGTGAGAGTGAGAGTGAGAGTGAGAGTGAGAGTGAGAGTGAGAGTGAGAGTGAGAGTGAGACTGAGACTGAGACTGAGACTGAGACTGAGACTGAGACTGAGACTGAGACTGAGACTGAGAGTGAGAGTGAGAGTGAGAGTGAGAGTGAGAGTGAGAGTGAGAATTCTACATGGGTTTTAAGGGATCTTAACATTTGCTTAACAGTCTGTGAAAAGTGCCCTGTAGGCACAGAAGCGGTGGTTGGTTTGGAGTACAAATGGTGGAACACAATGCCGAGCAACATGAAGAGTTCTGTCCTACGGAAAGATTTGGGCGACTCCGTGCGTCGCACCGGTGAGTGAACGCATCAAAACGTATGTGAAAAACAGAAAGGTCCAAACGCCTAACGCCATCGTGGAAAGGAACATTTTGAATTTAAGCAAGATGAACACAGGGAACACAGGTATCCAAGATATTTTTTTTTCTCATTTTTCTACATTTCAATGCCGGTAATCAATATTCTTGAGGATTAAAAATTAATTGCTCTAGCATTCATCATGATAGCTTCTGGGAAATTACATCATCTTAAAAATGTGTTATCGTTACAGGCCTTACTGTCACCATCATAAAGCATTCGCTACCTGTGCAGGAAAACACTTTAGCGTCATTTTAATGTCGTGATTTGTCATACGAGGATAAGCAGAAGTTGACGAGTCTAATATTAAATAGGAAGTCAACCCAAACGTATTTTTTTCCAGAAAATGTTTTATGCAGGCCCACTAGTCCAAACATGGCATTCTGATTAATATTGTGTTTGTGGAATATGAGAAATACCACCCGTTTAGCTCTGGGGTCGGCTATTTTGTCACATCTGTCGACTGACGATGACATCGAAGTCATCGAAATCGAAATCATGGCTCAGCTTCAGAAAACAGGTGAGCCGTGATTAGTCGTTATCTGAGGCCCGAGCAACTGCATTTCGCTGCTTAACTTATACTCCACAAATGCAATATTAATCAAAACGCTGTATTTCTGCTGGGAACATATTCTTGAAAAAAAAATATCTTTGGGTTGACTTCCTCTATAAGCCATGAAAAAGAACACACTTATGATAGCTAATAAGCATCTGGAGACTAAGGCTATAGATGATTTTTTTTTTTTTCTGTGTCCTTTGCCATCCTGACAGCGTGGGAGGTGGCCGGGGAGTACGTGTACACTACTCCCGGTGACCGAGACACGGACTACCTCACGCTCACACTCACTGTCCCGGGATACAGGTGAAGTTCGGTCGTGATGCGTTGTACCCAATATCGATCGATGGTTGGCAGATCATGCAAATGGCGTGACATCTTTGCAGGCTGCCAAAGTCTCTGGCAAAAGACAGCAATCAGAGCGAACTGTCTCGCATCAGCTTCGTCTTCGAAACCTCGTGCTCGGCCGACTGCACTTTGTTTTTCATGGCGGTACGATGCCACGAATAAATCGGGGACCGGCGTCAAAATAAAAAACGATTTTTACAACAGCTGTCTTGACAGGGTTTCAGCCAGTGGAACAACAACCCAGTGGAGCACTGGAAGGGCAGCAACAGGAAGCAGTCGTACTCGTACCTGATTCGGAGCAACGCCACCCTCAGCTTCACCTGGACTTTCCAACGAACAGACAACTCCGCAGCGGTCAGGATTTGATGAATTACTTTCTTGGCCTGTAGCATATGCAATGAAGAAATGAGCCAGGGACAGGAAAAGATGATTATGTTAGGGTTAGATATGGAGTGTCAAGACACTTACACACTGCACTTGGTTTTTACGCTAGGGCCCGCGCAGTCATGACCGGCAACTTGACACAAGATTGCCTATATTTGTTGCTGGTTGCTAAGTGACAATACCAGTTTTTGCTCTAGTTTGGATGTAAGTAGGCCGCATTTCGGCAGTTTGGACTTGTCATTGTTACAACAGAAAGCCGTGGCATCGCTTATAATGAGGAGGAGGAGGAGGTGAGCAGCAGCTTAAAGCCGAAGTCAACCCAAACATATTTTTTCGAGGATATGTTCTATGCAAGCACGTCGGCCTCACAGTTCAGAGGTCGTGGGTTCGATCCCGGCTCCGGCCTCCCTGTGTGGGGTTTGCATGTTCTCCCCGTGCCTGAGTGGGTTTTCTCCGGGTACTCCGGTTTCCTCCCGCATTCCAAAAACATGCATGGTAGGTTAATTGGACACTCTAAATCAGGGGTCACCAACCTTTCTGACACAGGAAGGGCTACCACTTAGATACACACTTCAGAATTTTAATTTACATGAATACACTGAGCATGTTAATTATTTCTCATAACAATTAGGAAACAGAAAACTTCAGCTTCAGCTTCAGAAAACAGGTGAGCCGTGATTGGTTGTTACCTGAGCCTTGAGCAGTTGTGTTGTCATTTTCAGTCGACAGAAGTCACAAAATGGCCGCCCCCTGAGATGGCTAAAAACGGGTGGATTTTGCGGCTTAACTCATATAATTTCATATAAATCATATTGCCTTGTTTCAACTAGTCGGCCTTGCATGGAACATATTCTTGAAAAAAATATGTTTGGGGAAGTCAAACCAAAAATGTTCTTTATAATAATATGTTCCACATGCGCCTCCAAACATGACATTCTGACTAATATCACATTTGTGGAATATAAGTTAAGCAGCAAAATCCACCCGGTTTTAGCCATCTCGGTGGGGCGGCCGTTTTGTCTTCTGTCGACTGAAAATGACATCACAACTACTCAGGGCTCAGGTAACGACGAATCATGGCTCAGCTTCAGAAAACAGGTGAGCTGTGACCGGTCGTTACCTGAGAAGTGACAAAATGGCCGCCCCCTGATATGGACAAAAATAGAACATATACTTGGCCTCCTTCTAATAGCACAGCAGGATCTGGGCTCAATGAGCTACAGCATCTGAAGTGGTCTTCAGGCTGAGCAGGGAGCAGTTTCTTTTGTACCGGGAACCGGGTGCAACATTTGTTTTGTCCCGGAGCTCGGAAATTGAATTGAACTGTTCCCCCTTGTCAGGAGAACCAGTTCAGCACTGATGTGGCGAAGATCTTCTCCATTCAAATCACCAACGTTCTGGGGGGCGCGGCCTCGAAATGTCGACAGTGCGCCCTCACGTCTCGCCCCGGCGACGACACGGCCTGCGTGCCCTGCCCCCCGGGCCATCTCTTGGTCAGCGGGAAGGTCGCCGAGGGAGCCAAGGGAACGTGCCGGCGCTGCCCGCCAAACTACATCGTCGCGGCCGAGTGGCCTACCGGAGAGCCGGCCTGTGTTGCGTGCGGCTCAAACACGAAGAACAGCCAGGTTCAGCTTTCTCTTATCTTTGGTAACATTACAGCACTAACTCCAAGTGGTGCAAATTATTGTGAAACCATGATGAACTTTTCAGACAAGGATTTAAGGAACATCCTTCCATTCCATTTCAGTAGTGTTGAGGACTATAGAAAACGGATGGGCCGGCGGTTGAGTGGGAGCTGTGACGCGGGTCCACCCTGGACCGGTCACCAAACAATTGCAGGGCGCATCGGGATAAACGATAGACTTTTCGATAGTCAGTGTCAGGACACAAAGACAATCTATGTTTTGGATATTTCATTATAGTTATTTAGTTTTTATTTCCTTTTGACTTTCAGTCAAAAGTCACTTTCAGTTAGTTTTTAGAATGGGCTTGTTTTTTTTTCTTATTTTTTATTTTTGTGAAAATGCTTTGTTTTAGTAAAATTTTTCTGAGTTTTAGAATTATTTTTAGTTAACCCTAACCCTATGGATGGAGTATTTCTCGAGTGCAAGATTAAAAAAGGTCACTAAGTATTGTGTAGTAAAGTAAAGTCCAATCCAATCTTTAAACAGCTGTTTGATTTTCCTTCTTCTGTATTGCCGAACAGTAACACTGAAATAAATAGATGTAAAATAAACCTTGAAAGCCCATATACAGAATTAATTGACAAAGATGAAAACAACACCAGTCAATAGTTTACATGGAGACTTTTTTTGTCATTTGGAATGAAATCATTCTGAATGAAGACCTCTGGTCACCTGTTTACATGTGACGTGATCTATTCCCATCGCCCGTTTACTTGCTCCACCCCGTTAATCAGATCACCCGCGTTACAGCCGTGTGACACGCAGAGATCGATGTAAACATCCATTTCAGCTATTTATGTTGTCATGCTAGTTCGAATAAACACTACAGTGTGATCTTGTAAGCGCATTCAATTGCAATTTTTGATCAAATAAAATATCAGTATTCCAATTCCAATTTGAAGGTGGTACTATAAATTTTGATCTTCTGTTCGTCCCCAGGACTACACAGAGTGCCTCAGTGATTGCACGGCCAAAGTGCAGACAAAGGGCAGCGCGTTACTGCGCTACGACTTCTCTTCTCTGTCCAACGTCACCTCCTTCCAAAGTGGCCCGCGCTTTACCAGTAAAGGCCTGCGCTACTTCCATCACTTCAGCGTGGCTCTGTGCGGCAAAGAGGTGACGCGGCGCAGCGCGGGCCTCCTCAGCGCCCCTCGCGGCCGCTCCGTATCCGTTCCGCTTCACCCGCCGTCTCGGTTTTTACAGGGCCGAGCGCCGGCGACCTGCGTAGACAACGTGACGGAGCACGGCCGAACGGTCCGAGGCCACGTGTGCCAGTCCCTCGTGGTTCCCTCGGACATCAGGAGTCAGAGCATGGTGGCGTCGCAGCCCTTCGTTATTGGCGCCACTCTCGTTGGTATGTGGTCACGTGCTATCGTTTGAAGTCTTAAGGGGACACACTGTCTTCATCTGACTTTCTAGAAATGCAGCGGAAGTGTGAGGATGCTGCCGTGTGTGTCGCCGCTTTGCAACCTGAAAAAAAAAAAAAAAATTACTACTTTCCTTTTATGTAACTTTACTAACTTAATTCTAAAACTTGAATAATTTACATCCCCTCTATAAATGTCATTCTAAAAAGTGTCTATATTAACAATTTAAATACACAGTGTTCTGCTGCATATTAACGATATTTTTTTTTTTTTTTTTTTTTAAGCTGTTACTCATCTCAGGATGGCGCAAAGACAATACTTTGATCATACCCTTGATATCAGGCATGGCTTTTACTGACGCAAATGCCCTGTTTGATATCAAAGTACTGCTTTATTGGCACCATCTTGTGTAATCTTAGTGCTTAAGAAAAAAAACTATGTCGAGGTGAGTTGAGGAGCTTTGTGTTGTGCCTTTCCGCCATCTTAGGGCATCTATAGTTAATTAAAACCCTTTTTGTGGGTTCGTCTATTGCTCACAGATTTTCACTTAGTCGTTAATCTAATATTGTTTCAAACTCATTTTACCACTCTAAATGGCTTACAGATGATTTGAAATGTTGAAAAAAAAAAAACACCTGATACTGAAGCATGTAGCGGAGAAAAAATAGACACTTGGCAAATAATTTATGCTAACAAGTTAACAACCCAAGCTGAACTTTGCGAGTTTATGAGTTGTCAGTGGGCCTTGTTGTTCTAATGCTTGCTTTGTTGAAGGTGTAAGTACTGACACAGTCCTGGCGAATATCTCATCTCCACCGTGGCTCTTCCCCTCCACATCTGACCTACCTGATGTTATATTCTTTTACAAGTAAGTCATATGCGCCCCTTTAACACTGCCTATTTAAGATGGGAATTTTATCGCATCACTTGACATGGGAGAGGTGAAATGGCTTACCGGTATTCTGCCCAATTTGGACATTTTCACTTTAGGTTGCACTACTTTTGTTGCCGAAAGTTTCAACATTAATTGCTGTGTGGTGAGTAGAGGGGGCGGTAAATGAATACTCTTATGCAAGGTGTACACTGATTACTTTACATTGTGACGTTTTCTTTTTTTTTTCTGTGTTGTCCCATGAAAAGTATATAAATTGAGTTACCAGCCTTTTTAAACCAGATATCTACTTATTATTAGCAGAGATTGGCACTTTATGCTATTTTGCCGGTCCGTCCTCTGTCTGCGACCTTCCGCTAATTCATGCTAATCCATGCTAATTCATAAAAATAATCGTACTCCGGGCCCGTCCGCCCTCCCCCTTTTAAAGCACTTCCATCCTTACATTCTACATACATTTATGCTGTAGGGATGACTCAGACAAGGACATACTTTGCACGCAAAGGTATAAGGTATGAACTAAACGTTAACACTTAGTTAACATAACAAAATTGCTTTTCACGTTTTTTCCTATGCACCACATACCATATCCTGGATTACACATGCAAAATAGGCTGGGTGTGTTTCTGTCAATCGTCAGTGAAATGAGTGTTCTGTGGCGTAATCCATATTATTACATGTGTTGAACCACTAGAGGGCAGACCATGCCTGTGAGTACAATGTTACTGCAGGGAACGTACATTGGAGAGTTGTGGTAGGCACTTAATAAAGACGTGGTGTCGCATAAGAGAACAGTGGTCTTTCTTTTTAAAAGAACACGTCAGTCGGTACTTGACCCGGTTAGGGACGATTACAGGGACGGACAAAAACCCACTTCCGTCCTTGCTAAAAAAAACCCCAAAAAAACTGATAGTCCTCTGTCCCCAAGTTTGATACACACTTCTGAAATAACAAATTTGCTCAAATTACCTTTAATAATGTTATAATTATATTTATTATTAATTCACAATATTTACGTGAAGACACTGATCATGATAATGTTTTCTCACAATAATTAGGAAACAGATAAATATCATTATTTTATTTTATTCATCCATCTGCCAATGTTCACAGTTTCAAGTCATGTAACATTCCTAGAAAATCTAACCAAATGTCCCATCACTGGTAAGCTATTTTTGGTCCTTGGGAGCTACCTGGTGCTGGTGGACACCATTTTTGTGACCCCTAGTATACTGTTTATGGAAATGGAGGATTTGAATCCCGCCATGAGTTATTGTTAAGCGCCCTCGGGTCCCTTGAAAGATGCTTTATCAAATCATTATTATGACTTTGCTGCGTCTATCGTGATGTCTCTGATCCACTATGGTTCCTTGTTTGTACAGGGTGATGGTCGTATTTAAAAACAAAAAAAAACGATCCTAAGTGACTTTGTCCTGTTTTTCAGGTCCGCCGAGACAACACAGGCTTGTAAAGGAGGCCGCTCAGCCACCATCAGGCTGAGATGCGACCCGGCCATGAGCACTGTAGACCACATCACCCTGCCCAGGTATCACTCGATTTTTCACGCATTCAGGCAGTCTTTGATCGATGTAGGGCTGAGCGATTAATCCATTTCATTAATTTGGTTTTATTGCTCAGGTCAAAAAATAATTTATGAAAAAAAAAAAATATATATATATATATATATATATATATATATATAAGTCCCCTGGTATGGTTTCTCCTCCACAGTAACTGTTCAGAGGGGACATGTGACGGCTGCACTTTCCACTTCCTTTGGCAGAGTCAGCATGCGTGTCCACTGTGCACCAAACATAATTACAGAGAGATTGTCAGCGCTTGCGAACAAGGAATACAGGTAGGCATGGACACAAGAAAAAAGGCCCGTTGATTTTTCAGGAATACAAATGACGACACGGACAACCTCAGGGACAAACGGGGATTTTAAGATCGACCCCCGGTGCGCGACCGATGCCCAGAATGTTTTTGTTCCTCCTGTTGGCCCCAAATTCTAACTAATGAGTGATGACAGTAATTTTTGGTCTCATCACTTTAGGATGTCATGGTGGCACCTGCCTCATTAAAGCGACATACCACCGAACATTTATTTTCCTTCATTCTATTAGGCAGTGCTTATAAACATTAATAGAGCAAATAAAAACGGCATCTGACTACCCTGAAAAAAAGCGCATGAGCGGATTAAGTGTCAAGATAATGGAAAATGCATTTTTAAGATGTTCACGTAATCAGTGAGACGTAGCGCGAGCTATAACACAACACTGTTCATTTTTTTTGCTTGTTCCCCGGTTTATTTTGCTCTAAAAAAATGCCATATGACATAGTCACAATTTTCAATTGTCACAGAACAATTTTTTATCCTACCGAAGGAGAACAATGCAGGAACATGATTAAATGTATTCACCCAAAACCCAGAAATAGAAAGTGAGTTTTGAACACAAATCTAAGCCCTTAACAATTCACGTTTGAATACAAACAACAACTTAAATATCCAGTAAACTAGCACAAACATGTCATGCCTACATTTCACTATCAATTTCATTTGGATGCCTGCAACTCCAAAGACTGGAAAACATTTGAAGTAAAGCAGCACACGGCAGCTCAAGCCAAATCTACAAGTAACTCTGAACAGGCAAATGAAGACCAATTTTCAAATACAAATCAGAACCGGTAGAGGCACATTTCAAGTATGAAAAAGTGATTTAAAAGGGAAAAAAAAAACGTCTTTACAATAATGTGTTCTATGCGGCCCCACTAGCCTAAACACGGTATTCTGATTAATATTGCGTTGGTGGAACATGAATTAAGCAGCAAAATCCCCCCCCCCCCGTTTTTATTCGTCTCAGGGGGCGGCCATTTTATCGTTTGCTGTCGACTGAAAACGATATCACGTTTGTTCAGGTAACGACCAATCATGCCTCACCTACTTTCTGAGTGTGGTCATGTGATGTTTGCCAGCTGAGCAGTTAAATACGAATACCATGTCTTTTAATTTCTTGACAATTAAGAAGCCTGCCCTAATGAGAGCAAGCGCAGTAAAAAAATGGATGAAGGCAACCCTGATGTGAGATTCGGATACAGTTAGTTGACGAAACGTGTGTGCGCGGGTTATTTTTGTGTTGTCTTTTAGAGGACAACGTACATCTGGCAGCAGCCTCTGCAGTGTCATGGAGGAGAGGCCCTCCCAGCCCAGACAGTCAGTGCTTGTGTGACTCTGGATTTCTGGCTCAAGTTTGGGGTTTCCACAGGAACAGTCGCCGCCGCCCTGCTCGTCACCCTCATCTGTTACTTCTGGAAGAAGACGCGCAAGTGAGAAAACTTGTTTTGACCTTGATATCGTATGTGCAGAGACTCCCAAGACTACCTTAAGGGCACCTGTCTGCGTTCACACAGCAAATGAAGCCACTATTGCATGAATTTGACCCTGATGCCGAAATCAAATCGAAAACTTTTGCAAATTCAATCCCCCTGCTGTCAGAACTTTCCCTCCGCCTGCGCGGAACCCATTTTGGGCTCCGGATGACATCAATGTCGGATATATGCGACCCGGCCGTTCAGACCGCGACCGCATTGCAAAAAATTGGATAGGTATCGGATTTAGGACCACATATGAAAGCGACCCAGGTCGGATTTGAAAAAAATCGGGATTGAGCCGTTCAGACTGTCATAAAAAAAACCAGATACAGTTTGCATATGGGCAAAAAAATCCGATCTGGGTCGCATTTGCCTGCGGTGTGAACCTAGCCTCAGTTTCAAACTGCTGATCATGACACTCTGATGTGAAACTCTCAGCGCTCCAAGCTGAGTATCTGCTTCCTGTTTGAAGGCTCAAAATGGCGAGGTACTGTTGACTGCTGTTAGGTGTCAAAATGTCAACAGTATGATGAAGAGGACTGATTAATACCAAATTCGAATTGAACCAGGAAATGTATTGGGCCATTTCTGAATGACGCAGAAAGGACTGACACATTAAAAAGTTGGACATGTGTGTTTACAAGTTTATAGAAGGTTAAATTAATTGTGAATTATTTGTGCTGCTTCTCTTCGCCCTGCAGATTGGAGTACAAGTACTCCAAGCTGATGATGAGCTCCGGGGGCAAAGAGTGCGAGTTGCCCACCGCTGACAGCTGCGCAATCATGGAAGGAGAGGACACCGAGGACGACCTCATCCATCTCACTCACAAATCCTTCTTCACCAAAATCAAAGCGTACTCGCGCGAGGTCGGTAAAGCCCCCCACGTGCGGACGCTCGCCCGCTGGGCGGGTGACACCTTTCTTTAATTTTCTATTTTGATTTATTTAGAGGACGGCCGACGGATTCGATTCGGTGCCTTTGAAGTCGTCATCGTGTCACCTGCAAAAAGAGGAGGGTGATTCTGATGATGCATGATGCAAAGGTTTGACTGAAGTAGTTTTAGTCAATGCTTTCATTTATGTCCACGGAAGGAGTACACCGCTGTATTTTAAGGCTATATGAAGCATATTAAGTTCATGCAAGACTAACTCCTTCCGAAAGGTGTATGTGGCCATAAAATGCGGGCACCTGGAATGAAGCCTTGTTTGTCTCAAGACTGGCACACACGACAGTTACTTGTCTGTATAAACTGGGACACCATGAAAACATCATGAAAGGAATAATAAATACAATTGATAGAGGAATGAATATACAGTCGTACTATAATAAATTTCAATTCCCATTACGTTGGGAGTCGTGTAAGTTAGCTTTTATGTCTTTTTGTCCTTTGTAATTGGCTAGCCTGTTTTGTATTAGGGAACCTATGTATGTAATGCTATGTTATTTGACAGTATGGCAAATGGATTGGCTTTAGATTTGATGGCAAGTGTTAGTCCTGGTATTTTCATTCGAAACCTTATTGTGCCTTCTATTTGATTTATTTTGTCAATAAAATCATATAAAGATGGTGTTATCTATTTTGTTGTGGATTGTATAGGAGTCATTCTAGAATTGGAGGACTTTTTCAGTTTCCTTCACATCCACCGCCACCCCCAAGAAATTTCAAATAACTCATGCACAAAATACTGAAACATGCACGTGTCTAAATTATAGTTGTCGTGGGACAAGTAACTTTTGCAAATGTTACTTCTAAACAGGATTTTACATACCAACTACCTCTTGAGCCGAGCTGGGCATTTTACTGAAAATTCCGTTTATCGCCTTCCGCCTACAGCCGGGGTAAACTTCCGCCGTCCGTTTATCCGCCATTTTATCCGACTGGAAAAAATAGTACCCACCTATGGTCCGGTCCGCCTATAATTTAAACGGGCTTCTGTTAGCGTTTCTGACTACAAACTGTGACCAATTACCGCTAAATTTTGATCCGTGTGTCACTCAAGCCAATGCAACACTCCTAAATATTAAATAGCACATTAGCCCCAAAAGACACCGGCCCACCGGGGCATCTGCCTTGTAAGACAGATGGCCAGTCCAGCCCTGAGTACAGTGCTATTTTCTTATCAAAAACACTTTTGAAATGTTTAGGGTATTTTTCTGTGGAGTTGAAATAAATGGCATTTATTTTTATTTAAATGAGAAAAATTTAAGTGAGATGAGTACTTTGAATTTCAAGCAAAGTCATAGAACTAATTAAAATCGTAATTCAAATCTCCATGCAATCTGGGCATTGAAATGTGCTCTCTTCAATCTCCCACAATCAGCGCGATACATGAACACAGCGAGTTTCGCTCACGTTCAGGCTGTGGTTATTCTCGCGATATTTGTCGCTGTGTTGCAAGCTGGGCAGAGTTGCGGTCGGAGGTGTCGAAAACAACGTGAACGTTCTCAGACTCTTTGTGCGTGCAATCAAACGGGGATTTTGCAACGTTTCGCAAGCGGACAAGCCTAACTTTCAATTTCTCGCACGGCGAGGAGGAAATAAAGAAAACGCGCTTTGATTGTGGTTCGTAAGTTTTGGGGAAGTTGAAGTCCGGCTGCAGACCAGGCAGAGTCAGTCGGCAGTAATGTCGCAGAAAGAGAGACCCAAGTTTTACCTGCAGGAGGTTAACAAAGCCATATGGGAAGTCCCGGAGCGCTACCAGAACTTGTCTCCAGTCGGCTCCGGCGCGTACGGATCCGTTTGGTAAACAACTTTATGCTGCTTTTAAGTGTGTCACCCAACTTTAGTACCCCCGCCCATTCATTTCAATGAGGCCTAAACTCGCCGTGCTAAATCTCGTTAGCACGTTTTCACTGATAAGATAAAAAAAGTTTTACATGAAACGAATTTATTCGTTTAGAAATGCAGACCGATGATCACGATGGTATGCATATACAGTATACTCAAACAACTTGATGCAGTGAGAATTGTAACGGCGAGATTTCGTTTCAGTGCAATGACGCAGGTTGGCGTCACATAGCTGATTTGCGGACACCCCATTCTACTGGATTAAAGTGATTTAATGCAACAGAAGAAGAATATTGTGGCCAAGTGCATATTAGTACTGATGGCTTCAACATATTTGCCAACATAGTTCTTAGTATTTCTGCAATGCTTGTCCTTATATACGTTGCAGATGAGCTGGCGAGGGCGTGAAGCCGTACGCCGTACTGATTGCCAGGCAGTGTAGGGCACAAATATGTACAAATGGAAATTACAAATGTGAACTAAAACAGAATTACTGAGGTAATTGTTTTTGTCAATAAATAACAAGAGTATTGCTGTTGGTATTCATTTAGAGTCATTGTCGTTAAAAATCAAAGACCAAAGTCCAAAATATTGGTGGCCTAATAGATTTGGATCATAACTTTCAGCAGTCATATCAAATCATTCACTAAAACAGCCTTCTACCAGACGAAGTACAAGGAAAATCTTATGTGTGCTTGTATCTACAGTAGACATGAATATAATTGTAATGATCTTACTGGGCTCCCTCAAAAGAGCATCAAACAGCTGCAGCACATTCAGAACGCTGCTGCTCGTGTTCTGACCACAACAAAGAGATCAGAATATATTACTCTAGTCCTAAAGGCTTTAACCTGGCTCCCAGTCAGCTGTAGAATAAACATTTAAGTTCTGCAATATTAACCCGTTGTGAATGGTGGTCACACGTCTTTGTCTTTTGTTGAGCGGCGCTGCTGCCAGCATGTTGTGAGTCAAAGCACGCAGAGCACATGCTCTTGTGGATAACTGCATGCATTCGCTGACGCTCTTCCAAAATGTAGAAAAATAGTGTCAAAAAAACATGCAATGAATGGTCTGCTATTTTGCAACTCTATAACAGCACAAACATGCAAAGCAAGAATGTGGCACGTATGAGTTTCATGTTCTCCCCCATTTCCATGTTTGTGCTATCGGTGGCGCCCTCGTCATTTCTGTCCAATGGGAGCACCGATCGTCACTTGCGTCGATGCGTTTACGAAATATAGTTCAGTTGCTAAAAATACAGTGTGAATACGAACCGCACCAAATGAAAAAAACCCAAAAAACATTACGTCCGTTTTTGTCCGGAACAAGTAAGCGGACCAAAGGATTTTCTGGCGTGAATACACCCTTATTCACGAATGGCTTAGGTCCTAAATACATTAAAAAATACTAATGGAATCTAAACTTAGGTCTCTGAGGTCTGCAGACTGCAGACTGCAAACTCTGTACAAAAAGGCCAGAGCTGAGATTGACTGCCAGCCAGGTGTTCTAACTATTATTCCAAACTATTTTCAAAACCCAAACAATCAAGTGATGATTCATTTTCTCCCCAATTGAACTTGTCTCATTATTATGATTGCATTTATTAATCTTCGGCTTTAATTTTGTGTTGTTTAACACAATCTGGTAGGTTAGCTAGCGGAGGCAGTGACATCTGACGTTTTCTGCTGATGTTGCCGTTTTTTCACCTGCTGCGCCTTCTACAAAATGTTTTTGTTTGTTTTTGAACAGTTCTGCTTACGATGTGAAGAGCGGCTTGAAGTTGGCCGTGAAGAAGCTCTCCAGACCCTTTCAGTCCATCATCCATGCTAAGCGCACCTACAGGGAGCTGCGCTTGTTGAAGCACATGAAGCATGAAAATGTGAGTACGCTGCTTTGTCTTCCCCCCCCTGCGAATGTTGTAAGACCAGGTGATTCATTGATGTTTCACGATTTAATCAAACCAATCATTTTTGTGGAAGTTTGAACATGTTAATGTAGGAGGAAAAAACTTTAACCAGAAAATACACTTTGAAAGCTTATTTAGTATTACAAGAACCCCCCCCCCCCAAAAAAAAAACCCCTCATTTTGAGTACAGCAATTTCTCCTCCATCATGCCAGTTATGTTCCAGACCACGCCCACAGTAAATGAAATCCACAATATAGAAATCAGAGTTGCCAACCTGAGCTGGGCATTTTACAAAAAATTGAGGGTCCGTTATTCGTCATTTGTCTGCAGCGTGGGGTACCTTTCCGTCGTCTGTCATTCGCCTTTTCTTCCGGGAGGGGGGAGGGGTAATAGTACCCGCCTATATGCCGGTCCGCCTCTGATTTTATACGGGCTTCCGTCAGCATTTTTTAAACTTTTTTTTTTTTTTTTTTTTTAATAATCGACCCAGGCTGCACCAGCTATCTGGCAATTCTTGTTTTGTACAATTATTGTAGATATCGCCGGCAACAAGTGAATGAGGAGCTGCTTCTCACTTGCAAGATTAACGTGTCCTCATTGTCATCATCACCCGCTTCACCACCAGTCCGGGTTCGCTTTTGAACCTGCTGGGGCCACGGCAACATTTATGGGTTTTCAACCAATGACTTTTATGAATAACTAGTTTTAAAATTTCTACTCACTCTTATCTGTTTACATTCTTCACTCTTCATTCTTCTTCACGTCGCAAGAGTGACAATAATGGGAATTTCATCTCTTATTAGAGAACCAGCTCTTAGGCTTACGTAAAAGAGCTTTCAGCTTCCAAACGGCTCTCCCAATTTTTTTTTTTTTGGTTCCTTAAATTTATTTATTATAAAATACAACAAAGAATGATGCATTTACTAATGTAAAAAAACTTGCACTGTTTTATTTGTCCATTTTGAAATTATTCCATTAGTTCCTCTACCTGGAGCTGCAACAAATATTAAGTACAAAAACCTGAACAATTTTCAGATGAACTTTTAACAATTGATGTTTTTAGTTTTTTTTTCTCTCTTAAACTAATTGAAAGATGTTAATCAAAACAGAATGTTTTATAATTTAGATTCTTTAATGTTAGGCACCTTTTGCCCAGTTAACAGCTTTGCACATGTTGATATTCTCTCAGTCCGCTTTATGATGTGTGTGATGCTCTATCACCTGGACTAAAACTGAGTTCACAGCTGTGCTAGGGGTGGGCGATCTGACGATATTAGATCGTTAAGCGGTTTAACGTGTTCAAACCTCATAAAGCCGGAAGATCGTCTACATGGCATATTCTATACAGTTTAGCTCTATGGCGGCGCAAAGCACCATCTGATTGGTTCCTTGTGCAGTGCGTAGCAGCCAATCAGCGTAAAGCTGCGTGTTTGCGCTCTGCTCTCTCTCTCTTTCTCTGTCTTCTGGACGAGCTAGGCACATACACGACGGGAGTCGGCGAGTTAGTAGTTCTAGGTAATGCAATAGACCTCACCCAAATTTTAGTAAATATCAGTCTACTATAACTCACTTGTATCATTACTATGAGCCCTTCTATGTCATATAAACTCAAGGGGCAGTTCTGCTCGGCACAGTAAGGTGCCTTGCGGCTCAAGCTAACCACTCCCCCAATGTCACAACAGTTAATTTGGCTCCCGAGAGAAGTTGCTGATAATATCGGGAAACGGTGATAAAAGTAAGACGTGAGTGAGTGCCAGTGTGTGCGTGTCTGTGTGTAAGCCACGAAATGAAAAGCTAAACTCAACTTTATTTATAAAAGCACTTTTAAACAACCACCGCTCCAAGTGCTGTACATGGTGCAAAAATTGACGGCAAAGTACTGCATGTGAAAGTCCGGTCTTGGAATAATGCTTATTTTTCTGGCTAGTAGCTGCGTTGAGGATTCACTTTTATGTTTTTGAACTTTAAAACAAAGATGTGTGAAAGATAAACATTTCAGTTATAGTGGATTTTTAGAAAACTATTTCCTGGAAGGAGATGCTTGTTAGACAGGCAGCTGAGCCTGGGAGCTACCCGCACTTTTTTGTGAGACTCAAAACAAAGTTGTCCATTTTTTTAAGATCTAGAAAAGTTTTAGCATCTTGTAAATCACATGAAGTTGTTTAATAAACACGGGCTTAAAGGCATTTAAACTAAGTCAAGTGTTGGAGTTTTTATTTTTCATAAATTTGACACCATTTTACCCCTTTTTTCTACAAATAAATATCGGCTTCAAATATCGGTTATCGGCCGCCTTGACTAATAATAATTGGTATCGGCCCTGAAAAAAGCATATCGGTCTATCCCTACTCTAAATATGTGCCGTGCGGGGAGCAGCGGGTTGCAGGCTGCAGACGTGCTTGGGATAACTGTGACCAATCGTGATCGTCTTTGCATCTGCAAATTGAAGGGTAACTGCGTTGATTATAATTGACTTTAATGTAATCTGACTTGAAACAAAAATCATGAACTCATTCGCTGCCACTGACGAATTTACTTGTCTGTATGCTGATCGAAGTTTGTAGACGGAAAGGCAAACGGAAGCCCGTTTACAGTGGTAGGCGGAACGTGGGAATTTTGACTTGTAAATTGTGATCATCAATGAATCATCAAACATTTTGAGCCTTATTTTGTGAAGAAAATGTGTGATTTTATTTTAAAGCCATATCTTCCCCCCCTGTTTGTCTTGTTGTTGATTTGAGTGGACGCTTCTGTTTGCAGGTGATCGGCCTCTTGGACGTTTTCAGCCCCGCCACTTCTCTGAAGGAGTTCACAGATGTGTAAGTCCGATGTGTTCAAAAAAAAAAAATCATTTAAATGCAAGTTACAAATGTTTATCCCAGCTTTGGCTGCTAGTGCTACCCCAATCGCATATGCGGATGAGTATGAGATTTTTCATAATTTAGTAGAGTTCCCAAGTGCCTTAATGACATGTCTGACATAATTTTGTCAAAATACTAATTAGGGCTGTGCACAAATTGATGGTGAATTTTTGCATTCCACTCAGAACGGCTCATAGAATATTATCGTCAGAGAGGAATGTTGGTGTGGCGCTCACGTCTCCATACGTGTGACGTGGGGAGTGCACATGCGAGAAATATGTACACGCCACATTAAGCGTAAAAACTGTTTGCAACCATTAAAACCTGTTTGGGAATGTCTGCCGAACGTCTTTGCCACTGTTTGCAACATGGGACAAACCCCGACAAAAATAAACATTGGCTCATTGTGCACACGCTTGCAAAAGCTTCACCGCTCAGTGAGGTACGGCCTTTAGCGTATTTGGACCAGCGCATGCCACAACATGTCATTAAGACACCTGGCAATGCTTTCAAATGTAGAATACGGCTCCTTTTAAACAATTGCCTGTGCGGTTAGTAAAGCTTTGGTGACTGCGACCATTAGCGCATGTTCTGCTAACAGTTAAATAAGCATGCAGGAGCTGTGTAGTCCCAATCGCAAACCCCCCCCCCCCCCCCAAGTTCTAAAAATAGTCTGCACTCAGAATGCTGTGGTGAGGCTTCTCATAGTATCAACCGTGAGAAGCTTTCTATAGGAGTGGGCGACCTGTATATATGTCCTAATTTTGCAACGTGGCTCAACTTTGCTGATTGTCGTGCTGCTGTGAACAACATGCAGACGGCACGATTAATTACTTGACTGTATTAATGTACCATGCTCATGTCATATTTAATGGTCTACTCTGTGCACGACTAATGTAGCATATTTGCATCATGTCCCTGCACCAAATGCGCCACATTTGCAGCATTTATTTATTTATTTTTAATCTAAACTCATTCATTCACCGCCAGCTGTTTTCAAAGCAGAGTTCTGCATATGGTATCTCAAACAAAAACAAGACTGAGAAAAGGCTTTTGATGGCAAAATATCAATTTTACATATATACAACTAAGAACACTCCCAACGCTGATTTCAACGCATGGCTTGACTGGTCACCATTCACTCCATGAACTGAGTCATAGTTTCTCACAATCGCACACTTCCTAAGTCCCGCGACACCTACATTTTTTTTTTTTTTTTTAATAACATGCATTTGTTTGACTTTGATGTGCCTAAATTTCCGACGAATTTAATGCGAGATGTTGTTCATAGGATATTTCATGATTAGGTTTGCATGACTTTACCTGTGCGTGTCGTTTGTTGACATTCCACTTGTGTGAGAAACGGCAGCGACCAAACCAGTCTGGGACATTTTAGCCAAGCATTGATCAAATCTGCCTTTAATCGCCAGGTACCTTGTAACTCATTTAATGGGCGCGGACCTCAACAACATTGTGAAATGTCAAAAGCTGACGGACGACCATGTGCAGTTCCTCATATATCAGATCCTCAGAGGGCTGAAGGTGAGTTTTCCTTGGACTTTTGTGCACGTTTAAGCAGGCAGCGGTGAATTAAGCTAAAGCCGTTGTGCACGTTCTCCGTTGTGTCTCCTCAGTACATCCACTCAGCAGACATCATTCACAGAGTAAGTGCACTGGCTTTTATGTCACGTTGGCCCTAATTCGGTGCGAGTTGTCCTCTTGTAGCCGGCTTGTAAACTCTGAGAGGGGGGGGAAACATTTTTTTCCCCACAATAATCCAATTTCTTGTACGTTTTTTTGCACCACATTCTTCCACAGAAATATTAATAACGATAAAGAAAGGAATATTATGTTTATGTGTTTTTCTTACAAATAATTTGAAAATAATTGCTTTAGCGTGGAACAAAATTCCTTTTGTCACCTCACGTACATGCCACGATCTGGATTACGAAACTAATTCCACTCTGTTTGCAACCATATTGTTATTGTAAGCAGTTAACGTCAGCTAGGATGTGTTTTGAACAATGTAAACTGAAAAAAAATAAAATAATAAATCTTGTTTCATCTACGAGTGTAATTAGTGAAACATCTTTGAATAGTATTCTTATTCAAAAATAACAGACGGTAAATTGTGGCTTCGCACAACTAAAAAAAAATCCATGTTTTATTTTTTTATTGTCCAGGATCTGAAACCCAGCAACCTGGCAGTAAATGAGGATTGTGAGCTGAAGGTAAGTCACCCTGCTGCAATAATCTACATGAAGCAAAAGATGCTTCTGTGTGTAATGAGCAAACACGGTGCTCACTCTTAACAACCCCCCCCCCCCCTACCCCCCAACCCCGGACTTGGCCTGACAGATTTTGGATTTCGGCTTGGCGCGGCACACCAATGACGAGATGACCGGCTATGTGGCCACCCGCTGGTACCGTGCCCCAGAGATCATGTTGAACTGGATGCATTACAACATGACTGGTAGGGTATAGTCAATATTGTGATTGCAATTTAATATGCTTTTTTTTTTTTTTTTTTTTTCCTTTTTACAACATGACTGGTAGAGTATAGTCAATATTGTGATTGCAATTTAATATGCTTTTTTTTTTCCTTTTTACAACATGACTGGTAGGGTACAGTCAATATTGTGATTGCAATTTAATATGCTTTTTTGTTTTCCTTTTGTTCAAGGTCCTCTTCCCATGTATTTTTTTTTTTTTTATCAAACCCAAGCAATAAATTAACCTACGTCGACAATTGATGATATCAGATTTAATATGCAAATGTTTTGATTTTGTAGGTTAGTCTTATGCTAAAATAAAGGCAAATGAACCATGAATTAATCTGCAAAAATATTTACCAGTACCTATATTAGAGTTGTGAATTACTAACTAATCCCTTGGATTTACGGTCTTTTAAGCATTCTCTACGACAACTTGACGAAATTCAACCAAACACGGGTGACGTAAACCTAAATCCGTCAATCTTAAATCAGATTACAACAATGATCTGTAAACATTGTGGACTTCAAAAGCATTGAACATATCACTCTATAAAGCCTACCTGCCAACTGATCGAAATGAAGCAGTTTTGATTTCTTTCCAAATTACATGCTACTACATTGCGATGTTGATTTGAATTTGATTAGTTGTTCAGCCCTTGTTCCTAGGTGTCTTTTGTCAAAATCCACATAGGATAAAAAAAAAAAAAAAACAATCACACTGAACAACATGTAAAGAATAATGTTTTTATCGTGATGTAATCAAAATGTGGTAATAATAACACGGTGACTCACATGTCTCATTGATCACTTCTGCTTGTTTGTGTGCGTTGCAGTGGATATTTGGTCCGTGGGCTGCATCATGGCAGAACTTCTCACAGGAAGAACTTTGTTCCCGGGAACGGACCGTATCCTTCGCATGGGAGCGCCCCCTGTAGGCGGCGACGCTGCGTGTCGGTCGGTCGTTTTGTCCAAGAACTTTTGAATGCTTTTCCCTCCACGTGAGGCTGCCTGAGGTGTCGACGGCTACCTAGGCGCACATAGGCTCCGTTATCCTCACTTCCCTTCAATCCACGAGCTCTTCACCTCAGTGTTTCACTTGCGTGTGTCACTTTGTGAACTTGACCACAGGCGGTCTCAACTGGTGGGACAGGGAATGGACTGGGAAAGAATTAACCGTGCTGTTGTTTGATTTTGGCAGCCACTTTATTTTGAAAGGCACGTTTGCGTCGCCGACAAGATGGTGAAGAGTAACTATCACCGGGGGGGGGGGGGGGGGGGGTTGAATTGAGGTATTGCTGGGAGTTGTCTTAAAATGA
This sequence comes from Filicampus tigris, assembly GCF_054856515.1. Taxonomy (NCBI): domain Eukaryota; kingdom Metazoa; phylum Chordata; class Actinopteri; order Syngnathiformes; family Syngnathidae; genus Filicampus; species Filicampus tigris. The sequence continues at coordinate 33,263,956 of NC_141217.1, forward strand.
AATCTCACTTTTCCCTCACAATCGAATTTACGATTTAAACCAGTCCACCGTAATGCCCCCCCCACCCCCCCGCCCCCCCCCCCACCCCTCCGTTTCGCAAATGGCTGATTTTCTAAATAATTCTTTTCCAGTAATCATTTAAATCAATTTTCACTGGAATAGATAATTTGTTGTTAGCAAGTAATGTGAAAATAAATGGCCCTTCTGTCAAATATAGCGCACGCTTATTAACTTCGAATCTATTCCCATGTCAAGTTGCACAGGGGGACACCCAACCGATAACTGGGCACATGTGGACAAACAACCATTTGTATCCATTTTTAAAAGCCAGCATCATATTTATGCTTTGCCATCTTGCCTTTTGGTGAAAATGCAACCGACATTGGTTGTGAATGAAACGGTTTGTAACCAGAGTGGTCGCGGCCTACCAGTTGAGAATGTCTGCTCCGAATGGGTCCATTGGATGGACACCGGCGTTCATCTTTGCACGAGTCCATTTTCAGCCACGGCCCCGACGCCGGGCTTCTTCCTCTCTTGACAGCTTTCAGACCAATGGCCGAGCTCTAAAGATGCCACAGGACCTCCTCCTCAATTCTCAGTCTTCTTATTTTCCTTTTGCTTGTCATCCCTTTTCCTCTTTTTTCTTCTTGTTGTCCTCAAACTTCTCCACTCCTTCCTTCCTTCCTTCTTTGTCCCTCACCTTTCCTCCTTTGCCTTTTTGTATTTCTCTCTCCTCCTTCCTTCTTCGTGTTCTTCTCCCCCTATGCCATGAGCCGTGGTGGAGGGTTTTGCGTGTCCCAAAGACGCCCCTGGTAGGGTCACCCTTGGCAAACAGGTCCTAGGTGAGGACCAGACAAAGCAGGGTTCATATGACCCCTTTCGATGGAAAAACATCAATGGATTCCGTTTTCCCTTGCCCGGAATGCGGGTCACTTTGACCCACCTCTGGAGGTGGGGCTCATTGGCGAACACCTGGTGGTCGGGCCTGCCGCGGGGCTCAGCCCGAAGAGGCAACGTAGGCCCCCCTTCCCATGGGCTCACCACCTGTGGGAGGGGATCAACGGGGCGGGTGCTTTTGAGAGCTGGGCGGCGCCCAAAGGCGGGGACCTTGACAGTCCGGGAAGCTAGCCCTGGGAACATGGAACGTAAACCAGCGGGTGAGTGCATGAACAAAGTATCCATTGTCAGCACTTTGAGCGTCCAGTTGTCCAGAAAAGCGCTATAAAATTCTGGTGCCTTATTAGAAGTTCCGATTTGACATAGTCAGACTGGCTTCCACACGCAGCCTGGGCTCCGGTTGCAGTATCGGTGTGTCGTGGTGAAGAAGGAGCTGGGCCAAAAGGCAAAGATCTCTATTTACCGGTCGATCTACGTTCCTACCCTCACATGTGGTCACATGCTGTGGGTCGTGACTGAAAGAATCGGATCCCGGATACAAGCGGCCGAAATGGGTTTCCTCCGCATGGTGTCCGGGGTCTTCCTTAGAAATAGGGTCAGAAGCTCGGAAGGGACTCAGAGTCGAGCCGCTGCTCCTCCACGTCGAGAGGAGCCATCTGGTTAGGTGTTCCGGGCATGCCCCACCGGCAGGAGGCCCCGGCGACGACCTAGGACACGCTGGAGAGACTTATGCCTCCCGGCTGGCCTTGGGATCCTTCCGGAAGACGTGGCTGGGGAGAGGGAAGTCTGGGCTTCCCCGCTGAAGCTCCTGCCCACCCCCCCCCCCCCCCCACGACCCGACCTTGGATAAGCGGCAGATAATGGCTGGACGGGTGTATGGATTGTTCTTCTGTCCCTCCCTCTCCTCCTCCTCCATCTTCTTCTCCTCCTACTACTTATTTTCTTCCATGTCCTTTTCCTCCCTTCATTGTTTTCCTCCTCCTTTGCCCTTCTTCTTCTCCCTCTCCTCCTTCCTCTTCTCCTTCTCCACTCATCCTCCTCCTCTTCATCTTGTTCTCCTTCCTCCTCTTCTTCCTTTTTCCAATCCTTCCTTATCTTTCCCCTCCACCCATCCTCCTCTGTCTCCTTCCTCCTGTACCTTCTCCACCCTCCTCATCTGCCTTTTGTCTCCCTCCTCCTCTTCCTCCTTTCTGCCCATCTTACCTCTTCATCCTCCACCCTTCTTCCTCATATACCGCCCCCCCATCTTCTCCTCCTCCCCCTTGTCCTTCTCTTCCTCCCTCTCCATCCTTTCCTCCTCTCCTTCTTACTCATTCTTCTCATCCTTCGCTACCCCTTCTTCCTGTTTCTTTTTCTTCACCTCCACCACCGCATATTTTACCTCCCTCTTCTCCTTCAATTCCTCCTTAAAGTGGAAGTCAACCCAAACATATTTATTTCAAGAATATGTTCCCAGCAGGCCCACTAGTTCAAACACGACATTCTGATTAATTTTGCATTTGTGGTGTCTCTGGTGGTGGCCATTTTGTCTTCTGTCGACTGAAAATGACATCACAACAGCTCACAGCGAGCAATCACGGCTGACCTGTTTTCTGAATCTGAGCTGTGATTGGTCATTGTGAGCAGTTGTGATGTCATTTTCAGTCGGCAGAAGACAAAATGGCCGCCCCCAGGGATGGCTAAAAACGAGTGGATTAACACTTATTCCACAAATGCAATATTTATCAGAATGCCCTGTTTCAACTAGTGTGCTTGCATAGAACATATTCTTGAAAAAAAATATGTTTGGGTTGACTTGCGCTTTACCTATTCCTCAGCCTACTACATTTGTTGTTGCTGCTAGTTTTTGCTTCTTTTGGCAGCCAGTAGTCAGCGCTGTCCATTCACAACTCCTCCTTCTCTTTTTCGTCCTCCTCCTCCTCCTCATCCTTCTGGTCCTTCCCTTCCTCCACCTCCTCCTTCCGCGACACCTCCTTCTTTCCCCGTTCTGTTCTCTCCAATGAGGCTTCTTGATGCACCTTGTCTGTTCGTCCTGTTGACACGTTTATAAAGTAGCAGCGTGGCGGCAGATACGGCGAGGAGGCCAAAGACCCCGAGCGGGTCCCGCTGTTCTGTTTGTCAGTGTCTTTCTTTAACATGTGCCGGTAGATATTGATCAATTGAAGCTAATCATGCTGCTGGTTGGAACGCCGGGGCCTGAGCTCTTGATGAAAATTTCTTCAGAGTCTGTGAGTTGCCGACGACACGCCGAGGCTTTTGCTCGGCGACACTTTGCCCGTGCGTGCTGCCTCACTGACCGCATGTGTTGCCTTTGCTTCATCAAAATCTAAGACGCTTTGTTGGTAATCGCTCATTATCCCCTGAATAGTAAACCGTTTTGTCATTTTGTTTACAGAGCTGGGCAGTCCGTCCCGGGGCTGGAACGGTCCCTGCGTCTCGGACGGATGCCCATTTTGGGGGTGGAGGATGGGGGGGGTGACACATTTGGGGGGAAAAAGGGGTGGACTAAGCAAGGGCGGAGGTGGATTTTAATCCGGCCCACTAATCGGCACTCGTGCGTGTGACGTGGTCGCGAGGCCTCCTCGGTGAAAGGCTTCTTTTTAGGCTTTCAGAATTTTGTCTTCTGTCGACTGAAAATGACATCACAACTACTCACAACGACCAATCACGGCAGACCTATTCTCTGAATCTGGGTCGTGATTGGTCGTTGTGAGCAGTTGTGATGTCATTTTCAGTCGACAGAAGACAAAATGGCGGCCCCCAGAGATGTCTAAAAACGAGTGGATAACACTTATTCCACAAACGCAATATTTATCAGAATGCCTTTTCTTTCAACTAGTGTGCTTGCATAGAACATATACTTGAGAAAAATATGTTTGCGTTGACTTCCGCTTTAAGTAGGATAAAAATAAATGTATACTCACAACACAATATTGCAGCATGTTAGAAATATAATAATTAAATAATAACAAAATAATGTAAGGCAGTCCTCAAATTACGACTTTACGACGCCCGTGCCTCCTCCTCCATTTTGTCAATATTCGGGTTAAAGTCAAAATTCCGATTTCTGAAACATTCTGAATATCCCGTTTACATGATTGAGCGGATATAGTTGCTCCGGCATTTGAATAACCCACTGTGTACGGCGACGCACAGCGTCATGCCTCAAACGGACATCATTTCCGCTTGTTACTTTCAACTGTCAATCAAAAACTTGCTGTTCATGTCACTCACCACATGAATGACGCAGCCGGTTTCCTCCTCGCTCCGAAAGTGTGCTTTTGTGCTGCGTCTTTGAGCTTGTTTACCTCTGCTTGTGTATTTGCGATGGGTTTTCGCGCCAAGCAGTGCACTTCTGCATACAAGCACTTCCTGTACTACAAAGACCAGCATTCCTTGCGGTTGAGCAATGAGCATGCGCAGAGTGTCTCGATTATGTCTGGTACGTTATATATATATATACGTTTATATATACGTTATAATAATGTCAGCAATAACATAACTACTGTTCCAAAACAATTTTTTCATGTCACTGATGAGTGCGCTATATAGTACACAACAAAAGAATGCCCCTGATATTGTAATTATGGAGTATGGAATGACTAAAGGATTCCCAATACACCCAAAGTAAGTTTGTTGGTGGTGGACGCTGGCTTGACTCAATTTCCCACTCTTTGTCTTGCACCCGCTTCCACTCTGTCCCTTTGGCTTCAAAGCGTAGCGTTTGCTTCTCAGTGTAACAACGGTATAACACTGAGAAGAGGCTTCGCTAACCAACTCTGCCCCTGTCGCTATACTGCCCTTGACACCAGCCTCGTAGACATAAACCAACTTCAGCAGATAATGCGGTTGACGGGAACGCCGCCGGCGTCACTAATAAACAGGATGCCCAGCCATGAGGTGAGCACGTGTAGCAGTTGTTTTACAAACTGGGGGCTGTGAGCCGTAGCTTGGGGTCGGCAAAACCATTTGCAGTTAAAATATTAAGTGTATTTTTTGAGAATGTAGTCCTTTTTCATGTGAAAAAGGAAAGTTTTCCCCAATTAAAGGCAGCGTATTACAAAAAGTTGCAGCTTTGTCGGGATGCACGATAACGTTTTCCCCCACTTATACTGATAACCGATAGCTTCCTGCTTCTCCAAACTGATGCTGAGGACTGATTTTTTTTTTTTGGTGTGCGACAAGTAAATCTGTTGTTGCAGCTTAAACGTATAAAACATTTCAATCCCGCTTACTACTAATGTTGCGGGGTTGGAGCATGACATGAAAAAAGTGAGCAGTGACAAAGTACAGTCACACGTTTTGCTACTTTCTGAACTCTTGTCACTTCTGACGGTGAGGTGATGAGCAATCTCAAACGCTCTGATACGTATCAGTAACTACTAATAAAGTGGGTCGCATTTTGTTATGGTGTTTTATTTCTATTTAATATGATGTGTCAAAGAATAAATCACTCACAAAATGATTTACTTGGCAGTAACAGTTCAACAACGCACATTGTACACACACATGTGCACATACATATTTGTAAATAAAACAAGACCCCAAACGTCAGTTAGTGCTAATGGTAATTTTCATGTCAAGACATTTTCCAGGACCTAAAAAAAACCAAATGATTTAAAATCTCAATCAACGTAGCTGCACTTCTATGAGCCGCTGAGTGTTTGCTAACCATCCATTTTCTGAAGCACTTATCCTCACTAGGGTCGCAAGCGTGCAATAAAGTTGAAGTCAGTTTTGTCTGCGTTTATTAGACATAATTAACTGGAGATGAAACTTCACTTTGTGCCGCTGCCATTTTTTCTCATATCACTGAAGCGTCGGCATTAGGGTTGCCAACTCCCTGAAAAAGAAATGAAGGACACCTCATCGGCAGAGACAGCTTACCTGACTGCCTTCAACCTTCCTTGCATGACGTTTTCTTTTAAGATGTGTTTTTTTTGGGGGGGGGGGGGCAAACAATTCGTAACTGTTTAAACACGAGTTGGCGGCACGATGAAAAACGGGTCAGCACGTCTGCCTCACAGTGCAGAGGTAGTGGGTTCAAGTCCGGCCCCAGCATTTTGTAAGTGTTGAATTTCTGGGAGAACTTTTTTTCTGTGAGAAGAAGGTTTTCAAGGGTAATTCCAAAGGCGACCGACGGTTTTGGGGAGCTGTTGAGAAAGGCGCTTTAGGCCTTAATGGGTTAATATTAGCATTCCACGACGGTGTTGAGAATTCCAATAGAAACCGGAAGGGGGTCGATCCCATAAACGTAGACAAGGAGAACAAGTATATTTACTATGCATACATAACAAACAAAATGAAAAAAATATATATATAAGACGCACCTATCTATGTTGAAAAATTAGAAATTTACTGCATTTGCAGAACAATTTTCAACTGTAAATGTAAATGTACCTGAACAGATTTTTTCCTAACGGCGCCTTTTAACGGCAGCAACTTTGCTGAATAAAACGGAGCAGAACCAAGAGAAAATAACCAGTACTTATCTTCATTTCACTTCCCGCTGCTGCCTCCAAAGTCTAAACATAGATTCATTGACGCTAATCTTGTGTGCAGAAGCGCTTTTTCCTTCCTGGAAAGCAAGATCGATGGGCTTCATTTTAAAAATTCCATCATACAAACTTCATCGTGTGGGTTCCATGATGAAGGGGTGAGGATTTGAAAATAATTAAGTGTTTGTAATTTGCCGTCCGTTTTCTATCTGCTAAAGAAAAAGCGTATTCTACTTTGCATTGATTTTTTTTTTTCTTAGTTTTAATTCTAATTCCAGTTAGAGGGCCCCCTAGCCGCGGAAGAAAAATCCACAGAATGGCCGCACCTTTATATAAGCCGCACGGTTCAAAACCTAGGAAAAAAGTTGCGGCTTAAATGTTCAAATATGAATTAGGCACCAACGTCATTCGGCTAATCCTACGTCTGTTTTTCCATGAGTAACAGCTCATCTCCTCTTGCTCTCTCACACTCTTTTCTCATGCACAGCTGAACCAATGAGGCAAGTTGGCGTCGGCAAAATAATTTTGGTTTGGAAACATATACCTTAGGTCAAAAGATTCCAACGTGGATATATGACTACTAGGGATGTCACGATATGCAAATGTCACGATACGATATCCCAATATGAACCTCACGATACGGCAGCTATCACGATATTGTGGAGAGGTTGGCCATATATAAAAAGCTCACAATACTGTATAAAAGCTCACAGTATTGTGGGAAAAAAGGGAGTTCATATTAAAAAAAAAAAAAAAATCACAATATTAAAAAAAAAAGACAACATTCTATTTTTGTACATAATAACAACATTCACAAAGAAATAGGCTTGGCCAGTCATGCACTCCTATTGGCTCAGCAGTGCAAAGTATCATGGTCTACGTAGTTCACAATGCTGTGTTCGGCTGAAGCGGGCCGAGGGAAATGTTGAAAAATATTTGCTGGTATGACTGATTTATGTGTCCTTTTATTGGTTGGAATATAGTTTTGTTCATGTGGGCAATCTAATTCCTGCTTAATTTGGTTGTGTGGGTGTGTGTATGATTTCTATAGAAATGCACTTAGTTGCTAATGCACGCACACATTGTAACTCGGGTCAAATTGTGGAGGAACTCAAATGTGTTATGGTTCCCTTCATAAAACATGCATTAAATTAAACTGCACTAATAAACTAACCACCAGAGGGTCCTGGAACTGCACAAATGTAAAACAACTTGGGCTTTTAAACAATTTTGCTGCTATTAATATTGTGACATGACCACGACGATATCGTGGCATATTTAATATCACGATTTTGACAATATTGTGACATCCCAAATGACTACTTTACCAACATTCGAATGGACACCACGTCTTGGGCAATTTTCAGGGAAATAGACTGATTTCTTTCACCAGGCCCTTTTCTTATATTGCAAAATAATTTTAAAAAATGATTTTGCTCATATTGTCTGTTTGTAAGACAATACGATGTTCCCTTTGAACTGTGGAATCTGCTAGAAAATAATATCCCTGAGCATTAAACTTGAATGAATTGCTAAAATCGATCCAGCCCTAGATAGAAGTAAGCGAGTAGCAACAAGAACATGCATGGAGCAATGTGCGTTTATTGAATGTGTGCAACAGGTTGCTGCTCGTTGAGAAGTTTTGATGGAACTGTTTTTATTCTTCCCAGGCCAGGAACTACATCAGCTCCTTGCCACACATGCCCAAGAGGAATTTTGCTGACGTGTTTATTGGCGCCAATCCGCAAGGTAATTGGACACTTGTAAACTGGGTGGTTCCAAAAGGTTGCAGAGTCCCAAACATGATGTGAGGGGGAAAAAATAACACATTTGGGCCAAAATATAGATACAACATTTGCACAATGTGGCCATGAAGTAGCTATGGCTCCCTAATGTATAGTTGGTTAAGCAAATGGAGCGAGTCTTACCGCAAGAGGCGTGATATCCGGGCCTAAATCACACATTGGACATGGATATAATGCTTGAATTTTATTTTAAGCAGGGGATGTTGCTATAGAAACATTCTGAAAATTCTGGCATTTCAAGGAATTAGGATTACTCTCAGAAGGATTTAAGTATCAAAAACCAGTTGTCTAGCAAAGGTTCACTCAATTTGCTTCCCCAAATGTCAGTGTGGGAAGTTGAGCATGGGAATGATGTCAAACCAACAAATTAGTTTTTCACTGGCACGTTATACGCATTTCGTGGCCACAAAATAACATTTTGGGTGTACGTTAAATGTATACTGTGGCCCTTTTTTGTTTTTGTTTTAACAGATGTGGCTTCCTAAAATGTGTCAAGTGATAACATACATTCTCTCTTGTTTTGTTATGAAGCTGTCGACCTGCTGGAGAAAATGCTGGTTCTGGACACCGACAAGCGTATAACGGCAGCCGAGGCACTGGCCCACCCGTACTTCACTCAATATCACGACCCCGAGGACGAGCCCGAGGCCGAACCGTACGACCAGAGCTTTGAGAGCCGCGAGCTTGAGATCGAGGAGTGGAAACGTATGTTGATAGTCTTCCGCGCTAAAATCTGAAGCATGTTTTACGTGCCAGTACCTTAAAAGTTCTGAGGCCCAATGTTGGGCAAGAGGAGACATATTGTGCATTTTTACACTATTTTTAATACAGTTCCCCAAAGAGATGACAATAGGAACATACTAAAATGAATAATTAATATTAGCACGATATTGCTAAAAAAAATGAATACACTCTCTAAAAACCTTGCAATAATTTTTTTTTTTTTTCTCTTGATTTGCAGGGTTGACCTACGAGGAGGTGTGCAGTTTCGAGCCACCCATCTTTGACGAGGATGACATGGAGTAATGATATAGTACCTCCTGCAAGTGCACAGATCCCATTCTGACAATTTGAACATTTTTTTGCATTAGCCTTCAAACTCTCCAGACACACAGCAAGCACCAACCTGCCTTTCACCAGGCTTTTGATCCCGGAGGAAAACATCAAACCACTAATTAAGATAATGCTTCCCATCATTGGTGAATCAAGTTTAATTTTCATCTCATCTGTTTTGGTAAAATCACATTTTAACTCGCCACTGTGACACTTGGATGCTGAAAAACGTGGACCTTTACAGCTGTGCTACATTGTGTTCTTGTACGTATTTTATCATTGGGAAAAAAAACTGAAGGAAACGTTCATCTTCCACTCCAGCATGTGAAGCTGGAACATCAGCACCGATGTTCTGACAATATTTTTTATTCAGCATTTTCTATTTGACCGTAAATATTGACAATTTTTGCAAATTCAAGTTGTGACATGTCTATCATTTTACCATTAGGTGTATATTTCAAAAAGGGCTTCACATAACGAGAGTATGTCAAATGTGCCATATTTATAATGAAATGTGTCACTGTGCATAATCTGTCCAAATATTTTTTGTTTGCGTGAGTTTTACTCCTTTGTAAGTGTCATAATGCAGCAATAGAAATACTGCTTAAATGTGCAAAAGAGCTATTTCAGATCTATTTATACTTTGTGGAGGATGTATTTATAAATGAGAACTCCCATCTATTTTCAGTCCAACAGAGTAATGACTTGTCATTTGATAAGCAAAATAAAAACTATTTTTAAGACATCTTTTGTATGTTTTCATTGTGTAAATGTTATAATAGAAAAAAACTGACCCGAGGGTTCAGCAGCTGTAAATCTTTTGCGATGAAAGATAAACAAAATATTTTAATGTAAACTTGTCCTTGGGTTTAACCAAGATTTAAAAACTAGTATGGACATTTTTTTCAGTCATATTGACCTGCTGGAAATCTAGAAAAAGTATTCATTGTTGGTCACTTGTGAACATTTGTTGGTGGGAAGATTAAATTATTCCATTTTAGATTGATATAGCACCTTCATATGGACCCAAGGACAGGTTAAGTACCATAATAAAATCATTACCTCACCAAGTACAGTATATCAAAATACCATAAGTGCTTTTTTTTTTTTTTACATTGTTTATTGTCATTTCATTTTATTTTATTTTTGCTACCTTGCTTTTAATTTCACGTAATTAAGTCGTATTGGCGTTAATGAAACTACTAATTCCAGTTGACTAACTTTGCTTTACGCATGCGCAGTGATTGAGCGGAACCGCCGCTGATGTCAGCAGCTGAGCCCTCCTGGCCCTCTCTCTCTCTCTCTCTCTCTCTCTCTCTCACACACACACGCACGCACGCGCACAACGCATGCGCAGAACATTCGGTCACTGGCGCTGTGGCTAACAGCTAAGCAACAACATGGAGAGAAAAGGTAAAACGTTTACCCCCACACGTTGTCTGAGAAACATTGGTCGGCAAACGTGGCGCCATGTAATCGCTGATCCACCCCGGGTATGGCGAAGTTTATTGGACGCAGACGCGCGTAAATGTTTGAATCGAATGCGTTTGTCCCGTACGGTTAGCCGCGGCGAGCTAACCGTAGCGGTGTGAGGATTAGCTCAGGACGGAGAAGCTTCTGGCTCGTTATGTGACATCTGCGACGCCTTTTTTTTTTCTAAATTGTTCATATTTTATAACAATTCATTCAGTAATTATTCGCACGTGTATGATATATTTACACTATTGCTAACATTTTTCAGCTCGGTACCAGCGTGGGTAGGTTTAACGCTATAATGTGCTGTACAGTATCATAAAAAGATGAATTGGTGCTCGGTGTCTTCGAGTGTCAGACAGTTGGTGATGGTCTATTGCGTGTATGAACTAATAATTGAAATATGAATTACAGTTAACCTTCGTGGGTCTAAAATAAAAGAATAGTACGCGGTACCACCCGTAAATAATGATGTAGAGTACATTGTATTCAAATGTTCATAATGACAGGCATTGCCGTAAATATAGACCAAAGTGTGATTGCAAATATTTTTTGAATTACAAACTCTACTTCCAGCATTAAATAAAAAAACCTGCGTTACAGCTAATCACCAACGATAACAACCCGATTCTTATGCTCATAGTTACCTCTTTATGTACAGTACACACAAGCTACTGCGTGCATATCGGATTTTTATTTTATACCGCACTCTTTGCATGCAGCTGTGGTTGTTTTTAAAAGCGCCCTATAAATAAAGTTGAGTTTAGTCGCTTTTGGGATGCAGTAGAAATGGGACAGTATTTCCTGAAAAAGAAAATCTGTCAAAATGCTAATTCTGGCTGGAACGGCCACATCAACCTGAGTGCAACACAGCAAGAATTTTGAGGCTTCCAGATAAATTGATCTTTTTGTTTGGGATAGCTGCCTTTTTGGGGAACTCCTTTGTGTTATTATGCTTATTGAAAGTTTGGTCAGAAAAGCACCTTCAAATTATAATAAAACAGTAGAACTTCATTATTTTTCAACATGTCTACAAAAATTCACACAATGTACTAGTCAATGCTGAATTATATTTTGAACTTAGTTCTTAAGAAGGTGCGCATTTCATCACTGACTGATGCCCGTTTTGATGATAATTAATGAATGGTGGGACACCTTTAAAAAATGACTGGCTAAGCACTGACAGGAGTGGATTTTCTTCCGTCAGAGTAATCGTCAGTGACCGGGTCAAGGACCAATGGATCTCTCAGACCGTCACTGACAGATACCCGCTTTGCTGATGTCTTTTTTTTGGGGGGGGGTTGGGGGGGACCAACTGATGGACTGATCAACCAATGATTACAATTTGGTTTGGCTTGAAAACGTGGCGGTCTAACAAATTACGGATGGGTACCCAGGCTGCTGACGAATGACGGACTGTCAACATTTTGTAAAATGACCACCTCTGCTAATTAGCATAAATTGGCAAAAGAGATAGACTTTCCCCCCAATGTTGTGTTCAACCTAAATAAAAACAGAATACAACCGGCTGACCGGTTTTCTGAATCTGAGCTGTGATTGGTCGTTGTGAGCAGTTTTGATGTCATTTTCTGACGACAGAAGACAAAATGGCCGCCCCCAGAGATGGCTAAAAACGAGTGGATTAACACTTATTCCACAAAAGCAATATTTATCAGAATGCCCTGTTTCAACTAGTGGGCGTGCATAGAACATATTCTTGAAAAAAAAATGTTTGATTGACTTTCACTTTAAATTTGTAGAAACGTTTTTCACAATTTTTACTAAACAATTTTTCAGATTTGCATCTTTTTTTTTATTACTACTATAAATTTTTGCCTATATTTTCATTATATTTATATAAATCTTTGCTATCAAATTTGGAACAAAATTCTAACAAAAAGTTCAGGGAGCACCCAGGATTCTCACCATATCTCAAAAAGTTAAATCAAAACTCAAAATGACAAATCTTAAAAGTCCACATATCTTTATTTTGATTTCAGTTTTAATCGGTCTATCCCTACAATAAAGCAATTTGCCTCTTATTTCCTCAGTTTTGGCTCTGCAGGCGAGGAAAAAGAGGGGCAAAGCCAAGAAGACCTGCAAAAAGTAAGCATTTATCCCTCTTGTGTGTTGTTTTTTTCCTGCTCTGTGCGCTACGTTGACACTGGCTAGGTTATTGTTTCTCCTCCAAAAGGCCACATATTTCATCAGCAAGTTGACTTCATTGTGTTTACTGTCATTCAGATGATTTTTAAAATCTTACTTAAAAAAGAAAAGTCACTAGAGGGGTCGGAAAAGTGTCAAATCTGGCTCTGCACATGAATCGTGTTTCTTCTATTACAACGTTTTACAGCTCGAGAGAAGTCCAAATCCAAATTACGATTAAATTTCGATTAATCGTCCATCCCTTCTTCACAACCAATAATTGTTAAATGAATACCTCTCTGGCAGTGTTAACGAACAGTCAACATGAGTAGCTTTTGTAAAGACAGAATTATGTATTGTCAACAGGCAGCCGGTAAATCCCCGAAGTCGCCAGCAAGCCCAACACGAAGACTCGCCTCGGGAGCCCGAAGAACCCGAGGAGATTCTGGGCTCTGACGACGAAGAGCAGGAGGATCCCAATGACTATTGCAAAGGTGAGTTTTGTCGAAACCTTCCTCTCACCTCGCCTGCCAAATGAACTTTTTTGTAACAGTACATGACAGAGTGTTAACATCATCCAAGACTCTGTCGACCACCTGATCTTTGAAAGTAAATACTGTTTTCTCTTCCAGGGGGCTACCATCATGTAAAAGTAGGCGACCTTTACAATGGAAAGTATCATGTCATTCGGAAACTGGGCTGGGGGCACTTCTCGACCGTGTGGCTCGCCTGGGACATCCAGTAGGCAACTTTGCTGTGTATTTTCGCTGCAGTCTCTGCGCTACGTTGCCTTCCAGTAGCAGCTGACCCATGCTGGACCTTAAAACAGTATTTTTGCTCTATGTTTGGTAGGATGAAGAGGTTTGTTGCAATGAAGGTGGTTAAGAGTGCAGAACACTACACAGAAACAGCTGTGGATGAGATCAAACTTCTCAAGTCTGTAAGTGAATGCTTTCATGAGGACAATTATAAACATCCCATTCAGTCGATATTTAGTCATCACACTCAAAGTACTTTAATGCCAATCTGGTACTGATTGTAGTGGGGTTTTTTTTGTGCCCAGGTGAGAAATTCGGACCCTGATGATCCCAAACGGGAGATGGTGGTCCAGATGTTGGATGACTTTAAGATTTCTGGTGTCAATGGAACCCGTATCCTTTATCGCTGTCCAACACCTATCTGACCTATCCTGGTTTTGACTCACAATTGATCCATCAAGCTTACAACGGCGCAGTTGTTTACGTTCTGAGCTTGCTAAGCTGCATCCAGCACCGGGTGTCTGCGTAGGCCTGAATGAAATCTCAAGACTTGTTAGGCATTCTGTAGGGGAACGACATGCACGTCATTGTTGTGATCTTAACGTCTATTCAGACGTCTGCATGGTATTTGAGGTTTTGGGCCACCACTTGTTGAAGTGGATCATCAAATCCAATTACCAGGGGTTGCCTCTACCCTGTGTGAAGAGCATCATTAGACAGGTGAGCACAATCAAAAACACACAGTCACACCCTTAATGCACTGATGACTCATCGCAGTGTTTCGGTTTTACGTTGCACTTGTTTTTTTGTTTTTTTTTTGCCTCATATTATTCAAACTCTGATTTAGTATTGATACATTTGCTTCACCTTATTAGCTGTGCATGCAAAATATGAATAAGTCGAACAGTTTGCATTGATTGTCACACCCCGACTTTGCTCTCAGGTTCTTCAAGGCCTGGACTACTTGCACACAAAGTGTCAGATCATCCACACAGACATCAAGCCGGAAAACATCCTGATGAGCGTCGAGGAGCCATACGTCCGGAAGCTGGCGGCAGAAGCCACGGAATGGCAGCGGGCGGGAGCGCCGCCTCCCTCCGGCTCAGCAAGTACGAATTGCACTTCCGATGACCATGCAGACGTGCTGACAACCATGTTCTAACTTATGACGTTCTTTATTTCACAGTTAGTACCGCACCTGCTCCAAAACAGGTACAACTTTTTTTTTTTTTTTTCTATTTCCGCTTTTGCAGTATGTCTCCTATTTCCCAAAGTGATTGCTTGAATTATGCATACAAATGAGGCTTTATCCACATGAACCGTTAAGGCCTAAAGCACCTTTCTAAACATCTCTCTAAAACCTTAGGTCATCTTTGGAATCACCCTCGAAAACCTGAAGTTTTTCCCGGCAATTCAACACCTACAAAATAATTAATATTTCGTCCCCTGTAGCAGATAGAAACATCATCCCGAAAGAAATTGAAATGAAAAAGAAATTAGACATGTGCCTTTCAAACTGGCCCGAGTTTATTAATCATTACTGTTTCAACCAAAGATGTAAAAATAACTTCATTTTTTTTCAGCAGTGCAAGAGAAGCACTATTTTAAATTTTAAAAAATCGAGAGGTGAATACCATCCTCTATTCTATTACAAAGACGTCTATCGTCATCGTCTACAAACATATCTTAACCATATATCACGTTCGACCGGTTCAAGGTCCACAGTCGTCTTTTTCGCTTCGACCAACATCCGCCGAGGAGTCACGACACCGTCACGTGTATATTCCGATGCATTTTCCGATGGAGACTGAGAATTGGATTAGAAAAAGAAAATGACGTATACACTCTCCAGGCTTGATAGGTAGAAACATGCAACAGCGCTCCCGGGCTCAAGTGGTAGAAACGTGGTTATGCGCTCCCGGCCTAAATGGGAAAAAAATATCCTCTTTGATGGTCTTACAAATTCCCCAGGCACAGTAAGCAGAATTCCTGTGTTTTCTGATACATTTGGGCATGGCGATGACTACTTATTTTTCTTGTTAAAAACAAAAAAAAAAATCCATGTTTTTGTGCTTAAGAGCCACATTTGAAAAACATGGGGTCATATTTGTACATTGGATTAAAAAAATGTGTAAATTCATTCACATATTTGTATATATTCAGAATTTAATTATAATTAAATAACTATTGATTTTTTTTTTTTTTTACTTTGTATGTAAAATTGATCATTTTGCTTTTCACTCCGTTTGCAATAAGTCAATTAAACAATGATTTAATGAGAGAAATTAACACATTTAATTCAAAGAAATTACTACATCCACTCTATAAAACCAATTTTTGGGGGGAAAGATTTTAAATCAGTTAAATTGTGTAACGATTCTCTGTATCATCTGTACAACTGTAAATGTACTGTAATTATGGCAGTACTGGTCACTTAATATTTGCTTGATGACTCATTTGCATAGCTGTCATGGGCCAGTACAGCAGCACTAATGGTACCCTTACATTACGTAAAGACAGTTCTTTTTTTCTGTTTCTTTTTTTTTGTTAAAGTTGCATGTTTGGTCAATAGTCTATGTATATATTTTTTTACATACTTGGGCCAACAAAGCTAATCAATACTCATATGCTAGAGGCACTACACCCTTTATTACGTATGCTTGCACTAACTAATGATATCCAATACCACGTTTAATTGTGGTCGTAGATTGATTTTAGATGGAGACTTGCCTAGTAGTGAGTCAGAGGCATTACAGCTCACATTTACCAAACGCGGTCTTAAATTTGATTGAAGTGGCCTGGAGAAGAAAAAAAAAAAAAATCTTCAATTTGACGTCCTTCAACCTGCAGATACCCTATTTCCAATATTGCGCCCGCTTCAACACCAGATCGAAAATGCCCGTGTCCGTTTTCAACGTATGTTTTTCCCTGCATTTCCCTCTTCAACAGACTGTAAAAATGTCCAAGAACAAGAAGAAGAAGTTAAAAAAGAAGCAAAAGCGACAGGCGGCCTTGCTGGAAAAGTGCATCATGGACCTGGAGGAGATGGAGAAGATCACAGAGACGCGGGAGGACGACGAGGATGTCGACGAGGAGCCAGAGTCTCCAAAGGGGCGGGCCTGTGCTCCTCTGAGGCAGCTGTCGCTGCAGGATGTGGGGAACCAAGACGCACAAGGTGAGAAGTCAAAATGGTTGTGAGCCTCCTGTTTGTGCTTTTCATCTAAATTCGCCCACTCACCGCTTAATATCATTTTTGTAAATCCTGAAATAAGAGTAGTCTTTCCCTACCTCTAAACAGCAAAAGCACATTATGTATTTCCCATTTGAAAAATCTCACGGCACATCAGCAAATGGCAAAATTTTCCACGAGGTCCCCGATGATCTCTCGCGGCACACTTTTGCGGTTTGGTATCAACGTATTACAGCAAGGGCTGGCGTGCAAAGCGTTTCTCCTTTCCCGATGATCCCAGACAGCGACGTGAGTGCGGCCGGGCTGTCCGAGCTGAACTGCAACGGACACGCCAAGTTGGAGCGGAGACTACCCCGGTGGAGGGAGGAAGACCAGCATAATGGAAATGTTGCGGAGAAGAAACAACACCTCGTCTTGAACGGTTTGGACTGTGCCGACCTCGAGGAGGGGCAGCGCGCTGACGTTGAAGGGGCTCACTGCAGCGGGGTGCCTGCTAGGCACTTTGCTGCCAGGCTGGAGGAGGAGCTGGGAGGGAACATTTGTCCCGAGGAGGGAGAAGATGGAAGTGAGGAAATTCTGCAAAATGGTCCGTTTGACAAAAAGCAGTGTGATATCCGTCGGGGGCACATTTTGCATTTCTTCAGAGTGCTTTCTTATCTCTCTACTGTGACATAGGAAAGCAAACGGCGGGATCCCTGCTCATCAACCCCCTTGAGCCAATCAACGCAGACAAGATCAAGGTCAAGATTGCAGACTTGGGAAATGCCTGCTGGGTGGTGAGTCGTCCTATTGCGACCTGAGGGATTTCCTGATTAGCCATCAGGCCTTCCAGACACAGACACAGACACACCCAGTGTCATCCAGTTACCAGAATAGAACAGCTTGAGCTTCCTTCAAGGGTGATATGGCCGCTAAACAAATTTCATGATTAATTTTTTTCTTTAATAGAAACATTTCCCCCCCTTTCACTTTCAGAAAAAGCAAATGACTAAGACATTTATTCAAATCAAAGTTGTTGTTTTGTTTTTTTTGGTCCAGTTCTCCCGATACCGAAAAAAGTTTAAATTTCGCAATCAACTTCAACAGAAATGAATATTTGTTTCCTTTACAGATAATAAGGAAACACTGAGACTGAACACCAAATGACCAAGAGTGCCATGTTGAATTTTATTTCTTTATTTTCGTCTGTTCCGCTTTGCTCTCAGCACAAGCACTTTACGGAAGACATCCAAACGCGGCAGTACCGCTCCTTAGAGGTCCTCATCGGCGCGGGTTACAGCACACCGGCGGATATCTGGAGCGCGGCCTGCATGGTAAGAACCTGCAGTGGACACCGCACCAAATAATAGATACTAAACTAATGGCACCCGACCAAGATTTTTTTCACCGGTGCAGCTACGGGGGAGAGAAGTAGTAGCTCTAGCCCTGTTGCGCTTCAACAATTCTTGTGTCGATGATGATGATGATATTGTTGTCGCCTCAGGCCTTTGAACTCGCCACAGGAGACTACTTGTTCGAACCACACTCTGGTGAAGATTATTCCAGAGATGAAGGTATGACTCAGACGCACTCTTCCTCTCCAGTCCCTATATTGTTATGCATGACATCTTAGAGTTCTGTGTCTGTATGTCGTGACATGTTGTTTTGTGCTTGGAATAGCACACATGCTAATACAACAAGTTGTGAATGATTGTCAGGCAGCTGACACGTTTTGAGTTTTCATAGCAACTACGAGTGCTTGTGACCAGTTAAATTCGCCCAACTGTTACTCTTCAATTGAGGATCCCCATGCCGCTACTTGTTTAGGGATCAGTTAAAGTTCCACGTTGAGAGCACGTGGAGAGATATTGGGGACAAAAAAAAAATGGTGCGATGGAGTGTCACCATTCGTGTGAGTCCTCCTCGCCCCCTTCCTCCCCCAGCACTTGAATACTGGAGACAGGGCCATCAACAGCTTCATTATCTCGTCTTCCAATGCGGCACGCCTCCTTGTCCTCCCCCGCTCGTTGCTATTATTCATTTAACCTCATGCTTTTTGTTCTGACCCGATTCTGCTCCAGCATGTCAGGATGCGCTCACTCTGTTTCTTTACATGCTCTGCTGCTTCTTTTCCATCCAAGACTTCCTTAACTTGCACATCTTTTGTCAAACGTTAGTTTCTTTCTTCCCTTGACACATGCTGACACATATATATCTATTTAAACGGCTTCTATATTTACTCGACAGTCGCCCCCTGCCATCGCGAGAATGTTTAAAACCCCAAAACTCTTCCCCCCCCCAAAAAACGCTAATAGACATTAAATATGACATTTTATGTTTACATTTCCCTCTCTAACATTAATGGAAAAAAATGCATGAACATTACCAGTCATTCAGGTGACTGGGGCTTTTGCTCGAACTATTGCTGTCTTGGTTCAGCAGCTGTAAGCAAGTCCATACACACTTTCTAGCAGCTACGCCTGCTCCTTTGTGGCTCACGTTGGAAGCTGGATGTGTTGTACAAGTCCCGGTGCCCACGGACAGCAATGATTATTTTGCCCGCTTTTTACCTGGCATGTATGTGACATGGTAAGCACATTCTCGGAAGCCGTTTGGCTCCAGTGTATCCACGCAAACTAAACTGTATGTGGCCATTTGAGACTTTCTTGGGATTAAGGGTTATAAAAATGAATTTGAATCTGTAGCGGCGTATTACCGTATCCTGCACTAATGAGGATTTTGTCTCAATGACTCACAAATTCACATAGTGAAAAATGTTGTTGCATTGTCCAATTAGCAATTTACAAAACAACTACTTACTCAATGCGTGTTCGTTTTATCTTTCAAGAAGGTATCAAATATAAATAAAGACTCACACAAATCGATTGAATTTTCTCGTCAGTTTTCTTTACCATCTCTGAAGTTCAGGAATCATACAACGATCAGATCTGGGCAGCTTTTCCACCCTCGCGAATGCTCTCACCCGAGACAGGCGAGGGCAGAAAAGGGGCGCGGTTTAACATGCAGCCCTCACGTTTATACTGTCTTCAAAATCTAAACGTAATGTGGGTTGGTCTCCTCCCTGGCTGGCCCCGCCCATGGGGCTGATCTTCACCAGCTGGTCCCGTGCTCAGATCAGGGCACGCTGATTTTGAACTGATTATGCGATGTGTAATTCCCAATTTGGTTAACCTGTTGGCTAATATAAAGCCATTCTTATAGATTCAGATCCTTCAAGTATGAATGACAACAGGTGGATACACAAGTTAAGCATACATGAATGATAAGAACTTTTCGACCAGTGAAGTGAAATTGGATCATTCCCTCGGCACACCTGATGCTCATTCACGGTGGTTGGCAATCACCTGTCAACGGCCATACTTTTGAGCAGTTGTTTTTGGCCTTCAGTGAAAAGGAATTGCCCGATTGTG
Organism: Filicampus tigris; assembly: GCF_054856515.1. Classification (NCBI taxonomy): domain Eukaryota; kingdom Metazoa; phylum Chordata; class Actinopteri; order Syngnathiformes; family Syngnathidae; genus Filicampus; species Filicampus tigris. The sequence continues at coordinate 33,284,185 of NC_141217.1, forward strand.
CAAATGCTTGCGTGTAACGGCCTCCCATACATGTGCCGCTCACCATGCCAGGCTGTCATTCTCATCCATTGTTTGCCATCTTGTCCACCCCTTTTCTGGTTGCTCTGCTTCTGACGGGCCTTGTCTCCAGACCACCTTGCTCTCATGATCGAGTTGCTTGGTAGAGTTCCTCGCCACTATGCTCTGAGTGGGAAATACTCGCAGGAATACTTCACAAAGAAAGGTATGCCATTTTGTCTGTCACTGACACACTCTTGTCTATCTTTGTCTTTGTTTTTCTCCCCCTTGCAACTGTGTGCGTGTGTAGACCATATAGCGCTGATCATTGAGCTGCTGGGGAGTGTCCCACGTAAACTCATATTGAACGGAAAATATTCCAAGGATTTTTTCACCAAGAAAGGTAAAACAAACAAAAATAAATTGTCTTCCCAGCAGGGAATTCTCTTTGTGAGATTGTATATATTCATAGTAGAAGTGCAATGCATAATTGACAATTAATCCGTTATCAATTTAATCGATCATTATTTTTTTTAATTGAGGAACTGTTTAGAGACATTGTTTAATTTAAAATGATCCAACTCCTCAGAATTGTATCCTTTCAACTGTAAATGATCTTTTGGATTGGGACGGACCAAACTCTTTACTGAAGCATAATTTATGTATGTGCATTTTCTACACCGTCAATTTGAAATAATGTCCTGTTTTTGGGGTGGAATTTTTTTTTTTTTAATCCGATTTATCGACAAGATAACACTGGTCTGCAGTACATTTTAATCAGAGATGGCTTTGTGTCCCTAAATGTAGTTTTGATGCTGATTTAAGAAAAAAATAAATAAATAAAAAATTAAAAACAAATTTTTCTTTATTTCTAGCACATCAAGTTGGGCTGCGCAATAATTCATTATCAATATATATTGTGATAGACACCTGATCAATATTAATAGAAATTGCACTCAATATAATGATTTAAAAAAATAAAATAAAACCAGGAATTGTTTTTCTTATTTTAATTTTTTAATAAAATAATTATCAATAAACTAATGTGAACATTGTGATTCACCAAGCCCTGCTAGGCACATTGCTTATGAAGACATTTAATCTTTCAATTGACCAGTTAATTTGACTTTTCCATAGTTGTTTCAACATCTCATTTAAGGTTAAATAGTATATTTTAAAATAAAATTACCCAAATTCAGCCTTTTTCTTCCGGGTCCTTATTTTGCAGAGTAAAATAGTAATAATAATAATATTCAATATGTATCGATATCAACTGACATGAAATACTGTACACATATTGTGCTAGACCTTTCAAGCATATTTCCCAGCCCTAACATCAGCCTTTGAGATGTTTTCGAGGCGTGTATTTTCGGTACAAAATATATTTTTGGAAAAAATATGTTTATTTTGAAAAGATGACAAGTAAACGAAAAATATTTTGAAAAAATAAAAGCGAACCATTCGGGTGATATTCTAAGAAATTACACCAGAATAAAAAAAGATCTCTTGATTTTGTACATTAAGACTGAAATCTTTAAACACTCAGCAGCAACAGCCTATGACACATCTATTTAAGTTAAAGACAAGTTGTCATTACAGTACATACTGTATATACGTTGTATATACGGCTGTCTACATACATACAATAACAGTTACAATTATTGCTAACTATATTAAAACTATTATATATAGAAAAAAATACAGTAACTTTAAAAAGTCCTTATGAAGTTGTATACACTTTTTAGGCATTAAAATCTTTGAACGTTCAACAGCATTTTTTTAACGAATTGGGTTATCTGTGTTGTGGTCGGATTTGCGTGTTGCTGAGTTGTGATGTTTCCGAGGTTCATGAATGCATCGTACGGCAAGCGAGTGGAGCAGTGGAAAAAGAGCAGCTGTACTTGGGTTAATAAAAACGTGATAATTAAACTACGTCTGACTGTTCCTGGAAGACGCTCCAATATCATAAATCTCGCTATTTGAGTTTGACGTTTTTGCTCCCTCGTCTAGGAAACTTTCACAGTCGGAGGATGCCGTGCATGTTAGACGTGCTACCCGCCGCCCATCTCATGTAGCAATGTCGGCACACGACTTTCGGACTCAACCACGTACCTTTCCCCATCGGCGATTTTAATAGGACAGAGAGAATGATCCCAAACAGGAGACCGCAGTGTACGGGGGGAACATTCGAGCTCTGGCTCTTTTCTGGCTCTCACTTTTGTGCCGCCACTCTCGTCTCCTGCATGCAACAGTCAATAGCGCCCGTGCGTAAGCTCGTGCTAATAAGTGGACCGAACCGAACATGCCATACCGAAACGTATTAATACACCCACGTGTACCGTTACACCCCTAATGTTTTCCTTTTTTGTTTTTAAGTTTGACCTATAAAAGCTTGGGCAATGCATTTTAAGTTATAACTATGATGTTTCTGAAAAAATCTTTCCTCCTATTGCTGAATCCAACCCTTCATAAATGTTACTAAATATTTTACAGTATAATCGTAAATCATCCAAGGGAATAAAGCTCTTCGGACTCAACTTTGCCTGATTCCAGCGTTTCCTTCTGGACGCCGTTAGACTTAAAACGTTCAACCCATTTTTTTTTCCCCCCCACCCCAACTGTCCGTGGAATTAATTTCAGCATAACTGGATTGTGAAAGTGTTTTTCTGTCTGCAGGGGACCTGAAACACATCACCAAGCTGAAGCCGTGGGGGTTGCTGGAGGTGCTGGTGGACAAGTACGAGTGGCCCCGGCAAGAGGCCGAGTGCTTCGCCGACTTCCTGCTTCCCATGCTGGAGCTGGTCCCCGACAAGCGAGCTACAGCGGCCGAGTGTCTGCACCACCCGTGGCTGGCCCTCTAGTGGAACCTCCGCTCCCTTCCACTCTCTCCGGAGAATGCAACAGATCACTTTCCAGTTTGGGCATATCATATGAATATTTATTTCTCATGTCGTTCTTTGGGTTCTTCTCTGAGCGCAACGGGGGATGTTCCTCAGTTGGCTTCGACTGCTGTTGTTGTTCTGCTAGTTGACTCTTCCCAACCTTGTTTATTCTACTTCTGCACTAAAACCAACCCAAACAAACATAGGATATGTAGCCATGTCCCCACAACTTCATTAGTGCTGTCACTTTCCTTTTTACCGGGTCTTTTATCTTCTGTTGAACATGTCGAATATACATTTTTGTATTTGTAAAGAAGGCTTAGGAAATTGCACACGGGGCTGGCATGTACACTGACTAAGGTAACGTTCTTGCAGCATTTTTCTAGGCAGACTTATGTGGTGAGACGCGGGTGTCTTGTCTGTTGATGCACAAACATAATCATCATCAAAAGTTCGGATGCTGTGTAGTAGCTTGAGAATAATGACGATAATAGATGCAATAATTTGCGAATCCCTTTCAACCGCTATCCATTCGAGCACAGTGCAAATAAGTGTGAATAGGCTCGACTAATATTGTGCTTGGACTGCATTCATCGGAATGTTGGGAAAGGGTTTGCAAATATTTTTCCACACAATCAAGGTTTATTTGGTGTCTTTATTTAGCCACACGTCAACGTAGCGTAGAATAAATGAAGTCTTACATTGTCATTGGATGCTGGTGTTCTAGTAAAGTGTTTCCCAACCGACACTGGAAAAAAATGGTTGAATCGACTCAATTTTATTTCAAGTGATTGCACAAAATAAAATCATCTGTATAGGGATAAAAAAAAAAAAATCTTAAAAAATAAATCTGGATTCTGATGATTTCATTTAGTGCAACCACGAAATAAAATTTAGTAAATGCGGCACATTTTTTTCAGTGTACTGTATATTGATTCAAGGCACATAATTTCTGAGAAAAAAAAAATCTCACGGCACACAACCAAAGGGAGTTGTGCCTCACTGTATGTCGCTGCCATAGATAGTTGAACAAAGATGCATGATTTCTGGTCAATTGCAGCAAGTTGGATGGTAGGCAACCAACTGTTCTACAGTGACGCAATTTAGGAATTGAGTGCAACAGGAAGCCACAAAAAAACACAAAGCTGAACAAAAAGGGGGGGAAAAGAAAATAATTGTATATATCTGTACCAAAGAATTTGCCTTTCTATAAATATATATTAGTTGTGTACAGTTTCTAACAAATCTTATATCTTAGCTAAAGTGATTTAGCTGGTTAGCTGTGTTTTAATAAATGGACGGAAGATGTTTGTGCTTGCTTGTATTTTCTGGCCAACAAGTACATATGAGTGTGTGCGTTCAAGCTTCAAAACTCAACCTAGAATAAAAATGTTGCATACCGCACCAGTTTCTATCGAAGTGATCTATTCAGAAGCTGTCACATCTGCAGTTTGTTTGTGTCTCAGAACCTTCAAGCGCAGGCTCATCAGGGGTTTTCTGGGAAGTGAAAAAAAATATGGATTACAATTAGGAGCGCGCTTCTTCTGCTAAACAAATTCATTCTGTCATTGTCCATACATTTTCTTGTTAAATCACCGTATCTGATATTTGTTTCTGTGTTGAGTGTCCTTAAGTGAGAACCAGACTGAGGAGAGCAGATACTAACAGCAGGAAACCACCATGAGGATGATGGTGGAACGGTTGCTAACGGAGCGCCATACTAACCAACCCAGTTCGTGTACGGTACATCCTCACCGTTATTTGTCGGTATTTTATAAAATTATTGGATCATTATAATTATAGTAAATCAAAGTGATAACTGAAAAATTACACATTCAAATTTTTTTCTCACTGACTCTACTGTACGAATATGAGCCGGCCCATTTGTCTAAATTCACACAGACTATACAGTGTGATTATCACTCATGTCGCATTTTAAAGTTAAATACAAATTATGTATGTATGTTACCAACAAATTACTAATTTGGGGGTTATTCGTGTTTGGCTGCATTGTGTCATATGCACAGATCTGCACGGTGTAATTGGACAGCCTGGAGATTTAAATTATGCATCACTGAATCGGTCATTGGATTTTCGAACACCTACAGCAACGTTTCTTGAGCGAAGGCACATATTTCACATCGGGAAAAAAAATCATGGCGCACTAAACGATTCACAAAAAGTGGATTAACTGGGAAATATGTATTTTAACTCTAGTCGAAGAAAAACATGTTTTGCCTGTTGCTATAGGTGCTTAGAGTACATACATTAACATAACATACCTTAACTAATTAAAAAAATGAGAAAGAAAATATATTTTTGTCTAAATAATTGACATTGGATAATTTTCCGCGGCACACCCGATCATCCCTCACGGCACACTGAGAAAAACCGATCTACAGTACACACTATTGCAGTACGTTCTGCAAATGTCTCTTGGTCCCTTCCAATGCCCTCCTCCCCCTTTTGAAAGGCTCCTTCCTACCTGCGCCCTCTGCCTCAAAGTCCTCCGGCAACAGTTTGTCCTGTCGGTTGCCCAGCGTGAAGGAGAGAAAAGCCAGCAGGAGAGCGTCCAGGATGCTAATGATGGCCAGGATGTAGGCCCAGCGCACCGTGCAGTTGCCCAGGCTGTACTTGCCCGTCCGCTGGCCGCACATCCGCTTCACCTCGGGGGCATCCCAGCCGTCGGGGTAAATCATGCAGCCCATCACCATCAAAACAGCTGCGGACAAAAAAAAAATCTAAACATTTTCTTCAGGTATGTATTAAAGCGAACACTTTATCCACAACAAGAGGGTGCTGTTTGCAATATACTGTTAATGGCACTTCCGTCAAGTTTAGTAGCATCCATAGCATAAAACGGGGGTTAAAAAGTTAAAAATCAAACTTTTGCACTTTACTTTATGATCGTATTGACATCCTGCTATTGTTGCAGGTGCAAAATGTGCCGTTGAAGCGACACCTGATCAGGTGACTGACATGTAACTAAAACCCCCGCAGAGGTGTTTGCACTGAAACCAGATGCACGAAACTCACCAACTGCAACAAGAGCCCAGCATGCCCAACACGCCCAGCTTCTCTTTCATCACCAAAGATTTGACGGCGTCAGAAATTCATCCCCTCACTGAGAAAGCGTTACCAAAAGTAATTGGACAGTTCCATGGCCAGGTTTGTGTCATTGTCTCATTTCACAGACAAGGAACAGATAAATGGCTGAGAGTTCATTTTCGAGTGTGGTATATTCATTTGGAATCTGGTGAGGTCATCTCTCAATATGAAGTACAAGGAGCTATCACTATCAGTGAAGCAAGACATCATTAGGCGGTAAAATAAAAACTAAACACATCAGAGAGCGAGCAAAAACATTGGGTGTGGCCAAATCAACTGTTTGGTACATCGTTAAAGGGGAAGTCAACCCAAAAATGTTCTTTTCAAGAATACAGTAGTTATGTTCTATGTAGGCCCACGAGTCGAAAACTTGGTGCGGACCCACCCATAGTGACACGTGTACGTTCTCGTGGCACTCGTCTGGAGTAACATTTTTATTTTTATGGAAAGCTGAGACAAAGATCAACTTGTACCAGAAACATGGAAAGAGAAAAGTTTGGAGGAGGGAAGGAAGCGCTCAAGATTCAAAACATAGCACCTCATCAATGAAGCTACCAATGGGGCGGGCATGTAATGGCCGCCAGTGGAACTGGATCTCATATTTATTGAGGACGTGACGACTGACAAAAGCAGCTGAATGAATTCTCAAGTTTTTTGGGCAATGTTATCTGCTCAGATTCAGCCAAATGCTTCAAAACTCAGCGGATAAAGCAAACAAGTGGAATGTTCTGCAATGGCCGAATCAATCACTTGACCCGAAACTGGTAAATCGCCCAAAGAACAAGCAGGAGCTAAAGACAGAAGACCAGAGACCAAACCCGGCATCATGTGATGTCTGTGTTTTCCAGACTTTGGGCTGGAGCCCGAGTACGCGGGGAAAGCTCACGCGAACGCGGGGACGACATACAAACTCGACACAGGGAAGACGAAGACAACGTGTGGACACCTCTGTGCTAACCATGCATCCGAGTCCAAAATGAAATAAGACTCAAACTAATGTTTCTTTTCCGCTCCCGCATAACTCATCCTTACCGGAGGCCAGCTGCATCCAGGCGCAGATCTTGTAAACGCTACCGGCGTTGCAAAAGAAGAAGAGGCCGAAGCACACCATGGTGGCCACCACCAGCAGCATGGAGGTGGCCACGAAGAACATGGCGGTGCGGAAGGCCGGCGACGGGATGGAGCCGAAGTCCAGCAGGCTGCCCTTGCAGGTGAGCTCCGAGGTGAGCGCGTTGCCGATGCAGTAGTGGAAGAGGCCAAAGTAGCCCGCCTGCGGCGTGTTGACGCTGTCGCCGATCCAGAAGGGCTGGATGAACACCACCACCGCGATGATGACCAGGCACACGGTGAACACGGCCCACAGCACGCCGATGGCCCGCGAGTTCCTCACGTAGTTGGTGTGGTAGATGCGCGCCGCCTCCTGGGCCGGAAGCAGGTCCATTGTCGCTGCGCTTGGCCACGCTGGGGCTTGGGGTGGCTCGCCGCCCGAATGTCCCTCAGGCAAGTCAGTCAGTCACTCAGTCAGTCACTTACACACCACGGCCGCCTTGCGAGGTTTGAAGTCGTGCTGGAGTCAGCTTTCAGAACGCTGGACAGGGGCGTCACGTGACGTCGCCTCGGCGATATTATGTGCTTGCTTGAGTTGTGTTCAGGGTAGAGAGAGAGAGAGAGAGAGAGAGAGAGAGAGAGAGAGAGAGAGAGAGAGAGAGGAGAGAGAGAGAGAGAGAGAGAGGAAAAGGAGAGAGAGAAAAGGAGGGAGAGAGAGAAAGAGTGTATGAGTTTGGTTCGGTGCGTGTGTGTGTGAGAATGTGTGTAGTGTGAGATTTTGCTTGTATTGTGTGTGTGGCCTTACTGTACGTGGTGTAAATGTGTGTGCTGTGGAGTGTGAGTGGAAACTAGTTTGGGGTGCTTAGAAATTGATACTGATGATTCATTTGAAGCACAACATAGAGTATACAATGTTAAGAATCAAATGCCATAAAAAAAAAAAAAAAGTGAACCTTGAACTTTTGAATGGTAATGGAATTGAACTGGTAATGGAACTTGTCACACAATTTGGAACGGTAGTGTACGCAGTAGTAAATTTGTCATATTTGGGTGGTTTAAGTGGCCACTAATTAGCCGAAAGCGGAGTAAAATCCAACAAGGTCTGAGAGTTAATGATCCGGTATCAGAAAGTGAAAAAAAAAAAAATCCCAATAACCACAGTTTATAGCTCATTAGGAACTCAATTTGTAACCATTACATGATATTTAGTGTAACAGTCTTCTTAATACTGCTTGATTTAATTTATTATTAATTATTATTATTATTATTATTATTATCATTATTATTATTATATTTGATAGTGTGGCCAACGTCTACTGCTCTGCCTCATCTCCCACAGCTCAGCTCACCTGCAGTCGAGTCAGCTGCTACTCGTTTGCAATCAAGCGTGTATGTCGGTCAACGAAAATGTCCCCTCACTGCCGTTTTCTTCTTTGTCATCCTCATGAAAGACTTCCCACCTTCTCCAGGAATGATAACCACAAGTGTAGAAAGAGTAGAAACCTTACGTCAGAGTAGTTTTCCGGACTTTGCCTTTTTCTTTCGTCTTTTTTTTTTGTCCAACAGGGGGCAGTGTGCCATAACAAGTGCAATACGAGGAGCCACAGGGGATATGAATACGCAGCCATCAGCCAATCAGCAGCCGTTACTGTTTGTTCTGTTGAATACAAAGCAGCAGTAGAAGCATTAAAATGTCTCCACCGTGCATGCAGATCGCAGACCATCATTAAGATGGAAGAGGACAACGTGGTGACTGCACGGTAACAACTCTAGTCAGTGCTTGTGTGTCAAATGTGTTTTAACAACTACAATGACTGAGAACTAAAAAGAAGAGGAATAAAAACACGATTAACTTATGGCTAAGTCATTGGTCTAGTGTTGATCTACTTTTCCTACCCTGTACTACGAATGTTAACAACTGTTGCTACTGCAAGAAAAACATGGAAAAACGTAATTTTGTCTATAGTATTACAAAGCAAACCGATTCATAAACTAGTACTCTAGTTTATGAATACAGTTAGTGATGTGTGGATCGATAGTTAAAATATCAGTCAATACTTGAGATACCGGATGCTTATAAAATTAGCAGATCAATACATTGATGCTTTTGATACTAATGATTGAGAGCTAGAAAAGTTGGATTGAAAAAATAAAACATTTTATCTATAAAATATGTCAATTAACATGTAAAAAATATGTCAAACTAATTTGCTTTGACTGTTAATTGAGTACAGTATTTTAAATTGTAGCTATTGACAAGCTTGGGCATTTACTGTGGCATTTGTTCATTTAATCAAACAGGGTTTCCATGCGGGCGGCACGGTGGACGACTGGTTAGCACGTCCGCCTCACAGTTCAGAGGTTGTGCGTTCGATCCTGGCCTCCCTGTGTGGAGTTTGCATGTTCTCCGGGTACTCCGGTTTCCTCCCACATTCCAAAAACATGCTTGGTAGGTTAATTGGACACTCTAAATTGCCCCTAAATGTGACTGTGAGTGCGGATGTTTGTCTCTGTGTGCCCTGCGATTGGCTGGCAACCAATTCAGGGTGTCCTACTGCCCGAAAACAGCTGGGATAGGCCCCGGCACGCCTCGCAACCCTTGTGAGGATGAGCGGTTAGGATAATGGATGGATGGATGGGTTTCCACGCGTCTTGGAAAACCTGGAAAATGATTGACCAGTTTTCCAGTCATGGGAAATACATGGAAAACAAGTAAAATGTCCTGGAAAAGCTTGAGGTGTTCTGGAGAATTATTTTTCTTCCCTCTGCTTCTACCTGCCTTGTGTGTGACCACAAACAGGTTAAACAGACATGTATGTCTGTTTTCCAGAGCTGGGCACTTGACCTTTTTTGCCGGTCCGCGACCTGGGGTACCCTTCTGGCCTCGTCCCTCCGTCCTTAGTCATAAAAATGATCGTCCTCCGACTCCGTCTGTCCTTGTCCTTTTAAAGCGGTTCCGTCCTTACGTCTGCCCCCGCCCAGCCCCCAAAAAATGCTATCGGCAGAGGTTTGTTTAAAGCTAATTAGCTGGCTAATTTACTCTCCGCTTACCTTATGGGCACCCACTTCTGGGTTAACGGTTTAGCGAACCGCTTGCCACCACACGTTGTGTGCGGGTAAGGAGAAGAAGTGAGCGAGTTTTTTTTTTTTTTACAGCTGTTGAACTTTACTAAGACGGCAATATTGTTTGCGTTAGCTTTAGCACAGTGTCGGCTACTTGTTTGCGATGTCAAAACCTTTTTTTTTTGTTTTGCCAGTCATCGTCTACTACCAAGCAACGCCCCTCGCCTCTCCGATGTGCGAGAACGAAGCGGCTGCGGCATTCAGGTTTAAAAAGTTCCTGGCACTCCTTCTTCCTTTTCTTCTCCCCTACGTGCAGACTGAACGTGTGCATTGTACAGCATTCCCGCCGGGGCGTTCCCAATGCAAGTAAGTAAACGCGGTTGGGGAACTAGTGGCCCGTTTGAAGCGTTCGGAGGTAATTTTTTGTCGTTTACCCATTTCGCCGAGTAGGTTGAGATGAGCACGCATGAGGGCCGATTAGTGGGTCGGACTAAAATCCACCTCCGCCCTTGCTTAGTCCGTCCCTTTTTTTTGTCATCCCCCGCCCTCCGTCCCAAAAATGTCCGTCCTTCCGGGATGCGTCTCGGGTTTCAGTCGAGCCGCAGCGAGCATGACGACGGCTTCGAGATAGCGACAGGTAGCAGGTAGTCTTATCGGGCCACGTTTTTCACACTGTCATGCTGGCTCCATTGTCCAAAAGCACAAACATTAAACATGGTTGAGGGAAAAAAAAAACTTCTTTGAGCAGCTCACCTGTTTTCTGAAGCTGAGCCATGATTGGTCGTTACCTGAGCCCTGAGTAGTTGTGATGTCATTTTCAGTCGACAGAACGGCCGCCCCCTGAGATGGCTGGAAAACGGGCGGCTTTTGCTATATTCCGCAAACGTGCTGTGTTTGTTTACAAAGAGCTAGAGGCTAGAGGTCAAGTGTGTAATATTTCCTGATGCTTACCCAATGGGAGATTTAAGTACGCCATTGTACTGTTCTGAAAAAATCACAATACAAATACTTGTCACTTTCACCAGCTGTTTGCTAAAATGTGTCCGCGACCCAAATTCCAACCCTCCAGTTGAGAATCACTCTGTAGAGTCCTCCAAAGCAATGGGTGTAATTGACTTTGAGTTGAATGTTTTTCCGTCTTGTGCTTATGAACTGTTCTATTCACGTCGAATCTAATTCTATGTTATTAGCCGGGTTTTTTTTTCTTCTTTTTTTTCGGGCTCCTGGTTGGTTGTTATTGTTCAGGGACAAAGTGGGTGGTCGGGGGAGGTTTTGGCTCGATGTAACGCTAAAGCTTCTCATTTATGGCTCCCACTGCAGTCTCCCGCTTCCCAGGTGCACGCCTTGATTTGTTCACAGCGCATTTCGTGAGGGGCAGTAACAACACTCTGAGGGGAAGGCATTCTTGCAAGAAAGCAATGCTCGTCATCTCTCAGAGGGGCTTTATAGACATATAAATAAAACATGCAACGACACTATGAAAATCTCATTATGATGTGCTTACAATGTGTTTCACAACACAAACATCCCTACAAAATATCTGGCCGGGAATAGAGGAGTAACTTCCAATTTGATATTTTGACGCTTTGGGGACCCCGAGTTTCACCAGGATTTTTTGTCATCAAAATATGATCAAACCCCTCCTAGCTGTTCAATCAATATTTATAATTCATACACATGGTTTTGCCTCTCTCTCTCTCTCTCTCTCTCTCTGTTTCTCTCTCTCTCTCTCTTTGTTTGTCTGTCTCTCTGTCTCTGCGTTTTCACTATTCAGTCCCTATCCAAAGCGAATAGCGGGGGTCCTCTGTATTAAGAAGGTAATAATATGTTAATGTTAAAAGTTAATATAAATGTATGAATGAGTCATTCCTCGAATCCTGCCAAATTTTGAGCCCCTTGTGTTACTGTCATGTCAATACAGTTTACTGATTTTCGATTATTAATTAAAAAGCATTTAACATATCTGATACAAAGACTGTAACGAGTGGTAGTGAGCTGAGGGAATACTTCGTCATGGACGAGTGTTGTTGGATAGCCGAAGGAGCAAAGACTTTCTTGATGTTCCACAAGCCGTTGTTTGATTTGCAATAAAACAATATTTCCGCAGCATACCGCGCGTTACTCAAGAACGTAGCGCTCGGGTGAGCCCATGACAAAAAGTGTACTGAAGTTTAGGGGAAAAAGAAGTGACTAACATAATAAAGCCAAGAGGCGCCACCGTGTGGTGAGATGCCGTACCACAATAACTGACTGTGACAAGACCACAAAACAAATAAACAATAGCATATTTCTGATGTAAACATTGCTAAAACACAAGGCTTGTGTTTAAAAAAAGACGACAATCAGTAGGCCTTCCAACGCGTGGTTTGTCAAGAACAGATGCCGTTTCGGGAAACTTTCCACGTATGTGTACATTTACGCATCGGAGCAGTGTGATGGCCGTAAAGTTTGCCAAGCTGGCACTCAACTGTACTGTTGAAATTGAAGTCAATAGAAGAGGCTAGAGGACAACATAAAAGATTCAGTGACATTTGTAGTAGGGATAAATTGTCCCACCTGTCGCTAGCGACAATGATGACATACAGCAGAATTGTCAACATTAGTCTTTAATCTGAGGTTAAGGCAATCCATTACAAAGCATTTCACAAACCACAGCATGACGACAATCATGTCCAACACCTGGTTTGGGAAATTAATCAGCATGCAAGTCAGAGACCTGGAGAAGGTATGGCAACCAGTCGGGATTAAAAAAAAAACAAAAAAACAAAACAGGAGTGTGTGGTGCGGGGAAGTACAGCAGTGGTTCAGTAGTGTGTGACGCACAAACTTCCTCTAGTGGTTACCCAAAGGAATCACAAAATTACATGTTCAGACCGTGCATGTTACATTAGCTTCAACTTTTCTCCAATCCAGTACAGTACAATTGTGAAGTACTCTTCAGTTGTATTTGACTTTAAGGTTCAATGCCTTTGCATTTGTTCTTTTAGAACGGTGTGTTTTCAAACATTTTAGGTCTGATTTTTATTGAACTTTTGTGCGAAATGTATTCTCTTTGAATCATTGAGTACAATTTGTATTTGTCCATATCAAAGCACGGTGGTAATGTTGAAAGTGTGCATAGTATGTGTTGTTAAGGTATTCCTTGGTTCAAAAAGTTTAAGAACCACTGCCGCACGTTACGCGTGTCATCGGTGAACAGGGTAGAATGCGACATGCTCCGTCCGGCGATTTATCTTCAAAAGAGCGAGTCAAGCAATATGGCCGACACGCTCGCCAGCTCAAATGAAAGGTCGACTTGGCAACTTTGCCAACACACACGCATGCACAAAGTCTAAAATTGCCAAGTTTGAACGTTTTTTTTTTTTTTTTTGGCAGGAAATATTCCAAATGTGGGCTTATGTACATAATGACAGCTTGGAAGAAGAAGAAGAGTCCAGATGAAGGACTGACATCTTGAGACATACAATGAAAATAGTACACCTTCATCATTTAATGCTTTGCAGTTGCATAAGTGTCGAATCGCTTGTTACAGTCTCTATGGCAACCAAAACAACAATAGCTGTTATGTTTGAGCTAATAGTGAATAAATGGTGACGGTGATGCAGTGAATGGAGCAGCGGAAAGCATTTTGTTGCAAGAAAAAGGACGTGAACCATTTGGAATGGCCTGGATTTCGCCATGAATTGGTCATGAAATATTTTGCTAAACATCTACCACACAAACAATTATGTTTTTATGGTACGAAATGCATATTTGTTTCCAGAATATATTCTATGCAGGCCCACTAGTTGAAATACGGCATTCTGATTAATATTGCGTTTGCGGACTATAAATTAGGCAGCAAAATGCACCTACTTTTAGCCATCTCATTTTGTCGCTTCTGTCGACGGAAGATGACATCAAAGTTGCTCGGGGCTGAGATAACGACCAGTCACGACTCACCTGTTTTCTGAAGCCGAGCCATGATTGGTCGTTATCTAAGCCCCAAAGCAACTTCGATGTCGTCTTAACTCGACAGAAGTGACAAAATGGCCGCCCCCTGAGCTAGCTAAAAACGTGTGCATTCTCATATTCCACAAACGCAATATTAATCAGACTGCCATGTACGGGTTGACTTCCCCTTTAACAATTCACGTTGCAGCGTGAACAAAAAAAAATGTGAACCCGTAGGGCTTAGACGTTGGTCTCACCATGGACTGATGAACATGAAGGCTTTAAGGGATACTTTTGAAACCCTTTCCATCTTAATGCAAGTTGAGAATTATTAATGGTACAGCTTCTGAGAGCTCTTTTGTGCGAGGCATGGTTGACATCGGGCAATACACACAAAAGACTTCCACTTCCGTGTCGCGGCGGCGCTGGCAGGGATTTTATGCTCAAGAGATGTTCCAGTCCCAGATAAGGACATACTTTGCATGCAAAGGGGTAGGTATGTAAAGATTAACAGTTAGTAAACAAAACAAAATTGCTATCCACCTTTTTTCTGCAGCCAATGCATACATTATCCCGGATTACACACGCAAAACAGGTCAGGGCATATTTCTGTCGGTCGTCTGTGTGGTGTCCTGCCTGTGGCGTTATCCATGTGTTGAACCAATAGGGGGCAGACTACGCCTGTGCAAGCTTACAGGGTTGTTGCAGGGAACGCAAGGACGACAAAAGTGCAGGCTGTTAAAGGTGGCTCTGTGTTATCGCAGAAGAGAACAGTGGTCTTGCTTTTTAAAAGAACATACACAACACGTCAGTCGATACCTGACCCGGTTAGGGACGATTACAGGGACGGACGAAAACCCACTTCCGTCCTTGCTTAGTGCGTTCTTTTTAAAAGACTTATTTTCCTCCGTCCGTCCACAAAACGGGTGTAAGGACTGACGGACCGTTCCGTCCCTGGGACGGAATGTCCATCTCTGGGTTTTAGTCTAAGTAGACTGTTGCCTATTGTTGTGACTTAGGGGACCACACTATGACCAATTTATGCAGAAATATAGGTCTTTCCACAGGGTTCATCCTTTAAACCAAGCATATGGAAAAAAAACTGTTTCTTCTTTAAAGTGGAAATCAACCCACACAAATTTTTTTCTGGAATATGTTCCCAGCAGGCCCACTAGTTGAAAGACAGCATTGTGATTAATATTGCATTTATGGAATATGAGTTAAGCAGCAAAATCCACCCCCTTTTTAGCCATCTCAGGGGGCGGCCATTTTGTCAGTTCTGCCGACTGCAAATGACATCACAGTTGCTCAGGGCTCAGATAACGACCAATCATGGTGCAGCTTCAGAAAACAGGTCAGCCGTGATTGGTCGTTACCTGAGCCATGAGCAACTATGATGTCATTTTCAGTCGACAGAAATGACGCAATGGCCGCCCCCAGAAATGGCTAAAACGGGTGTGTTAACTCTTATTCCACAAAGGCAATATTTATCAGAATATCAGAATTATTGGGCTTGCATAGAATATATTCTGAAAAATTATGTTTGGGTTGACTTCCTCTTTAAAATGGTTGACTTGCAACATACCAGGAGTGTTGAAGTGTAATGTAAACATTCTTATTCATATATATATATTCATATATATATATATATATATATATATATATATATATTCATATATATATATATATATATATATATATATATATATATATATTTTTTTTTTATTGACCTACTTGAATGGCTTTTGATTGAGGTATTCTGGTATTTCTGTGACAATAACGTGTGGCCTCATTTCACAACTGAATTATAATAAAGGACAAACTGTATCATACCCAGTGAATAGAAGTGTACTGTTCCCCCGGGCGTAAGAGTTCGGCGGCATAGAATGAAATGGCCTATAAAGTAGATGAAAAGAAAAGTGGACAAAGGGGTACAACAATGACACTGTCACATCTCCGTCAACGAGCTCGTCATTTCGTCGACAAAACCAACAAGTGTTATCTTTATCAACGGCCGAAGTTGAGTTGTAAACAGGTCTTGACTTGGAGTATTGTACAAGGCTCAGCCAAACTCTTCATATTCGTTGTATAAGCGATGAGCAGGAAGTATAAAAAGTCTACAAATGTGTGTGTTTGCGCGCGTGTGTGTGTGTGTGTGTGTGAGAGAGAGAGACGCCTTCATTGCTCCACAGTTTGATCCTCAGCCACAATTTCCATGTAGCACAATAACACCTGGCTATCTAAATTTGGATATGTTTCCATATTTTTAGGCACATTTGGATCAAGTGACTGAGAGAGATTGAATAGAATCGAGTGGTTAAACTAAAATTGGTGAACTACAGCAGTACCCCGCACGCCCCAATAGTTGCGCCCTTTGAACTTTCAGCAAAATGTTGCTGGGCAATAATGCCACGCAGTTTCAGAAAAGACCCCGCTACTGACTTGATAGGACTCTCAGATCGATCTTTATGTGGACAAATGTCTTAGTTTGTTAGTCCGCAAAATTTGTATGGAGCCAATTGGCCTCTTTTGGTTGTTTGTTGCCAGGTGTGTTTAGTCACTAACTATTAGTCACTAATAGTCGGTCGTCCGCCTGTCTGGTGACAAACTGCTCGTTAGTGGCCACTTTTCCCAGGGTGTGAGACAATCTTTGGAGGAGGACAGAGAGAGAGAGAGCTAAAGAGCTTCTTGGTTAATCCTTTGACCTGCTGATTGATGAGTCAATTTTGATCGGTTGCTTGGTGTGGTGTGTTGGTTGGTTTTGTAGGTTACGCAATTGGTTGTTTGTTTACGTACATCGGTCAATTCCTAGTAGGAAGATCAACTTATTGGTTGGTTTAATCAATTGATTTGTTAGTCGATAAGTAAATCACTTGGTTGGTTATTTAGTCTATTGATCGTTTAGTTCAGGTCTGGCCAACCTCTTTGGCCAGTTTCATGCGGCTCCTGAAGTCAACCCCATTATTGTGTATGTGATGAGGGGTGGGGAGCGCCTAAAAATTGGTGCGGTCAAAGTTCCTTCCCGGTCTTGTTTCGCTGCAAAATAATGAGCCGTTTCTTATTCAAATGTCATTTTACTCGCCGGTGTGGCGTTTCAGCGCTCGTGTTTTCCCGCGAAAAGCCAGTACAGTACAATGATCTTCCGATTTAAAAAAAAAAAAAAAAAAAAAAAAAAAAAAAAAGTGCATACCTGTCAACTTATACGTTTTCCCCGTATTTTATACGTTTTTTAATCATTTCAAATTGTGCCCGGCGTATAACCTTTTTTGTACGGGGAGATTTTTTTTTTTTAAAAACTAGTTTTTTGTTAGAATGACTTCGTCTCTAGTCTGGAGCGTCCGTTAGCGATTGCGACTGTAAACTTCGGTCGACTTTCACGAGCATAGCGTTCTCCATCCCCCCCCTTCCCCCCGTTGAGCGATAAACACTGTGTATGATTCTATATAGAAATGTCCGTTCCGTTTCCCCCACCTCTCCCGCTGAGCGATAAATACTGTGTAAGATTATTTATAGATACTTTGTAAGATTATATACAGAAATGTACGGGCAAATTAAAACTTTTGTAAGATTCAGCACAGCCCGGGGTTGACAGAGATAAGTTGCCCTCCAAATTTAAGCATCTCGGTATGCACAGGAAAAGAAAGAAACACGTTGATTATTTTATTTATTGTTACTTGGCTTTTTCTATACCTGTTGCCTTTATTCAGAGTGTTCCTGTGTTTGACTTGATAAGCCAAGAATTCACCGTCAGTAGACAGTGTGACATTTGGAATGCTAAAAATAAGAAATATGATCCTGCCAAATTAGTGAGCAGAGCGTGTACTGTGAACTTTGCAGCAATACAGCAAACAGTGAGGCTGACTGCAATGCCGCGAGCTCGAACACAATATTGCAATAAATATCATACTGTGACATCAATACTGTGATAAAACCAAACTATGAGCTTTTGATATTGCTACGGCAGCTTTCGTCTGATGGAAATGTAATTTCGGCTCGCGAGGGGATTGTCAGGAAAAATGTCTGTTTTACACAAAGTGAGTGTGTGTGGACGGCTCGTTTGAACTTGGAACGGATTGCGTTCGACAATCAAGGTACCAAGTGTATGTGTATGCTGTGGCTCTTTTTACGGTAACAGTCGGGGTTGGGGCTCTTTGCCTTTGAGTGGTTGACCACACCCGGTTTAGTTGGTTGCTAAATTGATTGTTTAGTTTAGCTTGATCAACTGAATGGTGGGTTGATCAACTGGTTGGTTGGTTAGTTGATCACTGCATTGATTGGATGTTATTAAGTCAATTTGTTGGTTGGTTAACTGATTAGTCAATTGATTGGGTGGTTAATGAGTTGGTTGAGTGTTGGTTTGGTAGGTTTTTTAATGGTTGTTAGATTGATCAATTGGTTTGAGAGTTAATCAGTCAATTGAGTGGCTACCTTTGGTTGGTTGATGAGACAATAGATGGGTTGTTGCTGTTTGGTAGGTTGATTTGTGGGCTGATCAACCGATTGGTTAGGGGGATTAGTCCGTCGGTTCGGTTGGTTATTTTGTCAACTGATTGTTTGGTTGCTTAACTGATTAGTCAACTAATTTGTTGGTTGATTATGAGGGGGGGGGGTTGTTCCCTCGGGGTGGTCACATGCTTTTTGTTGATGTTCCTTCACCTCACCTGCCGGGTGGCAAACAGCTCGTTAGTGGCCAGCTTACCCACGTGAGAGATGTCAGGATGTTGTAAACTGACGACAAGTCGGCTTCATTCTCCTTCCTCCCTTCAGAGGGACTTTCTGGTTTCGCACCTGGGTTCAAAGCAGCTGCACTCTCTGTCCTGACTTTGTTGTCCTCAAAAGAATGTCCCTTCTTTCCGAGGCGCAAATAAGATGCTCACTCTGGATTCAAGGAGGCTGCTCTTGTATGTTTTGTGTAGTGGTTAGGTTACTTGGTCTCTCCAAAGGAGAGGTCCCCGAACTCCTCACTACACTAAGGTTGCGGTTAGGAATTTTTCAATTTTTGCCGATTACCATGATTCCGGGGATGACATTAAAAGACGCTGCAATGTTAGCTTCCCGCGCAGGCCGAGGTACCACTGTGCTGTCCACTATTTGAGAAATGACACAAATAACGGACTATAGCGTTTGTGTTAAACTGCTCAATGTGATGGAATATTAACCGCAAATGCGTGAGAGAGAATTTCCTTGCAGACACGAGATCTCTTCAAAAACGATGTAAGAGTTATTCTTTTTGTAGCGTGAGATCAGGCGTCATTGTGGGACTGGTGTCACTCTTTCAATGTTGGTTTGGAGGACTCTTTCAAAATAACAGACAGTCAAATGTCCTTGCACGAATTCAGACCGGAAGCCTATGGCCTGGCCCCTGCTTTGCTGTGAATGGCCAGCCTTCTACTTCAGGGGTGTGGCTTAGCCCAAGGTCATTGGATTTGTTTTTCGACGAGCGATGAAAAATGCAAAGAATGGTGAAATCATCCTTCCGGGGAGCAAGAATATTTAGCTTATTATTCACATTAGTAATCTTTGTGCTTTTGCCTCGGGTAGTCTTTAGTGCAATGTTTTGGTAGAAATATTAGAAACAGGTGAAATAATATTAATATGACAACAGCTCACGACTTGCACTCAAAAATGCTCCAAAACAATCCATACACTGCTGAATATAGATTTTTTTTTTTTCATCACATGCTTTTTGTCTAAATATATATAATACAGTCCTTATCAAAATAGAAATTGCTATTTTGGGGGAATTTGATCAATATTACAATAAGACAAGCCATCAAATATAGGGTGGCAACCTACAGGGGAAAAAAAAAAAAAAAGACTTTTGACCCCGCTGTCTAAAAGCCCAACCCAAGAGAATAAATGCAATAAACCAGATACATATTTTTTTTCTAGACACATCAATTGCAAAAAGTATCACAAACAGGATACAAGATGGCACATTCTAATAATATACTTACGTTCTGCCTCGCCCTGTTTTCTCGCTATGCGTGACATCATTCGCCACTTGGATAGCAGAAAACAACAAAAGCTCCGTGGTGATCTCCTCAAAATCTCAAACTGTTCCAGAAAGGAGTCTCATCCGTCCCGGGTTTCACTCCTAATTAGCAGCTCATTCCCCTTCCAAGGAAGCAGAGTGAGTGGCTTCACACGGCGTTGCTTTGGGAGCGGTCGCCGGGCGAATACGGCGGCGGTGGGACGGGGGAGGGCTTGATGGCTCTGCTCTTCATGTAAGAGATGAGCTGGTCGGGGATCTCGGCCAGGACGTCCTTGGCCAGCCGGGCCATGCTCAGGACGTGGTTGCCCGTGCGGTCCATGTAGTCCCTGAAGGGGACAAACTGGTACGGCGGAAGAGAGAGAAAAAAAAAAATGGCGGGAGAAAAACAAATACAGGTCTTCAGACAAATTGTTCATCAATATAGATACTGTTATAATAAACATGACTATTTTTCACCTGTACAATGTCTCTCTCAGCCAATTTTCCACGTGAGGAAATCCGGATGTCGTCTCCATCCAATTCCACCATGGCTGCAGAAACAAGAAAATCAGCACCAAATGAGCGTCTGTACTTAATTCCGCTTACTGGTCATATCATTAGGTACAGCTGCTTTGCCCAATAACAGCCGACATAACAATTTGGCATTTCCAAAGGTGATAATTTCAGAGAGCTCTTCATTTAATAATTAAATCATCCGCACTGCATCATATTGAGAGCTGTTATTTTGCCCCTCATGTAATAAAGGAGGTAACCATTTCCATAAATTGTCCCTCCTGTAATGCTGCACGCTGGTGAATATTTATACACCCATTGTGTTGCTTCTCCAGTTATTTAGACATTCTGACATTATCGCAGCTTGATTTTATGACGATGATGTTGATATTGCCTATTAGTATTATTACTTGGCGATTGGCACCCATGTTAGGTTGACTGACTTACCGTCAAACTCGGCTTGTCCGACCCCAACAATGATGATGGACATGGGTAGTTTGGCCGCCTGTGGTGAGTGACAAGAGCAGTCAGTCGCAGGGTAAAGGTCCTAAATCAAGGGTGCAGAATCGTGCGTTTATCCAGTCGCAGTGGTTCTTCAACTTTTTACAAGTCCCCCCACAAATTTAGAATTTCTTAAAAGTGTTACGACAGAAATTTCAAGATACGAAAGGTAACGATACAGTATGGGCTGCCACTCGCAGCTCCGGAGTTTCCTAAACGCAACATGCTCGTAGCTGCTCTGCCATTGGCTAGCCTAGCATCTTCCTGGCATCCCATTGGCTAAGAGGGACCTCTACCGCATGTTTCTATGTGTGAAGATAAGACAGGTAGATAGATATATATGGGATAGATATGTCTATGCAGCGTCCTCGTCATTCGGTGTTCCGATAATTTGACGTGAATTAGAAACGAGGAAAAGAAAAAAAAGGAGAAAATCTTTTTTTTTCGTCCATACAAACAAAGCAAGAGTTAATAGAAAAGTATGAAAGGGGGATACGTTTGGTTGATCTCGCCAAAGAATATGACCGTAACATATCGACAGTCGCCACGTTATTAAATCAGTTGTTTACAAAACGCCAGGCAAAAACACTTATGAGAGAGAACATGAACCAAAGAGGGAAAAAAAGCAATGAGGACAGCAATTAAAAGGTAAACGACCATAATTTTTATTCTTTACTGTATTCTTTGTTTTTTGTTTTTTTTACATTATGCACAACTCTCATTTATTGTGCAATAATCTAAGTGTAACATGTATTTGTTGCATGTTTTGATGCATTGTTATGCTTTATAAAACATTTATGTCTGCGTCTCTATTTACAAAATTTTCTACTTAAGAAATTTCTTCCAGAACCAATTAATTTCGTAAGTAAAGGTACCACTGTACAATGTTATCATCATGCGTTCCCGTCACACCCGTCAACAGATGCCCAGAGAAGGAACAGTTACAAACAATAATAGACATGGAAAAAAGAGAGAAACATGAATTCTAGATAGATGAGGTCATAAACATTTCATATCTTTGTTTCAGAGCGCTTTATAACACAGTTAGTCTGAAGCGTCCACCAGGGGCCTCAAAGAAAATACATCATTGAGTGATAGGGGCCCTAAAGTGGCGGCTTTATAACCATCATTAATTGTGCATATTTCCGTTATGTGGATTTTAAAACCTAGAATTAGAGGCTCATTTAAGTGCAAATATTGCAAATGTGTAATTAATGTAGCAGAGAGCCAAAAGTCCTGGATTAAGCACAGGGCTTGGCAGGCTTTTATGCTCAAGGGCTACATTTGATTCAAGAAAAAATGGACAAAAAAAGACCAGCTTACTTGTTCGTCCATGAGGTAAAGAAGAAAAAGTGTACGTAAAAGAAAGTATTATTTACAATTTATTGAACTCTTTATTAAAAAAAAAAAGTTACACGTTTAACATCTCTGCTCATGCAGACAAAAAAATACTTCTTTCAAAAGCAAATTACTCTGCTTACATCATCTTCCAAAACTCTTTTCAAAGGTCTTAGAGCCATGAGTGTAGCAATAAATAAAACTGCGAGCTGACTAAGCAGTGTAATTGTGAAAATGAATCTATACACACTTACCTTCGTGGCTGACACGCTTCTTTCTGCTCTGAAGCGTTACAGGTGTCCATTTTTTTTAACAAAACCGCCTAAGTCAAATGTATCCAACCATCTTCACTCATTCTGGTGTAAGATTTATTCCAAACTTTCAATATTGAGGTGACCTAATGCCACCCGGCACCCGTGGAATGAGGACAAGGCGGAGTTTTATGAAACTTCTCAAAACGTTAATGTGTCCAAGAGAGTTTATAGATTTGTTCTGAAGCTATTTTCAACACTTTAAATTTGGTAACAATGTGTAAAAACAACAGGTGATGTGCTAGGGACAGACCAAAAGTATCAATTTGTGAAAAAATATGCAATTGACCATATTTGGACACACTGGACAAGGGTTTCCACCAATAGCGACAATATGTAAAATTGTTTATTTTAGTCATTTGTTTTTTTTTATTATTCTTATTTACAATAAAAACAACCAATTATTCAGTGAGATGAATGAAAAAAAAATGATACAGTGGACCACTGCTTACTTATGGTTTGGCACTCGCGGGTGTGCACATTCACAGATTTAATTTCAATTTTTTCCTCATTATTTATTAATGACATATACAGCACCTTTTGAAAAATTTGGGGGGTGTAAAAAACCTCCCCGGGCCCCAATGCATTTCAATTCAGCGCATTTAATTGTTCTTGAATTATACACGTCATTTTACTATTCACAGGCTGGCAAATGTTTAAGTTAATGCATCAAACGTCACAGGAGTCTTGATAATGTAAAATATTGAACGACTAGTACTACTTTTAAATCAACCAACAACGAAATGACATGTCTCCACGTAGCACACGAGGCCTTGGACTAGATGAGCCTCATGAATGGACCAATAAATGCCCCAGGCCAATTAGATGTCAAGGTAAACTAATCAAGGCAGGCGGGTGTTGCTTATTGTAGAGCACAACGCGCCGCACAAGTCAAACTGGATGCAATAATAGCAAGCCAGGAGAGTCAAACTGAGTATTAAACTAAACCGCAGGAGGATCAAAATGTACATTCAGCATCAACTAAAAATGCTCGATTTGGTGCAGCAAATGATTCATCTTAGTCTTTTCTGAATTCTGTCCCACCTGTTGTGTTCTGTAAATGAATGATGTATGCTTATAGTAGAAAGACATTTACAGTGATAAAAGTAGGTCAGTCTTCCTCCCTCAGGGGTCTGAGGCGGGTGGATACAGTTGGGGGGGGGGTCGGGGGCGCAGATGTGCTTGCGCGGGGCTGCCTGTTAACAATGGGTGGTTAAAGTCCAAGGGATTATCCTCCCTCCATCTCCTCCTTATTTATCCTCAACCTCTTGCTTTTGCATTCATAGCGCTTGTCCCTGGATAGGAGCGTCTTCTATGGAGCATTTACATACAGTAGATCGATAGGAGACTTAGGCGAAGCCTCTAGGTGGCAGTAGTTAGCCAAATACAGTCCATTCGGAAGAACATCCGTCCCGTGGCGTCACTTCTACGAAACCAAAAACACGGCGCCAAACTCGTTCGGGAGAACCGACAGGAGGTCAGAATTGCTTTTAAAAACCTTTCAACGAGAAGAAGTGGTTGGTTGCGGAGAAATAAGTAAGCAAAAAGCGCATCGAGAATGGCTATAACTAACGGAGCGCCGCGAGAATCCATGTTGACTCGCATGAAAACACAAGTCGCGCAAGTGACGCCAAAGCATTGTTGTCGCACGGTGACGACGTAAATCGTCCACAGCAAAACGCGGATCGGAGATATCCGCAAATCTCCACTGCTGAGAAAAACTTAAAAGATGTGTGGTTTGGTTGCTTAATTAAAATACTTGACCAGACCACTTTATGACTGCCGTGCATGTTTAAGCAATGTTTTAATTCCCTCCCTCTATATTGATACAAGTGTAACTGTCACGTGAGGATCAGGATTTGATCCCATACGCAGACATGACACGGAATTGTACAATAAACAGTCTTTATCAACGAAAATACAAAGTAACCGCAGAGAGCTGAACTGGAAGAGAGTTTGAATCCTCACTCGAAGAAGGTTTGACGTACGGACGACGAGTCACTCGAGCTTTTAAACTGTTAAGACATAAGGCCTGTATGACATTGTAAAGGACAAAGCATGAAAGGACCATAGCAACTGCATAGCAACCATACGTAACAACCAGTCTTAACAGTAACAGTTGAAATAGGTAATTGTGAAAGAGGAAAAAAGTTGTTGTCTTCATACGCAAAGCGCGTACGAAAAAACATGTTCGACAACTGGCATCGAAATCTGCAATGCAGTTTTCTCTCCTGGCTGTTAAAATTGAAGAGCCTCACATGTGATTTGTTATCCGGGTCCATTCGGGTTCAAATTCATTTCTGCGTGCAATCTCGCCCTTAGAGTCAGAAAACAATCTCACCATCTGCAATGTTGAATTTGGAAAAACATCAAAGATAGCTTGAAACCCTGCAGGCTGCCTTCGTAGATATGGGAATATATTAGTCAGATCTGAATCAATATTTCAGCGCTTAATTAGCATCAGATATGCCTTGTCATAGGTACACACACACACACAGACACACAGACACGCCAAAGACAAAGAGGAAGCAGGAAAGTTGAGTTCCAGGTGAAGCAGCATGACGTTCAGAGTCGTTGAGCAGAGCAGCAGACAAGATCTTAAAAGGAAGGTGTGGCTGTTCCAATGGTTTGATTAACAGTCGCAAATTCCCTTTAAACCCAGTCTGCTGGGGGTCTACGGGAGGCCATCCGCATGCTCCGCGATGTCCCCCTCCACCCCCCAACGCATACTATGTAGACTAGGTCACTTTTACATAATGGGCCCTATTTTGTCTAAAGCAAAGTGCAGACTAAGTGTGCGCGTGGGCGGATTTTCTTTCCTTTGGTATTTTAGTGGGAAATGGCCGTTTGTACCGTTGTGGGAGTGAACACAGCTGACTTGATTCCCGGCCAATAAAATAAAATAATTCCTTTTAAGTCCAGCGCAGGTTAGGCGCCAAATTCATGCAAACTAGACTTGCCCCAGCACAAAAAATTTTTACGCCGAGTGCACACGCGCCTGTCGATGAAAATACAGCCCGATACGTCCCTTTTGAGGCATTACCAATAAAATGCAGGTGTCATCCTCCCCATAGAAACACTTCATTTTAAACTGTCCGATGACCACACTTATTTTCCCTGCCGTCATTTTAAACTCAGTTAGCACACACTACTCTTCTCCCCGTAGATTGGGTCGCAAACTGAGTAATTGGACATGCTGTCATCACCTCGCTTCTTAATCGGTCTTAAAGCATCACTGCATGAGAATATCAATTATTGAAGCAGCACCAGTAATTATTCCAACGTCATTCACTGTGTGTGTAAGTACGACTCGTAATGGATGAATGTTACTTTAGGGACAGTGGTTGGATAGAATTAAAAAAAAAAAAAAAAGAACATTTGTCATTTGTGCTGCTGGAAGTATAAACATGTCAAATAAAACACTAATCATAGTGAAAAATATGACTAATGGCATAGTGTAATTTTTTTTTCTTTTTTTTTTGGGATGGGCGGGGGGGAGGCACTGCGTAATGACTTTCAATTGACAATAATTGGAAGCAACTTACCCAACACGGCCTACAACAGTCGCTGACACTATAATTGGGCTCCATCTTTGCTGGATGAAACAAGTTTGCTTTATATAGTGCATATGAGTCTATAAAGTCTGATTGATGACTCAGGCTATCTGGTTGTCTGGATAAAATTGAACGTGCCCAACAAGAGGAAAGAGAGCACAGAGTCTCCAATCTGCTGCAAGTGGACAACGAGACCCTGAAAAGTCACAGAAAGCCCAGCGGCCAACACTTACGTTGACGATGGCCTCCTTGGTTTGAGCCATGTCCGAGATGACGCCGTCCGTGATGATGAGCAGCACAAAATATTGCGAGCCATCCTGTACCGCCGCTGCGTACCTGAGGGAGAGGAACCACCGTCAGACCAGCGGAACACCGAACACTTGACATCCGTCCGTCTTGTCTCGAACCCGTCCTCTTTCGAGTTGCCAGTGGACGAGCACGTACAAACAAAGCCCGCCGTGCTAACCACTAACACACATTGTGCCGCCATGTACGGTAATAATTAACGTCTAAATGTGAACGTTAAAACGTTGCCTGCACGGGTTTTATGATGGATTTAATGACAATCCGGAATGAATTCTTCCAAATAGAATTGATGTCAGGGGGAAGTTTTGTTTTGAAAGTGGACCAAATAGGTTTCCAGTATATGTTCATGGACAAAAAGAAAAAAAAAAATTAGTAAAACATTACTCGTCGCGCATCAATTGCTTTACCCGTGCCATACAAGCTTAATACGGAATGTAAATAAGTGAAATACGCTGTAGCGCTCCGTGTCTCCGAGGTCTTTCCAGACACTTTTAGCATAGCCAGAGGAGATGGCGCACAGTAAGCGTGGCCTACTTTCGTGGCCTCGCGCTGGCTGTCTTATGAATAATTGACTCAACTGTTTATCTTAGAGCTGCAGTATTAAATTCTCATTTCCCGAAAACATTTGAGGACGGACAAAAGGACAAAACAAACAACAGTGCGATCCAAGGGTGGGTCAGAGCATTTGAATGGACGCACGTGCGCAGCAGCAAGAGCGCTAACCATGAAGTGACATTGTGATCCACGGGTAGCACAGTGGACAAGTGGTCAGCGCTTATTGCCTAACGGTTGTGGCGGTTTCGGACTTGGCGCCAGCCGGCCGGAGGTCCCTTCGTATCCGGAAACATTTGAAAGCTGGCGTGCAGCTCAGCAACAGAGACTCTCAACGCTTTACTTTTTAGCTACAAGTAGGCCTATATATCGCTGGCATCGGGCAGAATTCTTTCATCCCCAAAACCATCGCTTTTCAGGAAACCCAACAAGAAAAAAAAAACCATTATTTGGGATTCATTATTGCATCGTCCAATAGCGCGAGCCAGGTTCAACACTTGGTCAAGAATGACAAATCCATGTGGGGACTCACCAATAGTATCGATTTGTGAAAAAATATGACATTGACCAAATCTGGACATAGGTGGTTTTGAATATCTGTAAATACAGTAGTGCCTCGCTATGCAATCACAGATCTTCTTTCCTCATTGAAATGATTATAAATGCCATTAATTTGTTCAGCCTCCCAACAAAAGAAACAAAAATTTGGGGAAAAAAAGCACTCTAATATTGGACTTTATAACATATGCCAGCTTCAGGCGGTAGGTGATCAACGGACCGCAAATTTTTAAGATATATATCAACATATATATAGTCAATATATCGAGGTGGTGAGGGGGATTAATAAATGAGGCTTCATCACATAAAGTACATTCATTTTTTAAAAATGTTTTGCTACACTTTTCCCGAATTGAAATATGCTTCATTTTGGAGCCTTTACTTATTGCTTAAACTTATAACTTATTCTGCACTGTGTGTTGCCTTATGAGATGATTTTACATTACGGCTACGTACAATCAAGCTTCTTTGTAACATGTTAACTGTGTGATCTGTTGCCATGGAAACCATAGAGCAGACGCTTTAAAAAACATTTCCCCCCCCCCCCGCATCATTACTTATATCGCCCACATACTGCAAGGCAATAATGGAAAGGGTCTCATAATACTTTCATTCACACATTCAACATTTATCCGAATTTGATGACTTTATGTATGGCTAAAGTGCATTTTTGGATTAAAACCATGTTATGACACTGCCTAATGGTACCACATTTTCCTGCAATAAGGCGTGCTTATTGCGCAATCAATCATCTTCCATCCCAATTTGTAGTATGGCCAGTAAATTCGTTGGGTGATCATTTCCTCATTTGCAAAGCTTGTTAGAGGTGAATCAAGCAGCGTGGTGTGCTCCATTGCATTAAAAGCTCATTTATTGGGTGTGCGTTAACCATCTTGTTATGTTGCGTGTAAAATGGAGCACTTCTAAACTTTAAAACTACAGGGGAAGTATCTATTTAAAAAAAAAAAAAAAAAAAAAAAAAGGGAAACATTAATATAAACTAGAAATGTGAATGCTGAAATACTGAATAAAAAAATCTGGAAACAGTGGAATGACATTGAATGATCATGGAAGATGTCGAATGATGTGAAATGATATTGGTGAAAAATAAGAACGAAATAGAATAGTAGCATATATTGAATGATAAGGAATGATACTGAAAGATGGGATGAGCTGGAATGATAGTGAATATGTATTTATTGAAAAATATGGAATGATATTGGTGAAGAGTGTGCAATATGTTGATTAAAAATGTGGAATGACATGGAATTATATTAAGATAAGATCAACTTCATTGTCGTTAGTGTCTCCTCAAAATAACTCAACAAACAGCAAAACCTCTGGCAACAAAAGTGAATACACCCCTGGAATATGGCAAATACTTCTCCATTTATGTGTATATTCAACATTTTAAACATGCTGCTAATGAGTTGGCACTGACACCAGGAGCTGAAATTGGGGCAGAATATCACAATGTCACAAAGCCATGGATTTTATTCCTGGGTTTTCTCATAGTCACAAAAACGATTAGTCTACCAAAGTACCAAACATTACAGGAGGGTTAAAGTATCAACGAATGCCTCTTTGTGGGGGCCTGTTGAAGATGACTTTGAAAGAAAGTACAAATTAGTGATGTGAGACGTCGCTGCGCTGTTACCTTGCCACATGATT
The DNA here is from genome assembly GCF_054856515.1 of Filicampus tigris. Classification (NCBI taxonomy): domain Eukaryota; kingdom Metazoa; phylum Chordata; class Actinopteri; order Syngnathiformes; family Syngnathidae; genus Filicampus; species Filicampus tigris. The sequence goes on from NC_141217.1 coordinate 33,313,493, forward strand.
GACAACAGGCGAAAAGTTGGTGGGTCCATACAGCTGTACCGTCTTAAGGCTTTGATGGTACGCGTCCAGAATCCCCTCCATGCCGTTGCAGTACGGGTTCTCTATGTTGCCGTTCTGGTCAAAATAAATAAATAGAATAAAATAGCAGAGTAGTATCAGTATTAGTAGTATTTTTTTATTTTTTTAGTTTCGCTTTTCAATAATTTTAAATAATTCAAGTAACTTATTAATTTATCTTTTTCTTTTCATTGGGGACTATTTTTTGTATTTTTTTTTTTTATCATATTTTATCATGCTGATTTTAGTTCTTAGATTATATTATTGTTTTGTCTTGTTAGCTTTTAGCTCCAGTGTTTCCTCATGAGGGGGCCTCCGCGTTGGGGGTGGGGGGGATGGCTGCCCTCCCCGCGGGGGGCGTCATCGCAGGGGCTTCTTAGGTCCAGGTGGCCGGGGGCCTCTACACTAGGTGTGGGGTCTCCCCGGCTAATCTGGGCCGGGGGTCTCTGTGATGGCGGCACTCCCTGTGGCCCGTGGGCTGTCATTCCCCTCAGCGTGAACGAGCCCCCCTTGGGTACCCTTTCCTCATATGGTTCCTCTGTGCCTTGTCATGTTTTACTTTTTTGTTAAACTTTTTGAACAAAGTTTATCAAGTTGTGTGCTTTGTATGTATGTGTGGGGTGTGTGTGTGTGTGTGTGTGTCTAGGTGCGAGTGCTGATGTACTGGCGGATATATATCTTTGGGTTTGTTGGGCGGTTGCGGGTCTTCCTTTTTATGTTGTGTTTTTACTGGACAGCACTTTGAGTTGCATTCTTTTTGTATGAAAAATGCTTTATAAATAAATTTGATTTGATTTGATATGAGAGATGAGCGAAAACTTTTTTGGTGCCTACACTCTTAAAACTGATAGCAGCAAAGAATGATCAACTATAAAATGGTACCTTGATGTTGGAATGCACCATTGCATCATTTGGAGCAGGACCAAAATGTTGAACTATTTTTTGGGAGTTTAAAATGGTAGCAGAGTGAGCGAGTAACTCGTCCAAAGGGTTCTGAGTTTGAATCTTGGCTCCGGCTCTTCTGTGTAGAGTTGACATTTTGACCCTTGCGGTTGTGAAGGTTTTTCCTCCCACTCTGCCATTGACTGGCGACCGATTGTTTGTTCGTCCCCTGACATTGACTAAAGACCAATCCAATATTGAAAAGCCGTGTTTTACGTGCAACCGTGGGAAAATCGTGCTAACTCCACACAGGAACGACGGAGGCCAGATTCACCCCAATCATACGTGACATCATTTTTTTTTCTGTTCTGTATATAAAAATGCAACAACACCATGTCAGCATACCTAATTATGTGTGTAATGTCTATTTCACTTCAGGAGTGAAAGTTGATTTTTAAAAGCCACTTGCAGGAAGTGGCAGAGCAAAAAGGATCCAATGATACGCTGCCATGAATCTTAATTTGTTGATTTGAATGAAAACACGCTCATCACGCATCGCTCCGATGCCGACGTCCGCAGCCTCTCATTAGCGTCGACAATCAGCAGCCGGCTGAGAGACGAGACAAATTGATTTCACAAACCAGTCAGCTTGACAGAAACTCATTTACACTAGAAAGATACATGATACGTTTATTCGGAATTATGCATAGCATATGTGGGAAAACGCACACATTCTCGCTCGCTCCCGTGCATTTATGCTGATGAGAATGAAAATGTAAAAAAAAAAAAAACACCCACTAGACCTCATTTCAGTCTCCATCAAAGGATTAACTCTTGACTTTTTTTTTTTGGCCACTTTTTCCAGGAAAAGTTTCTGGCGGAGTATTTCAGTGCCATGAAAGTTGAAAATGTAGTGTTAGTGGTACTGATTGGTTTCATACTGGTTTTGTTTCATTGTCTTTAGCTTGCTTGATATGACTCTCTGATGGCTTTTTGTGAACATTAGGACTATGATTTGGATGTTATGTGACCTGTGTGATGCATTGGAGTCAGGCAATGTCTGTTTGTGATGTTTGACAAGAAGGAGCACTGAGTCAAGATGTATACCGCTAAATTAGCTTCTCATGCTAGCCACTACAGAGCAAGCTGCCAACCGGTTGGCTGCCATATATGACTTGTAAGTACTTTTGTCCAGCAGTTGGAGATGGAAGGCCACTTGACCTGTGGATAACCGAGCACAAGTTACTTCTGTTTGTTTGCCATTGTTATCACTTTAATTTTGGATGGTTTCTACCACCTATTTTTTTTCCATTACCTTTGGCTTAACTGGATTCTTAATCAGCAGCTTTTCTGAAGAAAGACCGTTATTTCGATCTTGTGTGATCGGTATGATTTTGTTTCCATAAACCGAGGTGCCATCAGTGTTCCCTGAATGGTCATCGCCGCCGAACGATTTTTGAGCTTGGTTATTTTCAACCAAGCTTTGTATTGGAAGTTGTAGCATATGAGGAAATGATAGCCATGAGTAATGATCGCTGTGAAAAACTTAACAGGCTCTGGTCACACGTTTTTATGTCTTAAAAAAACTTCTAAAGACAACTGCGGTTGCTGACAAATGCTTTCTTTTTAGGATTGGAATGTATAACTCCACAAGACATTTTGTGATAAGTTGAACCAGCGTGACTGACGAATGAATTGCGGTCTCACTTTTAACATCTCAGAAGACTCACCAGGGGGAACTCATGGGAGACCCTACCATCAGGTGGCAGCTTAGCACCAAATCCCAAAGCAGGGAACATCTTATCACTGTCATAGTCCTGGATGATCTCGCCCACAGCCTTCAGGGCCATGGCGTAGGCGTTCATCTGGTACGGGTTCATGTAGTGGAGCGAAGTCGACTGAGACGGATTGCCTGTCAAGTCCAGAGAATAGTCATTGATGCGAGCCCTCAAAAGCAAAAAGCTGCATCCGGCATGTGCGGAGCGGAACCGGGTGTGCACGATGTGATTAACAGAAAGGTTTCTACTTATTACAGTTGGCTAATATGACAGCTGCTGCACCAGAAAGATTACAAATACAAGCGTTTTCTCTGCCCGTACCGTATGCATATCTATGGATGATATCTAGACAATGTACATTGTAGGGATGTCACAAGATCGGCAATATTGTGATATTGCGATATTTAAATTGCCGCGATATTATTATCGTCGTCATGTGGCGATATTAATAGCAGCCAATCTGTTTAAAAGGTCAAGTTGTTTTCCATTTGTGCAGTTGCAGAACCCTCTGGTGGTTAGTTTATTAGTGCAGTTTAATTTAATGCATGTTTTATGAAGGGAACCATAACACATTTGAGTTCCTCCACAAATTGACCCGATTCACAATGTGTGCGTACGTTAGCAAGTAAGTGCCTCAATATTAGGTGTTTGGTCATTGTATGTCATGTATATACAATGAGGTTATTGTTAACGCTACTATTTGGACTGTATGTATGCGTAATTAGGACCACAGCTAATTAGCATTATGTAGAGACATTTACATGCAGCTGCTCATGTTTATTTTATTTGTATTTCGTGTTCTACAGAAACCATACACACACCCACACAAGCAAATGAAAGTGAAATGAAACAGATTATTGCTCACATGAGCAAAACCTCAGTGTATGTTCTACCCAATAAAAGTATTTTTTATTTTTTTTTTACAATATTGTGAGCTTTTTATATATCGGCAACCTCCCCGCAATATCGTGATAATTATCGTATCGTGGGTTCATATCCTGATATTATCGTATTGTGACATTTGGATATCGTGACATCCCTAATACAATGTAGTTTATATCGAGAGTAGTTTTATACATATGGTGATTGTATATTCCGCCAGGTGACTGTATAGTCCAGGATGTTCTATAGCACAGGTGTCAAACTCAAGGCCCGGGGGCCAGATCCGGCCCGCGACATCATTTTATATGGCCCGCGAAGGCAAATCATGTGTGTTGACTCGACGTTTCTTTGAAACTCTCTTCATTGTTAACATATACTCTATATATGTTAACAAATATTTCAGGCATTTGTTACCAATCCTTCCTTTAAAATACCTAGAAAAATAGTTGAACAAACTATTAACTGGCTTCTGATTTCAAAACCAGCTATCCATCAATTTGTTGCGTTTAAGGCGATCATACATTTACATCGGTTCACAGTCATAACGGCCCTCCGAGTGATATCAGAACTATGATGTGGCCCGCGACAAAAATGAGTTTGACACCCCTGTTATAGTCTCAGTGAAAAATAATTCTACTGAAAGATTGCATTTTTGGTATCCGTTTATTAATTTTTAAATATTTAATCTAAGTTAATCAGTAATTTTTTTTTTTTTTTAAATAAAATATATTGTCGCCGTCATGTGAAAAACACGTATCTCCATTTTTTTTTCTATTTTCTTACTTCTACATGAATCATGTTTCCGCGTTAAAGAACATTGCATTAAAGTGAAAATGAAAAAAGTTTCCAAAATTGGAGATAAGTGTTTTTCACAGGACAGCGACGATATACAGCTCTGGAAAAAAAACATCTAGAGACAACTGCAGACTTACCTATTTCTCAAAATTAGCAATTTTTTGGAACAGTAGTACCTTGTTTGTCACAGTGCTTACTTTCCAGAAGCCCCCATGATAAACAGAAATCCACAAAGTAGTGACTATATATATATATTTATATATATATATATATATATATATATATATATATATATATATATATATATATATATATATATATATATATATATACACACACATATGTATATACACACTAACCTACATCTACATAAAAAGTATGAGGAACACTCATTTTAGCCTGTACATAGTACAGAGGAAAAAATACTCTAAGTAAGTTACCTCAAGTTAGCCAGTCTGTGCATTGAGTCCCTGGGCGTCAGTTGTAGCCATTGCAGCTAGTGTATGAATGTGCTTGTTACGTGTTACGTGAATATGCTTGTTAAAAATTAATTGAAAATGCACCAGCGGCTGTGTCTATTATTAACTAGCGGTGGTAGGCTATATTGAATTAGTTAGCAATGTTTATATTATCGTAGACGCGCAGTTGTGCAAACCACTTCTGCTTTGCAGAAGCCATGTTGCAGTTCATGTTTTATTCATGTGAAATGATCCCAAACTTTGGACATTCTCTGTCTTTTATGCACTCTTTCCCCCGTGGCTTGCATTTATTGCTACGTGATTCTGCAGAAACATTTGTGTGGGAAAATCATCACAGAAGAATACAGTGTTTAGTGAAGAATCCGAATATAAAATGATATTTGTATGATTTAAAAATCCATCACAAAATGTGACTGCGATATGATGAGGGGAAACTATACTGCATATGTTTGGGTAAAATTAACATTTTTGTTCTATTCTAGAATCTACTCACATCATAACTCCTGGATTTCAAATTCAAATATTGTCAGCTAGAGCTTTAGTTGCAGAAAATGAAAAATGGTCAAAACATTTAAAAAAAGGTGCAAAAGGTGAAGTGTTTTCGTTTATCAAACAATTGGACAGACCTGAAGCCATCAGTATTTGACCACTTAGACTTTGCACTTTTTGTCAGCATTTGCCCATGGCTCGCCAATTGCAAAATTTGCACCTGGCAAGACTTTTTCTGTCTCTGACCGCCGTTGAGTGCCAATTTGAGAAGGGTCAGCTCTAGACAAACCACTCAGCAGCAGAAGGCCATCTACTACTACCAGTGATGAAAAAAAATGAAGCCCAACCGGTAGGCGTTTGCGCAAAGCCAGGGGAAATCTATCTGAAGGGCTGCAATGGATTTCAGCATCAGTGAAAAGCTTGGATCAACCGGTGCTTCTGAGAGTGACAAAGCTTTACTGTACCGACTTCAGATTGTTCAAAGGCCTCGAGAGTGATTTCAACCGCAGTGTGGGCTTTATTTAATTAGCATATCAATACACAGCGTTCATGACAGAAAAAAAAAAAAAACAAGAAGAAAACACAAATGGAAAATCATGACGATTCCAAATCCATTCATGACAAAAACTGCTCTGGTGATAGGAGAGAAAGGAAACACTTACCATTGGATGCAGTGAAATCAATGGCCACTGTGAAGTGAATCTGCGTCCTGAAACACATGAGCAGAAAGCGTTGTCGCTCCTATCAGGCAGGAAGGAACCTTTTAATTTGGATCCATCCATCAAATAACAAGAAACACTCTTCCTACTTCCAGTTAGGACACTTTGATTCTCATCCATCAGTCCGTCTACCCATTCAGCCTCAGCGAAGCAATCCATCCGTGAGCCTGGGCATCCATCATCAATCCAACATGCCTAAATCCACGCGTCCCTTGCTCCAGCCACCCTTCATGAATCCATCATTACATCAGCCTCTGTCCATCATTACGAAATTCAACCATCCTTTGGTCCATTAAAAAGTGAACCATCCATGCTTTCTGGTCAGCGACAGGGCTTTAGGTACTTGGCAGGGAATCATGTTTTCATGACCTGATGCAGACCTTCTTTTTTTTTTTTTTCTTCTTCTTCTTCCATCCAACCATCTGCCCCAAGTGCCCAGAGAATGTCCAGGGAGATGTCAGAGAGGCATGAACCATTTCAGCTCCCATTTTCCCCCCAGGAATAAAGAGCAAGATAGTGTCTATGCATGGCCGCGCTCCTAAATGAGCCTCTTTCCAACCGTTTGCGTATGCTTCTCAGGACATGACCAGTATGCCTTCATGACATTTCTAGGCCAAAAGACACCATTAATGTGGGCTCCCTTCAAAATCCACCTTGAATGTCTTTAAAAAAAAATTTTTTTTTTAAGTATGGCCAATTAGACTTCAGGCATAGCATCCCTGAATATCCAGAACTTCAATACGTAGACACTTTAGGGAATGAGTCGTGATTGAGGAGTCTGGATTAAAGGAGACCCGTCGGAACACTCTTCAGAGTGCAATTACCTAGAAATTGTATGTGCACCCTGAAGAGCTGAGACTGCACTGAAATGCTGGAGAATTAATTAAAATGGATGAAATGCTGAACATGAGACTAAAAAAAAAATGAATTTAAATGACAGAGGTGAATTTGTAAAATTACTCCACAAATGTAGTCATTGAAAATGTGAAATATTGAAAAACAGAGATGGGCATTCCGTCCCAGGGACGGAACGGTCCGTCTGTCCATCCCGGATGGAAGCCCATTTTGGACGACAGAATGTAAGGACAGAACTGCTTTAAAAGGACGTGGACGGACAAGGTCGGAGGATGATCATTTTTATGAAGGACGGACAGACGAGGACGGTACGGATCCCAGGTCGCGGACGGACCGGCAAAAAAGGGTCAAGTGCCCATCTATGTTGAAAAATATGTGTGTGTGTGTGTGTTTTTGGCGGAGGATTGGTGGTGGTGGTGGGGGGTTAATTTGATGAAAGTATGTCGTGAATGAGGCGAACATTTTAAAGTTGGAATGGTTTGAATCGGTCAAGGGAACCGCAAAAAGATTAATATGTAAAATGTCTTCATTAAGTTTGGAATATTGACGTGTAAAATGGGGAATAATGAAAAATTGTGGAGTTTCGATTATGTGAAAAATAGTTCCTGAGCTGTCACTGAATGAGAAACAGTTTGAATGGCAAAGATGAGGAACTTCTTTGCTAAATGTCTCATTAAGTTGAATGTTGTTTTATGGGGAAAACGTGGATCTGTTGGGGTTTTTTTATGGGAAAAATACAAACCGGGACGTCTTGAATTTTGTGAATATTTGGAAATTTGAATGGTTTAAATCCCCTGAGAAATGTGGAAGGCGTGTAAAGACAAAAAAATGGATGGAATAATTAAAAAATTAAGGATTTGGGTGTAGAGTAACACATTGGGTTTTCGGAGAAGTGGGAATTCTGAAGAGCTGACGCAGAATAGAATCCCGTAGAATCAAGTGAAATGTGGGAGAGGGGTGTGGGGGAACAATTAATCAGAATTATAATACTAATAAAATGAGTAATGCAAAAAGGCTAACAATATTAACCTAACTATACTAACACGTTACCCTGAGCAGCGAAAGCACTCGGACCGATTCATAAGGATTTTGCACCTTGGCCTGCAGTCAGTTACTATTTCTTATGAGAAGTAATAAAGTAGTGTCAATAGTTAGTTACTACGCTGACATGTTGCAAAATTGCAAAAGCAATTGCTGTTGCAAAGGCAACCATCATTTGATGATCAAGTGATCCACTATTTTGATTTTGTTTTTTTTTGTTGTTTACTTCATGTCTTTCATGTTGTGTTTATATGTTCAATCAATCAATCAATCCATCAATCAATTAACCAGAGTATGGAGAGCAAATACAGGTATGTTCTGAATGAGCCGACGTTGAATTATGCGGGGAAAAAACAAAAACGAAATTCTTAATTCAAAAACGAATAAACTAAATGGCAGACTGAATGAGCTGAACGTTTAACACTGGAATGAGTTGGTTCGTTTGAGAAATGTGGAAAGAAGGAGGAGAGGAATGTATGTAAAATGGCTCCATGGAATCAGGAACTGTTTCAATGAAAATGTGTGATTCTGAGAGAGGAATTCGGAATTTGTGAAAAATACAGTTGAACATTTGGGTAAATGGTTTGTACGAAATGCGGAATTCCAGGAAACGTCTTGGAAGAACAAAAATGTGGTGGAAGAATCATGTAAAAAAAAAAAAATCTCTTCTGCCTTTTTTTTTTTTTTAAAGACAGAATTGTGCCGAATTATTGGCATTTCTTAATAGCAGAGCAGCGACACTTAGCATGGCGATTACTGCCAATGCAACCCGACCCCAAGGATCGAATTGATCTTTTCTTATTTATTCATTGGAGGAAGTAAAGGTACAGACACCGATGTATCCTAGTTCTTGTTAGTCATGTTGTGTTTATGGGGTACAGACGACAGATTTGGGTTTTACAAAGACAATGGAGGTGAATGATAAATGATGAAAGCCCTAATGAATTCCCATCCTTTGCTATTCATTTTATACAATAGTAAGGTGTATTGGCAGCACGGCGGAAAAGTGGTTAGCCCATCTGCCCCGAGATTGACTACGTGTTCGCTGACATTGACTGGCGACTGTGTGTCTAAATGTGCCTCTTACTCAAAGTCAGCTGGGATAGGCGCCAGTTCACTTGCTACCCTAATGAGGACAAACACGATAGAAAATGGATGGATGGACATTGCTAGCACTCCAACTTCAAGTTGCGACATATTATAATACAGATGATAGATATTCAAACAAATCTCCAGGTAGTTTGTGTTTCCACATTAGTCATGACCAGTGCTTCCACAGCTACCTCTAAAAAAAAAAAACAAAAAAAAAACTTAATTACTCTACTGATTGCTTGACTTTAAAAATAACTCAGCTAAGTTATTCACGACTTGATTTTAAAAGTAAGTAAACCAAGTTAGATTGAATGTGACTTTATTGATTACATTCAACAGATGCCAACAACCCCACTTAACATAAAATTGACAACCAATTTTGCCAATACTTAATTTGGAAGTAGATTTTTAACAGCGATGTTTAAAGTGTATGGGACAGGATTTTTACAAATTTTAATATGTTGTATTAGACAATAAAATATCCATCTTGCACTAAATGGTTTTTCAAATTGGTACACATTAACCGAGTACGTAATGGATTTTAGCGTTAAGCGTTTAGCTGCAGTTCCCCTGTCTTATGTGTTCTGTAGTGTATAGTTGTTTGCCGTGTCTTTATCTTGGAATGTGGTCGCCTCCTGTATTTTGTTAGTTGTTGATTATTAGTTTTGTGATGCGAAACCAATAACTGACAAAATATGAGATTCCTACACAAGTGTCTAATGTCACTCACTGCCGCACTCATGAGGCAGTTAATGGCACTACTGCTAGATAATAAATACATAAATAAATAAATATATATAAATTATATAAATAATAAATGTCTGAGTTGATTGCCCTCAGTGTTGACCGTTATACAGTAACGAATTGCGATTGCACAAAATAACTGTAGTCAGATGACTAAAATGAGAAACGTAACATGTTAGAGTAGTCGTTACTGTAAAAAAAAAAAAAAAGGATATACTGTATGACAGTAACACATTACTTTGTAACGCGTTACCGGCATCACTGCTCATGACTCAAAAGTGATCGATTTTCTTCAAAATAGCGTGAAGAAAAAGGGTGACGAATGAAGGCTCAGGCCCTCCGGGGATCAGCGTGTCCACACATGCACACACAAACAAACACACGGCTTGGCTTTCGCTACCGGCTTTCCTAATTTCCCTTCCGAGGTGCGTTGGGGATTAGTTGAGGAGCTGAGCCCACAAATGATTCCACGATGGGAAAATCAATGCGGAACGATGTTGACTGATGCTGCTGGATCGTCGGGCTTTCGGCTCTTATTGCAAACGACTAATGGCCAGGCTGGGATTACTATTTTTATCACTGCCTCCCAAGCTAGTCGTCCATAAACGTCGTGAAGAATCTTCCTTGACTGATGTTGTGCGCCGCAGACAAATAAATGTGCCATCGTCATTTCCTGCCATCTGATCATAAGTCCATGCATCAAATTGTTTCTCCCTGCAAATTACACTGTTTGGCTTCCTATCACATTTTTTTATAGTTGTTCTCAGCCAGCCAAAGGAAAGTCTGGGCAGTCACTAGCTGCTAACAATATGGCGTCCGCGCATGTCACTGCCCAGACTTTCCAATATAGTTTGAGTAAAACAAACATGGTTTGCGATTCACTTTTAATGGTTCCAAAAACCGCTCTCCGTACTGTCAATTTCTCAGACAACTATCAGCGAGTTAAACTGTGAAGTTAAGGTAGTTTACCGCTCTTTGTAGGTTTTATAGTGATGGATGAATTTTGATTTCGCAATTGTTGTGTCTCTTATGTTTGAGTTGCAAAGCTGCCGTTTTATTTTTCCAGATTCTGTCAAAAGAAAAAATATATACTGTATGCTTGAATCCACATTTAACAATCTTTGGAGCTCCCTCCATGACTTATTTTTCATGAAGTAGGTTGCCAGGTTTGCCAAAAATTAGCTTTCTTGTTAAGGAAGTATGTTGGCAGAAAGTAGTACCCGCATATAGGCCGGTCCGCCTCAAAACGGGCGTCCATCAGTGACGAATAGACGGACCGGTCCATCACATAGACGGAATGCCCAGCTCTGCTTATCAATAAGAGTCTGAATTTTCCCCTCCATCCCCGGTGTTCTGACTTCTGGCCCCATCCCACACCTCTCATCCTCTCTCACAGATTCTCTGCCACCCTTAAAGTTTTTGTTACAACGGAACACTGATTTCAAGAGTGTGGGATGATTATAACTAGCTCTATGAAAAAAGTCTCAAAACTCGTTGAAAGCACCTCGTATATATAGGTGGACATTCCGTCTGACTGACGGACCTGTCCGTCACTGACGGACGCATATCTTGCTGACGTTAGCTGATGGACGGGAAATTTGAAAAAAAAGACGTACTGAGCACAGATGGAAGTGGATTTTCGGCCTTCTGTGTAATCATCACCAACCTGGTGAAGTCCCAACGGACCTCACAGTCCGTCATTGACAGACGCCCGTTTTCCTGACGAGAGACGGAAACACCACCCGCCTGTCTCACGCGTGTTGTGATGAAGGCACGCTTCCTTGAGGTGACTGCATTGGCTGTATATGTACAGCAGGTGCCGGTATGCACCTAAGAGAGAATCATGAGTTTGTCATGCTGAGAGGAACAACTAATTAATGAATTAACTTTGAATACGGAGACCGTTTTACAGAGAAGTTCTTGTGAGTTACATTTTACATTTTTATTTTCATTTTTGGAAAGAGTGGGGGTTAGGAGTTTGTGAAAAAAATATTTTGCAGGCCCACACTCCATTTCAGTAGGTGGCAGTAATGCACCAAAGGTTGTTTGCCAACCACTAAAAGACAGCAGAAGTGAAAGAAATAACGTTCATTTATTGTCATGGCAACTTTATTTAGGTTTGCAGAAGGGCTAGGAAGCATTTAATCCACCAGGATTGTACCTTTGGCAACAATGTGATTCTGGTTAAGGTAAGCAAAACTTTAAAGAGAGACAGAGAGCGAGAGAGAGAGAAAACCCACCATATGATGTACTGTAGATACAGTGTTGTCACTGCACTCCATTTACCATTTTCATTGAAATGACATTTTTCTTCTGTTGGACTATGGTGTTATTGAATAGCCCCCAACACACACTCGCACGAAAAAGCGGAAGATGCGGATCGATGAATATGGGGCACATGTCATTGCATCTGTGGGACCGCGAGGTACACAACACGGTTTTAATTAATTTTTTTCCCTTACTTGGCCGCGTGTCAGGAGGGCGGCACCTGCGTCTGACGTGATACAGGTTAAGTCCGTTCTCTACGTCGTTTGCCTGACTCGGACCGACTGGGACCACGTGGGTCGACGGGAAATAGGCGGTGCCCAGCTCTGTAATTTTTCATGATTTAGCGGTGGACAGCAGTTCTGTACGCCAATAGAATAGCTCCGCCAATCTATTGAGCAGCAACAATCTTCACACGTAGAATAAAAAAAGAGAGCAATCTGTACTAAGCTACATTACAATATTCACCAATTACCAACAGTAGGTCCCTACTACAGGTTTCATTATCCATTTTGCAAAGAATAATTTGTAGTCAGCAAGTGTTGTCGTTACGAGCTGTGACTGAACTAACGATTTAGACGGAGCGTTCGAAAACGTTAGTATTTACCAAGGCAAGCTAAAGTAACAAATAAAACTGTGAAATACAAAAGAGCAAAAACAGAGGAACAAAAAGTTCTACCAAACAGGTAGGAAAAAGTATAACACTAAAAGTCTAACCAAAACAGGTATAAATAGTAATTTACAAAATACCAAAATAACAGAATGAACTTAAAGCACTACAAAAAGCAAGCGGACTAATTACTGTAAAAAGTACAAACAAAGAGTGACTAAAAGTAAATCAAGGATTATTACTAGAAAAAGCTAAATGTATTATCAAGAACAAGGAAAACAGAATGTACACAGAGGTCGGAAGAATGATCCAGCAACATGCTGGTGTGCTGGGAAGCCTTCAAAGTAAGAGTTAATTGCAATTGCCCCCAGGTGTGCGCCACTGCTCCCTGCACAGCCTAGGGGCAACCAACAGAATGCAAGGAAAACTCAAGAGAGAGAGAGAGAGAGAGAGAGAGAGAGAGAGAGAGAGAGAGAGAGCGAGAGAGAAAGAGAGAGAGAGAGAGAGACCCACAAAACATCACTAATACGGAATATGACAGTTGTCATCTGAGTTTACCTTAAAGCGGAAGTCAACCCAAGCATAATTTTTTCAAGATCATGTTCCCAGCAGGCCCACCAGTTGAAACACAGCTTTCTGATTAATTTAGCGTTTGTGGAATATAAGTTAAGTAGCAAAATGCACTTGTTTTTAGCCATCTCCGGGGGCGGCCATTTTGTCTTCTGTCGACTGAAAATGACATCACAACTGCTTACAACGGCCAATCACAGCTGACCCGTTCTCTGAATTTGAGCCGTGATTGGTCGTTGTGAGCAGTTGTGATGTCATTTTCAGTTGACAGAAGACAAAATGGCCGCCCCCAGAGATGGCTAAAAACGAGTGCATTAACACTTATTCCACAAACGCAATATTTATCAGAATGCCCTGCTTCAACTAGTGGGCTTGCATAAAACATATTCTTGGAAAAAAAATATGTTTGCGTTGACTTCCGCTTTAAAGTTTCTTCACACAGTTGAAATGGTTCCTATGTCTGGTAAAGTCCTATTTTTTAGCTTTTTTTTTTTTTTTTTAATGAGAGTGCGAGTGCAGATGTACAGTAATGGCACTGATGTCAACCGCGGCGTTATTGCGTCAGTAGTCAACGTCCACACTTCACCTGCTGAAAGTATACAATTGTTTGTATGTTCACAGACTGTTTGCCACAGACGCAATCTCGATTGGCCCACTTTTGGCCGATGCATGTTTGCCAGTCCCGCTGGGGCAAACCCTTTTGTTTTTAATGAGCGTTGAAGAGACTTTTAGATTGCAGGGTTAAGGTTTAATTTCACGACGGGGGTATTGTGTGAAGGCCTCGGAGACAGCGGCAGTTATTAAAGGTTGCACACTTTCCCTAATTGGTTTGTGTTCCGCAGAAATATAAGAGAAGTAATTACGCAAAGTGCTGAGGGTTGAACGAAGCGAGACCTCAGTTACATCTGGCTGCGGACAAATGTGAAGGTCTGTTGTTTACTTTTCCATGGAGACACCACTTCATGTTTTCCATCATGGGGAAGCGCTTCCTACTTGGGCTATCAGCGCATATGGTCATGGAGAGAATTGTTGGTACCCCTCTATTGAAGAAAGAAAAATCTGCAGGGGTGACAGAAATAACTTGAATATGTCAAAAGTATTATTGCGGTTCGTCTGAGACAGAAAGCGTCTTGGGGGAGGATTTTGAAGGGTTATTGAGGTCGAGAAACGTCCCTCCCGTGGACATTATGCGCCTGACCAGAGAGCCCTCCATCTTTGATGCTTTGATGATGGAAGATGACCCAGAAGTACATGAATGCGTATTAAAAAAAAAAAAGGCGTCCCCTCGCAAAAATCTGGGTTGTATCACAATCAGTGATTTTTTTTTTTTCTTCCATGTCACGTTGAGGGCTCCGTACCCACTGCTCGAAGACGGCTGGGATCGCCTCCAGCAATCCCGCGACCTTAGCGAGGGAGGATAAGCGGCTCAGAAAATGGATGGGTGAATATCAGGTAGGGTATTGACTTTGTTTTATTTACCTGCGCGTTTGTCAGACACAGAGCTTCCTTGATAGGCTACGTTGAGTCATGTCACAGTTTTTGCTCAGGAGAACTCGGCCCCCCCCCCCCCCCCACACACATGAAGATTTTTGTTGGTAAATATTGAATGTGTTCATTATTTAAATAGGAGTGTTTACCCAAACATTTGCATGTTTCTAACTTTAAAGCCGGGAGAGCGTATACGTCGTTTTCTTTTATTAATCCAATTCTCGGTCTCCCAGCCAGTAAAATGCATCGGAATATGTCGGTATGGGATGTCGGTAATGTCCGCGCTGGTGGAGCCAGTCGAACGTGATATATGGTTAAGATATACAGTATGTTTGTAGACAATGACGATATTGACGGCTTTGTAACAGAATACAGGATGGTATTTACCACTCGATTTTTTTAAAATCAAAAATAGTGCTTCTCTTGCACTGATACAATTTTTTTTATTTTTACATCTTCCATTGAAACAGTAACGATTAATAAATTCGGGCCAGTTTGAAAGCCACATGTCTAAGCTTTCAATTTCTTTTGGAATTATGTTTCTATCTGCTACAGGGGCTGATATAATGATTATTTCTAGGTGTTGAATTTCCCGGAAAACTTTTCGAGGGTGATTCCAAAGACGATCTTACGTTTGAGAGAGATGTTTCGCCAGGTGCTTTTGGCCTTAATGGGTGAATGTAAATAAGCTTCACGTCGCTCTATGTCATTAAAATCGATGTGAAACATCTCTACTTACAGTATGCCAACTTCAACCGCCCGCTGCAAATATTAGAACAATCGGCGCCAATACATTGAATTCTAATGAACATACTTGCCATTGGCGCTCAACTACATCTTAGTCACAAAAACCCTTACTGTCCATGAAATGTAAAACATTGCGGTGATCCTTCTAATAGTTTCTGAGGCGAACTAATCCAAAAGTGTTGTGTTTCCCACACACATAAAACAATCCGTGATGTTATTGTGGCCCTTGGCACCCGGCCGGCGAGCTCTTCTCTGGTGGTTTGTCGCAATACAAGCACATTAATTAGCACAAAGTTCAACGCGAGTGTTGCGACGCGCTCTTTGTCCACAAAATGAAAAGGAGCACGTGTACAACATTGAGGTGGTCTTTTCAAACAACTTTCAGACTAATTTGTCTGTGTTCCTCATTCCTGGGTAGGCGCTGAAAGCTGTCACAACAACACTTTCTTCCCGTCCGATTCAATACGTTGCTCTTGTATAGACAGATTCAACTTCTTCTACTTGTTAGTACAACCGACAACAGCGCAACAAGTTCCCAAGCCGTGCAAGACATTTTTCAACGCAATGGGGACTTATGATTGCTTAGAATATAATTAAAAAAAAAAAATTTCACATAAACCGGTCCGTGAAATGAAACCCACTGTAACAAATAGCAAAGCTTCGCCGTAAATCCCGCGCATACTCGTTTGTCCATGAGAGCCCATGGGAATAAGGCCGATACTACTATTTTACTAATATTTTACGTTACTATTTTACTTTCGAAAGACAGTAACTTGCAATATGCACTGTTTTTCACGCCCAAACACTCTACTACTAGCTTGAAACAAATGATAGCAGAGGGATTCAGCAGTGGGAATAAAAGTGTGCGTGTGTGAGAGAGAAAGAGAGAAAGCAAGTGAGAGGGAGAGAGAAATAGGACAGATCTGGGACATACCACCCTGGACACCTGACAGCAGACAAGTAAAAGCAGGGCATGAAGAAACACGCGTCCATGTGCAACTGGTTGCCCGGCCTTAATTACAGCTTTGTCCATCTTTTGTCATTGTCACTGACATCGGAGCGGAGCTTTACTGAGTTTAAAGGGACATACCGTGTTATAGAATACAGCGGAACCTCGATTTCATGGGCCAAATGGAGGTGGGGGGGGGGGTGGGGGGTCGAGGCATCCATTAAATTGAGGTACTTTTTTTCTGCATGGCCTAAAAATGACCAGCACTGTATGAAATTATTGTTCAAACTACACCGAAAACAACATCCCGACCGTCCACGAAAAATACACATACAGTATCCCCGATTTGGACTCTTACTTTTTCAACATTTCCCCATGACCCTTGAAAGAACAACAAGTTTGTTTCTACGGGAACCTGTGAGAATGTGATAGAAAGACAGACAGTTCTCAGGACTGGTTCAAGCACACTCTTGAACACCGTTATCATTTTATGACATGTACAGTTTCCCTATTTCAGGAATCCCCAACCACTTTCCGTGATTTAACAAACACTGGTAAATCTTTAAAAAGAAAAAAACCAAAAAAACACATTTTCAATGACTTCATTTTTTTTCATTTTCAAATTTTATGGTGAAAAAAAATGTAGGGTAATCACTATGTAAGGGTTAAGACCCCTGGGAACCGCTTGTAAAAAAAAAGTCCCCTTTAAAAGTGTTTCTTCAAGGAGAAAACAATCTGAAATCAGGAGCAGAAACTATGCATACAAAAGTGCTTCTGCAGCCAAGTGCACTGGAACAGATGTGGCAATGAGTCACAAGTAATGCGTTTGAAATGACTGAATTAAGTCTATTAAAGCCTACATCGTTGATTGTCAACTCTCTTGTCATTATTTGTCACAGTGAAGTCACACCTTTCGCAGCACCGGCTAATTGGCTTGCTGATGCTAGAGTGCATTTGAACTAACCTGAACTAATGAACCCTTCCACACAAGCATCCCATTTTTACCGGGTCTCTAGTGAGACAACATGCGAGAGCTGGATGCAAAATGAACTGTCACTAAAGTATAAAATGAAGTCAACCAATACAATGTCAAATGTTCAAACACAACACATGCATCGAACACGCCACATTGCAAGCATACTGTCAGCTAGCCAGTCAGAAGCTACAGTAGCATAGCATCTTCAATCAGTGCACTGACACACTAAGCAGGGACAATGGCAAGCAAGCGGCCTTATGAGACACTTGCTGAAAGGCCACATCAGGCAGGGGCTCAAAGAGCAGCCCAATAACTGAGCTCAATCATCGGTTCTCCGGCCCCTAGAGCCACCGGAAGGATGAGCGGCAGGACCCGCAGACCGGGAATGACCGAGAAGCACTGGGCAGGGGAGCAAAAGCTAGTGGCAGGTCTACTGTGAGATCACCCAGGGGTCCGAAGTAAAGGCCTTGATACACCAAAACGACATTCACCAACAGTGACAGACGCTTACCATCTGTGGCGCCCGGGAGGCTGTCGGCACGTCACGCTGGCAAAGCACACCGCAACGACAGACAGCGACGCTGACCGTTAAAGTACCTTCTGCGCATACATAAGATGTAATACCCTTCCACACCATCGGCGGCGGTAGTCACCATTTCTCATGGTTAGAAAACTCCAACCGGAAACACGTTGGCCGGCGGCGGATCATAAAAACGTAAACGATGCATTCAGCTCTATTTTTCGCTCACGATGAACTCCCACGCCAAGTAAACTGTCACGTTCTTGACACGGTATCGTGAAATACTTCAATTGTCAACCCTCGCTCTTGTACTTGTAAGAAGATTAAAGCAGCGGAGGCGTGCTCACTGTTTTTCCGCCTTTGTCGCTTCACGTTGGTGCTCCGCGCGCACCTGGCGACGCCGATTCAACAAACGTAAACGCCCCCGAGTCGCTTACACGCGGGTTACGACACTACGACGATGGCCACTACGCTAATCAGACGGCGCTTAAAGACGCAACGACGCTTCGCGACCTCCGACGTCGGTTTGGTGTATCAGGGCCTTAAGGCCTACTAAATGTGATTATTTTTAATGGGCATATATGCAGCTGAAACAGATAGACTTTGATGTAAAATTTGAATATAACATTACAGGAAGTCCTCGAGTTACATTGTACTCAACCTACGATATTTAGACTTTACGACGTCCGTACCTTTCCGCTATTTTGTCCCCAGCGCCATAATGTTTCTGCTTAGCTAGTGCATAGTGCTTGTGCGTTTGTGTGCCGGAAGTATCGTTGCCTTTTTTGCCCTTTCCCTACTTCTTCCCCGTCCACCGCACAGCAGTAATGGTCAGT
Source organism: Filicampus tigris (assembly GCF_054856515.1). NCBI lineage: Eukaryota > Metazoa > Chordata > Actinopteri > Syngnathiformes > Syngnathidae > Filicampus > Filicampus tigris. The sequence goes on from NC_141217.1 coordinate 33,332,267, forward strand.
GCGGCATCTTCATTTTTCATTTTAACGTATTGAACCGAGTTCCAAAGACACAATGTCAGACGTTAGTTTAGTTCTCTCCTTTTTATTATTATAACACAGCTGCTGTGGGCCGTAACCGACGGCAACTACAGAGCAACAAGCATTGCGTCATGAGCACACGCGGATGTCACCTCTTTCTCCTCTCACTCGCACACTCCTCCTATCCAGCGAGTCGTGTGATGCATTCGGAAAACTTGGAAACAACACAACTCAGCAAAACACAAATGTTACCACGACAACACAGATAACCCAATTTGTTAGAGCGTTTTCGTTTTTTTTTATACCAAGCATTTAGACGTAAATTTCGCCTAACTGTGAAATCTGACCGAAATTCAGGTTACATCGCCGGCGTAGGAACGGAACTCGTTCGCAAATCGAGGACTTCCTGTATAATCATTATGGTCGTTATAGAAATGTTTTGGGGGGCGGGGTGGGGAAGTTCACAATATGCCCCTGTGATGCATGCCAAGAGTTTGTCTTTAAAGTAAAAAACTTTGGGGTGAAGTGGATTCATCTGATTAATTCAATTTTTGATCCATAAACGTGCGATTAATCAGAAAACCGCGTTTGGACTAACGGGGTACATAGAACATATTGAAAATAAAATGTTGACTTCCACTTCAATGCCTTTTTTTTCTTGATTATTGTATCAAAACCATTACTTTTATACTTTAGTAAAAAGCTTGAGTTGATCTTTAAACTTCAACTAAAGATTTTGAAAATTCCAATCTCTATACTTCTACTTGAGTGATGAACTTGAATACTCTTGACACCTCTGCCTACTATAGCAGTTAGAAGACAACCCAGAGAACTCACCCGCCTTTAATGTAATCCAGGAACGTGTGCTCTGACTCCACACTGAATGACATCAAGGACACCTGACGATGGTAAAAACAAACAAAAAAAACAATAACAAATCTTTAATGTTTGCTCATTAATGGGAGTGAAAACTACTCATCTACATGAACGCATTAGCCAGTCACCTCTGAGCACAAAATGTCTCATCCATGCCCAATGAGTGTGAGGCATGGCCAGAATGTGTAATGTTATAATCACTGATGAATATATCAATTACTATAGCGTTCATCAGCACACACACTTGGTCCCGGACATGAGTCTCATTATGGATGATTACCACACACTGCCAACTGTCTGCATTGTAAACTGTCACATTGGAACTGAGCCGGAATAAAAACAGAGCTGAGCTTGGTGTGAAATGTACTCACCGTCCCAGAGTTGACGTATCGCTTTTTCTTGAGCTTCTTCTTGGCGTTCACCACCTAGCGTGGAGACAGGGGGGACAGTTCCGATAATGATCACGTGAACGATCCTTTTTATCCCACCCTGGGCGATAAACAACGAAAACATCCTTGCCCCCCCTGTACCATGCCTGAAAGGGTAATGGGGCGTACACCGAATCCAATAGCGGCGTGAGAAGTAGGTAGCATAGATCATGCCGCACAGCAATAGCATCATTATTCAGAAAGTTGCAGGGGGTGCGCTTCTTCTGAGGATTACATTGCGATGTACAATAGAGGCGCGCGTAAATTGTGTGCCATCCCATCGCAGTGATAAAAGCAAGGCAAGCTGCTTCTGCCATAGAGAAATCATTCCTTGACAAAAGTGTTTGTGTGTTCTTGGAGCAAAGTAAAATAAAAGACCGACAGATCACTCAAGGCTTCTTGCCAAATTGAGAAACAGCTTTGACTCACAGTAAACTATTTCTTCAGTCCCAAATCAGGTCACGACAATGACACTCCCTTTGTTCATGTATTCTATGTTGAGAGTGTCGTATTCAGGTTATGTTAGCCGTGCTCAAGCCATGTGTGCGCTAACAATGACATATTCATGTTGTACAATCACTCTCAAACTCTGCATGGCATAACTATCCCATGCTCTTGTCAGCAACACCGTCACTCTTAAAATTTGTATGGTATGGCACTCACACCCATTTGTCATCCACATTCACTCCATGCTGTGTGGCATAACAATCACACTCTTGATTGTCTCAAAACAATCACCCCAAGATATGTTTAGCAAAACAATTACTCTTAGAGTAAAAGGCAAACCCAACATATTTTTTTTCCAGAATACGCTCTATGCGGGCCCTCTAGTTGAAATACGGCATTCTGATTAATAATCCGTTTGTGGAATATAAATCAAGCAGAAAAATGCACCTACTTTTAGCCATCTCAGGGGGCGGCTATTTTGTCACTTCTGTTTACTGAAAATGACATCACAGATGCTCAGGGCTCAGATAAAGATTATCTGAGCCTTGAGCAGCTTCGATGTTATCTTCAGTCGACACAAGTGACAATATGGCCGCCCCCTGAGCTAGCTAAAAACGGGTAGATTTCTCATATTTCACAAAAATATGAATCAGAATGCCGTGTTTAATGGGCCTGCATAGAACATATTCTGGAAAACAATATGTTTGGGTTGACTTCCCCTTTAAAGCTATTTGTGGCACGCCAATCACACACACTTGTTGTAAAACAATCACTCTACAAGCTATCTGAGGCATAACAATCACATACTCTTGCCGTCAAAACAATCACTCTCCAAGCCATGTGTGACGTAATCACGTTCTTGACATCAAAACAAACACTGCAAGCTATTTGTACCTTGACAATCAATTTTAAAGCTATTTGTGGCATAACAATCACACACTCTTGTCATAGACATTCTTCAAAGCAACCAATGCCCCTGTTGTCATTAAAACTCAGTCTCAAAGCCATGTGTGGCATAACAATCACATGCTTTTGTTTTCAAAACAATCACTGTCAAAGCTGTGTGGGACACAGTGCATTCAAACGTTCATCATCAAAGCATAATAATCACAAACTCTTGAGATTGCGTCATGTTTTCCATGATGTTCCTATTTTCTATCACGCTTCCGCCATGTTGTCATGTTTTGCCGTCAAATTTCCCATCACACTTTCTGTCATGCTTTTTGTTATATTTCCCGTCATGCTTTCCTGTCATTTAAGTTTTACATCACATTTCCCCCATGGGCAAGTGGCGTGTACACGACTCCAACTGTGACCCCAAGGACAACCCAAACAAGCTCTATTATGGCACATGGCTCTGTTGCTCATTTGTATTCCTGCATTGCTGCTCCAGTATGCCCCATCCACTTAACCTCTTTCAGGGCAAGAGGGACAGAAGCAGCCTGATGGCCATTTCCAATGGCGTAGCTCAAATAAGCATGACCTACAGAGTCTTCTGTCACTAAATATGGAATAACGACGACATCACTTTCCCCGGGCAAAGTAGACACTGATTTTCACCAAAAGTAAAAAGCCGTTTGGGATTCAGCGCACAAAAATTGCCGAGACTGATTTCTCCAGGCACAAACTGGATGTACTTCCTCGGAATAAAATCTTTGAGGATAAAAACACCTCTACTTGGACTGTGCTTTATTTAAGCCTTGTTGCGGGTCATAACGACATGATCATTTAGGATAAAATCTTATTTTGCAGGCCTTATTATTATTAGAAATGGTCTTCCTATTATTATAAACGTTCTCATGAATTGGAATGAACAACCTTTTTGGGGGCCTTATTATGCCTGAAAAATAATTTTGAAAAAAATGTATGCATTAGTTTCCAATTATTTCTTTAAATGTATTTATCTCATTAAATCTCCCATATTCTGAACCGCTTATGCTCATAATTGGTTAATTGATTTATTGTTGATAAAATATTGTAAAATATATATATATATATATATATATATATATATATATATATATATATATATAGTGCCTTGAGACATAAAGGACCTGACCTACCAAGTTTTTTGAGCTATGAACTGTCATTCAGACAATTTTCCTTATAATAAAACTTTTTTAAAAATTGTGGAGGTGGGAACAGATTCATGGCATTTCCATTCATTTCAATTACATTATTTTTCCGATTGTTTTTTTGAAACATCATCTATGAATGAGCTGACCCATCTGTCCGTTTTAAAAATTAAATGTGGCCCTTTGATCCCAAAGCCCAGCCCTGGCCTAGTGTGTAAACCTGCGCGCGTGCTGACTGTGTGAATCTGCACTCACCTCATAGACGTTTAATTGGCTCGGACTCCGACATAACTCTTTGTAGCTACTGGTGAATTCGCCAATGAAGTCATGGCTGGGAGAGAATGACAACAACAAAAAATGGCATTCATTACAGTTCGCGCCGATACAAGAATGTGTTTGTGTTTGTCTGACCTTCCATCTCTGTCCCAGTCATATACTTCCACTTTGATTGTCCTGTAAAAAACAAATGAAAAACAACAGGATGAAGACATTTGTTATTGTCAAGGTGAGCATGTGAAACACTGAAGCAAAACAAGCAGCCAAAAAGTGATTCATGGCAAGAAAAAAAATCTGCTCCTTTCCGTGTTCGCTGTTGTTGAAACTACAAAGAAAGAATCTGCAACAATTTTCAAAGGATATAATGCAGCGCTACCATGATGATTCCAACACTTCAAAAGTTGTACGATTTTGAGATTGACCCATACGGCGCAAGGTTCAAGCATTTTTAATTCGAGAATGTTTCCAGAGTGGTGCAATATTCAGTACAATATTCAGCTGTGATCATTTCAATAGGATCGTTTTGACCCTGGCACCAGTTGAAGAGTTCAAACACAAAAGCAGACGTCTGTATTTTTTCTGACTTGAGTAAAATGATTATTTTCTTTATCTCTGGCTCTAGGATAAAGCTAATAATTTTGTATTTAGGGTATTCGAAGTGAAATTAAAGAAGCAATTAATAACCGGATAATTCATAACCGGATTAAAACACATAACCAGACAATGCCAAGGAAACGAGTCTAAAAATGTTTACAAAACAATAAAATTAGATCAAAATGAAGACATTTTGTATTATGTTTTAGACAACATTTATAGTAGTGGTTTGGTGTTGCAAGAATTGGAAATACATCTTCAAGGATGTCATGATAGGCAGTCCGCTTGTGGGCGTGGCTCTAGTTTTGTCTAAACGGTGCTTGACAGCTTTTGCGTTTGAATTCTTCAGTTATTGAGGCAAAAACATAATATCAATATAAGAGATTTGAATTTATGGGAATGATCATAATCTGGCTAATACAACCACATTTTATGAACGTACAGTGGTACCTTGAGTTTTTTGAGCGCAGACCTGTTCCTTGGTTGATTTTTTTTTTTGCTTTATGTTCAACAAAGCTTCAACTAGAAAGCTTCACCTAGCCGGAAAGTTTCATATTTTAGTATTTCTCAAATTCCCCTGCTTAACTTGCCATGGCAATTTACGGAAACTTTCTGGAAACTTTCCGGTGAATTTCCAGCCCTTTGCAACCTGAAACACAAATTTGGGGAAAAGCCAAAGAGAGAAAAGCCCCTCATGGGAGGAAGCCTATTTTGCAAGGTTTCCAAATTAATTGGGGCTGGGGGCTCGAAAGCCACTGAGCAAGCCAGGGGGGGATTCACTGGAAATGAGCAAAGACGTTGTCTCTCTTTGAATGGCTTTCATGAAAAGTTGAGCGACTTGCTGCTGCTGCTGCTGCCAATCACGTCTCAGCGGGTCCAGGAGGCGGCGACGTCACACAGACAGGCTGCCCTCTTTGCCCGACCTCACCTCGAAATCGCCGCTGCCGCCATATAAGTCTGCTAAAAGTGGGGTGGGCCAGGCACCACCTGCCCCGCTCTCTAATCCGGCCTACCAAACATTTAGATGATTGAATTAATTAGGTCATTTTCCCCTGAAATTGGTTAATTAATTTGTATTTAGTCACATTTTGAACATTTTAGAATGACTTTCTCATCATATAAATAGCTTCTCTCTCTTTCTCTCTCTCTAGATAGATAGATAGCTAGCTCTGTTAGCGTCCATCCCTAGCTAGCTAGCTAGATAGATAGATAGATAGATAGATAGGCAGACATAAATTAGGGCTGTACAATGTTGAAAAAACATGCGATATGCTTGTTGAATAGAGCGATATCGATATTATTGTGATAGTTAACATGTACTTAAAGAAATGATACTTTTATTATCTAATGAAAGGTTACCATATTTTTGATGCGACAAAAGAACTTCTTTTCAACTTCTTTCTTCAGACCTTGTGCAATTTCGGTGATTAGCATTCGCCTTCTTCAGAGACGTTTGACAGCACTTGGCGGCGCGGCTGCCTGCTGACATGCCTGCTGCATGCCAGCGACACCAAAACTGCAAAATATCTGAACAAAGTATTTTATTTGTGTTTGTTCGTTTCTTTAATTGTAGTTGTACATTGTAAGATTATTGTGACCTCAAGATATAAAAATAAAATTATATTGTCACTGTCGGCAGAAAATGTAGAAAAAAAATAAGACTTTTTAAAAGAAATATGATCTTTTGTATCTACAAAAATCTGATGTTTATCTGATCATCAATCTAATATTTCCCCCTCAAAAAATTAAAAAAATAAATTTTAATCTAAAAATACAAACCTTTATTTTAGTAAAGTGACAATAAAAACTTTAAACTTGCAATTGAAAAAAAAAAGAATGGTTTTCAACTTTTATTTTAGTAATGACAACTTTTTTTTGAAGTTTTTATCTAAAATAAATATGACTTTATATTCATAAGATTCCGGCATTATTCTAGTAGTGTTTTTAATTTTGGTTTTTAACGTGGCCCTAGCATTGGACAGTGGCTTTAACATGCAAATGTGATGGTATCGGTGTAGCGAACATGGTCGCATTTCTAAGATTTTGCATATCGAATTGTATTGTAGCATTAAATTGTAGAGAAGATGCATGAATAAAAGTATTGGTGACATTTTAAATATACTGTACTGGATGACAGCTACATGTAATTAGAACTGGGACAATGCAAACTTTTGATGGAATTTGTATTTCTTTTATATAATGTAGATATAAAGATATAAAAACCTGTAACACATGAAAGTGGGAAAAGGAGGCAAAGTTGCAAATGACATTGGCTCCTTTGGCTGGTCCAAATCCTCAAAGGTGTCGTCCGGGGCTCTCCCCCATCTGTCTGACCCAATTAACTCGCAGGTGAGCAGAGATGGACGGTAACGGAGCAAAAAACGTCTTCATGACACCCAGCATGCCAAAGGGGCCAAACTTTGACCACTTCTACACATCAGGCAGACACATGCACATACACTCATGCACACTTTCTCTCTCCCTCCTCTCTCTCCCAACAATGTTGCTTTCATCAACAAAAATTAGGACGAAATATCTTTGTCATCAAGGTAGACAAAATGCGATGAAAATGCTTGTCATAACTAAATCTATAACGCCATATTGTTGACAAATAAAAACAAGACTAAACGTGGTTTACAAAATAACAACTATGCAAAAATGTCTCATTTTCATTTTTGTCGCCCAAAACGAGACTATCACTGAATGTCATGTGTTCTGTTTCCTGGGTCCCGATGTCTTTTCCTCAAACCCGACAAGCGGTAGTATTTGAATCAGAAGAACAATTCACTGGATTAGAACTTGGTTAGCACAATTTAACACAGAGAAAGCAACTGATGGCCAGTCAACGACCAATCACGGCTCAGATTCAGAAAACAGGTCAGCAATGATTGGTCGGTGTGAGCAGTTGTGATGTCATTTTCAGCCGACAGAAGATAAAATGGCCGCCCCCAGAGATGGCTAAAAACGAGTGCATTTTGCTGCTTAATTTATATTCCACAAACATAAAATTAATCAGAATTCAACTAGTGGGCCTGCTGTGAACATATTCTTGAAAAAAAATATGTTTGGGTTGACTTCTGCTTTAACACTCAAAGAGCCATTTGGACCCGGTTTCCACGGAAAAGAAAACACTGGGAGCCGCAAACACTTTTCGACACCTGAAATGAAGATATTAGCCTAGCCGTCGCCATCTATAAAGTGCATAACAAAATGAAACAGACTGACCTCATGCCACACGATTGAGGGGGGTCTTTTTGCAACGAAGCATCGCATCGATCCATATTAAACAGAAAGCCAACGTAATCCAGTGAACCTTACTATTTTCATTTGTTATTGTCTAAAAAAATAAAAAATGAAAAAATAAAAATAGAAAGGAAAACACTACTCAGGGCGGCCATTACGCCACACGGCTTCCGCATTCCACAGATGGAGGGCATGTCATTGTGTTGCACACACCTCCACAACACACACACATAAGTTGCGGTCAAGAGCGGCTACGAAACGTTAAAATTACAGACGAAGTAGGGACGGACCATTAGAATCGATTTGCGGGAAGAAAAAAAAGAATTTGACCATATTTCGACTTCCGAGGTTTTCGGTCGACAGCGACCATATATAATTTTATTGGAATTTTATTGGAAGCCGCAATGATCACGAGCTCTGAAGTTAAAAACAGATTTAATAAGAAGACATGATACATGTTTTTGAAACAAATAACATACTATAACGAATTGGGTTATCTGTACTTGTGCTGACATTTGTGTTTTGCGAAGTGTTGTAATTTCCGAGGTTCGTGAATGTATCACGTGACTCGCTGTATGGGAGGGGTGTGCGAGTGAGAGAGGAGGAGTGAGCGGACGGCGAGAAGGATGAGAGATCCCTGTGTACTTATGACGGAACTGTTGTTGCACTTAAGTTGCCGTCGGCTACCGCCCACAGTAGCCATGTTGGAATAACAAGAAGAGAGATAACTAAGCTACGTCTGACATCGTGTCACTGGAAGATGTTACAATACACTTCAATTGGACACTTATCATTTATTTTCCCAAGACACCCACGCAACATGAGGATGAAAGGGCTCCGGAGCCGCGGGTTGCCGACCCCTTTGCTAGACGTTAGCTGGAAACCACTGATAATGATAAACATATAGAAATAGAACACAGACAAATGTGTCTGTGTATTTGATGTGAGAGAGTGAAAAGTGGGTTAACGTGCGCGTGCGTGAGTGAGAGTGTGTGTGTTTGTTTGTGGCATTGAGATGCTTTTTTATTTAAATGGAGATGTGTGTGCTTCTAATATACTTTGTAAAATAAATACATTGTACTTTGTAGAACATAATCAAATCAGAGCTTCTTTCTTCTGTGTCTGAAATGGATGTATTCTTGAGTCAATGTAGTTCACACGGGCAGGAGCGGTTGCAGGCGCGGCGCCGCCGATGATGCGTATGGAGCGGTGGGACGTGGAGCGAAGCACCGAAAATCCGCCCATTCGTCCATTTGTCGCGAATAAAACAAATGGACTTATTTCCTGCTTCGCCTGGCGGCAGCCAATCATCTTCGAGCATGCTAAGTCACACACAGCCACACAGCGTCCTGTTCACTCGGTGGCTTTTTTATTTTTTATTTTTTATTTTTTTTTTACAGTTCTCGAACTTTGCTAAGACGGCAGTATTGTTAACATTAGCATAGTGACGGCCACTTGATTGCGATGTTGAAAAATGCTGTCGTCGTCTACTGCCAAGCCAAGCCCCTTCCCCTCTCCGCTGTGCGCGAATGAGCGGCTGCGGCATTCAGGTTTCAAATTTCCCGCGGTGAAACGCTAGCGAATAAAGCGAAGCAGAATGCTCATCCGCGATTGCGTGTGAACGTAGCATAAGGTAACCATTGGGTTTGGCTAAAGGAAAATGTTAGTTTTGTCTCTACTATATGGACTTATATGTTGACAGGGTTACATAGATTTGCAATACTGAAAAGAGACTCAAATATAATTTCCTTTGACGAAAACTAGACTAATCTGCAGGTTGAGTAGAAGCACCTGTGGCTAAAGCCAAACTGTGGCAGCGTTTTTTACTTCCTGGATCCGATTTGACCACCTCTGCATAAACTTCATCAGTTATCTTTAACTAAAACTAAACTGCCATCACATTTTCATCAACTAAATCTAGACTAAAATAGTTCTGACGAAAATGCTCAGACTTTTAGTCTACAAAAACTTGACTAGACTAAAACGAGTGTGAACATGACTAAAACCAGAGGTGGGTAATCCAGGTCCAGAAAGTAAAAACCCTGCCACAGTTTGGCTTCAGCCACAGGTGCTTCTAATCAACTGAGCTCGTTTAGAAGCACCTGTGGCTGAAGCCAAACTGTGGCAGGGTTTTTACTTTCTGGACCTGGATTACCACCTCTGACTAAAACTCATGAAAACTAAAATGACATCTTGACACAAAGACTAGACTCAAACTAAAACTGAAACAGCCCACCAAAAGCAACACTACTTACACACCCATTCTAGTCGTCTCTGTCTCGCTTGCTTTTTCAATTTCATACACACATCCACACACGTACCAACCTTTGCGAAGTACAACAACTTTACTCTTCCATCTTTACCGACCGTGCTTTAAGTGACAATTTCAATTCATTTGCTCCAATGTGGCTCAGTTGCAAAAAAAAAAAAAAAAAAAAAAAAAAAAAAAAAAAGCGTGGAATCGGACTTCTTCATCTTGGAATCAGGCCTCTTAAATGTTGCGCAATCTGATAAGAATCTGCCGCCCGCCCATTTGACGGCAGCGCACTGCTGGTGAAGAGCAGCGGTTGTCAAACTGCGAGGTTTTGCGAGCCGTAGTTTACGATGATGCGGTCTCATTGGGCCTACCTGTCGTAATCTCCGTTGCAGAGCGCCCGCACGGGGATGGAGAAGGGCTGCCACACGGGGTTCAGCGTGTTCTTCACCACTTCGGTCTTGTGGCAGATGGTGAATCTGAAAATGATAGGATCGAAAAGGGATTTGAGGCGCACCGACAAACCTTTATCAAGTCCGTCCCTCCTCTGATTTAGCTTTAGGAGACCTCCGCTAAAAAGCAAGAGAAAAAAACGTACGTGCCGTCCTCATTGCTCCTGTAGAAGACCATGAAAGGGTCCGACTTCCCAAAGAAGTCCTTCTTGTCCAACTTGTTGGCGCAAAACTGCATGGTGGTGTAGTCCTTGAGGGGGGGGGGGACAAAGTGAGAGGATGTCAGCGATGCATGTTACAATGCGTTTTCACCTTTAGATGACCAGACCAAGACAACACGTCCGTCAGACGAGAACCTCTTGCTTCGAGGTTGCGGTGTTTGAAAGTTCTCTCCATTTCAAAAACATGCTAGTGCGCTAGCTTCGTTGAAGATTCGTAAATGTGAATGAATGCTCGTTTGTCCGTACGTGCTCTGACACTGATTGGTGACCAGTCCATTGTTCATTTGTGTAGAAAATAGTCTTATTAACAATTGCATTGTTCTTATATTGTGGCCATGATATGAATATAACAGGCAGAAAATGCTCATTTGTGGCCGCCTGCCATTGCCAAACAGTCAGTCGCAGTCCACCCAATTAAGTTTCTGCTGATGACTCACTTATTGCCAGACTGTTGATACTCGTCCAAGCAAGACTCTTCAACACTTCCCTGTGGATTGATATTGACAAATTCTGCCGGGAATCCCCTCAACCTCCTGCCCTGACCTTGAATCCTGACTTAGCACGTTTGCCGGTCCCTGTGGCTGTTTGGGATTTTGCTCCCATGACAATGAAGTGTGTTTCTCTGTCCTGCTTTCAGTGAATTATGGATTTGAAATGACAACGAAGGGTTTCCCTGTTCCGCCTCATGTGGATTATGTAACTTTTGATGACTTGGTCCCAAAATGTATTGCCAATCTTCAAAGCCTATCTGTCTGGACTGTGGAGATAACTGCTGTGTACTGCCCTTTGAAGTGGATCAAAACTCTGAAGTTAACTGTGTGGCTTCTCACCTAACCCCGTCGCAGTTGAAATGAAAAGCATTTTCCTACAATTGCGTCCTACCCCACACACGCCCGTGACAAAGATTTTGTGTGTACATTATATTGCGATTTGAGATACGTGTGACCCGACTTGCCAGTCTTTCGAGACGCGGGTACTGTGAAACAACGACTAATAATACGGCAGCTTCCTGAGTCACTTACAGTAGTGGTGAAAGTCTTCGTTGGTATTTTACTGCTCCTCGTCGACCAAGTGGTGCACACCAGAGGGATCCATGAATGAATGAATTGATCATGCAATTGTGCACAAACTGTTTAATTATTTACAATCTATTTAATTTTGTTATTACTGCTATGTTTTACAATATTGTAGAGGACTATTTTCACGAAAGATTTGCTGCATTATTTGGGAACGCTGGAACGGATTAATGACATTTCCATTCATTTCAATGGGGAAAGATGAGTTCAGATACGAGTGCTTTGAGTTACGAGTGTGGTAATGGAACAAAAACGTCTCACACATTAACACTGTGTGTCTGCTGTAGCGGTCAGTACTGCAACTCCATATTCTGCAGCAGTTTTGGTGAAAGAAAATCAACACATTACTTTAATAATTATAAATGATAACACTCACTGTCCACTCGTTTTACCATATTTACAATATTGTCCTGAGGTTTGAGGAAATAACTACAAGAACTCATTACAGTCATTAATCCGTCTACAAAAAAAGAGCCGTAAGGACCATTCATAAGGTAGGATAAAGGGGACACACAAATTCCTTATTCTTCAAATCAAATCTATTAAAATTCACAAATATTGTATCATTTCAAACTAACGTAGTCTACAAGGCAAAACAACAAACTATCGGACAACATTCAAAATCTATTTGGGTATAGGGATGAGAATTATCATTTAAAGGGGTCAACACTATTTCGAAATATTAAACATACCTACAACCAAGAAAATTTTATGTTTGTCGATTTGCGTCGTGAAATTGGGGAACAGTGTGAGTGAGGAATTAAAACAATCTCCAAACATATCAAAAGAATGTATGACAATATGTTGCACGTGGGGTACGTTGGGAAGGAAATAGTGATACAGTACACTGTGTGCAATGTACAATTAGAGAAGAACAATTAGGCAAAGGTGTATGTGCAGTGTTTACAGGCGATTTGTATATTTATTTTCATATTTAATTTGGGGATGTATGTATGCATGTATGTATTTTGGTCCGCAATTTTTAATGACCAATTTATCTTAAATGGTGTCGGATAAGCGGTACATGATTTCATTTGGGATATTTCTATTGTCGATTTTTGTTTTGTTTTGGATTTTTCCAGTACCTGCTTTATGATTGCACGTTCGAAATAAACTTCAATCGGTCATGACGATGACGATGATGATGATGATGATGATTATATCACGCAGCTCCTGCAGTACAATGCAGAGCAGGGCAAGGGCTATCACATGAAAACTACCATGTTGATTACAGGAGCAGGAGAGTAGATCAGAACATTTGCGCATGGAGGAGGGGCCTCTGTACATGAAGCATGCACAAGGCATGTGTGAGTGCAGCTAATAATACACTAGAAAGGCTAACATTACCATAATTACACTCATTTGGGCACCATTTCAATGTAGGCCGCCATTAGAAGGACAATGAACATGGCATTAAAACATTCTTCGCTATCAGATGGTGGTCACGCTATTCGCGATTGGATACTAATGAAACCGCGCAGTGGAAAGGTAAAAGAAAGCATATGAGAAAGCTCTGAGCCACCGCTATCTCGTGGACCGTTTTGGATGGGTCTACTGGATAGCCAAAATGAGACCCAAGATCAATTCTTTCAAAAGCCATAACTTGTACTATTCAATTGAAAAAAAAAAAAAATACAAAATAAAAATTTTGACCGGGAAAGTAATAACAAACAAACCTACTGTGATAATGTGGTTGGACAAGTGTGCATACCCTCTTATAACAGGAGATGTGTCAAACTCACGTTAAATGGAGGTAGCGCATTCGTGCCACCGTTTAACTAGAATCCCGCGTTGCATTTTATTCAAAGGACCTTGTTGATGTTATTGCGCAAAGAAAAATTGAAACCCACGGCGACCGTGCTTCTTCTTTGTTTTAAAAGAAGAAGAAATAGGCAACCAAGAAGAAGCGGCAGCAACACAGCAGCGACACTTTCGCTTTGCACAACAACGTCAACAAGCGTTACCAGGGTTGTCCCTTTGATAAAATACACCACAGCATTCTAGTAAAGGTAAGTCATTTTTATGATAAAAATTTTAACTTTAACATAGTTATTAGCAAATGTTCCGTCGTAATCGCCCAATGCTGTGGTTGAAGCTCAGTTCCTCTCACAGCCTGCAGCTTGGTATTTAGTCTTCATTTTGCATTTTTAAAGTTAAATTTGTTGTATAACGAGTATTTAATAATAATAATAATAATAATGATAACCCAACCTCTACTTTGTGGTTTTTCACCTATTGCGTAGGGGTTCTGGTCCCCATTAACCGCGATAAACGAGGGATTACTGTATTTCTAAATAATGAGAGCTGAGGAGAAGACACTGAGGTAGACTGCCACTTGGGACAGGAGTCTTAAAAAAAAATAAAAAAAACTTACGTCACTGCAATCACTTGTCACCAAAATGTATGCGCACGTCTCTACTTATGCCCACATCAACCTCTAAAAATATCGCCCCATATTTTGTATTTCATAGACGAAGCATTACTTTCATTAAGTGACATAAGCATGGACATACATTTTAGTGACTATCGATCACAGTTTTGGACATTTGGTGACATTTATTTTCCTACATTCTGCGTTCAGACTATCGTAGTGCATCACTGTACGGCAAGTGAGGAGGGATATATTTAATAAGTGTTGGTGACGACGATACATCTCCAAGGAGCAAGTAAAAAGGCATGTTCACAAATAGCTTCACTTTGCCACATCCAATATGGCTGCGGCGTCGACGTACTCAATGTACGTGTTGTCTATGATCATGCTTGGCAGCAGTTGTCGCAAAGGGCGCCATTCAAGGCTATGGAGCAAAGTAAGTGGTGCCTGTCGCGAATTAATATAAAGTTGGTCCCCCATGCATTTCTCTGGCAAAATGCAAACAACCATTATATATATCAAAATGCAAACAACCATAGATGGAGTATTTCAAAACTCCCCGCCGAAAATGTTTTCCATCCTAAAAAGGCATATGGACCCACCATTTTGCAAGACCATTCGGTGAATTTTTTTTTTCAAAAACTGTCCAACTGTCATCCATCTTAGGGAGAGAGCGTGCTGATTTCATGACACCTATTAAAGCACCTCCGCGTCGTCAATGTTGTTTCCAATCATACATTTTATGTTTCCAATCATCACGGCAGGGATGTTGAAAATAGTGAAGCGCTGATTAAAATAGTCAGTGGTGGCAAAATGACTCAGTCTCTTTTATGTTTTTTTTTTTCTTCCCGATCCTGTCATTGCCAGCACTCCTGTAAGTGTCTACATCGCCCGGCAAGTCCACAATGGTCTTTTCCTCCCCGACTTTGTGTCACAGTCAAGTTATAGAGCCACTCCCACAAATTCATATTCTCCACTGTGGCTTTTTAGGGCTTTTGAACAAAACTTCTCACATTCTATAATTGTCCTGCATGTACAAGCCTCCACACTAGTTTCACATTTAGTTGGCAAGCATCATTTAAAGGTGACGTATTATGTTAGTAACGTTTTAATTTTTGGATACAATTAGCATCGATGAAAACAAAAGTACCACAAACACCACTTTTAAATAGCCTTGTGGTTGTGGTTATAGTGTGTACATTTGCAATTAGATTTAGCTATTTCGCTTCATTCATTCCAACCTGAAAGCTTCCCGGCAGTCTACTTTAGTCACATACAAAGTTCTCAAACTTAGCGCAGTAGAGTCGTTAGCTAACATTAGCTTGACATTATCCGAAGTTTAGGGTTGCTGGCAATTGACTCCCCAGCCGGCCAAACATACAGTAAATATGTTTTCAAACGCTCAGTTAACAATTGAGTGAACAAGTAGTAACGTGTTTAAAATGGGGTACAGTTCATGGAATAATTATGATCTTAAAAGACACTATTGAATGAACATGTTTTTTCATGAAGTAAATTGGAGTCAAAAGCAGTTCGAGGCAGGAGTAAGGTATTCAAATGAAATAAATGTAGAAGCCCATGTACAGGACAACACGTTCTGAACAAGTTGGAATAAAAGATCCCTTTGTGCCTTTACTGCTGTGCGTTGTGCTTTGTCTCATTTGCATCCGCTAGAAACAAGCTAGTTTTGGGGCGGATGTTAGCTGGAGTGTGTGTTAATAGTGAGCAATAAAATGGGAAATATTAGCACAGCGCCAAGTCAATTACCCATCTAGTCGCTGCCTCAGGTAGACAATCTGGAAAATGTGGCTAAGTGGACGAATTAACTCACCCGGGAGTGTGAAAAAGAATTTACCAGTGATTTCATCAGTGATTAAATCACTTTGGCGCAGGCTTGAATCATCCAGCACAGCCTTTCTTAAATGCTCCCGAAAGCCATGCACACGCCTTCAACAACCTGATAAAGAGTTGGTGCACCCCTTGTCCTTCATGCGCACCTTAAAACTACATCAAAACTGAGCTGTTTAAAGCCAGGACATGTCCCCAAAATGTTTTTGATCGCTTCTATTAATTATTTAACCAATTAAAAGACCACAAACTGTAATCCCAAAACACTTTGATATCATTTCAAACACATCTTTAAAAAATAAATAGCGTACAGGTGGTTTCGTTGAAATGTTGTCGTGTGTTTTTAAATCAGTAAAATAGCCGTGGCCTAAATAGCCAACGTTGTGCTTCATAAAAACATACTGTAGTAATGACATAAATACAATTTGAAGAATTAAACAGTTTGTGCATCACATGAAAAGTGCTATATAAATAAAATGTGATTGATTGATTGATTGATTGTGATTCTGTCGATGTATTGTGCTCCACCGTTTGTGTTCAAATATAAATATATAAAATTTAAATTACAACACTGTGACTATCGATAGTAATCGTTACCCTGTCAATGGCATTTTCCACAATGTGTTAGGATGAATCTAGTGCAGGCATACTCGGCAAAATCGTTTGGTTGTTGTAATTGTCTTTGTTTTATATTTAGTTTGACACTAGACTTCATCCGTCAGCCACCATCCAGCATTCATATCTCAAATTTGGGCTTGTAAGTTAAACGACTGGCGGCTCGTATTTAGAAAAAAAAAATGTAAGTTGGGTCACTTGTTACTCAAGGCACCACTGTAGCACCAAAAAAAAAAACACGAATGAGATGGGAGCTCGGTTCCACAGAAAAAAAGAAAAAGGCTCATTCCTGAATAGTGAAGCATAAATGGGCAGGGCTTTGTTGCATTCCATACAAACCGTAGTTTAAAGTTAAATGTCAGTAACCAATATCGGTAGACAGAGGAGAATTTTATGACCATTGTGCTTTGTCGACAAAATAAATATACGATAGAGTGCTTGAGAATCTCAAACAAAAAAAAAACAAAAAAACATCTTTGAAGAATGGGAAAAGATTGTTTAACACCAACAGCTGCTTCTCTCTCTTTGTGTTGAATATAAAGTTAGCAAGTATCGAATCGTTTGATGCTTGCTGGCTTTTATATCATTAAACATTCATGGAGGAAATGCATGCGGCTGCACCGACAACTTTATAGCTAAGAGTTGCGAACGTTAAGTCTTCCCCTGGCTTCGCAGGCAGAATTTAATGGGATTGTTTACCATCCTTATTGAGCCAATAGAGATCGCAGCAGACTATATGTTATCAACACATAGCCGGGAATCAAGAGACGAGGTGTCCGTAGGGGAGTTTCAGCACCGAAGAGTCTGTTTCTTTAAAAGGAGGCACGTTTTGTTTCTTTCTTTATTTATTTTTTTTTCAACTTCAAAGTGTTCCCAGGTGTCTTAATAAAAGCTCGCTGAGATAGTCTGTGTCAAAATCCACAAAGCTTGGACAAATTCAGCCAACCAAGCAACTTCTTGGAACACTCCGTTTTTGGGTGGTGTGAGTCGTGCTCATGAAAATGAACCACTGCTCTGACCACCCACCACCCTAAAGCAATGGCTTTGCGACAAAGCAGGAGCGGCATCCAGCCCAGATTATAAAGAGAAAAGAAAGTTTCGATTGTATTTTGCAGCACTTCGTCACCAAGTAAGGCAAAACATTGAGGGGGCGGTATTATGCAAAATTGGTCACACTGTTACATCGCAATCTGGGAAGCAAAAAAGGGTTTGCTTACAGACATAATCAATGAGGAATAGTCATCCAACAAAAGATTGACTTACTTATTTTCACACTTGAAAAGTGAGCAGGCATTCCAGACACAAAACTATTTGCTTACAAGCCAAACCCCCCCCGAATACATTACTGTGACCTCTTGCCCAGCCCCCTGCAGTGTAGCCTTTACATGTCAAACTTTATTTATTTTAGGCCTGCCTCTAATGATTATTGTAATGATCAATTAATCGATGAGTCGATTCCAACTTTTTTTTAAATTTCCTTTTTCAAAAACAAGACACTATTTCAAATTGACAGTGCAGAAAATGCACGAACATGAATTAATTACGATTCAGTTACTGGCTTGGTCTGTAACATGTCAGAAAATAGAGAAAAATGTTGATCATTGTTTTATGAAGAAAAAGCCAATGTTTGTAAATGTACAGCATCATTTGGATTCAACATGGAGGACGAAAGAAATGTGATGAGAGGTTAAAAAGCCAAGGATTTGGACAATCGTAGGTCTCAGAACAATTGTTCACAGAAATTATTGATTAATTTGACAATCAATTAGTTGTTGAATAATCGGTGCACCTCTAATATATTTTAAAAAAAAAACATCCACCTTATTCCAGAGGGCTCTCATGAAGAAACGAATATGTGAGCGACTACTTGTAAGAATTTTGCCATTTGTTCCAATGGGTTTCGTTCCATGAGAATTATTGGAACAAATGGCAACATTTCCCCTTCTGTTTTCCAAGCGATCCATATACCCCATTGCATTGAAAATATTTTACAAGGCTTGGGAACTTGTTGCGCCATTGGCAGTGGTACGAACAAGCAGAAGAAGTTGAATCTGTGACTACAAGAGTAATATTTTGAACTGGTTCCCTGAACGAGAATGAGGGAATATTTTTATGATCATCGAGACAAGGTGTCCAAAGGGGAGTTTCAACACTAAAGAGTCTGTTTCTTTTAAAGAATGCAAGTTTTGTTTCTTTTTTTTTTTTTTCAACTTCAAAGTGTTCCCAGGTGTCTTAATAAAAGCTCTCTAACATACTTTGTGTCAAACTCCACAAAGCTTAAACAAATTCAGCCAACCCAACAACCTCTTGGAACACTCCGATTTTTGGGCGGTGTGAGTCGTGCTCATGAAAATGAACCACTGCTCACCCACCGCCTTAAAGAAATAGCTTTGCAACCAAGCAGGAGCGGCAACCAGAAAAAAGAACGTTTCAATTGTATTTTGCAGCGCTTCATCACCAAACGCTATTTTCCAACGCCTTCCCGGGGACGAGGATCACCAAAAAAAAAAATTGTCTGAGAGTCTTTGTTCGGAAAGACTACTTCAACGTTGTACCTGTGCCCCTTTTCATTTTGCGGAGAAATAGCACCTCGCTGCAACACGCATATTGAATATTGTGCTAATGTGCTTGCCGCTTGCATTTCGAAAAGCCAGTGGATAAAATTCGGTGAATGCCAAGTACCACCGTAAGATGAGGTACTGTTTTTATATGGGGGAGTCACCGTACTTTAGTATTAGTCAACCTCTGAAATGATCAGAAGGATCGCCGCGATATTTCGGATTTTATCGACAGTTAAGTGGTTTGGTCCTCAAGCTGTAGTGAGCGTAGTAGTAAGACGTTACGCTGATAAAATCCCAAATATGAGGGCGATTTCGCTAATATTTTGTAGCAGTTGAAATTGACATGAGTAGAATTTTCTCTTCTAAGCGGAATCAAGTGGCGTTCCCACATTGTTAGTCTGTAACTGTCATAGAAAGTGGACTCGCACGACGGTTTCCATGGAAACAAAACGCCGGTTTGGCTGTACGGAAGCCGCGCACCTATTTCACGCCAAGGCTTAAGGTGGATATGTAAATCTATTTATTTGGGACACTAGCAGAGCGATAAAGGGGGAAAAAAAATAATTAAAACAAAACAAAACAAAAAAAAAAGAACAACAGTGTTGATCATTTGCATATGGTCAAATCCCATCCTGTCAAACTATTGGGGCATACACACATCTGACAGCCATGCCAAGTGTTAAGTGAGCTGAATGTCAAACATTAAATTTGGCACTTCCACTGCAATATGGGAGAATTCATTATCCACTCTGAGAAAAACATTTGCAGACCACAGGCACACAATGCTCCATAAAATCAAAGACCCAGCTGGTTCCGATGGCGTTTGACAGACGTAACCCGAAAATGCACTGACGAGTTGGAAGGTCACCTTCTGATGCTAAGCCCTGTGTTTAATTTAATAACACCTGTTTATAACTCTTGACGTGCGCACATGTGTATTGAGTGGCAGAATATCATATTTTGTGCTTGCGTTTTCTGTGTTTGCAGGTTATCTGGAGCGCAAATGCTATAAGTGTGTTTTCTACATTGTGATACTGTCGAGTGCGCTTTTTCTTCCACAGAACCTCAAAACTGCGAGGCAGTCGTGCTAACAACTCGTCAAACCAGGCTTGCCCAATGCATAATATATCTCTTTGTGATGTTCGAAGCCCAAAACTTACTCTGCAGTTACCCAACTCCTCGGCAGACAAGATAATGGTCCCGCATTTCTTCCCGGGTATTCCACTGCAAAAAGAAAGAAAAACACAAATGATTAGAATCACCAGGGCACGTCAAAAGTGACGGATGCGATAGACTCCAGAAAACAACGGTGGCTGGCAGCGTAACGTCTTCTCACGCATGCATTTTTCATGTAAAACTGCACCAACGAGACATTGGAGAAATTGTGTGACAGCCCTAATGAGCGCAGGATTTGGTTTCTCCGTTGCGGCTGCATCTACTTGGATGCATATCATGTTTTTTTTTTTTGTTTTTTTTGTTGTTTTTTTTTTTTTTCCTTTTCTCATCTTGACGCAATGTGGTGGAAAAGTGGTGAAACACAGGAGCGCATGTGATCCTTATCTGCCTGAAAAAAAAATCCCGTCAGAGCATGAAGACTTATTAGAACACCAGAGTGGCTACGGTGGCTTAGCAATTCTATTATGTGAACACCGTATTAGAAGATCAATTGCACCGTTGATAATTCATATTTCGTTGTTTTTCCAAGCGGAGCTTGAATAGCTTTTCGTTCAGTCCTCACATCCTTGGCATCTACCGAGCAAAAAAAGGGAATTTGATTCATTTCCATTCTGTCTTTGTTAAGTTTGCGGGTCAGCTGGAGTCTTTCACAGCTGAAACAGGACTGGTCGCAGCACATTTAGACAAACAATTGCACTAACATGACAAAGGTTCAGAGATAGCATTGGGCCGGGAAAATAAATCTCGATCTGCGTATTTTTATGACATTTAAATCTAAATAGCTTGAGGCGGTCCACGATTCAATCAGCACCACCGATCTCCAAAGGTGTAGTACATTTCTTTCAAAAGTGGGACAAACTCTTTGAAAAATGGATGGATGTCAATTATATTAATTGCTATAATTAATATTAGTTGGCCAAACGTTGACATCATAAATCGCTGTGCCTATCATAATTCTTCCGCCAAATTAATTTGGGAGCTTTAACATGCCCGGAAACTCAAAACTCACTCAGTAACGTCAAACTAAGATTCTTTAGATTGTACTGTTTCTTCCTTACACTATTCTTAACCTTAGCCTACAAAGTACCGGTAACACATTCAGACCCAAAACAAGACGGGAAAGTGCTATCTCTGACACACTCAAATAAGGTGGGCTGTAAGAGAAAAAGGCCATTTGTCGTTTAAACATGAACATTATGTATTATTTTGAGACATTCCAGACACACCATACGTTTTGAAAAGGACAGTGTGAGGTGTGCCCAGTAGTTATTCGACCAAAATATGTCCTGATTAAGATCCTGTGTGTTTGACATTGTAATGCGGGACTAAGCAGCTCTAATACTACAAATCCTACATGCGCCCCTGCGACGCCTGATCTTTTGAATGGAGCGAGAATACAAATGAAGCGTCGAGGGCAGTACGCTCTCCGGTTGCTTCTTCAAGCTCCACGGGGGAACATTTTCAAGGTGAATTAAGCGTCCTTGAATTATTGATGTTTCCAGACGAGTCGCCGTTTGATGGAAACCTCCAAGGAGTCAGTAAACAGTTGACTGCTGAGGCCAAGCCATAATGGCCAAGCCGTCACTGCGGTCATGTTAAGATGCGCAGGGCTCAAGAGGATCTTCTCAATCAGCCGCATATTATCGAGTGCTGACTTATGACTAGTGGCATTTTCGGACCCTCTTTTTGCCTGACGTTTGAAAAAAAGTTGAAAAAAAAATACAAATAAATTCCTGGGATTGAATGGCTGGACTGTGAAAGGACAAATAAATCCGTCAAAGGCATTGAATGAGTTAATGTGTTGTATAGGAATAGCCCATCCAAATGTGAACTCAAACAACCACGTCCATCTAGTTGTCTGCCTATTTCTGACAAGTGAGACTGAGGGAGGTTTCTGCTGCATGTTTGACAAAACACTAATTCACTTTATAAGCAACCCCGCAACAAGTTTCTCAGCCTCTGACTTTGTGGCGGAAGTTAGCCAAAAAGTAAGCAGAATTGCAGCGTTAGCACAGATGAGCTAATAGTGTTACCAGCATTAGCTTTTGCTAATGGGCGTGTACGGATATCAAGTATCTGTATCGGTCCAATATTATTCACGGAATCATATTCTTGTGAAGGCTACCGATACTTGAGTAAGCCTTGCCAAGTTGGTTTGACACATCAGCAAAGAAAGCAGAAAGAAATGTCTTTTTTTAAAGCTATCTGTTATTGTATTAATTGAAATTGTCTGTATCGAAGGTATTAGTGTTATCGCTGAGTATTCAAGGGAGATAACCCGTACCGGTATCGGTCTGGCAAAAAAGTGGTACGGTATAGCTAACTTGTTTACGTGTGAGTGGGGAGTATTTGAGTTTGTCCAATGTCATGAACCACGGCAATACATTCATTGACACGTGTCATTTGGCAGCTTGGTGATGAAATGCTGCCTTTAAAGTGACAATGCAATTGCATCTAAATGGCTGCTCGCTGTGAGTGTGTTAGTAGTTATTGTAAGGGTTCACAGATTAGCTTTAGGTAACGGCGTTAGCTTCTGAAATGCGGCACGAGCTTCGTGAAGTTGTTGACATGGCGGTTTTTGTTTTTGGTGACGCGCCCATGTGTGCGAGGTTATTCTCCACATTCTGGGCTTTGCTTCTGCTAGTAGAAGCAAGCACCCGGCCTAATCCAGCACAGCATTTGTCAGTCTAATGATAGCCCGGGCTCGCCACTGGGCAGCAGCATGTGAGGCGGGATCAAGACTGACATACTGAATAAGACAGATCTGCTCATAAAACAAGCTTATTTCACCATGGCAAGAAATATATCTTCCAAAAATACATCTGTAATTCTTTATCCTTGGGTTATTTTGATAAACGCATGTCACAAACTCCACTGCTGTGGAAATATAGAACAAGGGTTACAGACCTTTTTGAAACCGAGGCATACTTCTTGGGTGCTGATTAATGCGTAGGTCTACCAGTACACTTTTCAAGTGGCAAATTTGCTCAAAATACCATTAATTATGTTATTATTGATTAAAAATATGAATCTACGCGAAGATAGATAATGATTTCTCACATTAAACGCCAACACTAATTCAACGAGGTCAGAAACAGAAGCAACACAAATCCAAAGGACCATGTGAACAATGGGCACAACGACAGCTGTACATCTAAAATTTTTATTTTTAAAACATAAAATCATAACAAAACATTTATTTTTAGAACAAGCCCGCAGGTTATTCATGATGTCCATGGGTGCTACCTGGCTCCCGTGGGAACCATGTTGGTGAGCTTGATCGAAAATCTCTAGAACCTTCCTGATGTTGACAACCTTATAGTGGACTAACCCAAACCTCCTGGATCACCTCTAGAACATCAAATACAACATCTAAGTGTAGACATGTAGATCCTCTCAAACCTTTTTACAAGTCATGTGTCACCAGACAGTGGACTTCAGGAACCACCTTGATCACCACTAGATTCTCCCAAAAAAAACCCTCTAGAACCTTCTCAATGCTCACGTGAACAACCTTGGAGAGGACTACCAGAACCTCCTCGATCACCACTGGAACCTGCCGCGGAACATTCGAGACCCGTACCAATGTTATTAAGACGCTCGGGAACGGGGGCGGAGCCAGAACGAGGCTAACGGGTGGGCCTGGAAAAATCAGGATGGGCCTAGATTATTTCTCTCACTCAGCACAATCCTCCTTTACCGACACATCGTATATTCAAATAAAATGACAAACTGAATATGAAATTCAGATCTTCCTTAGACAACCGCAATTATGCCATTCTAAATATTCAACAAAATAAAAACACAGCAAAGTGCAAATTAAAAAATAATGTCTTTTTTTTTTTTTCATGAATCTCACTGGATGGGCAGTCTGTCAATCTGGGTGGGCCCGTGCACACCCAGGCCCACCCATAGCTCCGCCCCTGCTTGGGAATGCTTTTAAATTGTAAAAAAATACATCATATAGCTCCTGTATTTGGAGGAAAAAATACAGTAAATACAGTCGCTGAGGTTTTACCCCCCACCGTTTCTTTTTGTGATTGCCCTGAGAGAAATGTGGGCTGCTGATTGGAACGCTCCCTGCATCACTTTGATGATGAAATGATGTGAAATGTGCAGCTTCCTGCGCTAACCTGCTTCGCGGACACGGCCTGCTGCAGGTAATGCCGGCTAACAGCTTGCGAATCTGCAGCATTTCACCCTGCAAATGAGCTCAGTCATGCTTTATGACATGCAGTCAAACCCTCCTCGCCTGCAATGTCGCGGCATCGTAGAAGTGTGGCAATATATAGTATCGGGTGCTTTGCTGCGTCCGCCCATGCATCATCTCTTGTGTATGCAGGAAACTGTGGCGTGCAAAACAGAGTGAATGCCCCTGGTTGCAATTGAAGGAAAGATGAATGCGGCCAAGCACAGAGATATCCTGGATGAAAACCTTTTCCAGAGTGCTCCTGACCTCAGACTGGTTCCAAGGTTCACCTTTCAACAGGACAATGACCCAAATAACACAGCTAAGATAACAAAGGAGTGGCTTCGGAAACAACTCTGTGACCGTTCTTGACTGGCCCAGCCAGAGCCCTGACCTAAACCTGATTGAGCATCTCCGGAGAGACCTGAAAATGGCAAAACATCACATAGCTTCAACACATTCACACACTTTTACTGGATTTGTGTAATATAAATTTAGCAGTAAAATCCACCAATTTTTTAGCTCTCAAGGAGCTAAATTCTTGTCCTACTTTATGTTTTTATAGAATGCAATACTATGGAGTCCTATTTTCATTATTAAAAGCACATTTTGGGGTGGGTTATCTGGTGGGGGCCGCAGCGGATTAATGGAATTTTCATCCACATCATTGGGGAAAGATGATTTGAGATATGGGCACTTTGAGTTATGAGCTTGGTCACAGAACAAATTCAACTGATATCTCAAGGCGCCACTGTATTTCTTCCTTACAGAAAACCTCCTAAACAAATTTGGATTCATTAATACGTTAAAAAAATAAAAAGAGTCAATGTGTTCATTTCACCCTTATAAATATGAATGTCGGCTCTACTGTATGCATGGCTTCTATAATCTGACCATCTGGAGGCAGCCTGATGTGAGGCCAGAGCGCCTCAAAATGGCAACGTTCCGTATCCGAAATGAGGTTGGAGGTGAGATTAAAGTCCAAAAGAGGGAGAAGGAAGGATGCAATTGTTGATGCTGCTCACACGAGGCCATTAAGATGAGGGATGTTCTTGATATTTAACAACGCTGCAACGTGTCACGCGAGAGGAAGGGGGGGGGGGGAGTGTTGCCTGCTCAACAGTCCGAGTGTGAGCGCGCAAGATGAAGACCATTTTTGTTTTTTGTTTTTTTCATACAGCAGCTGGTGCAGGGTGTGGTCTTCGCGTTCGCAGTGGTATGCTAAGAAGAATCATTGGCACATTAACAAATAGTGTTTAAATAACACAAATATTAAACCTTATATAGGGTTTCATTGGCCTGGTTTAAAGCTCCTGATTCTAACTGACTCATTTGACATTATTTACATTATCGTTTTGGTTGTCCTTGCTCTGTTGGTTGCTTGCTTCGACAAGTGGAAGCAGTGCCCAGAGAGTGAAAAACAAGCAAGTGCCCAGGACAATGGAAGCTTTTTGGTGGCGGCTAACACTCGGCTCACCTTCTGTTGCAGAGAGCCATTGAGTAAGAGCAGAATTTCTTACACTTAATGCAGGGATGGGCAACTTATATGATGGAGAAGGCCATCATTTTTCATTAGTTCTACTGGGGTACTACATAGGGCCACGCACTCCCTAAACAGATGTATGACAAAAATACCATTTTAAATATGTACAAAATACGTGCAAATGTCCACATATATAAAAGATCAAGCCTTCAACAACAAAGGTTTTGAACAACCCAAAAATAACCCCATACTGTGATTTTTTTCCCCCCCAGTGCAAAGGGTTCTGGTGCATAAAAATTACCATTCAAGAACGGCACAAAACTGCTTAACAGCATATCAACATTAAGTGTAGGAACTCATTTTGTGCAATTTGTCCACAAAAATGTTAACATTATTCGGGTACTATGTTTGTCCTGCATGTAATTCCAAATCCCCAAATTATTAGGCCTGCTCACATTGTAGTATAAGACAAGTGTAAGTCAGATGCGATGTCTGCCCTCTAGTGGTGAATGATGACATTACAACTTAAATCTATACAGTGGACCCCCGCTATTTGCGGGGGATAGGGACTTGCGCGAATAGTGCTAATCCGGATACAACTGATACCCACTGAATGCATTAGGGGGAAAAAAAACATTTAAAAAAATACACTTGTGTAAACCCAAAATATTCTTCAAAAAATGCTGTTCAACCTTCAATATGTGTTTTCCACAAAAAACAAACAAAATTGAAAACCAAAAATATTGAAAAAAAATGGTGGGAAAAAAATCCATGAATAGGTGAATCCTTGGGTGCCAAACCGTGAGTATGTGGGGGTGTAGTAGAGGAAACATGTTTATACGAGGTACGAGTGACTCGATTTCTGACTTCTGCAAGACACGAGCCATCGCTCTTTTTGCGTATGTCTGTAATGATCAAATACTGTATGTGCGTATGTCAGTTTAAAAAAAATATAAATATTATTGAAGCAATGTACAGAACAGAGTGTTAATATTATATTTGAATGCTAAAAAAGAATTCAAAGCAACAAAAAAATAAATCAATTCAATGACGGCACAAAATTACTCAACACCAAACCAACGTTGCATGAACACATTTTGTGCACATTTTCACCAAAATCAACTCACTGAAAGATCTTAATATTTTGCAATACTTATATATGTCCTGCGTGTTTAAAAGGTTCGTAAAGTTCGTCTCACCTGCATCGCGGGTGTGCCATCTATTACAACAAGCGCTTACCAAGCCACCATACGTGTTTGTAACGCTATTAAGCGTTGAATATATCCACGTTTTTGGAGGACACAAATTTTGTATACACGGTGAGAAAGCATTACTTTTTGCCCACTTCATCTCAACAACAACATTGTCAACTTCATAGACCATGATAGTTGTTTTTAGAAATAGGAAGATAACTAAAAAATGACTTGCTTGTTTAATTTCACACTTGATGGGTGGGCAGGGACTCCAGACAAACAACTTTTGTATTTATATCCAAACATTAAAAAGTCAAATGTGTCCCCTTTAAACCAAAATAATTGTGTCACTTGAAGCATGTGGCGTAAATCCAACCTAAGACTTAATAAATTGGAAAGGTGCAATGATTTCATTGCACGGGCTCAGGTGATGAATCAACACCGGCCTTAGTGAACAAATCTGCCTGGTGACAGAGGTAAATCAGAGAGCTGCAGCGATGGAAAGCAGGCAGGTCATCTGGCTTGGTGCCAGTGAACGCTTTGGGCCACATCCCACCCCAAAAGAAGACCACAAGGTTGCCACAAGGCATGAAAGGGGGATTATACCACTAATCCGCTTGATCGTCATACACTGATAAACATCCATAATCCTTCACCTCAGCAGGATTTCTAAAAAGTGCAGCAGCTAATTCAAAGGACACCAAAACATGAAATGCTCTTCTGTGAGACGAGTTGCCTCTGATCAACTCTAGTTAAGCCCTGCCACTGTCCAACATTGACCTTTGACAAGGCCACGGCCCCAAAACAAAGTCTGGCCAATCACAGCGCAGCACAGGAGACCAAACCCATTAAAAGGCCCCAAACTCACATCCGTTCATCCCCTTTTTTTTTTTTTTTTTTTTTTAATCAAAATGGCTGTGGATGTCCATTGACAGCCCAGCCAGAGGCCAGCCAATCCAATGGCACATATAGGGATCTGAAAATGGCTGTGCTGAGACATTGCCCATCAAAGCCGGATGGAGTTTAAGACATGTCGCATGGAAGAATGGACAAAACTGCCCAAAGAAAGTTTTGCAGCATCATATACAAAAAGGCTAGAAGCTGTAATTTGCTGCCAGAGGTGCATGAACAAACAGTGAGCAAAAGTTGTGAATCCTTATACTGTACATGTGATTTCTTTTTAATAAATGTGCTTTTTATGGGGTGTCATGAAGAAAAAAAAATCCACTAACAGAAACAGGCTTTTGAAATAAATTATTATCCATCCATCCATTATTGATACCGCTTATCCTCAAGGGTCGTGGGGCGTGCTGGAGCCTATCCCAGCTGTCTTTGGGCAGTAGGCGGGGGACACCCTGAATTGGTTGCCAGCCAATCGCAGGGCACACAGAGACAAACATCCGCACTCACAATCACACCTAGGTGCAATTTAGAGAGTCCAATCAACTTACCATGCATGTTTTTGGAATGTGGGAGGAAACCGGAGTACCCGGAGAAAACCCACGCAGGCACGGGGAGAACATGCAAACTCCACACAGGATCGAACCCACGACCTCTGAACTGTGAGGCGGATGTGCTAACCAGTCGACAACCGTGCCGCCCCTAAATTATTATTATTATTATTATTATTATTATTGATAAGTGGTCGACTGGTTAGCACGTCCGCCTCACAGTTCAGAGGTCATGGGTTCGGTATAAATAATGGATAATAACAATAATAATAATAATAATAATAATAATAATAGCTTCACTGGAAGGAATGGGTTTTCATAGTAGTGTGTAAAAGTTTAAAGAAAAAAAAAATCAATTTTGGACAACATTGTAACGTGATAAACACTTCCCGGATTCGCTATAAGTATGTGCCCTGCCATTGACTGGCCACTAGCCTATTGTTTAGGTGTTCTCTCCTGCTGCTGAGCAAAAGTAATTTTCTGGATGACATTTTATGACATAATTTCATTTTCCCACAGCAAGGGTAGAACATCCCACTTGCGAAAGCCATGCTCCCATCACTGTTATTACACAACTTCTTTTTTTTTTTTGTCAGATGTGTTCTAGCCTTTATCCGCACTTTAGTCTCAGACCGCTGGCGAATAATAGCATTTATATCACAGAGTCGCCTTGACTTCCCCGTGGTTCTTAAAGTAGACCGTAGATACAATCTGCACTTCATTTTCTTCCGATGAATAGATTGATCAGCGCCAGGAGTTCACTTTAGTGCCTCCGCGTGCCTCCGTTGGAGCTTTCATGCGTCGTAGCGGTGAAGGCGCACAAGCCATGAGACAAAAAACATCAGAACGTCTACCTGTTGGGTAGAAGGGTGACACAATTCGAATGCCTCATCTTCACAAAAAAGAACATTGGCAGTGATGGTGACAGTTTGGAATTAGTCACAAATCGAATTGATCTCAATGGCAAAATTTGGAATGAAAGTCAACCAAATGGAAATGGGATTCATTTGGACCCAAATTCTAATATAATCTCGTCCTTGCAGCATCTCAATGGATGCAGTGAAGTGGCTTCCTGCGCATGCTATTCTCAGAGGTGCTCCTATATTCCAAGCGTGCGTGTGTAATTTGCCGGGCCAGCATAGTAAAAGGTTAATGCCGTCTGTATAATGAACTCCATTATCCTGTAACAAATGCAACTGTTTCCCACGGGCTACGCACGACATCACAACCACGTGATGTCTTTCACTTGTGTCAAACACTCATTTAGATTTAGCCTTCCATTTGTTCAACCATCAACAACAACGCACGTCTAGATGGCCCGTCATAGCGGACCATCACAGCTTTGTCTGTTATTGTGATTATCGTGTAGACTTGTTTACCTCTCATGTTACATGGATCTAACAACAACAACAAAAAAGCCCAGGTTTATACATCCATTTTCTATAGCGCTTATCTGTGCACAGGTAAGATGGTCGCCAGCCAATTCCAGGGCACCTACATACAACCGTTCACACAGTTTAGAGTCAATTGATTGAACATAACATACATTCTTCAAAATGTGGGAGGAAACCTTAGTATGAAGACAAATAACACTCAAACACAACGAGAACATACATACATACATACATACATACATACATACATATATATATATAAAAATAAAAACTAACAAATCCACTCTAGAAACTAATTAGAATGAACTGAAATAAAAAATCCTGATAATAGTTGTCACGGGTTCGTCTGTGAAAGCTTGAATGAAAAATGATGGCGCAGTCTGAAAATTGAAGTTCAGTGTTTTAATTACCCCAAAATTGCCCCAACACGTGAAAAAGATATTTACAGTGACCAAAGTGACAAAATAACAAAAATAAAGCAAGCCAAAACAAAGAAAAAAATATTTACAATTAAATTCCAAAGAAAACAATTTCAAAAGTTTGACAAATTCCACTTTAACTTGCTTTGCTTTGCTTACGCTCTGCAGCAGCCTGGCCCCCAACGTCGCTAGGCTCAGCCGCCCACAAAATGAGTTTGGAACCCCTTAAATATCCTTTAGCCCCTCTCTCCGATAATCTTAAAACAATATTGGGTATTAATAATATTAAATGTCCATGAACTAAACAATAACCAAAATTCCCATGAATGAATTCTGTTGCAATATGTAGAAAAGTATTAAATGTCACATATGTTACTTTATCCATTCAAAATACAAAATAACACAAATAACTGGCTAAAATGGTTCAGCCCAATGGTCAGGTGACCTTCTCCTCCGCCACCGATCGCCATTTAAGGCACAATCAGGAAGTGCCAGGGTTTGGTCCAGTGTCCAACCGATGCGGCAGCATGCAGTTGAGTGTCTGATGTGTATGAGCGTGTGTCCGTGTCCGTGTGCATGTGTCGAGCGAGTGTCGTGTGCACCCCCAGCACCAGCCGTGAGGATAACAAAAAGTCCAGGCAACAGTGAACCAGTCTTTGTAATACGAATGGCCGCGAAACTCCTGCACGGGTTGCGGGGAACAGTCACAATTAAGAGTGGCTCCGCGGGAACAAAACGGCGCGTTTATCAGCTGCACCCCCCAGCTAACGACAGCGCACCGGTGAGGGAGTGACGGAGTTCAACGGTAACGTTCCGTAACGGCTGAAGAGAGAGGCACCAGCCGGTGGGACGACTGTTGTGGTCCTTCATAGAGCCAATCCACGTCAGAGCGCGATGATCCGTCTCCAAGTCGAACTCTCTCCCCAGCAGATAGTATTTCAGGCTCTCCAGCGCCCATTTGATGGCCAAGCCCTCCTTCTCTACTGTGGAATACCTCATCTCACGTGGCAGCAACTTGCGGTTCAGGTACAGCGCAGGTTGTTTTTCCCCAGGGGCACCTTGGGCCAGGACAGCGCCCAGTCCTACCGCCGAGGCATCAGTCTGAATCAAGAACCGCTGGCTGAAGTCAGGACTCCTTAGCACTGGAGATGAACACAGGCTGGCCATGAGGGATTGAAACGCAGCCTCACATACCTCAGTCCACGCCACAGGATTCTTCTGGTCCTTCGCTGTCAGAGCTGTTTGAGGGGCGGCGATGGTAGCGAACTGTGGGACAAATCTCCTGTACCATCCGGCCAAGCCCAAGACCTCACCTCCTTCTTTGTACGAGGGCGTGGGCAGCTGCGGATCGTCTCAACTTTGTCCACCTGTGGTCGAACCTCACCTCGCCCAAGCTGGTAGCCCAGGTATCTTGCCTCTCTTGCCCACTGACACTTGCCAGGATTTAGTGTCAGTCCTGCCCTCTGGATATGGTCAAGGACCCGCCCCAGATGCTGCAGGTGCTGCTCCCAGGTGTCGCTGAAGATGACCATATCGTCCAAGTAGGCAGCACTGCAGTCCTCACACCCCTGCAGGATGCGGTCCATCAGCCTCTGGAAAGTGGCGGGTGCTCCATGGAGACCGGAAGGCATCACGGTGAATTGGAAGAGGCCAGCGGGTGTCCGGAATGCAGTGTAGGGCCGACTGGATGCATCCAGAGGTACCTGCCAGTAGCCCTTGCAGAGGTCCAGGGTGGTGATGAACCTAGCCCGGCCGATCTTCTCCAGGAGATCATCGATGCAGGGCACCGGGTAGGCATCAAACTGCGACATTGCGTTGAGCTTCCGGAGGTCGATGTGAGCCATCCTTCCTCACCACGATGACCACCGGGCTGCACCACTCTGACTCTGATGGTTCAATCATCCCGAGGCGTTGCATCTCTTCCACCTCCTTCAGGAGCTTTTCCACCACATGTTGTGGCACCCGGTAGGCCCTCTGGCGAATCGGATCCCCTGTCCTTCAGGCAGATGACATGCTCAACGAGAACAGTCTCTCCTGGGTTGGCAGCAAAATGTTTGTGAACCCGCTGGAACACCTGGCTCAGCTTGGTGGACTGGGTGGCAGAGAGATGGTCAAGAGCGGGCTCGACAGCAAGAGCAGACTCCTCATCCCCATCGGTGTCCACCTCTGCCACCAGCAACGATGCCACAGGAACTTGCACTGGAGCCTCCTTCCACTCTTTCAGCAGGTTGACGTGGTAGGTCTGCTTTGGCTTCTTTTTTCCTGGTTGGTGGATGTCGTATGTCACAGGGCCCATCTTTCTTAAGACGGTGTACGGGCCCTGCCACTTAGCAAGCAGCTTGCTGTTAGAAGATGGCAGGAGTAGCAGTACTTTCTGGCTGGGTTGGAATTCACGTTGTCTGATCTGCTGGTCATACCACGCCTTCTGGGCCCGCTGGGTAAGTTGACCTTCGCCTCATCACGGTACTTTGCCAGTCGGTCCCTCATCTCCAACACAAACTGGACCACACTGCGCTCACTGGTGCTTGTCGTGGGAGCCTCCCGTGTCTTGAGCAGGAGGTCCAATGGGCCTTGGACCTCCCAGCCATACAGCAGCTCAAATGGGGAGAATCCCGTGAAGGCTTGGGGAACTTCTTGTTAAGCGAACAGCAGGAAAGGCAGCCACTGGTGCCAGTCACGTCCTCTGTCAGCAACAAACTTCTGCAGCATCCTTTTCACCAAGCCGTCTGTCTGAGGGTTGTATGGTGCGGTCTTGATCACTGAAATTCCCAGCTGTTGATGGAAGAGCTGTAGAAGTCAGAATGTGAGGTTGGTACCCTGGTCTGTGATGATCTTATCAGGAACGCCAACTCTGGAAAACAGCTGAACAAGGCGCACGCAGCAGGTGCAGTGACAGTGCGCAAAGGAAGTGCCTCAGGGTACCGGGTGGCATAATCACAGACCACTAAAATGTATTGGCGCCCTCCACTACTAAAATGAAATAACAACTAAATAGAATGAAAAATCAAAAACGATTGTCACCCTGCTCCATATAGGACATTCAGATTCAAACCTACAACTTCAGAACACCAAGGCGGATTGTGCTAAATACTCCACCACTGTGCTGCCAAGCCCTAGTTCATTGTGATCATATATTGCATACAGTGAGGGAACAGGAGTGGTGAGGTTTGGGCTTTAAATGTACACCAAGCATCAGATCTAATACAAGCGAGGGAAGCACCGGGTGTGGGATTTAGAACAGATCCGATCTCGCACTCCAATTTGTCAAATACAAATAATCATTCATGAGACAGCAACAAAAGAAGAAGAGACCTAAAATGTGCATGTTGGTCACGAGAGAAAACTAAAATAGAGGTTAGATGATGTGGTTAGAGAGCACATTGAAAAGCGGACCATGAAAGTGGCTATAAGGAGGGAGTTTGAGAGGTGAAGGGTGTAAAAAAGGATCCGTGAAAGCAGGTCATTGATGCAATGCGCCTTGGGGAGGGCTTCTTAAAAAGCATGCCTTACACATTCCTTTCTACCTGCATTCCTCGAGTCCCTGTTACAGAACAGTAGGATGCATGACAAGGAAACGGAGCTCAGCCATGTTTATTCGCAAATGTTGGTGTTTCGATTTTCACAATGGAAAGGGCTGAATGGAAAGCTATCAGCAAGTGTATTTATCAAGTCAGCATCTGAATTATCATCACTGGCTGCTACTGTTAAGTGAGACGGTGCATCGGTCGAATAGCGGAATCAATACCCTTAAAGTATCCACAGCCCGAGGTTTCCTGCTTCTCATCCTGTTATCCGCACTTACGGTAGCACTCACAATACCGTCGCCGTATTTTGTGTGGACAAGGTTTAAATCCAATTATTAAGCCTGTCTGTCTGTCTAGCCCTGAAGACAATCATACCTGACCCGTGAAGACAATACACATGACTTGAACACAATCACAACTGAATGTGAAGATAATTACACCTGACATAAACACAATCACACCTGACGTGTTAAAACAATCACACCTGACGTGTTAAAACAATCACACCTGACCTGTGAAGACAAATCACACCTGTTGTGAAGACAATTACACTTGGTGTGACAACAATAAAACCTAATATATAAACACAATCACACCTGACCTGTGAAAACAATCACACCTGTGAAGACAATCACACCTAACATCAGAACACAATCAGAAATGTGTCATGTAAACATGACGTGACAGCATAATGACAGCTGACTTGTCATCATAATCAAATCTGACGCGAAAACCAGAGCTGGGCATTCCATAAGTCCTGACAGAAGATCTGACAATTCGTCACTGACGGACGCCCGTTTTGCTGGCAACTGACAAATGACTGGAAACTTAAAAAAAAAAAAAAAAAACTTGACAGACTAAGCACGGACAAAAGTGAGTTTTCGTCGGTCACTGGAATCAGGTTTCTAGGTCCTCACTCCTCGCTCCTCTGTTTACATGCTAGCGCCTCAAACCAGAAATTCCACAAGAAGGGAGGAGGTACAAATGTCGTCATTTGATGGGAACGTCTGCTTAGGATGACGTCACGTCATGGACGTGTGTCACAAACCTGGTGTGACAACAATACCACCTCAATTCCTTCGAGACGTAAAAGCAGCAGTTTATTACGACAAATACTATATATAATATACTATGTTTCAAGTGGGATCAATTTAAAAGTCGAATATCAACACTGTTATGCTTCACAACTTTGCAGATGCGCTGGCGCTCGTATTAACTTCGATTGGTTGCCATGACCAGATTTATTTTATGTTGTTTTCCGTTAAATATTGGTGAAATAATTTATATTCAACCCTAACAAAAACCGGTTTTCATCACACATGCTTGATGGAAAGTCAGTGAGAGGGTGCCGTGTGATGGACTTTTATCATCTTTGATTCATCTTATACTGGTTTACGAGGCGCACACAGTATGCTATATCACACTTATTTATTGAATATTTCTGTCAAAGAGATGGCTGTAAATATTGATTGTAAATACAGTCCTATGGGATATCTTTGTTTTAGTTTTCATGGTTTTCCATATGAATGAGCAATGAAATGATTGTGGACATCAGTACTAGGAGGCGTGGTTCTTTACCGGATACACTGCTGGTGCTGTCAATGCACGTGACGCACTAAGTAGTATGTTCTTGACGCCCATTGGCTGTCGCCGACGCACCAATTCCGACGAAAAAGATCTGACGGCCCTAAAATACTGGTGTCGAACTATCATTTACAGTGATGACGGAAGCACGGTTAAAATAACGATGAAGGAGTGACAGACTGGCATGACAGTTTTGGTTCCGCTTGAAATCATGACAGACTGACAAAGACGGACGGGTGGCTCGGCCGCTGGCGAATGACGAACGACGGACCAGCAAAATGTGCCCACCTCTGATGAAAACGATCATACCTGACATGAATACCAAAGACGTACTTTTTTCCCTTTTAAAATGGGTCAATATGACCAGGAACATAACACGCTAAAGAAATTAACCCCCCGCCCCCAAAAGTAGCCTATTTCCATAATAACCTCATGAAAATGAGCATTCTTAAATCAAGAAGTGATGAAGTTGCATAACAGCTTGAGTCTCACAGTGGTTTAAATCAAGTCTTCTCGCAAGATTGCGTCGCTAATGACAGTCATTTCTTTGTGGAAGCCCCCAGTCGTGTTCAATTAGTCGCTCCTTTGCGAGCGCGTGGTCTTATAGTTCAAATTGATGTAGACACAGATGGCTCTAGCGTGTAGACATATTGATCATCGCCTTGCCTTTGTTCTGACGCGTGACGTCAAGTGGGACTAACGGAATGATAATGACTATTCTCCGATTTTTATTTATTTTTTTTCAAGGATTTTTGGAAAGCTTCTTGAGCAGGTGCATCAAACTCATTTTGATCGTGGGCCATATCACAGTCAGAGTTTCCCTCGGAGGGTTGTTACGACTGTCAAAACCAGATTAATGTATCTCTCTCTGATCATGTTATTACATATAAAATTGCCATCTGCGTTTGTTTGTTGTATTCAACAAATTGAAATTGATACTAGTCAAATCAAATATTTTTAGAGTACACTTATCAAATTTATGTAAAAAGGTGAAAATAAACGCTTTTCAAATTGAGTTAAGTGAAGAAAAAATTCAATTTCTGAAAGGATTTTCTGGTCGAATTAAAAACAACTCCAATTAGCAAGAAAAATGAAGTTGACACAGTTTATTTGCTTTAGTGGGCCATATGACATTATTATAATTATGACTCAGATCACAACTATATGATTATAACTCTGAATGGCCAAGCCCCTCGGATTTGATCTGATTTGATAAAACCTTTACATGTTAGTGGAGTTGTAACTAGGAGAGCAGTTGGAGGGAATTGTAAAATACCCTACAGAAAAACCTCCATCGGCCAGACATCTTTCACAGTCAGGGGAGTCAAGATATGGAATGAGCTATCCTCTGGCGTGAAAGCAATAAAAAATAAAAAATAAACTCGACGTCAAATCGAAGTCAAATCGACAAAATGGTTGCTTGAACATCAGGCCTGCATTCATAGGTCGTGTGGATGTGGATGTGGAGGGCTATTTACGAATGTGGATATGTCTTAAAAAGTTGTTTGTGTTTTCTCCTTTTCTTTCTCTGATTGTTTGCTTAAAAAAGACCTTCTAGGGACGGGCTTTGGAAATTCGCATTAGCTATAAATGCTGTGATGCTGTGCATTGGAGATTGTTCTTCATTCAACTGTGTTGTGCCATCTGTCCCGACTCAAATAAACATGAAATGAAAGATCAGATCTGGCAACCGGGCCGTGTGTTTGACGCCTGTGTACCTTGAGGGTTTAAAGTTGTGTTTCCGTAAGGAAGTCAAGCAGTCAATGGGTCGTATTAAATGACAGGCTTGGGTCTGGCGTCATCCAGAACCGAATTGTACTGCTACGGTGGCAATGGGGCGTAAGAAGACCAACATACCTGAGAGACTTCTCGAGGCGACTCGCAGGAGAGCCCACAATCTCCCCCAGTGTGCAGTGGACCTGTCCCAGGAAGTCCTGCCATGAGGGGGGGGGGGGGGGGGACAGTAAGTGCCATGGCGACAGGGCGCAGGTTTGGGGCAAAGTGGCGGGCGGCGTGTTCAGGCGGGAGTCACAAAGAAAGGAGTTGAGCATCATTAAAGGCATTGTACAGTCAGAATTGAGAAGACATCTGAGGCAGACACGTACGTTAAAGTCGGCCGGCTTTTTCCCAAGTGCGGAGAAGGAGGAGGAGGAAGAGGAGGAGGTAGAGAAAGAAAGAAAGAAATCAAGAGAGAAAGAGAGAGAGAGAGAGAGAGACCGGGCAGCAGTAGCAGTGACACAAGAGAGCATATCATGGAACAGAAGGCACACGGCACTTAAATCATCCTCAAGCAATATGGAGAGCAAAAGGGTTGATTTGGGAAAGTTGGGTGGGCGTAATGGTCAGGGGGCGTGCGGTGGTGGGGTCTCGGTTGGGGGCGGAACGGGACGGATGACGAAACGACAAGAAGCATACGAAACAACTGAGGCCAGGAAGGGTTTTAGCGGCCATCTGCTTCAGCAGCACACAGCAACATTTCACAATAAAACATGAACAAGCAATGCAGATGCTGGAATGTTTGGTCATATGCAAAGCAAAAGTTATTCTCTCAAAACACTTATTTACTAGCTAGGTAGGTAGTGAGGAAAGTTGTTCATGGGATTGGTTAGGTATAGAAAATTAGCAGAGTTGGGCATTTTACTCAAATTTCCCGGTTGGTTTATCGCCTGCAGCCGGGGTATCCTTCCGCCGTTTAAAACGGGCTTCGGTTTGTTTGTGTTTCCGTCGACAAACTTCAACTCACTTTCACATATCGTCGCTGTCATGTGAAAAACACTTATCTCCATTTTTTTTTTTTTCATTTTCTTATTTTTACATGAATCATGTTTCCGCGTTATAGACATGGCATTAAAAGTGAAAATTAAAAAAGTTTCCAAAATTGGAGATAAGTGTTTTTCACCAGACAGCGACGATACGAAGGATGTATTCTTCGGAAGAGATAACGGAAGTGCGTTTAAAATGATAGATGGACCAACCTATAGGCGATTACTATTTGACCCGGCTTGGCAAAAAGGCGGGTAGACGGATGGCGGAAGGCTACCCAGACTGCAGAAGGATGGTGATAAACAGACCGGCAAATTTTAGTCGGATGCTCACCTCGCTAGCTAGGTACAGTAGGTAGGTAGGTAGGTCGGTCGGTCAGTCGGGTCGGGTTGGTCGGTAGGGAGGTAGGTAGGTAGGGGGGTTGGTAGATATGTTGGTTATGCAGATAGGTAGGTAGGTTAGGTATGGAGATAAAGATGAGATATGGAGATTCGGTAGGGAGGAAGGCAGTCAGTCAAGCAGGCAGGCAGATAGGTTGATAGGTCCACCCTAAAAACTGTTGGGTTCAAAATAACACAATTTTGGGTCAAAAATGGACGGATCCACTAATTGGGTCAGTTTGACCCGCCTTCTTGCATTGCTTTGTACAAAACAACCCAATTTTTGAGGTTGTTTTGTATAAAACTACCCATTTATGGGTTGTTTTTGCAGAAAGTTTGGTCAAATTGACTCAAGTAGTGGATCGGTCCATTTTGGACAAAATAGTGTTATTCTTAACCCAACAGTTTTTAGATTGTAGGTAAGTTAGTTAGGTAAGTAGGTCGGTTGGTTGGCAGGATAGTTAGTTACCGTAGTTAGGCAGTCAGTCAGTCAGTCAATGGGTTGGTTAGGTTAAAATATAACTGAGATTTATATACAAGATTATATGATTCTTCCTATTCAGCACAATTAAAAAATGAATCTCAGTCATTTTAATTGTTTCTCCAGTATAATGAAATTGGAAAGCCAATGTGCTGAAACGTTACAGCAATCACACACAGAGCTTCGTTTCTCATTTCAAATAAAAAGGCTGAACTTCTGTGTGCTTGAGTGTGTGATGCAACCATAACTTTGATTAGTATATCTCCAGGGGAATTAAAAAAAAAAAAATCCACTTTGGCAGAGATGGAAATACAGGCAAACTAATTAGTTTAGTACATGATGCATCATTTAGTCAAATAGAAGGGCATCTTATTTGATTTGCAGACAACCAAAAGTTTTAAGACATGCACATATTCCAAAACCAAAAAAGAAAACACTGATCACATTGAGGGTCTATGCCGTGCATTTGAGCTCCAGGTCCACAGATAAGGAGCTTTACTTACATGCTTGGACAGATCGGGACTTCTAGAATCAATATCAAACCTGAAACCACGAAGAAAGCACTTCAGCATGTTAAGGTGCTCCACTTTCCAACAACAGGACAGATAAGTTGCACAGCAAAACCGCCCAACATATTCATTTTACATTTTGACATTGAAATGAGTGAAATTTGGAGTTGAGTGGCCAAGTTAGCCAGACAACTGTGCAGTCACACACCAATCAGACAATGGTCACCACAAATATATCTGTGTTCTTTTTTTTAATTTATTTTTAATTTTTTTTTTTAATATCACTGTTCATGTAAACAAAAGGTTGTGTTTTTATGATTAACACAGTTTTCAGCCAAGATGGTTTCAGGCAGCTTTCATATAAAGGGGAAATACTGTGTAATGTATGATGTACACATGACTTTGGAATATGTGGCTGTAGCAACCTGAGCAAATGTGGTGGGAACATAGACAGTTCTTTGGACTGTTTCAATCTTCCCTTGCACACTGCTACCACTGTCACATTTAAAAATAGATTTGTGACATTTACAGTTTCAAGATATCCACCGTTAAAGCAACATTTTCCCTGATCACACACTGGTGATTGTAAAAAAAAAAAAAAAAAAAATCCATTTTAGTAGACACACATCACATTCGGCCTGTAACAGGCAACCTGAGCAAATGTGGTGGAAACATAGACAGTTCTTTGGACTGTTTCAATCTTCCCTTGCACACTGCTACCACTGTCACATTTAAAAATAGATTTGTGACATTTACAGTTTCAAGATATCCACCGTTAAAGCAACATTTTCCCTGATCACACACTGGTGATTGTAAAAAAAAAAAAATCCATTTTAGTAGACACCTGTAACAGGCTCAGTGTGCACAAACTTTGCATCACGTCTACAAAGAATGGGTCACTTTAGGAAAATTCATCAAATTTCATGGTGAAAGAATTATTTTTTTTTTTATATTGCTATCTAATAGATGTGCAACAACTAATTGACAACTAACCGATTATTAGATTAATCAATAATGATTTTTGATCATTCATAATTTAGATCACTTTTTTAATTTAAAATTGGACAAATCCTTAGAATTTTATCTTCTCAACAATACATAATATGACGTTTCTACCATTATCCATGAAAACAGACTGATCATCATTGTGTAGCATCAAAATAAAACCTTCACTTTTACTTTGAATACAATGATCTGCATTTTTTCATATTTTCTGACATGCTATGGACCAAACCAATAAGAGAATTATAAAAAATGATGTTTGTGCGATTTCAATGCTGTCAATTTGAAATAATGTCCTGTTTTTTTAATAAAGTGATGGATATTTAACATGTTTTTTTTTTTGTTTTTGTTTTTTTAAATCAGATTCTTCAATTAATCGACATTTAACTGAGTTAGTTGCAGCCCTACTGTGTAATGCAAATCCAAGTCAAATTTGATCCGAACACCAAGTAAGGCACCTGAGAACTCTTTTCAATTGTGAAAAGAAAATGCAGGATTTGTCTCCTTGGAACAAAAAAAAAAAAAAATCCTGTGCAAACGAGGTCTTAAGTCGCGTCTGCCAGTCAACGTAAAAGTAATTAAACTGCAGAAGGCCTTGGCTCCCTCCTCCTCCTCCTCCTCCTCTTGTGATGAAAGAGAGATGTAAATGAGTCCCTCTAATTGCGAAGGGAGAGACTCCCTGCTGTCCAAATCCACACTTCCATCCCGATAGCATGCAAATGAATTCTTTAAGAGAACAAAACTCTCAGGAGACCCAAGTGTCCACAAAGGACTTGCCGCTTGCGATGAGGCACTCTTTGTAACATAGCATCTCTGAGTTTCTGGAGGATTGTTGAGTGCTCTGTCTGATGGCCCTCATTTGATTCTCGGAACTCTCAAAATGAAAGCGCACCTTGCTGACCTGACCACTGGGATGAAGAATTTATTTATAATGTCGTGCTCCGCAATAGTGACAAAAATGTACCTCGTTAGCATTAACTATTAGCTATTGCACCAAAAAGGGTTACGTGTATCAATAGCTCAGTAAATGACTTTTGTTACTGGAAGTGGGAGACTTATGCTACGTTCACAATAACTGCGTTGGGAGCGTTTCTGGCGGCGCATTTGAATTGGAGTCAATGTAGCTCGCGCGGGCGGGCGCGGTTGCGTATGGGGCGGCGCGAATGATGCGTTTGGGGAGTTGGGACGGGGAGCGAAGCGCCGAAAATACGCCCATTCGCCCGATCCTTCGCGTATAAAACAAATGAACGGCCACTCAGCGTCCTGTTCACCCGGTGGCTTGTTTTTTTTTTTTTTTTACATTTCTTGAACTTTAGCAAGGCAGCAATATTGTTAGCATTAGCATAGTGTGTCGGCCACTTGATTGCGATGTTGAAAAATGCTGTCGTCTCTACGACCAAAAGCGTAGCCCCTCCCCTCTCCGCTGTGCATGAATGAGCGGCTGCAGCATTCATGTTTCAAATTTCCCACGGACGGTCAAACGCGAGCGAATGGGTCGAAGCAGCGCACATGCGTACATGTTGCTAACGTCACAATATTTTTTTTATATCAATTTCAATTTACTCATTTGATTATTGTTATCTTATGTTAAGGTTCGCTTACCAATCTGTGTTTTTGGTTAGTGTTTCTTTCAATTGAAGTTTGAAGCCCCAATATATAAGCTAGTTTCTTCTCAATTGTGGTTCATTTTAAACGAAAATTGCTCTCATCCCTTGCTTGATAAATTTGGTAATGTTTTTTGTACACAGGTATTCATTAATAAATTAATAAATAATTTATAGTTAAGTAAACAATAAAAAAAATACCGGTAAGTAAAAATATATTCCATTACTATCACATGTGGCCTGAGCGACCTCGATAAAATGGACCTTTACCTCATTGAAAAATGTATTTGTGGCACTTTAGGATTTTTATTTGTGTACCCCTGCTTATTAAATTTGGAATTTGGGAGTTAACCTATTAGGACTGTATAGAATAAAAGAAAAAAAACAACAACATCATTTTACACCAGCCTGGTACCTAGAAATTGCATTAATGTGGTTATGTGTGCGTGTGTGCGTGCGCGCGGGGGTGCGTGGGTGTGTGTGTGTGCATGTGTGTGTGTGCGCATGCACGCGAAAGGGACACGCACTTGTGATCTTGGCAAGTTTTATAAGACTTGCTTTACTTTGACAGTGGGAGATATTAAGAATAAAAGTTGATATGAAATATGTATCACCTTCATAGCCGTCTATTGAGACACAGTGCCAATGAATAATTCCTCAGGAGAGAAGCGAGACGATGAGAAAAATGAGAGTCAGGTTAGAGGACGAGTGAATAAGGACATGGGGGTATATTTAATGTCTTCTCCGCATGAGAAGCAGATTTGCAAGGGACATTTTTGACTACAAATGTTCTAAATTAAACTGAACTAGCAAGTTAGTATATGTATGTCGCTTAAAAAAATGGGGAGATGAACCGAAAAACAATTGTTATCCGTACCGTGAGTTTTTTGATCCATTACATCCCTAGTCACCACCCCCGCCTGCCTCCCCCTAAATTGCCCCCCACCCTCATCGACAAAAACATTTTTGTTTCGGGGGGCGGCACCATCAGAGTACTCTGCTTAACGCACCCAAATAGGTAAGCAGCGGCACTGTTGACTCCCTCCCGAGTTATTGGATGTAAGCATGAGTGGGAGCTATTGAGTATGCGGTAGGAAAGATTTTGAGCAGCGCTCACATGTGGCTCACGCACATGTCGGCCTCGGCATGTCCTCAGAGGAGCTCATCAAAGTGGATAACTTACACGTCAAAGCGCAGGTTCTGCTTCTCTTCAAAGAAGTAGTCCAGGATGTATTTCCTGACAAAGTCTGGGTTCAGTGTGTTGTCTA
The DNA here is from genome assembly GCF_054856515.1 of Filicampus tigris. Taxonomy (NCBI): domain Eukaryota; kingdom Metazoa; phylum Chordata; class Actinopteri; order Syngnathiformes; family Syngnathidae; genus Filicampus; species Filicampus tigris. The sequence continues at coordinate 33,376,042 of NC_141217.1, forward strand.
TCACCTCCGTTCTCCCAAACTGCATCAAAACATGGAAAGATGGCAAAGTAAGAATATATTTGCAATGTTTTGCCATTGATAACATTGCCATACGATACATCACAATGCCTATAAAAGTGAAGCGGCAGAAATTATTAAGCATGTAAATGGTAAAAATGGAATACAATGATGTATGAAAATACTGCTTTCTCTCAAAAGTATTTCCATACTGATGAAAAAAGAATGATCATATTATTTTACAAAAAGCCCAACAAACGTTACTTGTCAGATTTGTCAGGATAAAAGTACCTTGACGTTTTCTCAGCCATTACTGTGTCGTACCTTTTAATGTATAACGTCCTCATCAAAAGAGCATCTCCCATGTCTGTTTTTGTAACCTTTTAACCATATGCAGTATAGTAAAAGCACACTTGTGTTACTTAAAGCGGAAGTCAACCCAAACATATTTTTTTCAGGAATATGTTCCCAGAAGTCCTGCAAGTTGAAACACGCCATTCTGATTAATTTTGCGTTTGTGGAATATTAAGTTAAGCAGCAAAATGCACTTGTTTTTAGCCACCTCTGGGGGCGGCCATTTTGTCTTCTGTCGACTGAAAATGACATCACAACTGCTCACAACGACCAATCACGGCTGACCTGTTTTCTGAATCTGAGCCGTGATTGGTCGTTGTGAGCAGTTGCGATGTCATTTTCACTTATTCCATAAACGCAATATTTATCAGAATGCCCTGTTTCAACTAGTGGGCTTGCATAAAACATATTCTTGAAAAAATAAAAAATGTTTGCGTTGACTTCCCTTTTAAAGAATTGTATTTACATTTTACACACAATTCTGCAGAACTTATAGTATAAAGTTGAATTTTAACCAGCATAAGTCAATAACTACCGATGACCAAAGTGACCCACACTTGGTGTGATAAAAAAGTATTGACAGTCCGTTCCACTCTTGACTATTGTGAGTTTGTGTCATATATGAAATGACGTATTAAATATAGGAACTATGTGTGTGCTGTCCACACTGAAACGCAAAGGGGCGGCGTTTTGAGATCCGCCCACTGTGGGGCCCGGTTATATAAAAATGGTCGTTTTCAGGCTTCTAAACACCTCCTCCGTGAGGACGAAAGGCCCAAACGGCTGTCAATGATTTGCGCAGATACTGAAACGTGTTTTCGTGTGAGCAGGGCTGGGGCCTTGATCAACATTACCACACGTGCTCATCAGATATCAGAGTTCAACTCATCTGCAAGTGGGCAAAGACACACACTTTGATGTTAACCACCGAGCGTATCGATACCCAACGTTGGCACATAGATACTGTTCACTGAGAGATAAAGATAATAGTACAGTAAACCCTATTCATCCATCATCTATAAATTCAATACACCCATCTATCCATCACTCCATCCATCCATTCGCCCAGTCCTCCATTAGCCATCCATCCATCCACTACTATTATGAACGCAATCAAAAATGTAAGCTAGTGCTCACTGTATATCGCAGTGTGGATATTTCGTCCTACGTCGGCCAGTGTGAATTGATCAACTGCGATTGGATTAGCAACACTCAAAGATTGCACAATCACGATGCAGAAAACAGCAAGGAAAAGGAAAACACTTCATAGGCTCCAATTACACAAATTCAATGAATAGTGCCTCCACGCCAGCGCTGCCGGACCACTTCAATACAAGACTCGGTGGATTTTCACACACATTCTGACGTTACCACTGCATCTGGGATGTGTTACGTGTCCAAGGCTGTTCAAATGTAACTGCTGCTTCCCACCCTCTGAGAAAGAGAAATAAATGAATGAGAGGTTTCCCTCCAAGTGACACTGACGCCACCGACCAGCAGCCTTCATTTCCAGCGAGAATGAGAAAGGAGGAATCCGCAGTAGATTGAGTAGTGGAAGTAACACCTCGTGCTGCTCACTGTGTGTCCTGTCTTCTGAAGGCTGGGCTGCAGACTAGTCAAGAAGTCTTTGTCCTTTTTTCATGAATGACAAGAGGGAGATGGCAGGTTCTTTTTCATTTTTCAGCATCACTAGATGAGCGCTTCCCAAGCACTGCCATGAGAGATCATCAGGTGTGCCGAGGGAAATTATCCAGTTTCATTTTATGCGCAGTAAACCCCTGCCTATTTGAAATTTGCTATTCACAAATGCACCTATTCACATTTTTTTCCTGTGTGGAATTTTTCTGTAACACCTTAAAGCGGAAGTCAACATATTGTTCTCGAGAATATGTTCTATGCAAGGCCACTAGTTGAAAGAAGGCATTCTGATAAATATTGCGTTTGTGGAATAAGTGTTATCCACTCGTTTTTAGGCATCTCTGGGGGCGGCCATTTTGTCTTCTGTTGACTGAAAATGACATCACAACTGCTCACAACGACCAATCACGACTCAGATTTAGATAATAGGTCTGCCTTGATTGGTCGTTGTGAGCAGTTGTGATGTCATTTTCAGTCGACAGAAGACAAAATGGCCGCCCCCAGAAATGGCTAAAAACGAGTGCATTTTGCTGCCTGACTTATATTCCACAAACGCAAAATTAATCAGAATGTCGTGTTTCAACTAGTGGGCCTGCTGGGAACATATTCTTGAAAAAAAATATGTTTGCGTTGACTTCCGCTTTAAGATGGCAACGGATGGCGCCAAACTCCTGCCTAATAGGAAACTAGTAAATGGTGTCAAGGAAGTATGTTGAAGTGATACATCTCAACTACTTTCAATATGGAAGGACTTAAATGTGTTGACATATATTCTGATGTTACAAGTCTGCACTCTCCTGTTCAATTGCCAGGTTTTTATGTTCTGTTTTAGGTTGCTTGTTCCATCTGCATTTTCACTTTAGAAGCAGCATTTATGCACTGCACTTTTCTTGGCCTTGTTGCACTTAAGTTTAAGTGGACTGTTATGTTTTATTTGTTGATAGTTATTCATACATTGTTAGTAAGTTAATACCTTTTTCAAATGTTATCTTTATTTGAATAAATAACACTTGTTACTGTAAAAAAAAAAAAAAGACGCACCTGACAAATACATCAAATTCTAAGAAACTAAAACTAATCAAAACTAAACTAAAACCAAGCATTTTCCCCCAAACTAAAACCAATAAAAACGAACAAATCTATTCTAAAAACTAATTAAAACTAACTGAATTAGAAATAAAAAGTCAAAACGACATAAAAACTAAACTAAAATGAAAAATCCCAAACTATAATAACCCTGGTTGTAAGTGGAAGAAATGGAGAGTCTTTGAACCATGCATATGCTCTTGCTCTTCTTGGTAGCTATAAAAAGCTAAGAAATGACATAGGTCTGGGTATTACCTGAAATTGCTATTTTTACAGGTTGCGAAGGTGACTCTTCAAAATTAAATCATCTATCAGCCATTTCTTTTTAAGGGTAATGGTAAAGGCCATTCGTGGCAGGTCTCAGTCCCTAACCCCACAGTGGTTTTAATGTAATGTAATGTAGTGTAATGTACGGTGATGGGTAGAACAATTATATGCTCTTTCATTAGATGGCAGAATGTACAAAAAAAAACCTAGTGTATTCACATAATTTACATCTATTCTTACAACTGATTAAATCATGGATTGCTCGACAATGCATTGCATATTAACTCTGTTTCCACCAAATCACACTACAAATTCACACTGAGTAATTCTATCTGAGAGTAAATTGAGATAAGAACATCATTATTTCAGCACAGTGGTCCAGAAAGTTTGTGATACATGATTCGTGAAGCAAGCCAAGACAGACAAAGACTGGCGGAAACATAAAAAAGCATGAGCAGGAGACTCATTTGTAGTACACGCATCCCCTTCAACCCCCAAACCAGAGAGTCCTCATATCCATACATAGAGCAGCTGTGGCTGCATTGTTTGTAGGCATGGCGAGTAGTGAGTACTGAGGCTGGGTCGCAGCGGTTTCTGCAATATTTAATAGCAACATGTTACGTGCTAAAAAAAAACACCGATGTCTAAAACGGGCTCTGCAGAGGAGCTTAAAATTCTTTAGTCTTTATTTTAAAACTCTTGTTTATCCACAAGCATGTCAGCCATTTGGAGGGTTCCTCCTCCGGAAGAATAATTGAATCGCGGCTTGGTGGTAAGCGAAAGGTACTCCGGCCAGCCCACCAGGAAAAAAAAAAAAAAAAAAAACATATTACACGCACCACTTAGCTTTATCAATAGCTTACAGCTTGAATGGGCTGTCAGCAGCACCCGAAGGCCCGAAGGTTCTCAGATCTCGCCCGTGACTGAACCCAGTGGTGCTGAGCTCCAGGTGGGATAGTCTTACCGGAGATGATGGTGGACGTGGAGGATTGTATTCAAAGAAAGCTATTAGACAGAGCTGGGCAGTCTGTCCCTGGACCCTCCGGCCCGGCCGAATGCCCATTTTAGGGGCGGAGGGGTGTGGGGTGACAAATTTATAAAAATGGCTGGACTAAGCATGGCCGGAAGTGGATTTTAGTCTGGCCCACTAATCGGCCTTCATGCGTGTGACGTGCTCGCGAGGCGGCCAAATTTCATCTCAGCCGACTTCTTTTTAGGCTTCTTTCAAAACAACTTGTGTCCGGACGTATATTCAAGCTGCGCGCAGCACTCAAGTATGGCACATCATGCACTTCCCTACTTCCGGAAATACGCCGTAGCAAACCTGCTGTGTCGTGGTTTGCTGGCATGCTTTTATTTTGAAGGCCGGGAAGTGTGAAGGAGGGGAAGTGTGGAAAAGAAGTAACTTGGTGAATGCTTGCAGACATGTCGTCTGTTGGACCCAAATAATTAACCAAAACCAACCCCAGGGCTCGCAATGGAAGTTAGTACACGCAGCCGGGTAAGTACGTGAGTAAGTGGCGCGTTTGAAGCGTATCCACAGCGGGTTTGAATAGTAAGTTAGTCAGCTAATTGTTTTTAAATAAACTTCTTCCGTTAGCATCTCTCCCGCGGGGGCATCGTGCACGTTTTTTGGGCGGGGGGGGTTCGGAACGTGGCGGGGGCCGGCAATGTTTATAAATATGGCCGGGGGGTCACGGCCGGAAGGGTACCCAGGTGAAGGGTGGAGGGTCGCGGCCGGACGGGCAAAAAAGGGTCAAGTGCCCAGCTCTGCTATTAGAACAGTCTTTGAATCTGAATTTACTTTCTATGACATGATTTTACATAAATTCCAAGATTGTACTCAAGTAAATATCTCACAAGCTTCGTAGAACATAGTAGAAGCACCAAAATGCGATTAATAGCGAATATTTATGGAAAATTATGCAATTAATTCGTTTAAAAAAATTCATTCGCTTGACAGCACTAATCTACAAAGCTGGACATTTTACAGAAATTTCCCGGTCCCTTTATCGCCTTCCGCCTATAGCCGGCATACCCTTCCGCCGTCCGTCCATCCATCTTTTTGTCGGGCCGCAACAAATAGTAGTCGCCTATAGGCGGGTCTGCCTATCATTTTAAAATGGCTACCTTTTGCGTTTCCCTCTACCAACTTCCACTAGCATCCATTAAAGTATTAAAGTTAAAATTGGATTGATTTTATTTTTTGCTGTTATAGTCCGCTTGCAATGAGGGCCAGTTGGGGCTGTCATTTCAAAAAACGTCAAAAAAACCCCAAAAACAAATAAAGCTTGCAGTGTGTGTAAGTTGGTACTCATTTTGTAGAACACATAACCGCCATCCAGTGGACTGGAGTGGGACAGTAACCACTACAAAGAGATCAGCCAGCCTTGTTTCATAATGTCTTGTTAGTAAAACAGGCTTCAATTTGACAACTAGGCCCCAATTAGACCAAGTGGTCAATAGCCCCGGAGGGTACATTGTAGGTTGTTACGCTGATGCAGAAGCCATAATGTTTACAAAGTGATTAGCGATGTAAACACAGACGCATGCAAACACAGAGTGGGCGGTCATGTGACTCTAATAGACGTGACGTTATTACTTTGGGGTGGCATGGCTTGATGCTAGGTCGATCGTCTCCCGAGGAACCCGAAGGTTGTGGCTTCGATCCTCAACCCTTGTGACCGCGTTGAAGTGTCTTTGAGCAACCAGATGTGGGCCTTTTACTAAATTTTGTCCGTCATTCGTCATCCATCAGCGGCCAGTGTACCCGTCCGTCATTCGTCATTTTTCCTGACGAACTTAATTGTAATCGTCATTCCGTCAGAAGTTTGTTGGACCGTCAGTCGGTCTCCCAAATAAACGTCAGAAAAACGGGCGTCCGCCAGTGACGGACTAATGGTCCATGACCGCCATTAGAGACGATAATCCAGACGGATGAAACCCTACTTTAATGCTGCGTCATCAGTAGGTAAATGAGGAAACAGTGTTAAAGCTAAGGTAGAAAAGCGCTATACAAGTGAAAGCCCAAAGCTCATTTTCCTCATATGGGTTGAGGGAGGCGCGGGTGTTCGGGGGTCTTACCTCTCGCCACTGTTTGCACTCCACACCCTGCGTGTACAACACCACCACTGGGAAGAGAGAAGAAACCAGAACAGATCAAAAGAAATGTTTCATCTCAAATGTAATAAGTGTAGTATAGTTACTCGTAACAGCCACGATGCAAGATTGCCGATTGCTCTAAATTGTACGGCAATGCACTACACTTCTGAGTTTGTTTAAAAACAAAAACCACAAGAGATATCTAAAGGTTGACAATGTCACGTCTCGCTATTTATGTTAAGTTCTCCTTTTTTAGTCCCGTGTTTTATGTTGTAATGGCTACTTTTGTTTTGTAGAACCGGTAATTATTTCCTTTTGTTATTAGACGCTTCATGTCCTCATTTCTCATTGTTATGGTGATCGCAGAGCTGGGCATTCTGCCTATGTGACGGACAGGTCCGTCTATCCGCCTATGACGGACGTCCATGTTCTAGGCGATAATTGATAGACGGGAAATTTTTAAAAATAGATGGCCTAAGCATAGTGGCATAGCAATTTTTTTCATCTATGTAATCGTCCATCGTCTATTTTCGCAGTGAGGTTTCAATGACCGCGGCGAGTCTTCCCATTGGCTGCAGCCAAGGCTTTTTTGCATCTTTTTGGATCCCCATAACATACATTTTCAGCAGAAAACACAAGCCTGGAAAAAAAAAAAATTGGAGCGAGCAAAAAGGTGATTCATTTGTCAAAAGAATAAACAACCGTTCCTAGAGGGCCTTCACCTTTAATACAAGATACAGTAGATAACATTTAACAGTCAGGAGTGAACATGTGCAGACACACGCACACGCATGCACACACACACACACACATAGTGACATCCCAACCAATTGGTGTCACTGTTATAATGATTTTGTTGCTCAACGAAGCATCAACAGTCACTAAAATGTCAGCCAATGAGATGACGATGCTTTTAGACAGGGGCTGGGCAAAGTTCTTTGCTCTTGGGCCACATTTGATAAACAAGACAGGCCAGGTCATTTGTACATGAGGTAAAAGCAAAAAGGTTGAATGTGTACATAAAATACAAAACAAAATGGTTATTTTTAAAATAAAATCTCTTATTTTAAAAATGTTATCAATAATAATAAAGAAAATCGGTTATTTTAGCTTACCATGTGGATAACTTAGTCTTTAATGAACCTAGCATGCAGTTTGGGGGGGGGGGTAATGTGGGAGGAGCAGAGATTCAAACCCTGAACTTCACAACCGAGGCAGGGCGTACAAATCACTTGTACGCTGCGCTACTCACAGCAAAACTGCTTTTGAATGACGTAGTCATTTTCAGAAAAAAAACAGCGGCTGATTTTATTTATTTAATTTATGTCAAATCACCGACTCCCAACACTGAAAATAAACCAATCATCTCGGTCAAATTGTCTTCCCCTTTGCAAACATTCTTTAATCATTCCTCTGCCGTGGCCAGTGAAGTGGCCCATCCGATGACGATGCATCAAAGTTGGGTGAAGCGAGAGTTTTACTTCAAGGCCACCAGCGCCCACTATTAAAGCCGCGTAATCAAAACACATTTTCTTCAAGGTGGGATTTCCGGCTTCCTAATCGATTTTGCGAATTCAAATGAAGCGGAGGGGGGGGTTGAACGCAACGTCGCTGAATACAAAGTAGGCCGAGAGATTCTCACCGCCGCTTGTTTGCACAACGGAGCTGTAACCGCCTTATTATTATGTAAAATTTCGCTCTCGTTCTGCGTCTTATTGCTGGAATTCCTGGAAATACTGCCACTGCACTTTTGTTTCATATGACTAAGGTTCAAATGAGTTTATACAGTCAGTATATAGTTCGGACTGCGTTTCATACAGGTCTTGATTAGGTTCGGACGCAGTTTCTGTGTTTTGATCATGCTTAGACTGAGGTTCAAATAAGTTTTGATCTGGGGTCCATTTCACAAAGCATTTTCATCAAACTCTGAATCTAATCCTGAAGTCTGAATTGATCTACTCGGAGAAAAGGAAACTCTGAGTTTCCAGTTCCAGAACAGCCGATTTGAATCAGTTTACTCAACTCGGAGTATCTTCACCTGGAGTTAAGCGCGTGCGCCACAACTATGAAAAGACAGCATGAATGGAGCCCCGAGTGACCATGGCAACGGAAGGGGGGCCGTGTGAGAACATTGCTGCTCAGGTCAATATATGCAGAAGTTTCAAGTCACAATATTATCACAATAATATAACAGAGGAAAATTGCTTGCTTCCGCCTATTATTTCATTTAGGTGCAATGTCATGGCAGAGAAGTGCACTTAACAGATGAAAAAAAACATTGTTCAAACAGTTAAAACCTCGGCATAATCTCATGGGGGTAAGATGGTTGAATTTACTCAATTATATTTCGTTAAGTGGTTGCACAAAATAAAATCATCTGGAGCCAGATACATTTTTAAGTAGATGTAGAGTCTACTTAAAAAAATGTATCTGCATTCAGATGATTATATTTTGTGCAACCACTTTGAAGAAATGAAATTGAGTAAATTGAACAGAAACATTTTCCAGTGATACTGTGCCTAATGGACTTCTCCTGTACTGACTCCAATTTTTTTTTAATGACAGACAGCAGAACGTGTTAATTAATAAATGAACATAAAACACTATATATAGTTGACACTGGAAAAGAGCAGAACATTTCAGGTCTGATCAAAAGCCAGAGAATAGAAATGTGTCTTCAACCGGGTTTTAAAAGTGGACGGAGAGGGGGGCTTGCCTAAAAATCCAATGGGAGGTCATTCCAGAGGGAAGGACCAGCGTCCGAAAAGGCTCGATCGCCTCTGAGGCTCCGCTTGGTCCTCGGCACCTCGAGCAGCGCCTGGTCCGCAGACCTGAGGCCGCGGGAAGTAGCGTAGGAGTGTAGGAGCTCCGAGAGGTACGCCGGGGCGAGGCCATTTAATGATTTATAGACAAATAGGAGAATCTTAAATCGACCCCTGAAATGCACTGGGAGCCAGTGAAGGGAGGCCAGAATTTGTGTTATGTGCTCCATCTTCCGAGCTCCAGTTAGTAGGCGGGCAGCAGCATTTTGGACCAACTGAAGACGTTTGAGGGAGGACTGGCTGACTCCAAAATAAAGTGCATTGCAGTAATTATGTCATCATTTAGCTAGCGGTTTGATTTACTTAGATCTCTGGCCATCTCAGCCGGTTTGATTGTGGTAATTGCGGCAGTTTTAAGGTTTGATCTCCTGGCCAATGCACTTTTGGACTGGCCAAAGTGCACCAGGCAGTCCTTTGAGAAATGACGATTATAGACAAACAGCTGCCCGATGGTCTTTGCCAGGGAGGCCGGCGCCTCGGCCGAGGTGGCCGTTCATATCGAAAGAACATTTTGAAACAGCAAGGGCGATCAAATCCAAGTGAAGCGCAGCAAAAGTGAGACGTATACTTGTCACAATGAGCTGTCTTGTCAAAGATCAAAAGCTAAGCTACAATTAGCACTGTAACAAAAACAAAAAAAAAATAAAAAACAAGAACTTACATGGGTCGGATTTGGAGAATGTGTCTCTGTCCAACAGATTTCTGCAAGAGAAGAAAAACAGGTACCAGTTGAGAATGCTCTTTAGTCCACAGCGTGACATGCTAATGCTAATACCATTAGCATTCTGTATGACAAAACAAAGGTTTCATCACATGTTTTTCTCTCATGTTTCTTTTTGGCTAGTGGTGTCAGGGGTTTTGTCCCGGCCACTTTAATACTACTATTTTTTTTTTTTAAATAGTTACAGTTACAAAAGTACACCTTGTCAATCACTCTCAGGGATGTTGTTATCAACTCCACAACATGATATCCAGTTTTCAGTGAGGGCTTTTAAGCAGAGCTGTATCAATAAATAAATTGCACGTAGGTCAGAACAATCTTCATCCCTGTCAGGACTTGCGAGAATTCAATGAATAGAGATGAGTTTTTTTGGATGGAATCCAACCAAGAAACAGGGTGCCATTGGCATGCTTGTCATTCCGAATTCCTCTGTCACAGAAACGTGTGTGGGGCTAACAGAAGCGGCTTTGTGAGGTATAAGCCTCGGGATGACCCGACTCCTGTTGGAATATTGTCAGCGTCATTATCAAGGAAGATAAGAAAAGGCAAATCCCTGGCAGACTGCCTCTCTGTGTATTAGCTTAGCATCAATTGCACTCCACAGTTATCGGAGCCTCCATCGCGTTAGCCCGAAACACAGCCATCCACTTGAGGAATAAAACGCATGCGGTCACTTTTACCACACTACTTAAAAAAATCTGAACTTTTAAAAATGTTATTTTTATTTCAAACATCTAGTACAAAAAAAAAATCAAATACATAAATAAACTGTACTGTACAGAAATAATCACACACATATACATACATGACATATTAACACATTTATGGGTATATCTACATACCAAATTGTTTTCACGCAAATGTACATATACATATTGTATAAGTATCACCACTTCCGCCTCTCTGTGTTCCCACAAAGTGACAAACAAAAACCTTTCCTTGTTGGCGAATGTGTTAAGTTTTAAAGTTGCACTGACCCTCTAATGATAATTCCCTTTCCAATTCGAAAAACTGATTTTGAATATTTTCCGGGACTTTGTTGTTTTTAGTCTTGCTTATCAGATAAAATACGATAGCTGTGAATTTTCATAAATTTGATTTTGATCAAGTTAAGGAAGACTTGTCATTTTTGACACTTATTAAGGCAGGGGGTGTCCAGCCCCGGTCCTCAAGAGCCGCTCTCCTGCCCGTTTTCCAATTCTCCTTGCGGCAACACAACTGATTTAAATGATCAGCTCATCAGCAAGCTTTGAAGAAGCTTGATAACGATCATTTTCTCTTGAAACAGGTGCGTTGCAGCTGGGATGGATGGAAAACAGGCAGGACACCGGCCCTTGAGGACCGAGTTTGGACACCCCTGTATTAAGGTCTTGATTACTGTCAGTAAGAAGCAAAATCCCAACAGGATCTAAGTAAAACTCAACTTTATTTCTAGAGCACTTTAACAACAACGGCAGCTGTAACAAAGTGCTGTAGACAGACGGACGGCCGGACAGAAAGACGGACAGAAAGACGTGGATGGATAGACCATACCTGTCAACTTGTACGTTTTCCTCGTATTGTATACGTTTTTTGATCATTTCAAATTGCGTACGCCGTATAACAATTGTTGTACGGGGGAAAAAAAGAAAATTAAAAATCATTTTTTTGTTAGCAACGGAAATTCCTTCACATGCTCGTGAGACACTTACTGCTACTGTGGAGCTGCAGAGATAATAATGAATAATGAAGGAGATGTAGGAGGAGGCGAATGAGGATGAAACACCTGGTGCCACCAAAGTGAAGGTCAGCAGATGTCTCTGCGGCTAAAAGACCGGCAGATGTTTTGCACTCTGAATCACTGCTTGTCATCTCGGTGAGGGGACTCACTAAGTGGAAATACTGTAAGCAATCCCATCTAATTATAAAACAAATGTGCTTTTTCAACAGTGATCTGGATTTGCCCTGGCCCCTTACACATCCAAAGCGGTCACAAGAATTTAAACCCTGCTCTATGATTTCACTGGAATGTTGTGTTAACAGTAAGAGTGTTAGCTTTATTAAAATGGTCACACCACCATTAACTTTACCGCATTTTTCATCATTTACTCAACTAATTTTGACCTGAGGGCATCGTTGTTCACTGGGGATGGGCAGCTGTGGCTACATACTTAGTTTACCGCCATCAGAGTGTGAATGTGCAAGTTCATGAACAATTCATGCGCTGTGAAGCGGCATCTTTTGAGTGTCCGGAAAAGTGTTTTATAAATCTGATGCAGTATTTATTATTATTATATCCTAAAATATATTTATAAATTATTTTCTCAGCCCCACGAAGTATCGGTCAAGCCCCACTTCAGCCCCGGGAGAGAAAAAAATCCTGGAGCCATCCCTGGACTGAGCGCAAAAAGGATTACAGTCGATATGTGGTTCGGCACGCACGGGTTTGCATATTCACAGATTTTTTTTTTTTTTTTTTTTTTTTAACATTTTTTAAAAAATTGAATATTTTTGTGGTTTTGTTCATTATTTCATTCCCCCCCCCCCTTTCCCTCTGTTTGTCATGAAAAAGGTATATTGAATCTTTATTGGCATTTTTTTAATCATGTTTTGAGCACTGAATTTTTTTCCCTATGAATGCATTTCAGTGGGCTTCAATTATATACAGTGGTAGCTCTACTTACGAACGTCTCTAAATACGAAATTTTCAAGTTACGAAACGCCTTAACAGGAAAATATTACCAATTGTTACGAAAGAAATTTCAAGATACGAAAGGTAAAAATACAGTTTGGGCTGCCATTCGCAGCTCCGAAGTTTCCTGAACGCAACATACTCATAGCTGCTCTGCCATTGGCTAGCCTAGCATCTTCCTGGCATCCCATTGGCTAAGAGGGACCTCTTTCGTATGTGTCTATGTGTGCAGATAGACAGGTAGATAGACATATATGTGATAGATATGTCTATGCAGCGTCATCGTCATTCGCCCCTTGGACCATGAGGTGTTCCGAAAGTTTTACGTGAATTAGAAACGAGGAAAAGAAAAAAGGAGAACATCGGGTTTTTTTTGTCCATACAAACGAAGCAAGAGATAATAGAAAAGTATGAAAAGGGGATGCGTTTGGTTGATCTCGCCAAAGAATATGACCGTAATGTATCGACAGTCGTTATTAAATCAGTTGTTTACAAAACGCCAGGCAAAAACCACTTCTGAGAGAGAACATGAACCAAAGAGGGCAAAAAGCGATGAGGACAGCAATTTTCAAAGGTAAACGACCATTATTTTTATTCTTTACTCTATTCTTTGTTTTTTTTTTACATTATGCACAACTCTCATTTATTGTGCAATAATCTAATTGTAACATGTATTTGTTACGTTTTGATGCATTTGTATGCTTTATAAAACATTTATGTCTGAATATTGGGGGGCTTGGAACGGATTAGGGCATTTACATAGAAAACGTGTCTCTACTTACAAAATTGTCTACTTAAGAAATTTCTTCCAGAACCAATTAATTTCGTAGGTAGAGGTACCACTGTACTGGTTTTTGCTATTTGCAGGCCAGTCCGGTCCCTATCCCCCGCGAATAACGGTGGTCAACTGTTTCACCAAATACTATATACACAAATACAGGTGCCGAAACGTAATCAGAGATTAGATAAATTTGTGATTGCTGAACCATGAATGTATGGGTGTGGGAAAAAAATTACTCAAATTGTAGGTTAGGTTTAGGTTGTAGGTAATTACGCCAAAGGTCCATACTTGTTTTTTTAAAACAAAACAACGGCCATGTTGTAGGTTCGACTACATCCTCCACTTCTGCGCCATTCAACCTCACTTGCATCATTCACATTTTTGCTGAATTAAAGATTTGCCTTGAGTCAAACTGCAATCTTTGTCAAATAAGGTACAATTGAAATGGCTCGGCTGACCTCCACCAGGACTTTACTCTCCGTTCGTATGTCCGTCCCTTCCATTTGCGTTGATTGCTCCCGAGCTGCTCGAGGCGCTGTCGGACAAAGAAGGAGCGCCGCTCAGTGAGTGCTAAGTGAGTGGGGGTGCACTGTCTGTGCTCACTTGAAAAGAAAAAAACAGGGCCAGAGGGTGCAGGAGAAAGCTAAGTAAAGAAAAAAACCTGAACATGTAAACACTCCATCACTGACTCTCTTGTTGTTTCTAACGTCTTACGCAAACTTTTTAACTCCCTCCAGCGCTGGTCAAGACTTGACTTTTAAGCCTTCGTTTGCTATTGAAAATTGGAAGCCATTACTCTCGGAGAAAGTAGAGTCCGATTAGGAGACGATACATTACTGTAGTCTCGGGTTTCTGAGCTACTCAGAGGCCGCGTGGACCCAGGAGATGCCAAGCTAACTTTGTTTGAGGAGCTAAAGGCTACTCTATGTCCTAGCTTACTTTCTTCTCTGGTTGTACTGTATTACTAAAACACGAGTATGTGTTTGAATATTGCTGTTGTAACAATTTAATTTCCCTCAAGCAATGAATAAAACGTCTGTCAGCAGGGCTGTATGCAAATCAATGGTGGCTCGATTTGAAACGCGAATTGGCCTTTAAAAACAGCGAATCAGAATTTCCGAGCGGGGTCATAGCATATCGTCCCGTGTATCGTCACAGAGACATGTTTGGATGGCAATCATGTCTGAGCGTGACGTACGTATGAGGGGACTGGGGGCTGCAACGGCCGGAAGTATTTGCATGTGTATGGGAATGTTTGGTCCGCTGAATGCAATCTTTAAGTATTGTTTGTTTGTAAACACTTATTTGGACGCCGATTTTATTTAATGACTATGTGCAATACATTTTAATTGAATCGTTATTTAAGTACCACCCCCATATTAAGAGCGGTGTCCATTTTAAAAATGTTAAAACTGTACATACATAATGTTACAGTGGTTCACAACAATATTAAATAGTCTGGATTTCGATGAACACGTAGGCCCTCTACACTACTGTATTCACTATAACATTTGGAAAGTGAAGTCATTTCCTCGAGGGTACTTGATGTAAAATGTCTGAGAACCACTGCACTTCATTAATTGCCGAGATTCATTTGGAGGCTTGGTGATGAAGTCGCTGTCTCCGTGATGGAAAATACATTTGACTCTTTAAGGGCACTTGCTTTATGGGATGATATGGTTGAATGAGCCAGCGGTGGCTTCATCTGCAGCGAGGGCATGGGTAGTTGAACATCTCCTGCTCTGGAGGGAGACTCAAGAGTCACAACAAGTCGTCAATAACGTCACAAACAGTGACTAGATGTCTTGTTTGTGGGGGGGGATTGTCTTTAGCAGGTCTCAGAAAAGTGGCTACATATATTGACAAATACAAGAAGTTGGCACTCAGTAGCTCTCGCTTTGGTGCGACACCCTAGCGCCACCCCTGGTCAAACATTTGCTGTTTGCATGAGACAGAGGTTGAAGAACCGCCCATCAAAACGGAATGATTTCAAGCAAAGCGTTACAAGATGATGTTAAGTATGCTGTAGCTCTTCTTTGTTTGTGTTTTGATGAAAGAATGTCAGCGAGATTTTATGAAATAAACGATTCATTAAATTGTGAAAATGTGCGATTTAACAGAATGAATGAACTGTATGAGATTAAACTAAGCATTTGTCTAATTTTTTTTTGTTACACATTTTATTTATCCCAGATGTCCAAAGATGCCAAATAGCAATGTTTACTCTAACAGATTGATGCGAAGTCCGTCCTCTTTAAATCAAGGTTTTGCACTTTATGGTTTTCACCACGGCTAGTTTGGGAGAACAGCGCAAGACAAAGTTTGAAGTGATGGAATTGGAAGTGTTGGCGGAAGCGGCAAACTAACCCGAGAAAAGGAAAAAAAAAAAACTCGCCTATAGCCCTATAGCCCAGGCTAACAGCTACCACAACATGGCAGCAAAGCACTACTTTTCTACTATGAAATTCTTCCCCTCACTTCAACGCGCTTTGGCAGTAAATCAGCTTTTGCATCCGTTTGTGTGCACAATCAAGTTTGTGCCCGATTTTGAGCGTGCAAACAAAAGCATACATTCTCACCCAGACGGACAGAGAAGTCCTATTGCCTGGTGTCTAACTTTGAGGGAGCGAAATGTGGAAAGAGGAGCAGATTTTGTCGTGTGCAAACCGCTGACTGTGAGAAGTTCAAACTGCCACCGAGGGAAAAGCCTCCCGATGATGTAACACTTGTAAACCTGTCAGTCATTTCGCATTTCCTAAACCAGTGGCGTGTTCAAAAAACACACTCTGCTGAGCCTTAAGGGCCATCTGAAAATAGTGACAAAAGCAGCTTGAGCCCTCTGGAGCCAGGAGGGATCGCCTTGTTTCCACTCTTGGCTTTTTCCCTGTCATTTGTGTCAACACTTTGCGACTCCACTGTGTTACAAATGATACAAGATGAAGCAACAGCACAGTGAACAGTCATCGAGGCATGTAGTTGAGTTCACGTTAGGATGACACGTCACGTCATGTCATCATATTCACAATGTATTTTTTCTCTGATCTGCCAGGATCTGTAAATTGTTCATGAGTGAACTGAAAGGTGCTATTATACAAATCAAATGCAATATTATTATTAGTAGTAGTATATTAGTAGTAGTAGAATCATTATTAACTCACGAGCTCATTACGGCTTTTGTACATTAAAGGTGAAGTCCAAAATTAGTTTGAATTAACGTCAGCAAAATCCAACCATATTCATCCATCCCAGGGGTTAATTTAGGGGTTCAACTCAGAAAACAAGTACCACTCAAAACAGGTGGAGTTAGCTGATTAATTCATATCCTACAAATGCAGTATTAATCAGAATATCGTGTTTGGACTAGCAGTCTAAATAGAACATAGTGCCACATAGAACATATTAATATAAAGAAAATTTTTGACTTGACTTCCTTTTAAAGGGCCACTGTACCTTCTCTTGTGTTCACCACGGCTTGAGGAGCCGCCACAATAATTGCTCCATCCTTTCATTCAGAACATTATCATCACCCAAAATGTCCATTCACCATTCGTGTTAACATCAAATTTTTAAAGGTCTTGTCTCGGAATCGAAGGCCTTTTTATGGGGTCTTGTCTCGGTCTCGGACAATGCAGACTCAGGATTTTTGATCAGACCAGGCCTGACATTTTTCATGCTCATGATGTTGGAATGTTTTGCTCTAGGGCATAAAGCCCAATTAGCAATTTACTAAACAACTACGTACTCAACGCGTGTTCGTTTTATCTTTCAAGAAGGTATCCAATGTAAAAAAAAAAAAAGACTCACACGAGTCGATTGAATTTTCCCGTCTGTTTTCTTTTTCATCTCTGTAGTTCATGAATCATACAATGATCAGATCTGGGCAGCTTTTCCATCCTCGCGAATGCTCTCACCCGAGATGAGCGAGGGCAGAAAAGGGGCGCGGTCTAACATGCAGCCCTCACATTTATCCTGTCTTCAAAATGTAAACATAATGTGGGCTGGTCTCCTCCCTGGCTGGCGCTATCTGTAGGGCTGATCCTCTCCAGCTTGGTCAGATCAGGGCACACTGACTCTAACAGTTTTGACTGATTATGCGATGTCCGTAAATGTGTAATTGCCATATTGGTTTTTGGTTAACCTGTTGGCTAATATAAAGCCATTCATATAGATTTAGATCCTTCAATGACTCCGTTTTAAAGCGCATGACTGTATAATTGTATAAGAAGTTAAATAACAACTTTGCTTAGATTTAAGATTTGTCACACTGTAGCATTTAAAAATCAACAGCAGAATTTGCTTTTGTTGCAAACGTAATGAGAAAAAAAGATATTGGTCATTTTGTTTAGTTGTTTTTTTTTTTTGGCGTGATTTTTCTTTGATATATACAGTCTTGGTCTTGTCTCGGTCTCGATAGTCTTTAAACTTGATCATGTCTTGGTCTCGGTTGGTGTGCTCTTGACTTAACTACAAAACTCACAAAGTCTTACACACTATCTGTGTCTCTAATGAAATTCGAAATTATCCCACCTATGAAGCATGTCTTTAACTGACTTCATAACTGGGATCAGGAAGTACAGAGTGTGTGAACCCCCCCATGGTTGTGCCCCCGCCCCACCTCCCCCAAGGAGCGTCAATCAGAAATGCTGGTTTCTGCTCCTGACGGCAGTCACGTCCAAGGTAATGACTCCCTCGGGAGCAGATTGATTGTGTTAGTTAACCCCCCCCCCCCCCCCCCCGCCCCCCCCCCAGCTATGGAATGTATTGATTGGATGCTGTACTGCTCTAATCAATCACTCACTGCGACTGAATGGTTACAAAGCGCAGTGTTTCCGAAGCTTTACTGAGTATGACTGTGATTGGAAAAATCACATGACCAAACACAAATGTCACTACTGCTCTTTAGTCTCGCCACATCTAAGATACTGTGCACAGATGTGGGGCAACAGCTACTAGATTTCACTACATCCTCTATATATTCTAAAGAAGTAAGCTATCGGGATCATCGATACGGACCATAAAAAAAAAAATAAAAAAAACTTTGTTTTTACAGTCAATGATATTAAAATGGATCATGGCTCGATTAGAATAACAAACAGCACAAATCATGTTGGAGGCAAAAAGCAAATCAATTGCGAGGAGAAATAAAAACACCGAATTGCGGACTAAGAGATTACAAACAGATAACTTTCTATTTGTTGTTTTTCTTTTCATTTTTTTTTTTTAACACAATGTAATGAAGTGCATACGGAAATGGAACAATTGAGTTTATTTGTGATTGCGGGAAAGGGCTTCAATAAGAATTGCTTCTCACCCCTTTTCAAACATGAGACTTTCCTGTGATTAAGGGCTGTATAAATTAATTTGACTTGACCTGACTTGACACGTATGATTTGGCTGTTTTAATGTTGTTTTCATGTTAGCCGAAAACAATAGCTGAGCGGAAAAAGGCATTGCATCTTGTTTCATTTAAGTGTTTGGAATAAATATGTCATGGTTGTTCGTTGTATATATACAGGGAGTCCTCATTTTACGAACGGGTTCTGTTCCTACACTGGCGATGTAACACGAATTTCCGCATACGTCGGATTTCACCGTTAAAGTCGAAATTGACGTCAAAATACTTTGTATGAAAAAACGAAAATTCATGAAAATAAAAAGCATAGGATGCTATACTTAGCATTAATGCTGAGAAGTGGATGGAGAAAAAGGCAACCCATCGCAAATACACAAGCAGAGGTACACAAGATCAGAGACGCAGCACAAAAGCACACTTTTCGGAGCGAGGAGGAAAATGGCTGCTCCGTGACATGAATATCAAGTGTTTTATTGACAGTTGAAAGTAACACGCGGAAATGGCGTCCATTTGAGTCATGACGCCGTGTGTCGCCGTACACTGTGGGTTATTCAAATGCCGGAGCAACTCTGTCCGCTCAATCGTGCAAACGGAATATTCAGAAATCGGAATTTTGACTTTAAGCCGAACATCGACTGCATGTAAACGTAGTCACTATGGTGCTGGGGACAAAATGGAGGAGGGCGTCGTAAAGCCGAAACGCCGTAGGTCGCGTACGTCGTAATTCGAGGACTGCATGTATTCTTATTTTGCCATCAAAGGATCTTTCTCAGTCTTTTTTTCATTTTTCATAGTTTGAGGTGTCACAAAACCAAAACAAACATTAGCGTCAAAGTCACTGTTCTGCTTTTATTTTCACGAAAAGCTTGTTTTCTTGCTTGTTTTCCCTCATAAATCATCATTTATGCTGAAGCCACGATGACTAAAAAAAAACGGAAACAGCTAGAAACAAATCCTGGTGAACAAAGTCGAATTCTTTCTTTTTGTACGATTGGTGTTTATATTGTCACAGCACACACTACACTGTGAGTGTTGAAGGTCAGTCAAAATGCTCTAAATAGGCTGGCAACATGGGGAATTGCTTTGAATATGGCTGCCAGTGAATGACTCATTCTCTTTTATTATTATTAACTCATTCTGAATGAGTTAACCCTCTTTTCAGCACATTTAGAAGACAGACATTATTATTTCCACTCGAGACAGGGTGGCCTCTGCAACTTGGCACCAGCGCGGATCGCAAACTTGGCAGCTCAAGTCTGACTCAAGTCAAGTCATGTGACCTCAGCTGCGCGAGGAGTCATTTTTTGGGGCGCAGAGCCCCCAGTACGAGGAGGGAGACACTCGGGGCTCGGATCACCGGCTTACCCTGGAGCAAAACCAATCAGAACCTTCGACGCGGAGCCACGTGCCATAACGGCGATACGCGCTTGCTTTGATAAGACCGACGCCCATCCTCCCGTCACACTTTTTTCTTCTTCCAAAGGTCTCTCTCAGCAATATTGGCGGATAATATAAGAACTCCTGCAGGGCGGCGCGCTACAATTCAATTCCAGGTGTGCGGCAATCTCGGAGTTTCAGGCTGACTAAATGAATTACATATCATTGTGAAGCCTCTCAACCGCACAACACCCACTTGCTTCTTCCATCCATCCATCCATCCATGATCTGGTTGGAGCCTATCCCAGCTGTCATCGGGCAGTAGGCGGGGGACACCCCGAACCGGTCGCCAGCCAATGGCAGGGCACACAGAGACAATCAAATATTCACACTCACAATCACGCCTAGGGGCAATTTAGAGTGATCAATTAGCCTACCGTGCATGTTTTTGGAATGTGAGAGGAAACCAGAGAACCCGGAGAAAGCCGGCGAAGGGACGGGGAGAACATGCAATCCTCGCACAGGAAGGCCCGTAATCGAACCCTGGACCTCTAGACTGTGAGGCGGACGTGCTAACGAGTCGACTACTGCTGCCCCAAAACATTTCAATGGACGTCATTTATATGTAAATTTTCACTATTCGCGGGACGTTCCGGTCCCTCTCACTATTATTGTATTGTCTGTCTACATGTGTTGCTCAACTTTTGCGCTCAAGTAGCCTCTACACACATTGTGACACTGATGCTATTCGTTAGCCCATCATGGTGTTTTGCATTAAGCTAAACTGACTTTAAAGCGGAAGTCAACCCGAACATATTTTTTTTCTGATTCATTTTGCGTTTGTGGAATATAAGTTAAGTAGCAAAATGCCCTCGTTTTTAGCCATCTCCGGGGGCGGCCATTTTGTCTTCTGTCGACTGAAAATGACATCACAACTGCTCACAATGACCAATCACGGCCGACATGTTCTCTGAATCTGAGCCATGTTTCAACTAGTGGGCCTGTTGGAAACATATTCTTGAAAAAAATATGTTTGGGTTGACTTTCGCTTTAAGGAAACGCTATGTGGTTCTTTCAAACACAATGAGTAACTGTCTTTGTTTTATGTTTACTTTGACAGTAAACTCCAACTGAATGTAGCCTTAAAGAGCTTGAAGTCTCTATCCTGCCAAACTGCCATTTGTTGTGAATTGAGTTGAGCTTTGTTTGCAAATAAAAAAAAATAAAAATAAAAAAAAATCATCTGAATGATGACTCATTACTTGAAAATATCTCCTAGCACCACTGTAGTGTGTGCAAGTTTCGTAGCGTCTCGCATTGCTCCCCAGAGGTCTGACCTGTGCGGAAACGAGTCGCTTCGCTGGAGTCTGAATCGGACAATCTCTCCCAGCTCACCGGCAGCAGAAATTATTTTTCTATTCGGGAAAAGTGTGGCCAGAAGCAAGTCTTTGTTTGGAGAGACGTTAATGACAAACAGGGGACCTGCAGACCAACAGCGCCTGGAGGCATCAACACACATCGCAAGCTTTGTGTACGAAAAGGGGGGGCGGGGGGGGACTAATACTCGTGCATCAGAAGGGACAAAGTGAAGTCCAGCTGCTACTCAAAACGATTGGAATGCAAAATGTATTACAGTAAATATTTCAAGTGACATATTATATGGCTGACATATTTACTTTGAACTAATTATATGGCAATCTTGATTTCCCTGAACTGTTACACTACTTTTGCATTACTCACACAGCGATGACCAGGCCTTCCCACCCCCCTTTTGACGGCGAATATCAAATACTATGTTGCACCCACTTTAAAAGACTTGGTCTACCTGTGTAGAATAGCTGCTTCCGATTCATTTGGCTGAAATCCCGTTAAGAGTCATCAAAGTACAAGCCGTGGAATTCGGCCAAAGTGGCCGATTAAAACCAAGTGGACCGACTTGCTGTTCAATTCTATGCATTTGTCCTTGAGTCTTTATCGTGCATACTGTTTTGATAGACATGTCCAATTTCATGCGTGTGGATCTTTTTTTTTTTTCAAGCAATAAGAGGGTCCTCCGCACCCCCCATTTTGATCATCAAACTTTGACATCATCAGCTGATCACACTAGTAGTAAGTGAAGACAAACAATTCAGGATTCATTTAGAATCGGCTGGCTGCCTTCAACCTCTGTCAAAAAAAAAAAAAAATATATATATATATATATATATATATATATATATATATATATATATATTGAAGGCATGGATTCACCAGTCTCAGGCGACGTTCATTCAGTTGTTTAAATTTGTTGAAAAAAAGCAGATTACAGACATGACACAAAACGTAATTTCAAATGACAACATTCTGTCTTTAAAAACACTTAAGAAATCTGGGGGGAGGGGGGGAATGCGGTCGTTAGTAAGTGTTACATTTTTACACCAAGCAGAGGGGGAAAAAAATGATTGAATTAGACAATTTTGTGGCACAAAAACTTGTAAATTTCCATTAGCAAAATGAACACCTGCATCAGATTAGATTTGCTCATTAGTCTGCAGTTAAACGGGAGTGATGACACATTGGAGAACTGTAGCACCAAGTGGACTGACATGAATCATGGCTCCAACATGAGAGATGACATTTGAAACAAAGGAGTGGATGATCAAACTTATTAAAAAAAAAAAAAAAAAAAGTTCATTCTTAAAGAAGATCAATCATCATGCAATGTTGCAAAAAATGTTGGTAGTTCACAGTCAGCTTTGTCTAAAATCTGGACCAACAACATAGGAAGGGTGTGAAACGCCAGCAAGGAAGACGTTGAAGCATCAAGACAGAAATCTTGAAGCAATATGTCTTGACTCATTTGAGAAAATGTACGGCAAAACAAATGCGAGGAAACTGGAGTCAACGTGACCCAAGAAATCGCCTAAAGGAAAATTGGATCTACATACGGAAAAGCAAAACGAAAGCCATCATTAACACCTAAAGAGAAGAAACAAAAAAAAAAAAAAAAAAACAAGGCTACAATGGGCTAAGGAAAAGCAATTGTGGACTGTGGATGACTGGATGAAAGTCATATTCAGTCATGAATGGCGAATCTGCATTGGACACAGTGATGATGCGGGAACTGTGGTTTGGTGCCTTTCCAATGACATTTATGCGGGCGACGACTGCCTGAAGAAAACATGCAAATTTCCACAGTCTTTGAAGATATGGGGCTGCATGTCAGGTAATGGCACTGGAGAGATAGCTGTCGTTACATCAACAGTAAATACACAAATTGACGTGGATATTTGGGACGTTTTTCCAATCCCATCAATTGAAAGGACGTTTGGCCACGATGAAATCGTTTTTCAAGATGATCATAATCTACCCATAAATCAAAAACTGTGAAAACATTCCTTGAAGGGGAAAGACAGCCATGGTCATTGTCTACAAATAGGTAAGGTTGTCAATCGAACAGCTTTGGTGGAAGTTGAAGAAAATGGTCCATGCTCAGGCTCCAACCTGCAAAGCTGATCTGGCAAAAGCAATCAGTGAAAGTTGGAGCCAGATTGATGAAGAGTAATGTTTAACCGCTCATTAAATGCAGGCCTCTGAGACTGTCAGCTGTTAATGCAACAAAGTACCCGTGGTGCGTGGAAGTGATCTTTTGTCGTTTTGTTTTTCATCAATCCAGATTTTTTTCCCGCAGAATTGAGTGATTCCATATTTTTTTCCTCTCCATCTAAACAACTTCTTGATGACTTTTAGTGTTTCTTAAAGCCAGAAAGTTTCCATTTGAAATGACTTTAGTTTTGTTTCATGTCTGTGACCTGTTGTTTTTTTATTTCTTATTTTTTTTATTTAACAATTGAAAGAACATCCTCCAAGGCTGGCGATTCCATAATTTTTTTTGCCAGGGGTTGTAGTAGACCTGCTTCTGATTGGGGCTCATTGGAGCCAATTCCCTAGTCGGAGTTTGTCAAAGTACACACACACAGACGCGGGCACGTACGCGCGCGCACGGCACTCTCTGCAGGTTTCCGCCACAGCAATTCAATCAAAGTTAGGAGGCCGCACCGGTAAGCGAAGGATTCCGAAGACGAACGACAAGAGGCCAATGGAGACGGAGGGAGGTGTGACACTCGTTCTGTGCTCCTCTCTTGCGTGTCTCCCTCACGCGTGAAATGAAACTCATCCATAATGGATCTATGAATGAATAATGAACACGTCGTCGTAGCCCAGCGGGTGCGGCTAAAACGTCTTAAACGCCAAGTGATGCGAGGATGGAGAGCGGCAGCCCTGCCCCACCCTGAGCAACCGGCATGCAAGCTTGTATTTGGAGGAGGCAGAATTGAACGTAAGAGATGGACAATTGAAATGCTTGAGCTTGTGTGACAAATGCTTCCCAGGCCCGTAAAGCACTTACGAACCCGGGGGGGGGGGGGGGGGGGTTTGGGTGACTGGCGGGAGATGACCCGAGAGAAGCAACAAAACTCCGACACAGTCGATATCACCAAAACACGCGCGCACACACGCGCGCATTATATAACAGACTAATGCTGAAATTGATGACATAAAAAAAATGGATTCAATATTGCCATCAGTTCTTCCAAATGCAAAATTGTATGACAAAAAAAAAGATGAAATGCTTCATATCTTGAAAATGATCAAACGTATGATCAGAAAAAAATGACTGAATATTGTCATAAAATCTTGGAAACGCTCACATTTGACACAAAATTGATGGAATACATTGTAACCAAATCTTGCTGCTAAAAGTGTTTAATTAAAAAAAAAAAGTATAAACGTTGGAAATGCTCAAATGTTGGCCATAGAATGAAATGTTGAAATCAAATGTTTAACATGCAGGAAATGTGGGAACATGGATTAAATATAGCAATAACATCTTGAAAATGCTAAAAACCCGTGACAAATAAAGATTCAATTTTGCAATCAAATGATGGAAATACTTAAATATATGGAAAATATCTAATTAAACATTGCAATCAAATGCTGAGAAAAAAAAACCTAGGGAAAAAAAAAGAAAATGTATAACAAAGAATAATGGATGAAATATTGCAATCAGGTCTGATTGAATATGTGACATTTAACAATAAAATCGTCATCGGAGCATCATTCAATCCGATGAGTTTGCCCGATGGCAGCGTTGCTTTTATGAACTATATCGGAACGTCTAATTGATTGGTCGCATGCATTCACTCACCTGCAGGAGACGGTGATCTCCACTTTGGTAGCCGGGATGCTCCCGCTGCTGGGGTCCAAGTCACACACCGTCGTCGCCGTGCTCTCCACTTTATCCATCACGTCACCCTCCATGCTGCCGGCAAAGCCAACCCAGGCTGCCCGGGGGGATCGCGTTGGAATCCGGAATGCTCCGATGCGGCGGAGCCGCCTAAGTGCCGTCCTCCGTGGAAGTGGGGAGGAAGCGCTTGGAAAGTTGACGTCGGCAGCGGGCTCGCATCAGCCTCCAGGACCGCTTGGCAGGCGACGAATGCGCGCGGAGGTGCGCCGGTCGGTGGTGGAGCGCCAGCTACCAACTCCACCCTCCTCCTCCTCCTCCTCCTCCTCCTCCTTCTCCGGCTCCGCCGCCTCCTCCTCTTCTGTGTGCATTCCCCTACATGCATGCAGCCGCACATCCACGCTATCGATCCACTCGCGCATGGATCTTTACGGGGCTTCGGATTGGCTTGAACAGAAAATAAAAGACGGGATGAAAAGTGCCTTGGGAATTAACTGCACAAATCTCACTCATGCCCATGGATTAATTGTGGAATATTCTGCAGGCGGTAAGTAAATTGTATTAGCTCACATGGCATTTAGAAAAAGGACAAGATAAGAGGAGACTTATTTCGAGATTGTTTGTTTTTAATAACGGGGAGTTTGCAGTTGAAAAAAAAACCCAAACAACAACACTCTTTGTCATATTTTTTTCAAACTCTTGACAGCTAGGAACACAAGATTAAATATGATGTGTGAAAAGAATCAGCCTTCTCTGGCCCCATCTTGTGCCTCGTATTTGATATACAAGAAACTACCGCGCCTGGGGAAAAACAACCAATCAGAGACGGGAGGTGTGATTTACGAGGTATTCGTCGCTGTTTGCGCAATCGCAGGCAGTGGACTTGTAAAAAAAAAAAAAAAAAAATAGAGGCCGCACACAACTAGAACACATTAGGTGGTTTATGAGTAACAAGGTGACAGGTCCATTGATTAATCCATGAATCCATCCCAGAAAGTTTACCTAAAACCAAATCGTACAAAAACCAAAGAAGTAATTCCCAAATGAAATTATTCAAATTCAATAAATCTGTTCCAGACACCTTAACAAAAATACATTTGAAATATTTTTCCATATCTAGAGTTTCACATGCAAAACTGTGTCAAACAAATATAAATGACTAATGAAGTGGATAAATAAGCAATGCACACCACTTTTACCGTTGTTGAAGCCTGGCATAGGAGGGAGGAGCCATTTTAATACTTTGCAGAGTTGATCTTGATTTCTATCATGTTTCTTGTCTTCTTCATCAAATAGCTGCCACTCATAACTCTCTGCCCTATTGCGTAAAAAGGGTCCAACGGACAAAATGTACGTTTTTATTAGCAACTCAAGGCACTATAAACTTTTGCAGTCTGTTGGGCAACACTTGGGCAAGTTGGGTCAACAGTGGCGTAAGACATCCCGCCAAAAGTCAGGCCTTCGAAAATAAATGTACATCAGTATAAGAACAGTTGGTTGGTTGGTTGGTTATTTTATTCAATCAGCTTCAATAGAAGAGAACTGAAAAGTCTAGAAGTCTTCCAAGAAAACAATCCAGTCGAAAAAGCGTAGAACGAAGCTTCAATTTATCGAGTTTTTGCACATAACAAAGCATATTTCAGCAAAGAAAATCATTGACCACAACACGCCATCACAAAATGTATCATTTAAATTTTATTTTAAACATCATTTTAAAATTCATCTCACAAAATTGAATTTGGTAATAAAGATTTCGTTTTTCAACACCCTTGTCAAACCAATACAATTCCGAATTTTATACACTCTTATGCTTCATAGATTTCGTCAATAATTTAAATTGGAACATTGTATAAAAAGAAAAAAATAGAACCACACATTTTCAAGTCATTTTCATACTTGTTCCACAAATGTACACTTTTAACAGAAGTTGAAAATCAGGGCATGCAAAAACCTCGGTTCTACTGTATTTTTTTTTTTTTCCGACACATAACATCCACCTGAATTCATGGTTCTTTCTAATACAAAAAAAAAAAATCGAGGGTCAATGCGGAGTACAACTTTTGAGGCAGATCTACCACTCAAAACAAGCCAATTTTACCATTGCAAGACATTTTCTGTAAAAATATACCACTTCTGACCCTTGGCGCATTTTAATGAAAGCATGTCCCATTCATGTTGTTAAGACACCTGTGAACCCTTAAAATGTGGAATAAACGCATAATACATGTCTTTTAAAGGGTTTGAGCGCAGCCGCTCTAATTGAATGGCTACTGATGCTGTTACAGTTTGGACTTGTCACACTCCCGCAGCGTCACGCTTCTTTCATACCGTTGGAATCATCAAGAGTGATGTTCTTCTCTTTCTTCCTCTCATTAATGTCTGCTTTGCAACTCTGAGAAGAGCAAAAACGTTGCAGTGGTCGTTTGCACGCCGCGCCGCCAAAGTGCAGATTGACGTTTGGGTTGTAAATTGGATGAGGGGGCGCGGGAGTGGGCTCATTTCATCAAATGAACAGGAAATCCGTTGACCTTCAACCTTGAGGTGAAGCCCCGCATTGAAGTGCATTCACACATGTTGAGTGGGGGCACCTCTATTTGTGACCGGTCCACAGCGCAGAATGTCTAAATATTTTTGGCTCCAGGGTCCACTAGTGATTATTTAAAAAAAAAAAAAAAGCGACTAGCAAGTTTAATTCCTACTAAGAAATTCCATCGGAATCGGAAACTCCAAACCCGAGGTATGTGCTGCAAATATTTTTCTCTTGCCTTCCTGAACTCCACCACGAGAGTGCGGAAAATGCTGCTTGGCACTTGTCTTTGGAAAATACCACTTGCACTTTATAAAAACATACAGTTATTAAATTATAAATTAGAATGCAAAGAATTAACCCCTTTTTTTTTCTTCACACTTTTAGCTTAAATTTCAATGGTCGTTATGCCACTCTTTCTGGCCACCTGAGGGCAGTATATTACACACATACGAATGTCAAAACTCAACAGCAGCAATGTTATTCATTCTTAGCAGAGGACAAATAATATATGCCTGTGATTATAGTATTGTTGTAGCTGTCCACATGTGTTGCTCCAGTGTTTGTTTTCAAATAACTGTCCCTTGCACCGCCACATAGATGCTATTCGGTAGCAGACTATGTTTTTTCCCATAAAGTGTTAGCATTTGCATTAGGCTAGCAGACTTAAAGGCGAAGCGGATTTTTGTGCCGGTCCAGCCTTGTGTTACAGTGGCTTGTACTTTAATAATATTAAACATACTTGTAGGAATACAACTTTAGGTTTTGATTAACACATATTATAGCTATGGTAGTAATTATAAAGTATTTTTTGAGGTGGTACTTGGTGTAAAAAAAAAAGTTGAGAACCACTAGGAGGGAAAGTTTGAATCAAAAGAAAGAAGGTTGTGTGGAAGCAAGGTCAGGGATATAGGAAGGGCTTTGAAGCTGAGGAGAAACACTTTGAAGTCTATGAGTTGACCAATTGGGAGCCAGTGGAGGTTTTGGAGAACGGGACAGTCGGCCGAGTTCTGGATGAGCTCAAGTTTCTTGAGGATGAACTGTAGTGAGTCGGGATGTGATAAATGCATGTTTTTCTGCGCTGGAGAAGATTAGTGAGTGCTGCGTAACTTATATTCCACAAACGCAAGCGGAAGTCAAGCCAAACATATTTTTTTTTCAAGAATATGTTCTATGCAAGCCCATTAGTTGAAACAGGGCATTCTGATAAATATTGCGTTTGTGGAATAAGTGTTAATCCACTTGTTTTTAGCCATGTCTGGGGGCGGCCATTTTGTTCTCCGTCGACTGAAAATGACATCACAACTGCTCACAACGACCAATCACGGCTGACCTGTTTTCTGAATCTGAGCCGCAATTGGTCGTTGTGAGCAGTTGTGGTGTCATTTTCAGTCGACAGAAGACAAAATGGCCGCCCCCAGAGATGGCTAAAAACGAGTGCATTTTGCCACGTAACTTATATTCCACAAACGGAAAATTAATCAGAATGCCGTGTTTCAACTAGTGGGGCTGCTGGGAACACATTCTTGAAAATATGAATCCACGCCTGACAGTTTCGTATGACTTACATTCTTTCGGCTGCTTTTTTAAATGTCTCACCTTTTCCAAACATCGACTCACAGAACATTTATCAAAAGAATTGAATTGGAAAAAGTAATAACCTCAAGTGGAGTTCTGGTGTGAATTCCACAGTAGATGGTTTTGGTGTGTGTTTTTGCTTTCCACAGAAATTTGGAGTCAAGGTAAGTCAAGTGCACTAGTCTACAAGTTTAGACGTAGATTGGATTTCACACAGACAGAGGCCACTAAACGGTGATGGAAAAATGTGCCTCTTTATACACCAATGTTGTGCTATGTGTTAAGACATTAAGTCTAAACTGATGCTGATGTACATCTGTCAATTGTCAATTCACTTATATATCAAATCATTTTTGCCAGTAATGTGTTTCTCCGTCCAGAAAATAGCCCTACTAAAACGTATACAATGTTTTAATAAGAAAAGTAGCACTTGATAATATTGCATGAAACACATGGTAGTAACATAATTAAATAGAATAAAGAATTAAACAGTTTCTGCATCATGATGAATTCATTGCAGCCCCTTCTAGTGTGCAATTTTAGGCCTCCGGGGGCAGTATAATAGAGTCAAGCGGACACGAGATTCACACGTACTGTAAGTTGGTGGTCGCCAACCTTTTTTCTGCCATGGACCGGTTCATACAAGTCTATACCCTGTAACTATTCCCCATCCGGGGGGCCGTGGCGGCGAGGGGGGGAGATTTTTTCCAAATAGGTCTGTTTATTTTACTCATTTGCTAGCTTGTTCGTTTAACATTAGCGTTACGTGACGAAGACAACTTGACATGTTAAGAGTCAGTCATAGATGGATGTAACGGAGAGAATTCGGTCACTTTTCAAAATAAACTGTTTTTCAGCCTCGGATAATAAATAAACCGGAAGTACTGTACTTTATTTTTTTTCTTTCATCTGTGCGGCACGGTCCAATGTGGCCTGCGTCCCGGTGGTTGAGACCCCTACTGTAAGTGACTCAGAAAGCTACAGTAATATTAGTTGTTTTCCGCAGTGGATGAAAAATACATTCTTGTGAGTATAGTCATATTATATATCAACATGTGTTGCTCCACTTTTTGTGTTCAAACATCTGTTGCTTAAAGTGTCTGCGACATAAATGCTGCACATTAGCCCATCTATTGCATTTCCCCTTTATGTGTTAGCATTAAAATAGTGGCTTTTAAAGCAAAGTTGTGTGGATGTTTTAAATGCCAAAGTGTAATTTTCCTTGTTCTATGTTTAGCCTGGAAGTAAACTCCAATTGGGAATTGCAAGAAAAAATGTGAAGCCTTTTTACTATCTTCCAAACTGCAGATTGTTTTTTTTTTTTTTTTAAGTGAGTTGAGTTCATTTCAACCATATATAGTGCTCAAAGCTATATAGTCAAAGAAAAACAAAACAAAACAACAGCTCATATCTTGAAAAACTCACATGTCGGGTGACTTGCATCTCAAAGCATCTGTGTATTTATTACATTCGTAAAAAGAACAAAGCTTTGAGAGGTAGCCTCGTTGTTATAGAACTGATAAGTCCCGAACTGTGGTGCACCCCTTGGGATATTTTGAGGGCGTGTGCATTTCCAGCTTTTCAAGGAAGTCAACCTATGGTTGTCAGGGCAACAACACAAAACTGCTTCTGTGTATTACACACCTGGGGAGCATCCAAGTGATTCTTAAACTTCAATTTGAAGGCAACTCGCTGCAGCCTCGATATGAATCCTCATCATCTGAGATAAATAAGCAAAATGCGCGCTGAACTGGAAATTATTTGGAATCGTTTTAGTTGGTGGTTGGCGCGGACCTTCTACCATGAATGCGAAACGCTTCTTCAATTCGAAATATTTGGTTTCTAGTTTGACATTTGTTATTGTTTGTAGATGGCTTATTTCATAGCGGTGTGGTCCAGTGTGCTGAATTATGGTTCCTGTCATTTGTGATGGTGCTTGTATGACAATTGATAATCTTCAAATTGTACTTAAAGAATTTACTGTACAGTTAAAAAATAAATACTGCTGACAATGACTGACATCGAAATGCTGAACACGTACAAGAGGAGTAACTTAGCGACTCCCTCGTATCATATCCCCTCCACCCCACATACGCCACAAGATTTAAAAAAAAAAAAAGAACAATTTATGGAGAACTGTCATATAGGCCGGAATCATCATTTTTCATTGCCTGATCATCTTCAAAGTGTGATTGCAGTGCAGGAGGGGAAAAAAAAAAAAAAAAAAAAGCCTGTACAATTTCATGAAACAGGAAGAGGGGAGAGAGGCTGAGCAAGTGAAGAAATAGAGAGAGGCAGAGGGAGAGAGAGAGAGATTCCGAATGAATGAGTGTGTAAGTAAGTGTGTGTGTGCAAGTGAGACAGTGCTTGAAGGAATGAATGAATGAATGAATGAATATTTGTGTGCGCGGGGTGTGTGTGAGTGCGTGTGAGAGAGAGAGCGAGAGAATGTACATGTGTGATGGAGTGAATGAGCGTGCCTGTGTGAGTGCAAGTTTGCAGGGACGTGCGGGGGGCGGAGCCAACAGGGCCGGGCATCGAACTGAGGCGGATCCTTCTACAACTCCCCACCCTCCCCCATCGACACAAACGTAACTAGTTGCACATATGTTTTTCCCCAGGTTTTGAACCAATATGTGGCTATTCTTTGGATTTTTCTTACACCGCTAGGGGCGGTCTAACCGGAATTATAATAGAATACAATAAAAGGCAATAAAAGGTGGTGTTAACTGACAAACGGTGAGTGTGCAGCGGGCAGTGAAATGAAGATAGGTACTGTTTATTTTCATAAAATAATCAAATCATTTCTTGGTTGTGTTCCGTTTTAATCAGCAAAGTTGCTGCCGTGTTAAAAGGCGCTGTTAGGAAAGAATCTGTTCAGGTGCATACATGTAGATTTGCAGTTCAAAATCGTGCTGTAAGTGCAGTCAATATCAAAATTTTCAATATAGATAGGTGCGGCATATGTTTTTTTTCCATTATTTTTTAAAAATAGAGTGGGTGCGGTTTATAAAAAGGTGCGGATTATAGTCAGGAATGTACGGTAATCGTTTCTTTTACGAATATACCAATTTTGTGATGGTGAAGTTTAATAATCGTAATTGAATTTCAATTAATTGCACAGCCCTATTCCGACAGCAATTGTCGTAAATTGTCAATTCAAATTTGTCATAATAATAATTGTCATATATAATAATAATAATAATTATAACAAATCAGATTTATATAGCGCTTTTCTGAACACTCAAAGTTGCCCCCCCCCCCTTTTTCCTAAATTCTCCATAACAGTGTGTGCTCTTTTAGGATGCTTAAATTATAACTTACAAAGCAGGGGTCCATTTCAGGAAGCAGGTTCATCAAACACTGAGTCTAATCCTAAACTCTGGTTTAACTTACTCTGAACTAGGAAACTCTGATTTTCAGCGGACTTCACCTACCTTTCGGGTGAGCTGCACTTTAAGGTAAGAATAAGGTTTGCTGATAGTAAGAGACATTTTATAGGTTTTTGTTTATACTATACTGGCTTTACAATATACAACATGTACCTGCTTTTCAACACTGTCTCGGAGTGACAGCATCACCGCCAGAAATTAGACGGCGCCACCATGCTAGTTTCCAAGTTTTCATAAATGCAGAAATAAAAAAATAACCTGAGTCTTTTGGTGTACATCGAAGGTAAACATTAGCAAGTGGCTGTACTCGAGGCGTCTTGTGTGACGATAACTTGTAAGTGAATTTAAAAAAATAAATAAATAAATAAAAAACAGATGTGGTTCCTCTCGTGCGAAGTATTAGACGGAGCCCATCTGTTGTGACGCCAGTTTGCGAGCACCAACCAAGTATCCGAGAGAAGCCCCGTTTTCTTTTCGTTGTATTTTGTAGCCGATTTCATAGAATAACGCTCAGTAGGTAACGTTCAACCATCACATTCACGTTCATGAGTAGGGCTAATGTTTAAAACGGGAAGCTTGGTCGTTTGTTACCTTTTTAAATGTGATTTTATGTAACTGCTGACATTTTTCTCCGAGTATAAAGCTAATTTATTCTGACAACTACTGATGAAGAAACGGCTCAATAAATACACAATGTGCTTCAGAAAAGATGTAAATGCAATGCATGCATAAAACATTCAAATTAATCCGCAAGGAAGAGCTCAAATGAACATTAGATAAATGATTAATGCGCACAATTTAAAATAAAGAAGTTTGATCAATTAAACACAAGTCTGAAAAGTTGAGTAGCTAGATTTCATGCATTTTGACTGTTAAGTTACTCACTTTGGCTGGTAGTATCTCTACGACAAATTAAAGTGACACTTGGGTGAGCTTAACATTGGCACTTATATAAAAGATTTGCATGTAAAAATGACATCAGTCCTAAAATTATATGATAGGTCTATATTAGGGCTGTGCAATTAATCGAAATTCAATTAAATTTTCAATTATTACACTCCACGATTACAAAATTGGCATAATCGTAAAAAAACAATTATTAATACTAATTTGGAGTTGTTTTGAGGCATGCGCACACGAGTTACTCCACCGCGGCGCCCTCTCCAAGCTAGCTAGCTAGCCAGCCAGTTAGCCCGCACCCCGCAAGTCACACTGCACACGCTCCTACTCAACGTTTTCACAGAGTAACAGACCTAAAAATGGCACAAGACCCGCCACAGGGACGACTTGTAAACAAGCAAGGCAAGTCGAAATCGCTTATTTGGTCACATTTTGGTTTTGCCGTGGAAGACGGCGAGCAAAGACGTATAAAGTGCAAGTTGTCTCTATCTATTCCACCATTGTTTGGTTTACGATGATGTTATGATACACCAAAGCAAGAAAACACAGAGGTAGATTAGGCGTCGTCCGCAACGCAAATCTGAGTCGTTGAAACACTGTACGCAGAAACCCCCACCAGAGAGGGGAGGAACACGGACTCAGAGACGAAAGCAGAGATGACGGGGAGTCCTGGCGCTCAAAATTGGAGAATAAAGATGAATCGTGATTGGTCATGACCTGAGCCCTGAGTAGTTGTGATGTCATTTTCAGTCGACAGAAATGACAAAATGGCTGCCCCTGAGATGGCTAAAAAGGGGGCGGATTTTACTGCTTAACTCATATTCCACAAACGCAATATTAACCAGAATGCTGTGTTTCAACTAGTGTTGAGCAATTTTTTACGTTTCCTGTATCGTTCCATATTTAATGTCCTTAGATTCAAGTATAGGTGAATTATGGTCCATCTCAGAAATCCTCATCTTAAAATGTGATTGGCTAGGCGTATAATCAAGTCATTCTGGTATCAAATACTGCCCCAATAGAACAGATGCTCAGCAAAATATGTACCATAATATGAAACAGAGGTGGTATACCACAAACATTAAAGTGGAAGTCAACCGGAAAATGATCATAACAATAATATGTTCTATGCCCCTCCAATAGTCCACGGCCGTAGATTGTCATTTGGGTCCCAAGGTAAATAAAATCACAGGCATTCTGATTACTATTGCATTTGTGGAATGTTAAGTGGCAAAATCCAAATTCAGAGGGCAGCCATTTTGTCACTTGCTCACCTGTTTTCTGAAGCTGACCCATGATCGGTTGTCACCTGAGCCCTGAGCAACTGTGATGTCGTTTTCAGCAAGTGAAAATTGACCGCCCCCTGAAATGGACTAAAAAACGTGTGTATTTTACTACTTAACACATATTCTACAAACACAATATTAATCAGAATGTAGTGTTTTGACTAGTGGGGCTGCATAGAACATATTCTTGTAAAGAAAATTTTGGGGTACAGTTCCGCTTTAAAGAAATGTGTTATATAGGTTAAGAGCTGCTTTGGAGGTTTTTTTTTCTTTTCAGAGAACAAAGGTGCTTGTTGGATAAAGAGGTGTCTGATTTTTTTTTTTTATTGAGAAGATTTGAATTTTAACTTGTAAAACTGAATGTGACAAGTCAAGTGAACCGAATCTGCATGGAAAATATTTGAATTTGTCAAACTGAATGTGAAGAAATATAAATAGAATTTTCAGCGAAGAATCCAAATTCAAATTGTGCGATTCAGATCTTTTTTTTTTCCAGAGTAAACATTCAAATCAAGCAATGCAAATTCTATTTTTCCAATTTAGATTCCGTTTTCAATATATTTTTCAACTTAAGTGATCCAAATTCAAATATAAATGATTGCCGCATGGCACATATTTCAGCCCACACAGGTTATCGCTTTGAAATCATCCCAGTCGCCAGCACTTAAAAACAAATTCACACAGAACGGAAGGTCCTGTGACTCTACCTATATCTTTTATCCTTCCTCTCTCTCTTACTCACTATTCCTCTTCCACTTTTCTGCTCTCCCTCATCCCTCCCTCTGATCCCCCTTCTCCTTTGCTCTCTCTTCCCCTATTTCTCGCCATCCTTTCTCTTTCCAACTCTCTCACTCTATTCCTCTTCCCCTCGCTCCTTCTCTTGCAACCTGTCTTTTCCATCCATTATTTCCATTATCGATACCGCATATCCTCACAAGGGTCGCGGGGCGTGCTGGAGCCTATCCCAGCTGTCTTTGGGCAGTAGGCGGGGGACACCCCGAATTGGTTGCCAGCTAATCGCAGGGCACACAAAGACAAACATCCGCACTCACAATCACACCTAGGGGCAATTTAGAGAGTCCAATCAACTTACCATGCCTGTTTTTGGAATGTGGGAGGAAACCGGAGTGCCCGGAGAAAACCCACG
The DNA here is from genome assembly GCF_054856515.1 of Filicampus tigris. NCBI lineage: Eukaryota > Metazoa > Chordata > Actinopteri > Syngnathiformes > Syngnathidae > Filicampus > Filicampus tigris. The sequence goes on from NC_141217.1 coordinate 33,412,262, forward strand.
CAGTCACGGGGAGAACATGCAAACTCCACACAGGGAGGTCGGAGCCGGGATCGAACCCACGACCTCTGAACTGTGAGGCGGACGTGCTAACCAGTCGACCACCGTGCCGCCCTGTCTTTTCCTCCTTTCCTAAAAAAAAAAAATGCTTTGCCATTCCCATCTCACCCACTCGATTTCTCTCCCGGGCTCTCCTTCCCTCCCCTCTCTCCCGCTTTCCCTTGGCCCTCTCTCCTTCTATCACTCTCTCTATTCCTCTTCCTCTCTCTCTATTCCTATTGTAAGTTGCAATTCCTCTGCCCGTCTCCACTCCCTCTATTTCATGCTTTAACTCTATTCCTCTTTTCCAGATGAATGCTTTTAATGCCCTCTTCTTTCCACCACTCTCTCCCACCCCGTCTACCCTCTCTCTTTCTCTCCCTTCGCTCTCTCCCACGCGCACCCTCTCACTCTCTCTAGATTTCTCTTTTCCCGACGGGAGGATGCAACACCCACACTTTTCCTGCGTTTTTCGCTTACAGCAGCGCGTCACAATGACCCTTGAACACTTTTGACGTAAACCATAACAAACAGGTTATTCATATATTTTTTTTTGGGGGGGGGGGGGGTGGTTTGAACAGGATCTAACCTAAAGCACAGCATTCAGGCATTCCTCAGGAAAAAATGAGGTGAGAGCAAAATGATGTGCTTGATTTGCCCCCCCAAAAAATAAAAAAATCATCAATCCAAAAACGACACGTGTGCACCTGACTTCCCCCGAGTTACACGCTTGATTTTGGCGGAACCCATTGCGGGATATTTCCTGGGCTCCCAGTTGAGGAAGCGGCAAGCATCACAGCGACCGGCGTAAATCAATGATAGCATAATAAATGAGACGTGAATCTTTCCTTCCTGGCCTCTGCAGCATCAGCTTTGAGCCATTGCCGAATCGCCGTCATCGTGCGACGGCCGCGCATCCGCTAATCGCGTTTCCTGCTAAATGAACTGTTTGGATGCTTTCACCAACACTTAAGAGGAATTCCAAATACGTGTAGTGCAACTCGCCGATGTGTCGCCTGCTGCTGCTGCTGCCTCTTGTGATGCTTCCCTGATCAAAGTTTACTTTCCATCTCGTGCCGAAGGGACTTTCATTACACTTTTCTCCCAGAGCTATATCAATGCAAATCATCACAATTATCCCCCGTGTGCTAGTACGGCCGGAAATGAGCGCCCGCCCACGGAACGCGCAAGAGGTAACGCTCGCAGCAGGTGCAGCCGCCGAGGCGTAATGGCGGCGTTCCTCCCACACGGCGACGCGGCGAGGGGCTGCTGCGCCGGATCCACCGGGAGCAGTTCAGCGCCACTCGTCACAAATGATCAAGCTAGCCGTCTGTCGGCAGACAGGGCAACCTCCAACAATTAGTCAATTCACCCCTGAAAAACAAATTTTGCCGTCCATCCGTTTTCTGAAGCGCTTGTCCTCATTAGGGTCATGCCAGGTCGCACGGAGACAAACAGTGGACGGGTCGCCAGCCCACGTCAGGGCGCGTACGAGCAAACAAAGCAGTGGTTATGATAAGCAGAGCTGCGCACTTGACCCCTTTTTGACCTTCCGTCCTCCCGCCGCAACCTGGGTACCCTTCCGTCCTCGTCCCTCCGTCCTTATTCATTAATAGTATCATCCTCCGACCCCGTCCGTCCTCCTCCTTTTAAAGTGGTTCCTTCATTACGTCTTACTCCACCCACGAAAAATGATAAAAAAAAAAAAAGGTTGTGCATGACGCCGCGGGAGAGATGCTAACGGCTGAGGTTTATTTAAAGCTCATTAGCTGGCTAAGTGGAGAGTTGTACTGTAACTGCTTCATTTCGCAGCGGTCATCGTTTATATGTCAATGCAGTGGACGTGAGGGAGGTCAGTCTCTGAACGGATGGGCGGAGACGACCGGTCCGGGGAGCGCTTCCATTGGTCAGCCCTTCAGGTTGCTGATTGGTTCTCTGGTTTTTCCTGACCCCTGCAGCAACTATATTACCCATAAAAACAGACTAGGGGAAATGACAAGAGTTGTCCTAAATTTTTAGCAACATTGTTATTTCCTGCACGGTGGAGGGAAGAAGAGCAAAAGTATTTGGCTTGATAATACTGCATATAAATCTACAGTTTCATACGTTGTACCTATTGCGTGTATTATAAGTCATCACTGTGTCATTATACATCAGTATCAATACATTTTTTTCTTCCTTCTTATCTCGTATATATTTGGGACTCGTGTATAAGAAGCTGCTAATATGAGTTGGCGTTTGGTGCAAAAAATGAATGTTATAATTTTCAAAGTGTAAACATGCAATTTTGAATATGTATTTCCTAATTAAAACAAAATATACCATATCTACACAGCTAGCGAAGTTACTGACACACGACAATATACCTTTTCGAAATATACTAAAAATAATATAGACAAAGTTGAGGTTAGCATATTGGCTTAGTCCTCAGCAAGTGTTCCAGTTTGTAATGTGGCCCCTTTGCAAAAATTTTTGCGCACCCCTGGTATGGACAGATCATCACTCAATGTCAAGGTACGAATAGACAAACAATGGATTGATTGCCCACCAATGTCAGACAATGGACTGGTCGCCAGACGATTTCAGGGAACATTTAGACTGGTAGCCCATGTCAGGGCTGAATGTGCATCTATGATTGATTGTTGTGCTTGCAATTTTTTTTTTCCCCCCCAAAAAGAAAAACTGCGATCAAGCTATCACGCTTTGGTTTTTCTTTGGTTTTTCTCCTAAATTTTTGAGCGCGCGCATATTCTATACGTCACAACTGTCCGCACAAAATATCTGAGCTGAGCAGTCACTCACTCCCATTTTTGGAGTGGATGATGGAGGTGACATGTTTGAAAAAAAAAGGGGCCGGACTAAGTAAGGGCGAAGGTGGATTTTGGTCCGGCCCACTAGCCGGCGCGTGACGTGGTCACGAGGCGGCCAAAGTTCATCTCAACATACTCGTCAAAAGCCTTTAGGCTTCTTTTATACTCCCGTGCCGGCGGAAATTGTTGCTGCGTATACGACGCCGCGCAAGTTGTCTCTCGTGATCGGTTCGTGATGTCACATGTTGCGATGACGTACAGTTTCCCGCCGGCTCGGCCCGGCAATTTATTCGTTGCCACCGAGGAGAGGATCCACCACGCAGTTCAAACGTGAGGGAAATGATTATTTATGTACTGTATTTTGTGCAGATTTTATCCCTATATTTTGAAAAAAATTGGACAGAGTCCAAACTTCATATGATGATAGTATACCTCTCCAGGAGCAAGAATCCACTGGAATAATTTTCTACTTATTGGAGGAATGTTTTATTATCGTCGTGATGAACTACAGTTATATACCGTAGTTGCGTGCAGATCGGGAAAGCATTATCGGAAGGATTAGAGTACGCGCGCACTCAAAAATTTCGGAGCGGATAGTTTGACTTCGGAAAAACCAAAGCGTGATAGCTTGACCGCAGTAAACAAAATCACCGAGTGACGACTTGTAACCGGAAAGGGTTCGAACTTGTGAGTTAGAGCTCCCACTAAAATTCAAGTGCATCAATAAAGTCTAGTGAGGGGCGCTGACAATTCACCTCATATGATGATATCTCGTACAATGACGGTTGAAAAAGAAATGAACTTTGTGGCCCCTTTCCACTCGAAACGGTCCAAAGCTTGCTCGTATCGAAGGCTTAAATGTCAGCGTTGTCATGCTTTAAAGGGCTCATTGTCGACTGAGGCGTGACGCTGTTGAACCCCCGTCTGCGCACATGTGACGGAGTGATTAACGCGACACCCTCTCACGTCGAAGATAACGAGGAGGGCTCACTCACCAGCTGAAACACACCGGCTATCTGTTCACACGCGCCCGCGCACACGCCACAAGAGGACCCTCCAAGCACAACTCGTCACTACGCCATTTCTTCATTTACAGGAGCGGTGGGATCTTAGGGCTTGATTTTAAGGTACTTTTATGAGTTTATAAATGTCTTAGTGGTCTTGGGCCATCTTATTTATCTGATTTGCTTTGATCATATGCCAGCCCTCGCGGATCTTGAGGTCCTGTGGCGCCGGCCTTTTTCATTATTCCTAAGGTGAGGACCAAAACGCACGGCGAGGCTGCATTCGGCCATTTTGGTCCTCGACATCGGAAATAGCCTGCCAGAGGACGTCGGGTCCGCAGAGACTGTTGAAGTTGTTTTTAAGAGGAAGCTCAAGACATATCTTTTTATTTTGGCTTTTCAATAATTGCGCTTAGTCTCTTACTAATTTGATCCAATCTTATCGTTTTCAATATTAGCTCCAGTGTTTCCTCAAGGGGGACCGCCGTGTGAATATAGCTATGCTTGTGGATATTGTGAGGGGGGAGGGAAGGCGGGAAGGGGTTTTCCTTTTTGTATTTTGATGTTTTTAGCATACATCACTTTAAGTTGCATTTTATGTGTGAAAGGTGCTATGTAAATCAAATTTGATTTGATTCGAATGGGCATATGTAGGCCCGAGGATGGACCACGTCGCGAGGAAATGGCTAGCAGCTTTTTTTTTTTTCCAATGAGCTTGTCGTTATTGCCTCGCGAGCCAGCCAGCTGACACTTTCCGAAGAAATAACAGCTCCATGCTAGTCACACGCCACCACGGAAGCGCCCGAGGGACTCTTTTAGAACAAACACAGCTTTTTGTGAGTAAGCACACGTATGCTTGCTTCCCCCCTGTGACAGACAACAGACTAAACTATTAGTCAGCGTTCCACTATTTAGTCAGTGTCACAAAGTACGGTGGTGTTGTGAGTGTCCCAAATTATGAGTTATTCAAGATACTTGCCACTATTCAGGTGATTTTTTTTTTTTTTTTTTTTTGCTCCGAACTGTAAGCAGAACATTGAGACACAAGCGCTGCATGGTGGCAGGGAATTCAAAACAAAATCACTTCACAACAAGCAGTAGTTATACAGATAGCAAACAATTCTTAACACTGGTAGTACGAGAGCAGTCATTTTGACGGTTTTCAGACTTTGATGCGTTATTACTCTGCGTAAATAGATATAAGATGCTCCTGGCCTCTTGACTTTTCCTAATTCTGTATATATTTCATCACCGTGGTGCAATTTTAGGGTATTAAACAATATAAAAAGAGTTATGAGTCATTATTCCTTTAACTACGGCGTCCGGCGTCCCAGTCAATTTGACGGTTCTACTTAATCCGATGCACGTAGCGCGGGTTTCCATAGCAACCGGCGGTTGCATTGAGAAAAGCTGCTGGTCACATGATCGATTACAAAAAAAAAAAAAAAAAAGCTTTTAGAGTAGAGGAGGGGTTATATCTGCTTCAAAATATTGACAAGTCTGAGGATGAATTACTCAGCTGACAGGGAGAGTCAGAGTAAAAGAAAAAAAAGTCCTCCTGCCCCCACGGCCAAAAGGAACCGTGTCGCGTGTGATAAAATAGACTGTTAGATGTGATAGTCTTGACATTGTGGGTAGTGCATGCCAGACACTCGCAATAAATAACATAATCAGCTTATGTGGTGATTGTTGACATAATTCCCACATGGAAAAAAAAAAAAAAAAAAGGAGTTCTGGGGTGCGATCGGGACGGAGTCGTTTTATGCGCCGTACTTCCCGTATGCTTCCTCTTCTTCGAAGTGAAGTGCAGTAAAGCCGTTTGCAACACGCTTCTCTTTTCCTTCGGCTCCAAACCGGCTGAATTTTATAACGGTTGACATACGGGACAATATAGGCGCCCCACCAACTGTTTCTCATTGATTTATATGATATAATTTACATTAAAATACACTCACAACAGAATTTTAAAAAAAACAACAAAATACCTTTATTAGACGTCGCCGATGGTGTAGTGGTACACACGCCTGAGTTGTGTGTGGGCAGCGTGGGATCGGTTCCCGCTCAGTGCGTGCGCCCTTGCGACTATCTGACGACCAGTTCAGGGTGTAATCTGTTTTTCGCCCATTAGGCTCCTGTACAAGATAAGCGGTTTGGAAGATGACACATGACACCTTTATTAGACACTTGAGCAGCGAGTAATAATCATTTTAATCGATGGCGTCATTGCCAGAACGCAACAGAGCGCAATCCGTCAATATGACTGCTCTCGTAGTTCCAATCAAAATCCTGGTAGTCCAAGTGTTTAAAAAAAAAAGAAAAGAGGCTTCAAGCTGCTTATTTACACTCCCAGTTAAAGTTTACTGTCAAACTAAAAATAAAACAAAGAGAAATACACTTTGTGTATTTAAACAACCACTAAAACAACCACGTAAATTTACCTTAGCCAGCATAATGCGAACACGTAATGGGAAATGTGGGCTAACAAATGACATCAGTGTCACGGTTTCATAACACTTTAAGAAACTGATGTTTGAACACAAACGGTGGAGCAACACGTAATTAAACAATAGTCACAGGGGTATATTCTTTATCCTCTGTGAAGAACAACTAATATTACCATAGTACGTATCCGTGGCCTAGGTGGTACAACAGAAGGAGCAGCACCATGTCAATTGAATGGATGAAAATAAGTGGCAAAAAGTGTTGTGTTTTCTATATCCTGTATAATCATATAATTACTTCGTTTTTATAATGCAATATTAGATGAAATACAATTTTTTTTTTTTTTTTTAAAGCGGAAGTCAACCCAAACATTTTTTCCAAAAATATGTTCCCAGCAGGCCCACTAGTTGAAACACGGCATTGTGATTAATTTTGCGTATGTGGAATATAAATTAAGCAGCAAAATGCACTCGTTTTTAGCCATTTCGGGGGTGGCAATTTTGCCATATCTGTCGACTGAAAATGACATCACAGTTGCTCACAACGTCCAATCGCGGCTGACCTGTTTTCTGAATCTGAGCCGTGATTGGTCGTTGTGAGCAGTTGTGATGTCATTTTCAGTCGACAGAAGACAAAATGGCCGCCCCCAGACATGGCTAAAAACGAGTGGATTAACACTTATTCCACAAACACATTATTTATCAGAGTGGCCTGTTTCAACTAGTGGGCTTGCATAGAACATATTATTGAAAAAAAAAAAAAAAAAGACTTCCTCTTTAAATGTGCATCACTATCTAATAGGTGAATGGTAACCAGGGGCATTACTATCACCAACTATAAAAAATTGCAAGTTATTACAATATATATATAGCTAAGAATACATGGAGCCTACTTATTTAAAAAAAAAAAAAAAGTTCATTTCATAATAAAGATATCATTTGTTTAGGTAAGTGTTATATATCGCAATAATAACATTATCACAATACTCAACACTTAGCGCATGTTTTCCCAATATCGTGCAGCTCTAGCGCTTGTTGTCACAATCACTGACAAAGCTGTGTAGCACAGCAATCACACATCTAGTCAATAATATAATAATATGATAATAAATCACAGAATTCCCAGTATACATGTCAGGCGTCAAATTTGCAATGTTATGGTGTAAAAAAAAAAAAAAAAAAAAGTGGTTCCCCGGCAGACTAATCTAGCTTCATATATAAATGGAGGTGTAAACGTTTTACAGGGACAGTTATATGTGTAGTGGTTTTGCCATGAATTTCTTTGAGAGTGATTATGCCACACATAGCTTTACGAGAGATTATGTGAACCTCAAAGGATTGTTACGCACACAAGTCAAATTGTAAAAATTTGATCTGGGACATGCAGTGGATACAGTCAAGGAGTCCAGGAGTGTGTCAATGATAGACATTGGAAAGGTTGAGGAGCTGTGAGTGGGCTGAATTCGCAGTAAAACATACTTCACTTTGCAATTAATGAAGAGGGATTTCCCTGAGCTTCCATCCACATTTTACAGCCGAGGGGAGAGAAAATGAGTTGGTTCCAATACAAGGTTATACAACCGCTGGGGCATGGCCATATAAAAGTGACTTAGCGCTCATACCAAGACATTACCGAGGGACCACAATCTGTTCCAGGTCCAGCAAAAACTGAGCAGGCAGTTCTCATTGAGATCAATTATTGCGGAATAATTCATTCATCGTACGGCGGCTAGTCAACTCAACTCTAACTCAACTCAACTTTACTTGGTTGGTGGCCTAAGGCCTTGTCTACACGTAGCCGGGGTTTTTTAACAACCGTATATATTTAAAAAGTAATTAGAAATAAATACGTATTTGGGGGAAATTATGAGGCGAGGCTTTAATGTCTCATTTCATAGAGACATCACTAACGGTGATGTCACATCACGTCAACCGTGCGTTAAAAAAATGAATCGATCCGAGACATGGCTGAATACTATCACCATAAATGTCCACTTTATGCTTCATGTTTCAAGTGGGATTAAATAAAAAATAAAGTCAATAGTGTTACTCAAAACAACTTTGCTGATTCGATCCCCCTGCTGCTAGCTAGCACTGTAACTCCGCCTGCGCGGGGGGCATTTTGGGCTCCGTATGACGTCAATGTTGGACATTGTAAAAATTCGGATATCTCTCCGATTTAGGACCACATATGAAAGCGACCCAGGTCGGATTTGAAAAAATGTGAGTGAGCCGCTCAGGCTGTCATAAAAAAATTAGATACAGGTCGCATATGGGCAAAAAAAAAAAAAAAAAAAATCTGGGTCGCATTTGCCTACAGTGTGAACCTAACGTCAGACCCTTCCTCTGTTGCCAAGTTAAGGAGGGGTCGTAACAAAAGCCAAAGAATAAATGTGTTTTAAAATGAGTTTCGAAGGTGTGGAAGGGTATTACACAACACGCCTGCGCCGAACGTACTCTAATGGTCACTTTAATGGGTTTTCTCCGGGTGCTCCGGTTTCCTCCCACATTCCAAAATACATGTATGGTAGGTTGATTGATCACTCTAAATTTAAACCTCTAAGTGTGATTGTGAGTGTGTATGTTTGTTTGTCTCTGTGTGCCCTGCGATTGGCTGGCAACCAGTTCAGGGTGTCCCCCGCCTACTGCCCGAAGACAACTGGGATAGGCTCCGGCACTCCCCGCGACCCTTATGAAAATAAGCGGGTCAGATAAAGGATGGATGGATGTTTCTTACTCATGTTTTGTTGACCAAAAGCGATCATCAGCGAGGCCGAGGAGAAGGCGAGGTAGTTGTCACGGCCCTAGCAGAGCGTCTGTTTGACAGAGCGCGGATCTTATTTTCACAGGAATTCAATCTGTCGGGAAGACCGAAGGATAACACATACAAAACACACACACGCACAGCAATTCAATACAAGGAAGAACAAAATGTATGGTGCAGGCTGTGAGGAAAAAGAAACCTCAGGGAGTGGAGACGGGAATCAATATAAACCAGTCATTTTATGATTTATTTACTATGGAGGATTCACAAGCCAAATCAATCCATGTCAAGCATGAAAAGCACTGACAAACCAGAGAAGAAAACATTGAATCAATAGATCAATGGATAGAACCACTACCAAGGATCCCCTCACATAAGTATTGAGTAGAGATACTGAATCTTAAATTGTCCCTTGAGATACGCGTGACTTGACTTACGGGTTTTTCGAGATATTTACTGTCGTTTAACCCATATTTTCGCTTGATTGAACACTGGAAAATAATGAACAATTCATCAAAATTAATCTTTAAATGCCGCTCCCGATTGAAATTTTCCATTCAAAACAACCACATAGCTTAGCCTTTCAGTCTGCTAGCTTAATGCTAATGCTAATTTGTATCTAGGTTATGGTGCTTTAACCCTTTCAGCAGTGGTTTAAACACAAAAGGGTGCAGCAACAGCATGTTGGCAGACAATATAACAGTACTTACAGTCATATATCTTTTGTCACATGCTGTATTAGCGTGGTAGACCATTTGGTTCCATTTGTTTGCTCTCAGGAAGACCTTGAAATTTTGAAGATTGAGAAGTAAAAAAAATCCAGTCAGTTTAAAGGGTGTTTCAAATAGAGACAGATCGATATGCTTTTTTCAGGGCCGATGCCGATTATTAATGGTCACGGAGGCCGATAACCGATATTTGAAGCAGATATTCATTTGTAGAAAAAAGGGTTAAAATGGTGTGAAAATTTTGAAAAATAAAAACTCCAGCACTTGACTTAGTTTAAAGGCCCTTAAGCACCAGTATATTAAAAAGCTTTAGTGATTTACAACATTTGAAAGCTTTTCTTAGAAAATAGACAACTTTGTTTTACAAGTCTAACAAAAAGTGTCCGGAGCTCCCAGTCTCAGATGCATGTCTTATACTTCAATGAAAGCAAACATCTCCTTAAAGTTTACTACAGTAAGTAGTTTTCTAAAAATCCACTATAACTGAAATGTTTATCTTTCACACATCTTTGTTTTAAAATTCAAAAACAGAAAAGTGCATCCTCAACACAGCTACTAGCCATAAAACTAATCTCATCAACACGGCCGTGTCTTCTCTCCATTGCTTTTTGTGAGTGTTCTGACTTTCGGTGGAAGGAGAAAAAGTGACACTTTTTGCTCTAAATGCATGTGCCCGGACTTTCACTCACAATACTTTGCCGTCAATTTTGTATGGAGCGGTGGTTGTTTTAAAGAGCTCTATAAAGTTGAGTCGAGTTTAACTTTTCATGACGTGGGTTACACACAGACACGCACTCCCTCACTTCTTACTTTTCTCAACATTTCCCTGTCAGCAACTTCACTGCTCTCCGGAGCCATGTCGTTCACAAAGCTCTCACCTCTGCATTGTGACAATGACGGAGCGGTTAGCTTCAAGGCAAGACATCTTACCGTGGCAAGCAGAACTGCCCCTTGTGTTTATAAGACATAGAATGTTACAAGTGGTTGTCAGTTATCGTAGACTGACATTTATTAACATTTCCTCAAAGTCTGTTTATTAGCTTGAATTTCTCCTATGCCGTGCTGCTCAAATAGCGAGAGAGACACAGGCAGCTTTATGCTGATTGGCTGTTACCCACTACACAAGGAACCAATCAGATGGTGCTGTGGGCGGGCCAATCTGCTTTGGAGGCAGGGCCAGTTGTGCAGCACAGAGAGAGCGAGAGAGAGAGAGAGAGAGAGAGAGAGAGAGAGAGAGAGAGAGAGAGAGAGAGAGAGAGAGAGAAAACCATGCCGCAACAACCTGCAATAAACCAGCTTTTAATTTATCGGCCTTAAAATGAGAAGAAAAAAAAGCCGAACACGATCATCGCCAAAATGCCAAATATCGGCCTTAACGACCGAGTAAAAGTATCATTTGCATTTTCATTGGTGGATGTAGCACTTCATCAAAAAAGCCTCCCACTTACACTTGACTTAGCTAATGTAGCATGTCTGTGCAAATGCAACATGCGGCAGGCACACTGACAGACACTATTACCCCACAACCCCACATCAACGACTTGGACTAACATTGCAACTCTGTTTATCTTTCAGCTTTGACATGATAGTGCTTCCATTAAATCTGACCAATCACTTGAAAATTAAGGATCTTGGCCCAGTCTAGTTGCCATGTCGTGGGCGTGATTACACACTTGATGGGTGGTGGGCAGGCACTCCAGACACACTATTTTTATGCAAACATTGTGTTGATTTTCCATAGGACGTCCCCTTAAAACCTTACATAATGTTTGGGTCAAATTTGAGCAAAAAGCATTCTCTGTACTAATTGCAAGGTTCTGTAATTCATATTCTGATTAGGGAATCTTAAATTCACATTTTATTGTAAATTGCCTCCCCTGTTCAAAACCACATCACTCTATGACCAAAAAAAGTTTACCGGGCACACAGTATAGGCTTCTTCTAACAGCTCACACTTTTCAAATGAACGTCACTCCGAAGTTTACGCTTATCTTACAAGCTCCTCCCCTCACCTCAGGGCCACAACAACCCGGTCTCACTCACACTGTGGCAATGAATCATCATTAGGCTGCTGATAAAGAACGCGATTAAAGGAACCAGAGTGTTTTGCAGAGCTCTGTGGGCTGCAGTGGGAGGTTTCGCATTAAAGCGCCTATGAGATAGCGTTTCGGCCGGGAGAAGCGGCCACTCTGGAAATATAATAGTGATGAATGATGTTAATTGCTGTGTGTCATTCCCACTGGGAAGAAACACAAATGCGCCGTCGCTTTTGTTTACCTGCTCGTGTTTACATTCGAATAAGGGGATGAGGCGAATGGCATGTTTAGAGACATTCGAAAGATGCCAAGCCATAATAGGGAAGTATCAGAGTACTCAACAGGCCATATTTATGGTTGTTGGTGCACGCTGGAATAGCCTGGCGCCCCAGAAAATGCCTTCTCATTAGGGACAAAAACAACCTTGAAATGGAAAACGTCAGGGATATTTTAGTAATTTTATTTGATTCCACTTGCCAGTGCAATCACATGGAGAAGATAAATAACCTTGCCAGACTAATAAACAGAATACAAATGCAGCAATGATCTATAATTGGGTTACTTTTGTAATGTGTTACCGCCCCCCGACCCCCCAAAGACTTATAAACTGCATGCATATTATTTTTGTATGCGTTTCCTCACATAAGCTGGCACGGGTGGGGAATTGGAGAGCAAATTGTGATCACCAGCAGGTAAATTGCAGTGTGTTTGCGAAAATCCAAACGGAGACCCATCCAAAATACTTGTAGCATGAATCCATCCATCAGTTTTCTATTTCACATGTGTGAGGCGGGTATTGCCATGGACCGGTCGCCAGTCATTGACAGGGCACAGGAAAAAAAAAAAAAAAAAAAAGAAATGGTCACCAATATCAAAGCACATATATGATCACCAAACAATGGGCTGGTATAGCTCAACAAGAATTCACACTCACATTCACACCTATGGGCAATTAAGCGTTTTTTTTTTTTTTAAAGCGAGCGGAAAAACTCACAAAAGCATACAATAAAATGACTAAAACAGTTTTCCCAGTGAAAAAATATCTGAGACTTATTTTAAGGCCATATCACTAACGATGGGCGAGCGCATCAAAAGGGAGGAAGAGCGGCCGGGGGCACAGAGAAGAGGTTGCTTATGCTTAGAGGCAGAAATAAATGAGATTAGAGGCTGCAAGAGAGGCTGTGAAAGAGAGCATGAAGAGTACAGTGCGAGAGAGAAGGGGAAGGTGGAGACCCCTGAAGGGAAGCACTCATGTGTGTGTCATCAACCAGCAGCTGGAGCTTAAACCAAGCCAAGTGTGCCGCAGACCATGAGAGCAACAGAGAGAATATTCAATGACATCTCACTGGCTGCTTTTTTTTTTTTTTTTCTTAAATAATGGCACATAAGCATTGGGGACAGTGTTCCCTTACACCTGTCCAAAACCCGAGATCATAACAAGTTACATTATGTAGGTATTTGAAAAATAAATAAATAAATAAATAAATAAATAAATAAATAAATAAATAAATAAATAATCTACAGAAGGGATGAGCAACTTGAATTCTGGAGTTGGCCACAATTTTTCAAAGAGATGTATGATGAAATTGCTACTTTGAATATGGACAAAATACATGCATAAATGCAAAATATGTGCTCTTAATAACCAAGTCAAGTCAAATTTATATAAATAGATCTTTATCACAAGCAGAGGTGGAAAATTTAGGTCCAGAAAGTAAAAACCCTGCCACAGTTTGGCTTGAGCAACAGGTGTTTCTAATCAACTGAGTTTGTTTACCTGCCGGTTGAGTCGAAGCGCCTGTCACCCGCCAAGCCAAACTATGGCAGGGTTTTTACTTTCTGGACCTGGATTTCCCATCTCTGATCACAAGAAAGTCTCAAAGGGCTACACATCCTCACAATTGACAAATATTAACGACGCCCCCAATAGGTTTGCATGTAAAAATGACATCAGTACTAAAATACCCCCGTCCAATCTGAGAAAAACGTCAAGGTAAAGCTAAATGATTACCCTTTTGTTAGCTTGGCCGTGGTTAATGACATAGTTTAGCTTAACATGCTGTATTAGAGTGGTTGACTATTTGGTTGAATTTCTTTGCTAGTTTGAGAACAAAAAAAAAAGTTTAAAGGTTTTTAAGTGACAACCTTTCAAATTTAAGAGCCTTCAAATTATGTAACGTGAGGAGTAAACATCTGGTAATAGTACTTTCACTTTTACTCACGAAGTACATTTCAGAGCTGTGCTTTTTTAAAAAACTTTTACTGGAGTAATTAATTCAATGAGTACTTTTACCAAAGTTGTTTTTTTATACAAGCAATTGTACTTTTACTCAAGTACAGAATGTCAGTGCTTTTCCCATCTCTGTTCTTATTTGATAGCAGCTTTGCAGTTCTTGCATCCACTTTCAACTTGTGAGTTTTGGGACATCTTCTCTTTGATTTTTTTCCCCCCCCAGGATGTCAGAATAGCCTCCCACAGCTGCTGCATTAAAGGAGAGAAACCTATGGTCCCCATCATCTCCTGATGATCAACCCTATTGAGAACCTTTGAAGCATGCATAAGAAAAAGACGGTAGGAGGCAGTAGCAAACGATCTATGAGGTTGGGATGCAGTTCACATCCAAACAGCAGTTGTCAGGAGGCTATTCTGATATCCTGCAAATAAATTCCAGGAGAGAATCTGCAAAATGGAAGCAATGGAAGCAAGACTTACAAAGCTGCTATCAAAAATGTTACTTGACCCGTTAAAGTGAAGTCAACCCAAACAGATTTTCTTCAAGAATATGTTCGAAGCAAGCCCACTAGTTGAAACAAGGCATTCTGATAAATATTGCGTTTGTGGAATAAGAGTTAATGCACCCGTTTTTAGCCATCTCCGGAGGCGGCCATTTTGTCACTTCTGTCGACTGAAAATGACATCACAGTTGCTCAGGGCCATGACCAGTCAAGGCTAAGCTTCAGAAAACAGGTCAGCCGTGATTGGCTCGACAGAAGTGCCAAAATGGCCGCCCCCGGAGATGGCAAAAACGGCTAAAACGATGGCTTAACTCATTTCCCACAAACAGAATATTAATCAGGATGCCGTGTTTCAACTAGTGGGCCTACTGGGAACATATTCTTGAAGAAAAAATGCGTTTGGGTTGATTTCCCCAAAAAATACAACCTCCTAATGCTGAAAATTCAACAAATGATTATTTCCAGTTCTTTACAACCCATACATGTCTTGAAACACTGCTGTGTATAAAAATTTGCAATGGTGCATTTTTACAAAAACTAAAAAGAGAAAAAAAATGTATGAAATGCATACCCCTAACAAAATAGAAAAAAACGTCATTTGCATAATACTCTGGAATGCGGTGTAGAGGAAATTTTCATACGACCGCAATTCGAACGTCACTGGTTTAGGCTTTACTTTGTAATGCCGACTGTTTGCCTATTTCTGTAGCTAACATGACACATCACATCACATCACATTTTATGAGCAATTCGTGCAGAAATGCAGGTAATTCCAAGGGGTTCCGATTATTTTTCTCCTACTCTGCCTTCATCCCAATACAGTGTATGTTCCCTTATCGGCCTCACTCAACCCTGCTCCTCCGCACGCCACATTCATGTACATGTCTGTCACCTCAAACCTCCTCAAACACAGTCAGAGGCCAACAAAAACAGCTGAGCTCTGTGAGCAGACGTGATAACAGCCAGTGCCACCGCGTGGGCGCATCAAAGTGCAGAAACGAGCTTTGTCTCCTCGTGTCGGCACCAAAAGACAAGACCTCTGCCTTCAGCTGCAGTGAGCCCTCAGCTGGTGCTCATTGCCCACGCAGCTCTGTCGACATTGTCACGCGTTCAGTTCGAAATGAAAGGAGCAGCGATGCACTTTCTCTGAGCTTTGATTTCACATGAAAATCTTCCGCGGTCTTTTGTGGTTTCGCCTCCGGTTTAAACTTTTGCTTGACTGAAGGGCAGAGAGTTGAGGACTCTCCCGCCAAGCTGTCCAATTCATTCTCAAGGCTCGACAACAAAAAAGAACTCAGAACTCAATCACTTCATGGTACCGGGAGTTCACTGGGAGCTGTCCCCAGTGCTGAAGGTACTCCAAACCCTAATTTTATGTATGGCTCTGACTCAAGTACTTGTGGCTTTGAAGCACATACCCTGGGTAAAAAAAAAAAATCACTAAGTGGATGAATGACGTTTGTAATGTATAAATGGACAGCACGTCTTTTGCAACGTTCAGAGCAATTGACTCCCATGATTTTTACAAATGGGACTGCACGTTAACTTTTCCTATCATCTGCACGTGTGTGTTCATGTTCAGACAGTCTCCATGTTTTCCTGCATAAAAACGGCAAACCTTCGAATTCCTCTGGAACGCGGACGATTGCGCGACTGCTTGGAATATCTTGCATAATACTGCCACCTGAAGGCAGTATGGCCACACTGCAACAGGAACCCCAAGGCAATACAGTTTGCAACGACAGATATGCCACAAAAAGCAACAATTATACCAATATAATTATAACAGCTCATAACTATCCCGTGTAAATGTACAACTTTAGGGACCTGAAAAAGAGAGAGACAGACAGAGAGCGATCCTTGACGGCAGTCTCACCAATCAAGATGAGATTGGGTAAGCATGTCCACCAGATCAGATTGCACAAGTCTCCTACAAACAGTCTCAAGAAGCCATGTCCGAATAGACACAGGAAGTCTAACATTGGGGTCCAAAGTGACATTTTTTGGGGGGTACATTCACAATACACAATTTATATTATGCTTCAATTTACAGAAATGTACTCAAATCATAATAATCAAGTGATCAATTTAAAGCTGTCCGCTGGGTCTTGAATTTGTTCCTGTGGAATAATAGCATCGTTTGCAACTAAACAGGCCAAGATTTCACACCGAGTCAATACATTTGAGAGTAAATGAAGTTGAGATCATTAATCTGCATAGGAGCTGTTTGGTATATGGAATTTTGTGAATTAATTTGGGGAACCTATCCACTGTTATTTTCCTGAATTACCGGCCAAATCATTGTTTTGTGCTCACATTGCGACATGTTGGTGCCAAGGAACTAGGTTGAAGTGAGCTGAGGAGATTCATTTGCACAAAAAGTAGTGAACATTAACAGGGGAGAGGTTAAATAAAATCAGTTGAATTATCAAGTTGTGTATAAGTGATGGAAAACTGTGCACACATGGACAAATTAATTTAGTGTACATTTTTATTATTAGTTTTGTCAGTGTCAAGATATTTCAGTGATCAATTGTGCGTTTTTTTTTTTGGTCATATTTTTGTTTGATGGTGTGCCATGTGAGTTTTTTTTTTATCATTTTAAAATGAACTGAACGGTTAGGAAATAGTGCACTAGGTCCAACAGCAAAAACACACTCATGACATATTTGGCTTGCGTCCGGGACAGAGGGAAACCATGTGCATGACACTCGTCAGAAGGCAGCACGGATTTAAGTCCTCCGGAGGGAAAACGACATGCTTCAAGATGTCGTTTTCAAGCTGTTCTAGGTGAGCATCGGAATACAGCAATAAACCGGGCGAAGCTACGGAATCGTCAGAACTGTACAGGAGTGCCGAGTCGCTGTCATCCGACATTGGACGAGTAGAAGTCCCGCGAGGTGCGCTCGCCGTCATCTCTTCAGCGGTGCGTCGCCGCGGCGTTAGGCAGGCGCCGGTGTTCCGCAGGATTTTCAAGGGGCCGAAATTGCTCTGGCTGAGTTGACTGAACGGCACCCGATGCGCAGTCAACATCTCTTCCGGAATGGTGCGCACGAAGTTGACCCTCCACATTTCCAAGGGGCGTCGGCGGCTTTTGTAAGGGGCGAGCTTCTCGCTAGATTCTGCCAAGTTGGAGTCAACACTGTCTACGCCCGCCTCCTCCTCATCCTCAGACGAATCCTGATCCAGACACTCCCTGGAACTCCCAGGAGAGTCAAAGACCACTCCTTTAGGCACAAGAGGTCGGACATATTGCCGGCGAACGTTGGCCGATGATTTGTGACAGTTTTCCGGCAGCCTCCTCATGTAGCGTTGCACTGACTCGGGCACAATCACTTCGTGCCTTTTGCTGGGTAATAAGGTGGAGAGGCTTCCTGGGATGCCGTTGCCAACAATGGGGACCAGGGAGGAAGGTTTGAGTCCAGAGACAAAGTCCACCAGCTCTTGAAAAGACGAGTGGTCCGAGTAAGGCACCACGTGGAGCTTGGGGTGGAAGAGGGTGAGAGGCCTGCTGGTGGGATAGATGGCAAGTGTGGGTTGTTCGCTGTTCCACTGGCACATGGCGGCAAAGGAGATCTCTCTCTGCTCCACAACGCGGATACGGCCGGCGCCCGGGTCGGTGGTGAAGACATCGGGCAGCCCAAGCACTCTGAGGGTGTCCATCTTGTCAAAACTCACCTCGATCCAGGTTTGAAACTCCATGGCCAGCTCCACCAGCAAAGACTCCTTACCAAGGGCGTAGAGACCTACAAGAAAGCAGACGATCGCAACACACTCAATCACTAGACCTTATGGCTGGACAAATCATCGATTCTAATGATTTATTTGAGTTTCGGGCTGCGGCTATTGAAGATCTTAAAAACTTTCGCAGACTATCCAATTGAGTAATCAAATAAAAATCGATTTTGCTTCATTAAAGCGGAAGTCAACGCAAACATATTTTTTTCAAGGATATATTCTATGCAAGCTCACTAGTTGAAAAAAGGCATTCTGATAAATATTGCGTTTGTGGAATAAGTGTTAATTCACTCGTTTTTAGACATCTCAGGGGGCGGCCATTTTGTCTTGCTCACAACGACCAATCACGGCTCAGATTCAGAGAACAGGTCAGCCGTGATTGGTCGTCGTGAGCAGTTGTGATGTCATTTTCAGTCGACAGAAGACAAAATGGCTGCCCCTAGAGAAAAACGAGTGCATTTTGCTGCTTAACTTATATTCCAAAAATGCTAAATTAATCAGAATGCCGTGTTTCAACTAGTGGGCCAGCTGGGAACATATTTTTAGTAGTATTTAGACTTCTTTTGAAGTCATTTTCATTGAACATTTTTAACGGCTTTCGTGAGTGTTTTTGGATGGCAAGGGGTGCATTTTTTTTTTTTTTTTTTTTTTAAATCAGGATGGGACGAGGGGAAGAATGAATATAAAACAACTCAACATTCATGTTTTCGTTATTCAATGAAAGAACTGATTAGAATATTTCAAACTTGATAATGTTGTACTTACAAATAAATAACTACGTCAAAAGGTCATGCTTTTAACTTGTATTATTTTGTATGAATGTCTGCTTAACTTCCCTTTAAAAATTACCATTAACTTCCTAGAAACTTTTTCCGAGAGACATTTTCCACCCCTTTGCAACCATATTCAGGACGATTATTTTAGCAGCTTCTGGAGTTCAAAACACATTTCTGCTACTGTGCACTGCTTTCACTAACAACATGTCTAAAAACTGAGAGCTCTTTTACAAACGCAGTCTTGACTACTTATGTTGGCCACTTAACCAAACCCTCTTGCAACTGCTTTCAAAACAGTGACGAGCAACTTTCCTAAGAAACACACTACATGAGTGGAATCGTTTTCATTTGGTTTTGCGTTCGCCAAGAAAGGAGCCTGTGGAAGACAATCATGGAGTCAGTGGTGCTGAGTGAATGCTCTGGAAATTTTTTAAAAATATTATTTCTTGTTTGCTGTTGGGAGAAATAAACCAAATCATAGAAGCGGGAGAAAAAAAATACAAACCCTGTTTTGGATAACATCAATGTCATTTGCTTTATCTATAAGAATTTAAATGTTTCAAATTACAAAATGATGTGAGGCACTGAAAGAAGCAGTGCAAAAAAGTTACCCAAGACAACATTATGGTCCGGGTGGCTGCGAATGATTTCCTTGATTTGTTGTGTGGCTTGCTTTCTTGAGGGGATGCTGCGGTTGGGGTCACAGTTGGTGTTGTCCAAGTACAGAACATCGATGGTGGCGTTGGTCGCGAGGCACAGCTCACGCAGCATTGACGGACAATATCTGAAGTCACCTGAAATAGCAATAGCAAGTAACGCAAGTAACTATTTTTTAATCTCTTTTCAAAATTGCTGAGAAAAGCCCCAAAGCTCCTCCATTGTCTGCATTTATGGTGGATATCTTGGATATGGATATTTTTTTCAACTACCCAGTCATTTGCCACCTCGAGGACCCGTTTGGCGCATTTTTCAGCCAAGGCCCTGGTTTTTGGTTTCACAACGATCAGTGCAAAACGAGTTGAAGGTCCACTTGCCATCAATAAAGTGAGTCACCCCCAAATACAATACAATACAAGTTTATTAATATAGCGCATTTCATAACATCTAGAGCTGTAACAAAGCACTTTACAAACAGTAGACGATAAAGACAATAAAAGGCCGTAATACACAAGTATAAATAAATATAGATATAAATAATATAAAAGATATAAATAAAAATATATATAAACAAATAAAGCCAATAAATTGACATAAAACACAATTGACACCCGGAAGAGAGACGAAAAATTCAGGTCTGATCAAAAGCCAGAGAACAGAAATGTGTCTTCAGCCGGGTTTTAAAAATGGACAGAGAGGGGGCTTGTCTAACATCCAATGGGAGGTCATTCCAAAGGGAAGGACCAGCGGTCGAAAAGGTGGTTGCGAGTTGAGGTCTAGTAATCTGCGGTTATACCAAATTTATTCGAATCCCCCGCCAAAACATCAAGATTGCTTTTCTTTTCACCATCATACATCTTGCTGATTTTAGTCGTCGCTGAAGTCCTGCTTAGTGGTTTGTATGATGGGTCATTGGACACTGTTTGCAACACCTCAATTAATCCCTTGTTCTTCATGATCGGCCTGCAGTTCATCGCTATTCACTTGGCAAGAACATCCGTCAGTCGCAGACTTGCTCATACGTGGGCTGTTCTCGAGTTTAGTTTGGCAAAGAGCTTTGCAACGGTTCGCTACATTAGCGTCTTCGTTGCTATCATTAGCTGTGGCTTTAGTCGCGGCTGGTTCCGTTGCATTTATGTGGTAGGCTTGAACTGGTTCTTTGGTAAGCAAAGTCCTTCTTACAAACAAGGCATATTACTCTGCCTTTATCAATAGTGCCGTCAGGGCATTTTTGAAAATGTACCAATCATCGGACCAACAACCCTCACATGCTCCTCCATTTTCACACCTCTCTGCTCCTGAGCTTGCCCTCCCACCTACAATAGGAGCCTATCAGGTTATGCCAAACACAATGACAGCCAATCAGTGTCCACTTCAAGGTGTGACATTGACCATTGTTTTTTTTTAATTTTATTTTATTCATTTATTGGTCACAATTGTTTTTGAAGCTGAGGGTATATAAAGGCTATACTTTCTGTGAATCACCCTAATACAAACTGTTTCAAATTCAAACAGACTTTATGATCAAATGTTTCATTCCTAGTGCGTTGAGACACTCACCAGTGTATAGTATGGTGCCAAAATAGCCTTCGAAGAGGAACATGACAGCACCTGGACAGTGGTTGGCGTCGATCAGTGTGACCGTCATGTTTTCTTTGCCAATGTCGTCCAGGGGCAGGAGGTATGAGTCACCCAGCTCCAATGGGTGGATCCACTTCTCCTTCACCTGCAAAAGAGAAAAGAAAAAAAACAAAAAACAAGCAGGGTTAACAATAATACAAATAATAACAAAAATCGTTCTATGGTGGATATAAAAAGTCTATGCAGACATGCTTTGGATGCCACGTTTTTGTGGTAAAAGTGGATAAATAGTCACTGGTCAAATGCTGGGGTTTGGTGATATAAATAATAAGACCAAGATAAATCATTTAAAAACTTTCTAAACATTAAATGTGACCTATAATCTCTACAAAAAAAAAATTAGAGGGTATATAGAGTATGCGATTACACAAGTGTGCACACCCTCTTCTAACCTGGGATGTGGTTGTGTTGAGAATGTACAACATTCAAATTCATGTTAAATGGAAGTTAGCATACACCTGCCACCATATAAAATGCCTCAAATTAACCCCAATATAGTTCAGCTGTTCTAGTACGTGTTTCCTGACATTTTTGTAGTCGTATATCTTATAGCACATCTCATTTTGTTCCCTCTAAGACGCACACGTGCGCGATTGTGTACTGCTCTCACCCTCTCAGCACACATCAAATGTATACAGCACATAAAAAAAATTCCAATACCCTGGTCTAAAAACAATTCTCCTACAAATGTTCTCTTCCACGGATATGGTCTCTTAAAGCTTCCCAAATGTAATGTCTGTCACAATCTATGCACAACGTACATTGTGGTTCAAAGGCTAAATACTCATTGGTGTGAACTTATTCCACTGGACTCTTCCACTCACCCACAAAATACCAGGAGTAGGTTGCATTTAAAAGGTAAATATAGGAAATGGAATGGACAAAATGGAATGAGCTGGAAAATGATATAAAACAATCGGCCACATCCCACATATTTAAAAGAAATTTGAAGCATAAGCTACTGGCGAGCTATATATCTGATGGTTTTGCGGCCTAATTACTTATAGGGTTAACTGAGGTTACGAAGGTTATTACAATGTAAAGTGTACATGAACATGATATGCTGTAATTTGTTTTAGGACCACACCGGAAATGGTGAAAGTGCCATGCAATTCACATGAGTTTTTGTAGTTCCGAGCTGCCTTCGTCATCAATGCACAAGCTGCAAATGAGCACTATTTGGTTGGCTCAGTCCAGGGTCGTACCTAGTCATTTGGATGCTCATGGCAAACTTAGTGCTTTTCTCGGCAAGTCAATTTGGGCCAATTCACAACATAAAAATTGGCATAAACTGCTTAATCCTTAACCAATTCTTAAAACTTTGGCTCATTTTATTCATGGTACATATTTCTATCCAATGATATTGTCTATTTTAATGTATAGGAAGTTTCAAATGTTTTGTTACATACACACCTACATCATATACTGTAACTTATGATCTCAGGTTTTGGACAGGTGTGGTACGACCACCGTGTGTATATCTGATGTTGCTCACCGTCATTACCAAGAAGTAGACACCCCTCCCAAATTAATAAAAAAAAATTGTCACCCTAACGAAAATCAGGCTCGTCATTGTCTCATCGTTAAGTGGGGTAGGATGAGTGCCAGCTCAACGCAGGAGACAGATCCACCTCTAAAACGAGCAAATTTTACCATGACAAGACATATGCTGCAAAAATATGTCTATGAGCCTTAGCGTTTTGTTTATGTTTAACTAACGCATTCCAATACATGTCAAAAGAGACCTGGTAACTCACTGTTTTCAATTTTGATTTTAAAAAATGCATAGTGTCTCGTTTAAAGCAAGTCATAAACAAAACGTGCGCAGTTACACTTCCACCACCATCGAGCATAGATGAAAGAGATCCCTCACCTGCCGCTTAACTTTGAGCAACGAAGCGGTTACTGGGGAGCAGTAGATGGGTCGGTCCGCCCATGTGGATGTCAGCCCGACCGTGTGATCGCTGTGCATGTGCGACAAGAAGAAGAGTCTGCTCTCTGGACATCTGCGAACATGCCAGAAGTCTACAGCCAGAGGAGTGTTGGCAATGATCTTGCCATTGGACATCGTCCCATGCGACGTCGTAGACGCACCTGTCAATAAACGAGTAAATAACGTTTGTGATTTCTCGCTCACTGGCCTTGGCTCATGTAGTGGCTTGTTTGAAGCCAGGCTGACTAAATAATTTTAGTTTCGTGGCTCCATGTTTTAGCGTTCTGTAAATGTTCCGCTCAAAGCTCTTTAACAAAAGCAAACGACTGATAACTCGTATCGGTGGCGGCAGCGCGCCATCTATATTTTCAATTTAGCTTCAACGACACGCCTCTTTCCTACCATAACACCGTCGCCCCTTGATTGCGTCACCAAGTCTTACATACTTACAAAAAGGAGCGCCTCGATCTCAATGAACAAAGGTACAACAAAACGACAAAAACTAAATGAATTCACCGTTTGAACAAACTCCTTTTTTTAAAATTTACTTCCCTCACTTGTTCAACGAAACAATACCGTCGCATAAAAATTACGTTGTCTCACGTCACGCGCCAGGCCTCACCAGCTGATTGATGCTGCATCCAACTTTTACATAATCGTAAAAGAGAGCACGCACACAACTTCGTAGTGGCTTGCTGGGCTAAATTGTGCTTGTTTAAGAGCAGCGAGTTTTTCGCGTTCTGAAATAAGAACAGTCAACCAGTTTGCTTTCTCACAACGTTCAAAACTATTCGCCACCACCGGTGAATAAGAACAGTCAACCAGTTAGCTTTCTCATAACGTTCAAAACTATTCGCCACCACCGGTGCCATGGTTCTTTTGCTTCTTTTGTTTATAGGCGGGTGACATCTGATGTAAAGTGCATTACCGCCACCTACCGTGCTGAAGTATGGGTCAGAGACTGAGTGCGCATCTACCAAATATACATTGTACTGTCTTGGGAGCAAATAAAAAGAAACCAAACCAAACCGAAACACCTACATTTCCCTCAAAAACTGAAACAGAGATTTAAACTGAACTAATTCAGTTCTCAGCAAATTTCTATGGTTAGACACTACCCCTCTATTGCTAATTAATTACTCGTATAGTTTCCCTTGTTGCTTTATCTTTGACTGCAACAAATAACATGTACACCACTTGATCTTTTCGACATTCACAAAAACCAGATCCATGTTCCCCCCCAAAAATGCATCAATCCATTCAATCCTGCATGCCCTATCTTAATGTAGTTATAAATGTTTGTTTTCATATTTCCACTCACTGTATACCTTCATTCCATCCACCTTTTGCTTTATGACGTCCTGTGCACCCTCCACTCCAAAATGATTGCCATTCACCTTGAGCTACATATTGTTTATGTAGGTCTACTTTACACCTTAGCCTGCCCTATGCCAATAGATACTTCTAGAAATTGACAATTAAAGTGCTTGTTTTGGGAAACAATTTGCTTTTCTATTCCCTTTTGCTTGGTTTGGATAGTGGGAGACTGTCACCCAAGTTGTAGACCGTCAAGACTTGACAATGTAGCTCTTAAAATGGATGTCAAGTAAAAAATAAATAAATTGCAATAATATGTTCCACGTGCCCCCACTGGTCCAAACAAGGTATTCAGAATAATGTTAACTGGACATTAACTGGGACATTAAAGTGTCCTTGAGCTTGCATTGTGAAGATCACATGATCAAACGCAGAAAACACGCAATTTTTGCAATGCGAGCCCGAGGACACTTTGACATCAATTCCAGTCAACAGCAGAGAGGGGTAGAATGTCTGAATGGTTGTGCCCTGAGATGGATGAAAACGCATAGATTAATCTGTTTCATTCTTATTCCACCAATGCAATATTAAGAATATTGTGTTTAGACTAGATGGGGTCAGAAAGATAGAGCATTTTTCACTCAACTTAATACAGGCTGGTTCAAAGTAGAATTTATTTTTTATTTGTAAATGTCACGTGTCATCTTCCAAACCGCTTATCCTGTATACAGGGTCACGAGGAGGTGCTGGAGCCTATCCCAGCTGACAATGGGCGAAAGGCAGACTACACCCCGAACTGGTCACCAGCCAGTCGCAGGGCACACACACACAGACACCGTCACAGAGCGGGAACCGATCCCACGCTGCCCGCACACAACTCAGGCGTGTGTACCACTACACCATCAGTGACCCTGTTATTTGTAAATGTTTACATTCATTTTCTATTTAATTTAAACATTGCAATGTTCTATTGGCAGGCAGGAAAAAA
This sequence comes from Filicampus tigris, assembly GCF_054856515.1. Lineage (NCBI taxonomy): Eukaryota > Metazoa > Chordata > Actinopteri > Syngnathiformes > Syngnathidae > Filicampus > Filicampus tigris. Next base: position 33,437,867 of record NC_141217.1, read on the forward strand.
AACTGTTCAGTTGTGTCTTATTTGTAAGTTCGTAAACTCATATTGAGGCAATCAATTGCCACAGAAAAATTTTGAACGACACGGTTTTGAGTAAACAAACTCAACATATTTGAACACTTTACTTAAAACAATAACAGCACAAACAAATAAACATTGAGTTTGGTTCACATAAAATTGTGTGGTTCTGATGCCGGATTATGTAGCCTTTCATCGTCAGTCTTTTGTTCTGATGGTGATCATATCACTAATACCCCACTTCAAGCTGTTATGTATGGGACAGTTCCTGTTAAATAAAAAAAAAAAAAAAAAAGGGAAACGCGCCGTGCTTGTCCACACGATGGCAGTAGGTGAGAAGGAAAGATATGTAGGCCAGCTGCTTTATTTATTTATATATTTATTTATATCAGACAGGATGACAAGTTGACAACGTAGCTGTTTTCATTATTTAATATCTATTTTCATAGTGTTTTTCTTGGCACTGTGCTATATGCATAACACATGACAATCTTTGATCTTACTGAGTGATTGAATTGTATTTTCCTTTGCAAGAGTATACGACACGTGCAGAATGTATTCATTTAAATTACACTAATACTCCTATCAAATGCATGACATGCAGATGTTTTAAAACAGGATATTAATTGTACAAATGTGGAGTCTCTGTTTGCTCGGTGTCTTCAGTTCTTTTCTAAAGAGAGGTAGAGGAAAGGTAGTCCAATATATTTTCAATTTCATTCGTTGGGGGGAGGTTACAACCAAATGGGGGCGTTACTATGGTGACGGAACCTTACGGTAGCCACCCCCTCCCTTACAGTTACTTCCACAGTACTCACTTGTGAGCTGTTACACCTGCTAGCGTGAGTCCTCCGCTTCTGCCCCGAAGCACATGCATCACAGTCAGCTTTACTGCTAATTATTTGACTCACACTACACGCTGCACTCACACAAGAGGATGGGTTGGGGGGAGAGCAGGGGCCATGTTACCGCTCACATCTTACACTTGCCGAGAAGCCATACAGTACAGCCGGGTGCCATTTAGATTACAAGCACACTGTGTGCGGTCATCCACTGTAGTTGCGAAGAAACGATGACGAACAGGATAGTTGACCGAGTAATGAGGCATAACTGCACAGTATTCTTCAATTGGCTGCGCATCATTTTCAGCCAGACGCTCCCCAACAACCAAAACTAATGACTGCAGATGACTGTTCTTGAAAAAAAGAGAAAAATAAATCGGAGAAAACAGGGCAGTTTTAGAAACTGTTTCGTTTTCTAAAATCAAAAAAAAGGTGGTCTTTGTTATAGTCTCTTAATGTCAGTCTGACTTGGAGCACAAGCAATGCACATTAGCATTAACAGGTGGACATGCACAGTTGAGTTGCAGGTCCTTGACTCTAAATTTAGTTTTGAATAATTATACTCGAAATGTTTAAAAGCAACTTTTATTTGATGAGAACACATTTCACACTGAAGATATTTTGATCCATTCTGAAGATTAACTCCTGCTCTATTGGCCTCTATTGGAGGTTACTAGTACTGTACTACTAAAATGTTTAAACACAACTCAATTAGAGGGAAAAAATGTGACTCTGTAAAAAAAAATAATAATCTACCAACTTTACTGTGAACCCCTAAAAGGAGACCAAGTATTTGGACTCTCCTTTTGGAGACACCAGCGATATACTAATACACCGAAGGAGTGACATCTCCCAATTTAAAGGTTTGGGTACATTCCTCAACCCTTGAGGGACTTTTTAGATAAACTAATACTATGAAAGTATAAGTAAATTTACTCAAATGTACTTAGAATTTAGTGAAAGAACTTTCCTCATTTAACTTCAAATAAATATGGCCGCACATTTTTTCAGTGTAAAATTGACTGAATATTTTAAGTTTAGACTGGGCCCAAATATAGTCTTTTTAGAGTAAAATGTACTCTACATAATTTACAGTGTATCAAAAAAGATTAGTGATGACACACCAATTAAGTTGGACTTATCTTACACAGAATCGTGAATAAGAGGATCACTGTGTAATTTTTGGGGGAATTTATTGACTTAATCCATGATGAGAAAACTGAACGCATGCTGATATGAGTGTCAAATGTTTGTATGGGTCGGATGCTGAGGTCAGACCTGTCTGCTCACTGTTACATTTGTATGCCAAGCAGAAGAAGCAAAAGTGCTGTCAGACAGCAGCGGTGACAGCAAAGCAGATGGCTCCCGTCACTGTTCTTCTTGCCGTTCGCAGCTGTCCTCCCTGCATGTTAACATTTCCTTCAACCTTTTTGTCAACATTCCTCTTTGAAGCAATGACGGCCGATGATTTGTCAGCCTTTATATTGTTCTATTTGCTTCGATAAAATGTTCCTTCCTATTCGATCCCATTCCTTCCTGGCCGATTAATTAATCATTTCGATGAATTCAAGAATATTTGTCAGGACGCTTATTCTTTCAAATCCTTTTCTGCGGCTTCCATTTGCCTGAAGCTGACATGCACCTTTTTTATACTAACGGAGAGGAGCTAGTTTAGAAAAGCACAGTCAATGTTGTCTGACCATGCACTCTTGTAACATTTTTTGGCTTGCAGTTCGAGACAAAGAATTGCTCGAGTCACTCGTAAAATTGAAGCGCCACAGCAAAGGGAACATTTTTTTGGGGTGTGAATTTCTTTTAAGGCCATATGACCCGGCTCTACTTTCATTTGCTTTCTCTTAAATATCTTCCCTTCCGCGCGGCTGTTCATCGATCTTGGATGAACGACGAGCAGATTATACGTATTAGCGCCATTCATCCGAGTCAACACATTGACACGGTTAGAGGTGATGGCATTCATTTCCCTTCAGGGATAAAGTCGCGGTGCCGTTTGCGCACTCCTTGCCGGGATATTTATGGGTATGCGTGAGAAGCCAAAGATGTCCCTCGAGGGTGAAGAGCTCATTGCCGGGTAGAGCGCGCTGGTGGGAGATGCATTTCTCACTCCTTCTCCTGCCATCTCTCTGTCTCTCATTTACTTATTTGGGCCTTCAGCAGCTTTCTGCTGACCAAACTCAATCCAGACGGGCCGCAAAATGCTTGGCGCCACGTTTGATTTAATTAGACCCATCCGTTCGCCTTTGAGGAGTTAACTATGAGTGGAAGGGAGCTGCGTGATACATCACAGCTCTGCAGCACAACTCCGCGTCTCTTTCAAAGGGAAGGATGAGTAATTCATTACAGAAAAAAAGAATGATTTATTGAGTAGGAAGGAACAAGGCTTAGCTTCCGCACTAATAAATATGTTGTTCACCTTGGAACAGACGAAGGTGCGCATGTACATTTATTATTATTATTATTTAGGGAATTAGGGCCACAATTGTTTTTTTTTTTTTAAAAACTTGCAGTTGCTCATAAAAATCTACATATATTTAATAAGTTAAAGGGGGAATTCTACCCAAACATATGTTTTTCAAGATTATGTTCTAAGCAAGCCCACTAGTTGAAACAAGGCATTCTGATAAATATTGCATTTGTGGAATAAGAGTTTAATTCACCCGTTTTCAGCCATCTCTGGGGACGGCTCACTTGTTTTCTGAAGCGGAGCCATGATTGGTCGTTATCTGAGCCCTGAGCATCTGTGATCGTTTTCAGTCGACAGAAGTGACAAAATGGCCACCCCCAGAGATGGCTAAAAACTGGTGGATTAGCTCTTATTCCACAAACGCAATATTTATCAGAATGCCTTATTTCAACTAATGGGCCTGCATATAACATATTCTTGAAAAAATATGTTTGGATTGACTTCCTCTTTAATTAAATCAATTTTCCTATTGAAATGTATTGGGGACAAAAAAGACAAAAAAAATAAAGACAAAATAGCACTTCATTGTAAAATATAAATATAAAATCACAATAAAAGAGAATGTAAAAAAAGATCTTGGTTTCATAAAGTGTAATTGAATTCACACAAATGCACACACACGCAACAGACAGACAGAAGTGACAAAATGGCCGCCCCCTGAGATGGGGTGAAAAGGGGTGGATTTTGCTGCTTAACTCAGATTCCACAAATGCAACATTTACCGAATACCGTCTTTCAACTAGTGAGCCTGCATAGAGCATATTTTTGAAAACAAATATGTTTAGTTTGACTTCCACTTTAAGATTTGAAAAATCCTTAGGAGTGTTTTAGCCAAGCAAGTCTGATGTGAGAAAAGTTATTTGACTTTAGTGCCCCACTTCTAAGTGACGTCACAGTCTTATGGAAAAATGTAGAATGCCTCACTTCCAGACACATTTTCAGAAAGGTGTATCTAACAAAAGATTGACTTTGTTGTTTATTTTCACACTTGATGAGATGGCAGGCACTGGAGACACACACCAGAGGTGGGCATTTTGTCAGTACTGACTGAACGGACGTCATTCCGTCACTGAGAAACGCCCGTTTTGCTGGCGAATGACAGAAACTTACGAAAAAATGACGGACATTGCGCCGATGGATATGGGTTTTCGTACATCACTGAAATCGTCACTATCTAGAACAAAACCGACTGACCTTCTCCCGTTTTGCTGACAGCTGATGGAAACACGTTTGTTTGTTCGTGGGGGTGAATATACCGGGGGGTTGCTTCGAGTGGACTGCATTGACTAAGGGCTCATCTCATTCCTCTGTGTCATTTCCAGACATATTTTTAGACATCATCTGCCACCCAAAAAAATTGACTAGGCTGTTTAATTTCACACTTGACAGGCGTGTAGGCGCTCCAGCCACAAAAATATTTCTTTACAAGACATTCAAAAGTCACTTTTACTTCTTATGTCCCCTTTAATAGTTCCTGGAGGGTCAGTAAAAAAAAAAAGTTAAAATGCAATGTAATGTGATGTAAGTTAAAAGCACTGCAAGAAGAATTATTTCAATCCATCTTGGACATGGACTACAATGTTGAACTTCTGTTTCGGGGACGCCGTCGACAAAAGTGCATGTTCGTATCAGTGGGCGCTCTGTACGCTTTACTGTAATAAAATACACAATGCATAATTGATCACAAAGGCCCTACAGAGCATGCTCCAAAGGCCTGAGTTATGCTTCAGCATTTCCATGTGCATGACAAATGATGTGCATTATGCATGTATGGAGCTGGAGAGGAAACGGCAGCATTGAGAGCAAGGGCAGCGGCAAGAAGTCCTTATCTAACAGCACCGCTGGGCAGGACTTGCGTCACGCAGGTCCTGAAATATTGCCTGGTTGCGATGCTTCTGGGTTAAGTTGCCGCTGCTGGGGTGGGTGAGAAGTTTCATTTGCTGGAAGCAACCTCCAAGTGTGTTAGCGTCAGGCAGGAGTAGTTGCGAAAATAGCCAAATTTGGTTTATGCTCTTATAAGCAACTTGAGGACACGCATGCACTCAACCTCAGCAGACCCACTCCAGGGTCAATTAATCTTCTTGATGTGTTTGTTTTTTTTGGGGTCAACAGCGGAAAGAAAACCTATACACATCACTGGTCAAATGCTGGGCTTTGGTGATATAAAAAAAAAAATGAGACTAAGATAAATCATTTCAAAACTATTTCTATCATTAATTTGGCACATCATCTGTGCAACTCAAAAAAAAAAAAGTTTTGACAAGGCAAGTAATAAATGACTTAAATAATGGTGTTGCACAAGTGACTGGGATGTGCCTTTCACTAAAAATTCGTTCGTCATTCGTCTGCAGCGTGGGTACCATTTCGTCGTCCATCGTTCACTTTTTTTTTTTATCTGGTGGGGGGGGGAAATAGTACTCGTCTACAGGCCGGTCCACCTACGGTCCGTCGGCGAGTTCGATTAAACTTTCACTGGCGTAATCCACTGATGGATATTTTTGTTGCCGGAAGAGTGGGACGTGCATTCGCAGCAACAAATGTCCGTGTGGAAACATGAAATATTGATTCCGGGCAGCCCAAATATGATTTTTAAAATGATTAATTATAGTTTCGAGTCAGATATTTTTGTGTCAACCAATTTTTGTGATCGACACAACCGAGTTGGTTGGTTGGATTTTTTTCCCCAGCCCTACTGGGAAGCAAACCTCGGGTTTGTGGAAGATATTTTACACAGGTAAGTATAGGCCTACAATGTTTGGTTGATTTATGTTTGAGTAATTTCGCAAAACACAATGGCTAGCCTGCTACTAGGCAACAGCATGCTATCCATTTCAGCATCAAAAGAGCATTTCTGTGCCATTAAAGCGGAAACGTTCCGTCTGTTCTTACCTATTGCCACATATCCGGAAGTGTTCTTCTGGACCATATCCCTCTCAGTCCACGAGGTCGTGAAATTCCCAAACTCGACGCCTGACAACCAAGATCTTCTTCACAGTGAAGGCCAGGTGACAATCACTAACTGAGAAGGGAGGGGGTTTGGCTGGAGGGCTGAGATCACCGGATGACATTTGTAACGAGGACTATAGCCCTAATCTGACCACAACCGGGTTAATGACTTTCCTAATCTCAAAAGGTCCAATAAAGCGAAGGGTGATTTTTACATGACTCGGTTTGAAGGGAAAGGTCACGGGTGGAGAGCCAGACTCGTTGCCTAGGGCGATATTAGTGGGTGGAGGAGCAATGGAGGTCCGCCAGACTTCATTCTATTAGGAGAAGTGAATCGTATGAGGGAACATCTCAAAAAGGAGCCCAGATTGTGGTAGAAAGTGACCATAAAGATTCAATTGAATCCCTGATGAAATCAGCACTTAAAAAACAAGCCGCCCAACTGCACTTTTGAAATTGGCCTTGCTCAGACTATTATTATTATTATTATTATTATTATTATTATATTTTTATGAAGTCAGATGTTGAAGCTCGACTGTCCGTCCATCAACAACATTTAAGTATGTCCTGGCGATCAGAACATAATAATAATAATCACTTAGATTTATACAGCATCTTTCAAGGAACCCACTTAATTAATTTATAGAAACTGTAAACACCGTCGTAACCCTGCAGCCCTGCTTACCTTTTGGTTTTGACATGATAGTGCTTCTGCGATGTGTGACAGCTACGGTTGTTTTCCCAGACTAGCTGCCAAGTCATGGGTAGAGAAACTTTGTGAGCGTGCAGTATTATGTATGTTAACCAAGTCGTGAAGTCCCGAACGGGCAGAATTGAGAAAGTCTCACTAGTCACAGACATATTTTGAGAAATAATCAGACAACAAAAGATAGACTTAATTTCCCGCTTGCAGGAAAGGTCACTGTTTGTATACAAGACATTTAAAAGTCTCTGTAACATGATATGTGCCCTTTAAAGTGGAAGTCAATGCAAACATATTTTTTTCAAGAATATGTTCTATGCAAGCCCACTAGTTGAAACAGGGCATTCTGATAAATATTGCGTTTCTGGAATAAGTGTTAATCCACTCGTTTTTAGCCATCTCTGTGGGCGGCCATTTTGTCTTCTGTCGACTGAAAACGACCAATCACGGCTCAGATTCGGAGAACTGGGCGTTGTGAGCAGTTGTGATGTCATTTTCAGTCGACAGAAGACAAAATGACCGCCCCCAGAGATGGCGGAAAACGAGCCCATTTTACTGCTTAATTTATATTCCACAAACACAAAATTAATCAGAATGTTTCAACTCGTGGGCCTGGTGGGAACATGTTCTTGAAAAAAATATGTTTGGGTTGACTTCCGCTTTAAGCAACATTTTAACATTTTAAATTTCCCCCCAAATTTCATGAAGAAAACACAGACTGGCCAGTTGTGCCGCAGCACAGAAGAGAACAGAACACAACAGAGTTCTGACGAATTCAAGGATTACATGACAGAATCTGGATGTATATTGACTTTTTAGGACACTGTTCCTTGTGTTTCCATCTGTGGCGGTGGTGTGGAGAAAAAAGGCTTTTTATCTCCTCTCAGGGCCACTTTTCTGAGCCCCAACGACATTCCAGCATGTAATGGACGGTCTGCGAGGGATCAATTTCAGTGTGTGGAAAGTGCGGGAAAACATTCACTTGTGTGGAGAAGCGACCGAGGCAGCTCATCCTATCAATGCCATATGTAGACAAACAAAGGAAAGATATGGAATCTGAGTGAACAGTAGCTGCTCATCAGCACAATGTGATGTAGTTTACTCCAGGACCTTGAATTTCACTTTGGGAAACACTATAACAGGGGTGAGGCAACGTTTTGTGCTTCAGGGACACATTTGATTTTGAAAAGGGACAGATGGGCCAGCTCATTTGTTGATAGAGCAATGGGGGGGGGGGGGTTCAAATATGTATGTATGTACTTTTCATTCGATTTCATGAACTGACAGTCTGAAACAGCTCTACCACAAAGCAAAGTGCTACTCTGCGGCTCAATGCCATGAGTGCTGATGTTTCCCCCCCGAGCGCTAAACCCCCCCAACATCAGTGATTTCCAATAATGAGAATAACCAGCAGGCCTTTGGCATTGTGATTACCTGTCTGCTTACACACATTGCTACTTTAAGTCTGCTGCCTAGCCTAGTCATCGAGTTTAATCCTGGAACAGCGCACATGGGGATTGTTCCAAATGCAGACTTAAGACAAATAAAAGATAAAACTACTACAGTTTCCAGAGAGTGTGTATGAACCCTTTGAAATGTCACGCCACTTTTAAGTTAGCTTTTCTCAAGAAGCATTCCTCAAACTGAAGCGCTCTCAAAGTAGGCTATCAACATTTAAGAGCGGCTAACTTGCATGAGGTTGGAAAGGCTCAGTGAGTATCGCTCGCCTTGCCTTGGTACGGCACATTATCTAGAAATGGAGAAAGGTCAGCTTTGTTGCTACTCTCCCTAGGAGTGTTTGCCTTGTAAAGAAGACTAAAGAGAGCGGCACTGGATGCTCAATGAGGTGGAGAAGAATCCTAGCGTCAGCTAAATACGTTTCCCGCCCCGCACTGTGACTTTTATGCATTGAGTTCAGTAAAAACATGGAATGTTTGCATGTTAGTTGAAGAAAAACGTGTTGTCTATTGATGATGGATGTGACTTCGATTAAGATCCAATCACGTTGGATCTTAATAATTGAGTGTTGAGCTGGATTCCAGGTCATTTCCAGTATTTTTCCACATACTTTTCTTTGCGATGCTAACGTGCATGAATCATCTGGGTTGAACAGCAGGCTCTTTGGTTTACACAGGTGGCCCTAAATTCCTTGTCTCCTTCATCTGGGGATTAAATGATTGGTGTTGTTTACATTCATCCATCCCCCAGCTGTTGTTTTATCTTCTGCTTATTTGCTCACAGGCCTCACAGCGAGCTGTGTTGTGTTGCAAAAGAGGGTCCTTGTTTCCCGTCATGCTGTATAAGATGCTATATATGCACTGCGAGACTGTAAGGACGGAGTTGCACTGCAAGGCCAAAATGAAAAAGTGAGTAAAGCTCAAAAGTCCGCACGATATCTTTTTTTTTTTTTTCCAAACATGCAAATACATCCAATCCATCATATTTGTCGGGACAAAAAGAACATCTTCATAAAAATACCCATTCTTTGCAAACAACACATGCATGAACTCCACGATTCAAACCATAACTGTCAATTTCCTTAGCCGGAGTCGCACTTGAGCTGCTGCTGCCCCCATGTCAATTAAAACGTTTAATTATCCAAAAGTGCCAGAAAGCAATTCCCCAAAGCATTGTTTATATTCACTACTAACCATTTCAATCAATATCAGTAAATGTTGACTGCCCGTCATCCGCCACCCGTTTGTCATTATTTCAAGCTGACCGAGTCCGTCATCATCAGTCCTTCTCCCTCACTGTTCGTGATTTTGATTTTCGGATTGTCAGTAAAAAAAAAAAAAAAATGTTTACAAGGGTAACAGCAGCGGTGGGCCCATCAGTAAATTTCAAAGTCCCGTCACTTGCTAGCGGCCGGCCCGCTAGTTCGTCATTCCCAGTCCGCCATTATTTCAGGCCGGCTGAGTCCATCGGTCGTCAGTCAGTCGGTCATTGGTGTGACCATTTGCCGGCATTACGTCGGCAACGGCCAATCGGTGTTGACAACATACTTATTACATCACGTGCAGGCAGCATAGCACAAGCAGACACACGGCCAAATAAAGTAAAAAAAAACAAAACACATACAGCGTAGCATGGTGATTGGTGAAATAAAAACAATATCGGACAATATCATTGCGGTCTGTGGACTGAAATGTACACAACACCGCTACCGTCCTTTACCGCCTGGGACGACCTAAAAAAGGAGCAGGCTTGGAGAATGGAAGCCGAGATTTATTAGCCAGGACAACCGCGGGTCACCAGATTGATTAGCTATGTTCAAACGTTTTTTTTTTTTTCTGTCGGAGGACAAGTAGCCCCTCCTTTGCTCGGCTCGGAGCAACCTACGCCAGTGCAGTCACCCCCATGAACAAAAACGCTCGAGACACGCGGTGCGTGTTTCCGTCAGTGGTCAACGAAACGGTCATCCATCAGTCCATCGCTGACATTACGGTACTTATTTGTTGATGTGAATCTTGCACAAGGCCTAACAGTGAACTGTGTCGTGTTGCAAAAAGTTGGTCCTCGTTTCCAGACTTGCTGGACTGACAAGCCTTCTGTCGGTACCGACGGACTGCCCTTCTCTGGGGTTAGTGACGATACAGGTGACGGATGAAAAACTGCTTCAGTCGGTGCTTATATTTGTCAGTGTTTCAAAAGTTTCCATTATTCGTCTTTGGCCAGCAAAACGAGAGAAACTGCATCATCGTGATCATCATACAAGCAGACGAGGATTACGGTGTTCCATAATTCTTGTTCCTTGGGTATTTTGACAAAAGCTAATGAAACCTGGGAACTATAAAGGTCAACAGTGAAGCAAAAAGGCATTGTGTCTACTTTAACAATGTCAAGTCATTCACCGGCGGAATATTGACGATAGCGTTCATTGCCATGGAAACCGGGGTCAGCTCTGCAATGAAGCACCTGCCAAGTACACCTGATTTCAAATGGGGATAATTTGGGCAAATTCAAGTGGGAGTTCATCAAAGTAAGAGCCCTGAAATTTGCCCAAACCAGTGGCTTCTAAACAATCTGGTGTGCAATTTCTGGCATGGGTCCTAGATCCACTTATTTGTGTGTTTCACAGTCGGTGAAATTGATGTCCGAGCAGAATTTTTGAAAATCCTCAAATGGATAATTCCACTTTGACACCATGTTCTACCACCATTCAATAGTGTAGGCTAAATAAACTTGGCAATTTAAAGTCCTCCATCTGTCCAGGACAGGGGTGCCCAAATCCGGTCCTCGAGAGCCCTTCGGCAAGCTTTGCGGAAGCCTGATAACGATCCTGATCATTTGAATCAGGTGAGTTGGAGGAGGGCGACATCTGAAATAGGCTGGATAGGGCCTCTCGCGGACCGAACTTGGGCACCCCCGATATCGGACATACAGTGAACCCTCCCCACAGAGCAATGGCATTTGGGCCAGATCTGGCATGAAGCTGGCACAGGTTGCATTCAGTGGGCACTGGCAGACGGCATGTGAACAGAACATGGCCCAGGATTGGCAAAGGAGGCACTGACTTGACTCTGGCAAACAAGATGTGGGCCAGTTGTTGAGTGAAGTATCTGGCGCAGAAATCAATTTAGAACTCTGGGCCATATATGTATAGCCAGTCTAATCCAACCCTTAACTGCAGTTTCATTTTTTTTTCTACACACAGTATTTTTAAAAATGGCTAGACTAAGCGTGGCCGGAAGTGGATTTTAGTCCGGCCCACTAATCGGCCCTCATGCGTGTGACGTGCTCGCGAGGCGGCCAAATTTCATCTCAGCCTACTTGGTGAAAGACTTCTTTTTAGGCTTCTTTCAAAACAACTTGTGTCCGGAAGTATATTCAAGCTGCGCGCAGCACTCAAGTATGGTACATCATGCACTTTCCTACTTCCGGAAATACGCCATAGCAAAACTGCTATGTAGTGGTTTGCTGGTATGCTTGTATTTTGAAGGCCGGGAAGTGTGAAGGAGGGCAAGTGTGGAAAATAAGTAACTTGTTCAATGATTGCAGACTTGTCGTCTGTTGGACCCAAATAATTATACAATACGACAAAACCAAGCCCAGGGCTCGCAATGGAAGTAAGTACACGCAGCTGGGTAAGTACGTGAGTAAGTGGCGCGTTTGAAGCGTGTCCATAGTGGGTTTGAATAGTAAGTTAGCCAGCTAACGGTCTTTAAATAAACCTCTTCCGTTAACATCCCTCCCGCGGGAGCATCATGCAGTTTTTTTGTTTTTTTTATGAGGGGGGTTTGGGGGGATCAGAACGGGGCGGGGGCCGACAATGTTTATGAATATGGCCGGGGGGTCGCAGCCAGAAGGGTACCCAGGTCAAGGGTGGAGGGTCGCGGCCGAACGGGCAAAAAAGGGTCAAATGCCCAGCTCTGGTACATACACAACATTGTGCAGTGCTCTTTTTCATGTGTGTTCCCTCCCTGCACATCCTGCAGTGTTGTTCTCACAGGTATAGTCTGCCCTCTAGTGGATGCCCATTTCACTGATGAGAAAAAAAAAAAAAACACTGAAAGTGGAAGACGTTAGTTCTCCTCCTAAAATAACATTGCCTATTTTGCAATAATTATTTTTATTGTGAAATAACGCAAAGTGAAAACGTGCAACAAAATCCAATAGTATTGTGTTATTATGCAATCTCAAATATTCTCGCGATGTCTTGCTGGCTTGCTCCGGTCATCTTAATCATCTTCATCATCGCATCACGACGATTGTTGCTGGCAGCTAACAGTTCTAAACAATTCAATCCACTCACGATACTCCCAGACGGTAAGTAGATATGCATAGGAAATTAGCCAACTCTTCTTCTTCTTCTAGAAGCCAGCCAATGAGCTTGAAATAATGTCTTGCAGGGATCCTTTTTTTCTGGGGGGGGTGTGGGCGGACCGATGGAATGCAAGGACGGAAGCCCTTTAAAAGGTGGAGGACGGAAGGGTACCCAGGTCGCGGACCGAGGACGGATCGGCAAAAAAGGGTAAAGTGCCCAGCTCTGGTAATCGCCTATAGGCCAGTCCGACTATCATTTTAAACGGGCTTCGGTTTGATGACTACCAACTTTGTCAGAAAAAAAAAAAAAAAAACCTCCCGAGGTCGACATATGAGAGCATGGGTGGATTTGTTATCATAGCATCATCGCAGCCTCACACAGCATTTCCCTTGTTGTACCTCGCCAGTCTCGTCCACGCCAAAAAATGAACGGCATTTTTGAGCAACATTCTGTTCGGAAACTCATAACGGTATTCAAATGTGTCGTTCAGTAAGTTACAGTCGAGACGCATAGCGGATAGTAAACGGCTGTGTTCACAAGTTGTGAGCAGGGCGCGCTCAGCCACTCGACAAGCACGATGCATTCAGCACAAGGACGACAAAACATCGGCAAATAAAATGTTAATGTGTTTGTTAAAGTTTGTCTTAAAACAGCTTACCTTTTACCTTAACTAGAATCCCGTGTCGCATTTTATCCAAAGGTCCTCATTGATGTCGAAATCGAAATTTAACTTGCCATGATTACTTCTTCTTCCGCCGCCGCTGCCAACAACAACGAAGAAGAAGCAGCATCAACAGGAGCAGAAGTATTGACACTCTTTTGCTTCGCACAACAACAAGGGTTTAAAAGTGCATTCTTCCACTAGTATGTACCTTTGGCTAAAATGTACCGCGGGATTCTACTTAAAGCGGAAGTCAACCCAAGCATATTTTTTTCAAGAATATGTTCCCAGCAGGCCCACTAGTTGATTAATTTTGCGTTTGTGGAATATAAGTTAAGCAGCAAAATGCACTCGTTTTTAGCCATCTCTGGGGGCGGCCATTTTGTCTTCTGTCGACTGAAAATGACATCACGACTGCTTACAACGACCAATCACAGCTGACCCGTTCTCTGAATCTGAGCCGTGATTGGTCGTTGTGAGCAGTTGTGATGTCATTTTCAGTCGACAGAAGACAAAATGGCCGCCCCGAGAGATGGCTAAAAACGAGTGGATTAACACTTATTCCACAAACGCAATATTTATCAGAACGTCAGAACTAGCGGGCTTGCATAAAATATATTCTTGAAAAAATTATGTTTGCGTTGACTTTCGCTTTGAGGTAGAATTTACATAGACGGGCTTCCGACTATGCTTAGTCCGACCATTTTTTAAAAGTTTTCCGTCTATCGTTTATCGCCTACAAAATGGGCGTCCGTCATAGGAGGATAGGCGGACCAGTCCGTCACAGAGGCGGAATGCGCAGCTCTGATTAACACAATCATGAACCCATGTTACATAAAGGAGTAGTTAAATTATTAAACACCAACAAACCACCTTCACATGAGGCTCATTAATAGTATTAGCTCGCTTTCAGTTTCACTTACACGAGGTGTATTCAAGGCCCGCCGGCATAACAGCGTAATGTAAAAACGCAGCGCCCCCCTCACACACACACAATATATGCAAATTGGCAAATGCCAAACCTGCGAACTAAATAGCATGCTGTACTGCTGATTTTGCTCATTTGGAGTGAATTGTTTGGGATGCACTTTGCATATTCTGAAAATACATCATTTCTCTTCTTTAACAATGAAAATTCTTTCACTATTGACAGTTGGTGTTTGTTGTCATGAAGGGTAACCAGGGGTAGCCAGGGCTTCGCTATCTTTCTGGAGCGCACACGACAGTCCGATGTGCAGCCTTCCAGTACAGAGGCCAATACACGACCACCTGTGCCAGGCTGCCTCTTGCTGATGCATTCTGGGTATAAAAAAAAACTGAACAATGTTCAGTCTTACGTGCCCGACCCAAGCTGTGTTTAAACAGTGCTTGTGCATTATCCTGTGCCAACAGTTACAGATTTCCACGTGTAATTAAAATCCCTGTTCCACTGCATGGACCTATTTTGCCACAGCTGCGCTTAGCTCCGTTCGCCTCAGTAGTCACAGGAAAAGTGCCTTGATGTCATTTACACATCATTTAAATCCAATGAAAATAATGGAGGACACGTTTTTCACCCCTTTTCAAGCAGTACCTTGACATTCAAATGCCCTAAATGTTGTATAATATGGAGATTTCTGTTGAAAAATGCAACCCAAACAATAAGTTTGACCATTATCATTATATGTGATGGTCATTGTAACAGCTACGAGTGCACCTCACTAGAGTGATTTCAGCTAACATCCAAAGACTGACTCTGATTGACTCTGCATTGTGTCTTTTTCTTTGGCTTTTTGCGATAAAATAAGAGTGTCCCACAGAAGTGAGCCGCTTATGGTGAAAAGGTATTGTTTTGTGCCTGCGTGTGCATGGTTTTTATAAGATTTGACATTACCATGATTATGGTTGAGTTCATATTATCCTTTTGTGAAAATTCTGTTTGAAAACTGTTGTTTCTTAGCCCCTCCTTATTCACCCTTAATGTTAAGAGAGTCTTCAGAGTGTTTTACAACAGAAAGGATAACTTCCAATTATGCTGTGACAGTTATGAATTAGGTTAAATTTGAAGAAGTAAACGTTACAATTGTTTTTTTTGTTGTTGTTTTGTTTTGTTTTGGTTCTTTTTCAGTTCAAGCTGTCAACTGTGATGAACGGGCTCCCTTTTTCATAGACATAAATTGAAATGACCAGCATACTGCGACACTATGCTCAATCCACATTAAAAGCAGAGGCAAACAAAAAATCTTGGCAATTTAGCATCGCCCACCTGTCTGGTGTACTTGCTTCCGATTGGGACTCCTTTGGGCCAATTGCCTACTAAGAGTATATCAAAGTACAATTCTTGGAATTTGCTCAAGATGGCTGCTTAAACCAAAATGTCAGACTTGGTGTGCAATTTCAGGCTTGGGCCCTTGAGTCTTTCGTCCGTCCTGTTATGAAAGACATGTCCATCCAATTTCATGTTGATCGGTCAAACTTGAGTTGAGGGCCAATTAATAATAATTAAAAAAATATACATACAGGGGACCCAAATCTGGAAATCTGCCCATAGTGGCTATTTCAGCCATAAATTACCAACTTCTAGTTCATTTTCAGTCATGGGTCTTTCAGACTTTTTGGTGCATCTTGCTATGATAGACATGTCCACTGAATTTTGCTTTTCTGAGTTAAACTGATGTTAGAGGCTGATTTTTCAAGAAATATCCAAGGGGCAGAAATTAGGGAATTTACCCAAAGTGGCTACTTCAAACCAAAATGGGGGACTTCCTGTTCACTTATGTGCATCGGTCTTGGAGGCTTTTGATTGCGTCGCGTCATAATAGACATGTCCGCCCAATTCCATTCTCACCGGTGAAACTGGGGCCGATTTGTATTTGGTTTTTTTTTCTTCAAACTTTCTGAAAACACTCAGAAATGATCAGCAAACTTCAGACGCCATGTTTTGCCCGCATTAAATAGCACAGGCAAAAATGTTTGGCAATTTCGTGTCATCCATCTGCCTCGTATAGAGTATTTGGGTAACGTTTTCCATATTTCAAAAGGAGAAGAAAGATACAATTTCTCAGTCTTGAGTTTAACTCTGAAGTCAGGTCAAATTTAATTAATGGATTAGATTACAACAGAGCAGTTTCATGTGAACAAGCCAGTTAAAATCAAATGAACAGCACTTGGCAGACTGCCATCTTGTTGTACCACAGAGGCCAACCAAGTAAGCGCCTCCATGGGACAAACCTGGTAAATAATGGATGGCCTGGACTGCCGGCTACAAAGAGGAAGTCCTCTTAATGGAAAAACTTTTTTAAGGAACACTATAAACACGAAACAGGATAAAGTGGCAAAGAGCGGGTAAAGAAGAAGTGAATGAATCTCAGTGGAGAGTGGTTGGTTTTGAATAAAATATGTATTCCTCTCTATCCACTGTGCTGCTTTTCACATCTTTCTGTTCCAGATCATAATTTTCTTTGCCACGGTCTTCTGTTCCGGATGACCCATGTTAATATGGCATGTAGCGGTTTCTGCTTTTTCTATCCACCTGTGTTCTTTACAATATACTGCGTACTCGCCACTTTAATGCCGATTCAAGTTAGACTACGAGGCAGTAACAGTTGCGACATTTTCTTGTTTTTCAGTTCAGTTTTCTGTCTATGTGATGAGGGACACATGTTTTTTTTTTTTTGGTTTTACTAGGATGCCATATATGCCACTAAGATCCCTCTCTTTCTAGCAGCTTCCCGTGCTGGAGACAAAAACACTGCGTAGCAAGGAGGAAGCATACTGGATCAAAAGACAAAGAGCGAAAGAGAAAGTTTTCCTCGCAAGGAGAAAACAACTGAAGCAGAAGGTTATACGCAGAGCCGATCAAAAACAGAAATGAGACACCCAGAGTGGGGTGACTTACATTCCTTTTTTGCTTTTAATCAAATGTGGAGTTATGCATTGTTCTAAGTGTCATGTGGGTTATTGTGACTTTTGTGTCATTTGTGATACTGTACGTTTACGTGTATAATGGACTACGGATAGAATTAGCTCATAACATAGAGCTACATGCCAGTGCAAAGTTGATTTTTTTCCATTACACATGGTCCCCACCATTAAACTACATTAGGGTTTCTCAGATTTTTGGGTTCAGGGGATACTTTTTTCCAAGGACCCACCCATATTCTTAACCAGAATCAAACAAAACGATCACGTGTACCCATAAATGCTATAGGTATTAAAAACCTGCCTATTTTTGAGAAAAAAAGTCACAATGTTTGAGAAAAAAGTTGTAATAATATGAGAATAGCCATATTTAAGAAAAACAAACAAACAAACAACAACAAAATATGTTGCATCTTTAACAGAACAAAAATGTATTTTGTCGGGACAAAAATTCATAATCTTACAAGAAAGAATGGAGTTGTATTTTTCATAGATAGTGACAATATTATGATATTCATCAAATTCCAAGCTTTAACAAGTGAATTTCAAAATCACAGTTATACTCTCATATTTCATCCTTTATTATGGAAAGTATGCCTTTATTCTCTTTAAAAATAAATATGACTTTTCTCAAAATAAAATAGGCCTAAAAAATATACACCTTTCTTCCTGTAAAAATATACCTACAAATGATCATCTAGGGATGTTTAGTGGATGTTTATAGTGGATATAAGAAATCTAAAAATGCCCTTACAAATGCCATATTTTTATGATGTAAAAAAAACGGCAGCAAGATAAATCCTTTCAAACCTTTTCCCACTATTAATGGGAGTTATAACCTGCCCCTCGGAGAGCTTCTCTGGCCTCAGCTGTATCACTTTTGGCTCGGAGAGTCACCTGGCTTACAAAATGGATGTGTGTGTGTCTACAACAGGGAAACGTAACGGTGCAAATGACCGAACATCGCTGCTTCTTTTTCCTCTGTGGGGCTCATCTAGATTGTAGCCACTGTGACCAGTTGCATCAAGCCTCCATTGTGTTTTGGGTTTAATAGCGACAGACATGAGCAAACCTTTGTGCTCATGGACCACATTTGATATATTAAATTGGACGGATGGGTGAGCACATTCATACTTAGTTCATTTGCAATGGACATCACAAAAACAATGGGCAGACCTGACCGTTGCTTTAGGTGTATTAGCAAGTGCTCGTTTTTAACACCTATCCACATGAGGTATTTTAAGGAAGTCCATATTTAAAATCAGTGACGGGGCATAGTGGTGTCGTGAGAAAGTAACTAACTTAAAATACTTGTGTCTGAAATCATCTTTTCCCATTGAAATGAAAGAAAATGCATTAATCCATTCCAGCCTCCCTCAAAACACCAACAAAATGTTTATGATTCTTTTTAATAAGGAAAATAACACTGTGTAACCTTATATTTTAATGAAAATAGAGTAATAATATAATTACGTGGAACGTAAAGAATGAAACGGTTTGAGCATCACAATTGAATGCTTCAATTCAATTCAATTTTGGTGTATACAGTCACACAGGCAAATGGAGAAGAGTCACTGCGACTCTGTTACTCAATAAGCTGCAATAATAGTTGTCAATTTTTTTCACATAGGAT
This sequence comes from Filicampus tigris, assembly GCF_054856515.1. Classification (NCBI taxonomy): domain Eukaryota; kingdom Metazoa; phylum Chordata; class Actinopteri; order Syngnathiformes; family Syngnathidae; genus Filicampus; species Filicampus tigris. Next base: position 33,456,816 of record NC_141217.1, read on the forward strand.
AAAGAATATATGACTGTGAGTATTATGATATCATCTGTCAAAATGTCTTGCGCCGCTTGTGTTTAAATAGCCATTGCTTTAAAGTTCTTTAACATCGCCACTCTCAATGCTAATCGTTAGCCCGCCATGGCGTTTTACATTATGAAGTCTGACCCACCCTGTGCATTTAAATTTCTCACAAAATGGCTGAATTAATGCAACACTTTATGAGGACCGTTGATCATATAAATGCTAGCTAGGCCATGAGATTAAAGAACCAGCAGGGCTCTCGTTTTGCCAATCCATCCAGCCATCCATCCATCCCAACATCCATACATACATTTTGAGTGTATCCCATCCGACATCAGGGGATAGACTACACCCTGGAGTGGTCAGCAGGCCACATAAAATGACAGATAAGCATTCACAGTCAGTGACCCTACTTTGCCCACCCCTCGTCTAATACCTCAGTGCGTTGATTGCTGTCTGTTATTTCTGGAAGCAGGCATTTAAATTCAACATCTCAGTGGAATGCACTTGATGACATGAATAATTAACAAGTGCTCATGCTGTTCTCAAAATAGTCTGCTGTAGACATGGCGGCCGTGATATTGGCTATTGCATTGCATCTCATGTTGCTCAAATCAATACCTGACAGAACATCATCCGTTAGTGCAGGAAGCAGACACACCAAAATGAAATAATAAATCAAGTAAAAGCTACAGTTAGGGCAAATGTAGCTTCTGAATTTTACTGGTGCAATGACGAGCATACAGTACCTTTGCATTGGTACAAGAAATAGTTTTGCCTTAAAGAAAAAAAACATTGTGTAACAGTGAATTTTTAACATCTCGTGTGCGAATAGATGTGTGTCTTGAGTCCAAGCCCACCAGTCGAATGTCTAATTAAATCAAAACAACTACCGGTAAGTCAATATTTTGTTGCAGCTTTATTTCTGAAAATGTCTCTGTGTGAGCTGTTCTCAATTTTGTTAGTCTGGTAATTTAGATAATATCGCCCCCCACGCTGAGTTTTATCCGAGACACCTTTTATTTTCTAGAACGGTTAGCCTAAGAATAGAAATAAAATAGAATAGAATAGAAGTATGTAGTGTGAAAGAGACACACAAACATTCTGGGACTATTAACTTTGGTATGCTCCTTACAGCATATTAGTAAAGCAATAACGCTCATGATTCAATCCGACCCGGGGCATGTTAATTATGTCAGAAACAAAAAGAATCCAAATAAACCTTGTTTGTATGTCATTAGTTATTCCATTAAGTCAGTCAATGTTTAGTGCATTACTTCTTAGAGGTCAAGATTCACTAATTATGCATGGTAAAACTTAATGTCCAAATATGTGAGATGAATCATTTTCGTTGGATGCGTTGATTGTGCATATTTGGCTTCCAATATGTGGACTAAATGCAGAAATTAATTACATGTCCATTATTTTGTTTGTCAAGGCTGACAATATCAGCATTCTTGCTGTCGGATACAATAGATCCTCCTGCTCAAAAAGTGATGAAACACATTTCAGACACCTCACTGCCACTCATGTCCTACAGAAGAAAACAAAAATCAAGAAAATTTCACATGACAAATGTCAGCAATTCGCACTTGCGGGCTTACTTTTTCACAACCTTAATTACACAAGCACTTTGGAGTGTTTCAAATGGTGGGAGGCTACACGGAGAGTAAATGAGGAGAATCCTCTCGATGATTTGCCGACCACTTCCTAAGAATCGGCAATGACAAAATGCGGGTGGCTAATTGTCTGAACAGGACGAAGTGAAGACGACATCCGGTGTACTCACTCTTCAAAAACGCTCAAAGCCACTTTGTCTTTCTGCGAAGCTTTGAAAGTTAACTTTGTGAAGAGCCAAAGTAAACTTGATCTGTAAGCTATCAGTGCCATAGGAAGGGTCCTGGCACAGAATTTGGCTGAGCTGCAGCATCAGCCTGAGATCAAAAGACTAAAAAAGATCTGGGGCAAATGATTGAATCCTGCTTTTCTTTTACCCCACCCTCTAGAGTCCCAAATGTATATCCCAGCCTGCCAACTGGGCTTCATAAAATCGTTTTAAGAAGCCAACTCTCTGCTGACAACGGGATAGACACAGCAGAACCACCCTGGATTCCTAATTTGCTCATTATGGACCTGTTTTACTAAGATCCCACATAGCCGGCACTAAATTTAATATCCAGTCACTCTAGCAGATGTGCGTGCTGTTGTTGGCAACAGGTGTAAAAGTGGTAGAGGTCGACGTGTTTAAGAGGGTTTTGTACTTTGATGGAATATTAGGGAAGGCGCAAACAAGGAATCTATTGGTTTGACAATTTGGTGCAAACAAGGAAAGGAAAAGCAATGTTTTGTTTCATATTGATCTTGTGGCGTTGACTTTTTTGATTAGATTGATGTTTGTTTCATGTTTTCCCTGTGCCTCTCTTTTTCATGTCTTATTTTGCTCATTAGGTTTTTGTTTTCACCTTCATCAGTCACATTTCCCATTGTGGTGACTGGTGAGTTTATTCATTTAAACCAGCGGCCCCCAACTTTTTTTCTGGATCGGACCGGTTCATGCAAGTCTATACGAGTTCGCGTCTGTTGGTTGTACTTATTTGCTAGCGATATTAGCAATAGCGTCACGCGACGAAGATGCTATCTTGTTAACATTCGTGTGCACTTCAGGGACCACTCGGAAAACGTAAACTCAAAGATTACAGTCCATTTAATATTTGCGTTACGCGACAGAGACAACTTGCCTTTGCCGAGGCCCAGTCCAAAGTGGCCCGTGGACCGGTACCGGCCCGGTGGTTGGGGACCCCTGATTCAAATAACTTTTTGGGAGACTACTTCTGAACACTTGCCTCCCTGCTTCCCCGCATTGGAGTCTTCCAGATTCCAACACGCAAACCTCAAACCGTGACCCAGATAACTCACCCCAAGTGCATGGTAGTTGGATGTCTGCTCATTCTGCATAGCTCAAAATTCAGAACAGTAATTGAAAAACTGCTCAGGGAAATCCCGGCACCAGTTGTCACAGTGCGCTG